>NW_028318072.1:4697735-5902970 GCF_062004578.1 Staurois parvus
AGAAGAATGAAAAGAAGAATGAGAAGAAGAATGAAAAGAAGAATGAGAAGAAGAATGAGAAGAATGAAAAGAAGAATGAGAAGAATGAAAAGAAGAATGAAAAGAAGAAGAAGAATGAGAAGAATGAAAAGAAGAAGAAGAATGAAAAGAAGAAGAAGAAGAAGAATGAAAAGAAGAATGAGAAGAATGAAAAGAAGAAGAATGAAAAGAAGAATGAAAAGAAGAAGAAGAATGAAAAGAAGAAGAAGAAGAATGAAAAGAAGAATGAAAAGAAGAAAAAGAAGAATGAAAAGAAGAAGAAGAATGAAAAGAAGAAGAAGAATGAAAAGAAGAAGAAGAAGAATGAAAAGAAGAAGAAGAATGAAAAGAAGAATGAGAAGAATGAAAAGAAGAAGAATGAAAAGAAGAAGAAGAAGAATGAAAAGAAGAAGAATGAAAAGAAGAATGAAAAGAAGAAGAATGAAAAGAAGAAGAAGAAGAATGAAAAGAAGAATGAAAAGAAGAATGAGAAGAATGAAAAGAAGAATGAAAAGAAGAAGAAGAATGAAAAGAAGAATGAGAAGAAGAATGAAAAGAAGAATGAAAAGAAGAATGAGAAGAATGAAAAGAAGAATGAAAAGAAGAAGTATTCCAGTACAGCAAAAAGTGTATCTGCAGAGAGCTCCGCTATTTCTGACAGTTCTCTGATAGTTCCTTCACATTTACAGCGGTTGAAACATTGTATCTGTTTCCGAATAAAAACATCTGTATCCTAAATGGAAACAAATAGATACAATGTTTCAACCGCTGTAAATGTGAAGGAACTGTCAGAGAACTGTCAGAAATAGCGGAGCTCTCTGCAGGGACACTTTTTGCCGGCTGATCGGGAAAAATCCGATTCGCGCACCCGAAGTTGGCTAATATTCGGATTCGGCACGAATCAAATTTTTCCTGAAATTTGAAACGAATTCCACTTCGCCTGTTTCCATTCTCTCATCTCTAATAGTAATTAATCCCCCATATAGTAATTCATCCCCCATAGTAATTCATCCCCCATATAGTAATTCATCCCCCATACTAATTCATCCCCCATATAGTAATTCATCCCCCATAGTAATTCATCCCCCATATAGTAATTCATCCCCCATAGTAATTCATCCCCCATATAGTAATTCATCCCCCATAGTAATTCATCCCCCATATAGTAATTCATCCCCCCTATAGTAATTCATTCCCCATATTAATTCATCCCCCATATTAAGTCCCCAAGTCCCCCCTGTGTCAATTCACTTACCTTTGCTCCGCACGTTCCTCTCGCCGTGTTCCCGCGCCGTTCCGGTGTAGCATGAAAATCTGTCTCCTATGAGGATCTGTCCCCCTCGACGTATCTGCGCATGTGCCAGTTTCAGGCATTAGCAGCCGATCGGCGATCTCCGGCACATGCGCACATACGTCGAGGGGGACAGATCCTCATAGGAGACAGATTTTCATGCTACACCGGTCTTCAGGGCGGACTGTGAGAGGAGCCTAGCGGGAGCCTAGCTCCGTGGGCCGGATTAAAAGGTCCGCCGGGCCGTAGTTTGCCCATTGCTGATCTATACCATAGTTTCTAGACACTATAACTTTTGGGATTTTTTTTTTTACCAAAGACATGTAGCAGAATACAGTTTGGCCTAAATGTATGACTAACTGTGAGTTTACTATATATTTTTAATTTTTTAATAATAAAAAAATATTATTTTTTCCAAAATTTTAGGTCTTTTTTTGTTTATAGCGCAAAAAATAGAAAGCGCACATGTCATCAAATAACACCGATAGGAAGCTCTATTTGTGTGAAAAAAATGGCATACATTTTGTTTGGGTATAGCATTGTGTGACCGCGCAATTACCAGTTGAAATAGTGCAGAGCCGAATAGCAAAAAAAGTCCTGGTCAGGAAGGGGGGTAAATCCTCAGGAGGGCAAGTGGTTAGCAACCATTAACAGTGGAAGAAGGAAGCTGTCATAGAAAGTAGTGGTAGTAAAACCTCTACTATAAATGACATTCAGCTCCCGCCAGATGGGCTACGAGTCAAGTTTTCAGAACAATGTCTGAACAAGCAGGTGCTTAATTTCCTTCTACACACCATAAGTACGAAGAGGGAAAAAATCTCAACAGGAAGGTTGACAGTAATACCAATCTGACAGAGGCTAGTCTAGTCTAGTCTGCTAAATATCATGTGATAAACAGGCTGGCACACTAAAACAAAGAAACCCTCTATTTGGAGATGGACCAGGGAAGTTTTTTTGGACCTGTTAACAATGCTGACGAGATGCTTACAATCAAGTGCACATCTTGTTGTTATTGCTCTTCACATAGAACTGTCCTGTCTAAATCAACACATATGGTTAAACTACGTACATTACTAAAATATCATACATGCTTTAAAGGGTAATTTCACCTTACGTACCATATTTCTTGTTACTCCCATACCCCCATGCTCAACCTCTACCCTCCATTACCTTACTTGAATTCTCCCCACAGTATTCTGTATATTTTTTTAATTTGGTACTGTATGCTTGCCTCAGCCATGTCATCCATCTCCCCCCCCCCCCCCCCAATGTCACTGCACGCTTAGTCCATTGATTACTTCTTCCAGTTCCATTACTGAAGGTCTGTACCACTGTATGAACCTGGGGTTGGAAGAATAGTCAGTAGGAGCCTATGCATTGTAACTGAGAAGCCTATTCATTGAACCTTGAAAAGCTTTTGGAGGCTCCAAAGCAAAAAAATAATATACACTTTGTTTGATTTGCAATATGGGTACATTTAACCTTTTTTTTACAAAACATGGGACAAGCCTTTAAAATGGTAATGTAATCTCAAAATTAATTTTCAAACTTTTTATACTTATAGCTTTCATTAAAATAATTCCTACTGACCTTGAAGGTCCTCTCTGTCGTGCTCTTGTCACTCCATTCCAACCATGTAACCATTCCAACATACATTACTCAGGAATGGTTTACATTTGTCACCATCAGGAAACCTGCCATGAATACTGCTATGAGGCTGTTACTACAGTGAGTGCATGTAGACAGGAAATGGCTGCAAAGAATCTGGATATCAGGATTAGAGATGAGCGAAGAAATGAAAAATTCGATTCGACTGATTCGGCGAATTCGTGGACAATATTCGATTCGAGTCGAATAAATTCGCTGTGAATTTAACTTAAAAAAGGGTGTTTCTAGGCTTCAGAGAGACTTAATATTAGTGCAGAACACTGTACCTTTAATTTAAATGCCCTTGGAGTCTGCTGGGGAAGAGAAATAATACTGTCTGTCAGTATGACATGCAGATGAGTGCCGTCGATCTTAGAATCACTGCACACTTCACTCCTTTGGCCAGTCACGGGGCCAAAACCAGTGTTTGGAGCCACAGTGTGGCGGTGGAGGCAGCAGCAATGGGAGGCCATACAGCAACCTATGACAAAATGGAAACCAGCAGGAGCGTGAGGAGACCTGAAAGTGGCACATGGCAGAGTGGGAGCAATGGGAGGCGGTACAGGGACCCAGGTCACACTGTGGGCCCAGCAGCAGCGTGACCAGGCGGTACGGGGGCCCATGGCCGATATGGGGCTTGGTGGCACCTATGGAAGGCCTGTAATCTGCCAGCAACCTATGACAAAATGGACAACCGCAGGAGTGTGAGGAGATTTCAAAGTGGCACATGGCAGAGTGGAAGCAATGGGAGGCCGTACAGGGACCCAGGTCACACTGTGGGACCAGCATCAGCGTGAACAGGCGGTACGGGGGCCCATGGCCGATTTGACCTCATTCATCCCATAGTCCTGCCGACTCACGAATAGCGTGGCCTCCTCAAAGGGCCTGAGCAAGCGCAGGTGTCACACATGAGCTGACAATGGCTGACATCTAAGTTACACAGGGAGTACCTTTATCCGCTTTTAACATCAGGAACTCTGTGATGGCCTTTAGCTGTTCGTAAAGGCGGTCTAACATATGTAGGGTTGAATTACACCTTGTTGCAACGTCACAGCATGAGGAGTCGGTACGGGGGCCCATGGCAGATTACATGTCTGGCAGCAGCAATGGGAGGCCCGTAATCTGCCAGCACCCTATGTCAAAAAATTTAACACACCAGCAGTGTGAAGAGACCTGAAAGTGGCACATGGCAGCAGAGTGTGGCGATGGAGACAGCAGCAATGGGAGGCCGTACAGGGACCCATGACAGACTCTAGACTTGGCAGCAGCATGAGGAGGCGGTATATAGGGGCCCATGGCAGATTAGGGGCCTGGCAGCAGCTATGTGAGGCCCGTAATCTGCCTGCACCCTATGTCAAAAAATTTAACACACCAGCAGTGTGAAGAGACCTGAAAGTGGCACATGGCAGCAGAGTGTGGCGATGGAGACAGCAGCAATGGGAGGCCGTACAGGGACCCATGAGAGACTCTGGACTTGGCAGCAGCATGAGGAGGCGGTATATAGGGGCCCATGGCAGATTAGGGGCCTGGCAGCAGCTATGTGAGGCCCGTAATCTGCCTGCACCCTATGTCAAAAAATTAAACACACCAGCAGTGTGAAGAGACCTGAAAGTGGCACATGGCAGAGTGTGGCGATGGAGACAGCAGCAATGGGAGGCCGTACAGGGACCCATGACAGACTCTAGACTTGGCAGCAGCATGAGGAGGCGGTATATAGGGGCCCATGGCAGATTAGGGGCCTGGCAGCAGCTATGTGAGGCCCGTAATCTGCCTGCACCCTATGTCAAAAAATTTAACACACCAGCAGTGTGAAGAGACCTGAAAGTGGCACATGGCAGCAGAGTGTGGCGATGGAGACAGCAGCAATGGGAGGCCGTACAGGGACCCATGAGAGACTCTGGACTTGGCAGCAGCATGAGGAGGCGGTATATAGGGGCCCATGGCAGATTAGGGGCCTGGCAGCAGCTATGTGAGGCCCGTAATCTGCCTGCACCCTATGTCAAAAAATTAAACACACCAGCAGTGTGAAGAGACCTGAAAGTGGCACATGGCAGAGTGTGGCGATGGAGACAGCAGCAATGGGAGGCCGTACAGGGACCCATGACAGACTCTAGACTTGGCAGCAGCATGAGGAGGCGGTATATAGGGGCCCATGGCAGATTAGGGGCCTGGCAGCAGCTATGTGAGGCCCGTAATCTGCCTGCACCCTATGTCAAAAAATTTAACACACCAGCAGTGTGAAGAGACCTGAAAGTGGCACATGGCAGCAGAGTGTGGCGATGGAGACAGCAGCAATGGGAGGCCGTACAGGGACCCATGAGAGACTCTGGACTTGGCAGCAGCATGAGGAGGCGGTATATAGGGGCCCATGGCAGATTAGGGGCCTGGCAGCAGCTATGTGAGGCCCGTAATCTGCCTGCACCCTATGTCAAAAAATTTAACACACCAGCAGTGTGAAGAGACCTGAAAGTGGCACATGGCAGCAGAGTGTGGCGATGGAGACAGCAGCAATGGGAGGCCGTACAGGGACCCATGACAGACTCTAGACTTGGCAGCAGCATGAGGAGGCGGTATATAGGGGCCCATGGCAGATTAGGGGCCTGGCAGCAGCTATGTGAGGCCCGTAATCTGCCTGCACCCTATGTCAAAAAATTTAACACACCAGCAGTGTGAAGAGACCTGAAAGTGGCACATGGCAGCAGAGTGTGGCGATGGAGACAGCAGCAATGGGAGGCCGTACAGGGACCCATGAGAGACTCTGGACTTGGCAGCAGCATGAGGAGGCGGTATATAGGGGCCCATGGCAGATTAGGGGCCTGGCAGCAGCTATGTGAGGCCCGTAATCTGCCTGCACCCTATGTCAAAAAATTTAACACACCAGCAGTGTGAAGAGACCTGAAAGTGGCACATGGCAGCAGAGTGTGGCGATGGAGACAGCAGCAATGGGAGGCCGTACAGGGACCCATGAGAGACTCTGGACTTGGCAGCAGCATGAGGAGGCGGTATATAGGGGCCCATGGCAGATTAGGGGCCTGGCAGCAGCTATGTGAGGCCCGTAATCTGCCTGCACCCTATGTCAAAAAATTTAACACACCAGCAGTGTGAAGAGACCTGAAAGTGGCACATGGCAGCAGAGTGTGGCGATGGAGACAGCAGCAATGGGAGGCCGTACAGGGACCCATGACAGACTCTAGACTTGGCAGCAGCATGAGGAGGCGGTATATAGGGGCCCATGGCAGATTAGGGGCCTGGCAGCAGCTATGTGAGGCCCGTAATCTGCCTGCACCCTATGTCAAAAAATTTAACACACCAGCAGTGTGAAGAGACCTGAAAGTGGCACATGGCAGCAGAGTGTGGCGATGGAGACAGCAGCAATGGGAGGCCGTACAGGGACCCATGAGAGACTCTGGACTTGGCAGCAGCATGAGGAGGCGGTATATAGGGGCCCATGGCAGATTAGGGGCCTGGCAGCAGCTATGTGAGGCCCGTAATCTGCCTGCACCCTATGTCAAAAAATTTAACACACCAGCAGTGTGAAGAGACCTGAAAGTGGCACATGGCAGCAGAGTGTGGCGATGGAGACAGCAGCAATGGGAGGCCGTACAGGGACCCATGACAGACTCTAGACTTGGCAGCAGCATGAGGAGGCGGTATATAGGGGCCCATGGCAGATTAGGGGCCTGGCAGCAGCTATGTGAGGCCCGTAATCTGCCTGCACCCTATGTCAAAAAATTTAACACACCAGCAGTGTGAAGAGACCTGAAAGTGGCACATGGCAGCAGAGTGTGGCGATGGAGACAGCAGCAATGGGAGGCCGTACAGGGACCCATGAGAGACTCTGGACTTGGCAGCAGCATGAGGAGGCGGTATATAGGGGCCCATGGCAGATTAGGGGCCTGGCAGCAGCTATGTGAGGCCCGTAATCTGCCTGCACCCTATGTCAAAAAATTTAACACACCAGCAGTGTGAAGAGACCTGAAAGTGGCACATGGCAGCAGAGTGTGGCGATGGAGACAGCAGCAATGGGAGGCCGTACAGGGACCCATGACAGACTCTAGACTTGGCAGCAGCATGAGGAGGCGGTATATAGGGGCCCATGGCAGATTAGGGGCCTGGCAGCAGCTATGTGAGGCCCGTAATCTGCCTGCACCCTATGTCAAAAAATTTAACACACCAGCAGTGTGAAGAGACCTGAAAGTGGCACATGGCAGCAGAGTGTGGCGATGGAGACAGCAGCAATGGGAGGCCGTACAGGGACCCATGAGAGACTCTGGACTTGGCAGCAGCATGAGGAGGCGGTATATAGGGGCCCATGGCAGATTAGGGGCCTGGCAGCAGCTATGTGAGGCCCGTAATCTGCCTGCACCCTATGTCAAAAAATTTAACACACCAGCAGTGTGAAGAGACCTGAAAGTGGCACATGGCAGCAGAGTGTGGCGATGGAGACAGCAGCAATGGGAGGCCGTACAGGGACCCATGACAGACTCTAGACTTGGCAGCAGCATGAGGAGGCGGTATATAGGGGCCCATGGCAGATTAGGGGCCTGGCAGCAGCTATGTGAGGCCCGTAATCTGCCTGCACCCTATGTCAAAAAATTTAACACACCAGCAGTGTGAAGAGACCTGAAAGTGGCACATGGCAGCAGAGTGTGGCGATGGAGACAGCAGCAATGGGAGGCCGTACAGGGACCCATGAGAGACTCTGGACTTGGCAGCAGCATGAGGAGGCGGTATATAGGGGCCCATGGCAGATTAGGGGCCTGGCAGCAGCTATGTGAGGCCCGTAATCTGCCTGCACCCTATGTCAAAAAATTTAACACACCAGCAGTGTGAAGAGACCTGAAAGTGGCACATGGCAGCAGAGTGTGGCGATGGAGACAGCAGCAATGGGAGGCCGTACAGGGACCCATGACAGACTCTAGACTTGGCAGCAGCATGAGGAGGCGGTATATAGGGGCCCATGGCAGATTAGGGGCCTGGCAGCAGCTATGTGAGGCCCGTAATCTGCCTGCACCCTATGTCAAAAAATTTAACACACCAGCAGTGTGAAGAGACCTGAAAGTGGCACATGGCAGCAGAGTGTGGCGATGGAGACAGCAGCAATGGGAGGCCGTACAGGGACCCATGAGAGACTCTGGACTTGGCAGCAGCATGAGGAGGCGGTATATAGGGGCCCATGGCAGATTAGGGGCCTGGCAGCAGCTATGTGAGGCCCGTAATCTGCCTGCACCCTATGTCAAAAAATTTAACACACCAGCAGTGTGAAGAGACCTGAAAGTGGCACATGGCAGCAGAGTGTGGCGATGGAGACAGCAGCAATGGGAGGCCGTACAGGGACCCATGACAGACTCTAGACTTGGCAGCAGCATGAGGAGGCGGTATATAGGGGCCCATGGCAGATTAGGGGCCTGGCAGCAGCTATGTGAGGCCCGTAATCTGCCTGCACCCTATGTCAAAAAATTTAACACACCAGCAGTGTGAAGAGACCTGAAAGTGGCACATGGCAGCAGAGTGTGGCGATGGAGACAGCAGCAATGGGAGGCCGTACAGGGACCCATGAGAGACTCTGGACTTGGCAGCAGCATGAGGAGGCGGTATATAGGGGCCCATGGCAGATTAGGGGCCTGGCAGCAGCTATGTGAGGCCCGTAATCTGCCTGCACCCTATGTCAAAAAATTTAACACACCAGCAGTGTGAAGAGACCTGAAAGTGGCACATGGCAGCAGAGTGTGGCGATGGAGACAGCAGCAATGGGAGGCCGTACAGGGACCCATGAGAGACTCTGGACTTGGCAGCAGCATGAGGAGGCGGTATATAGGGGCCCATGGCAGATTAGGGGCCTGGCAGCAGCTATGTGAGGCCCGTAATCTGCCTGCACCCTATGTCAAAAAATTTAACACACCAGCAGTGTGAAGAGACCTGAAAGTGGCACATGGCAGCAGAGTGTGGCGATGGAGACAGCAGCAATGGGAGGCCGTACAGGGACCCATGACAGACTCTAGACTTGGCAGCAGCATGAGGAGGCGGTATATAGGGGCCCATGGCAGATTAGGGGCCTGGCAGCAGCTATGTGAGGCCCGTAATCTGCCTGCACCCTATGTCAAAAAATTTAACACACCAGCAGTGTGAAGAGACCTGAAAGTGGCACATGGCAGCAGAGTGTGGCGATGGAGACAGCAGCAATGGGAGGCCGTACAGGGACCCATGACAGACTCTAGACTTGGCAGCAGCATGAGGAGGCGGTATATAGGGGCCCATGGCAGATTAGGGGCCTGGCAGCAGCTATGTGAGGCCCGTAATCTGCCTGCACCCTATGTCAAAAAATTAAACACACCAGCAGTGTGAAGAGACCTGAAAGTGGCACATGGCAGCAGAGTGTGGCGATGGAGACAGCAGCAATGGGAGGCCGTACAGGGACCCATGACAGACTCTAGACTTGGCAGCAGCATGAGGAGGCGGTATATAGGGGCCCATGGCAGATTAGGGGCCTGGCAGCAGCTATGTGAGGCCCGTAATCTGCCTGCACCCTATGTCAAAAAATTAAACACACCAGCAGTGTGAAGAGACCTGAAAGTGGCACATGGCAGCAGAGTGTGGCGATGGAGACAGCAGCAATGGGAGGCCGTACAGGGACCCATGACAGACTCTAGACTTGGCAGCAGCATGAGGAGGCGGTATATAGGGGCCCATGGCAGATTAGGGGCCTGGCAGCAGCTATGTGAGGCCCGTAATCTGCCTGCACCCTATGTCAAAAAATTAAACACACCAGCAGTGTGAAGAGACCTGAAAGTGGCACATGGCAGCAGAGTGTGGCGATGGAGACAGCAGCAATGGGAGGCCGTACAGGGACCCATGACAGACTCTAGACTTGGCAGCAGCATGAGGAGGCGGTATATAGGGGCCCATGGCAGATTAGGGGCCTGGCAGCAGCTATGTGAGGCCCGTAATCTGCCTGCACCCTATGTCAAAAAATTTAACACACCAGCAGTGTGAAGAGACCTGAAAGTGGCACATGGCAGCAGAGTGTGGCGATGGAGACAGCAGCAATGGGAGGCCGTACAGGGACCCATGACAGACTCTAGACTTGGCAGCAGCATGAGGAGGCGGTATATAGGGGCCCATGGCAGATTAGGGGCCTGGCAGCAGCTATGTGAGGCCCGTAATCTGCCTGCACCCTATGTCAAAAAATTTAACACACCAGCAGTGTGAAGAGACCTGAAAGTGGCACATGGCAGCAGAGTGTGGCGATGGAGACAGCAGCAATGGGAGGCCGTACAGGGACCCATGAGAGACTCTGGACTTGGCAGCAGCATGAGGAGGCGGTATATAGGGGCCCATGGCAGATTAGGGGCCTGGCAGCAGCTATGTGAGGCCCGTAATCTGCCTGCACCCTATGTCAAAAAATTTAACACACCAGCAGTGTGAAGAGACCTGAAAGTGGCACATGGCAGCAGAGTGTGGCGATGGAGACAGCAGCAATGGGAGGCCGTACAGGGACCCATGACAGACTCTGGACTTGGCAGCAGCATGAGGAGGCGGTATATAGGGGCCCATGGCAGATTAGGGGCCTGGCAGCAGCTATGTGAGGCCCGTAATCTGCCTGCACCCTATGTCAAAAAATTAAACACACCAGCAGTGTGAAGAGACCTGAAAGTGGCACATGGCAGCAGAGTGTGGCGATGGAGACAGCAGCAATGGGAGGCCGTACAGGGACCCATGAGAGACTCTGGACCTAGCAGCAGCATGAGGAGGCGGTACAGTTGTGGCCAAAATTATTCAACCCCCACTGAAATTGAGTGTTTTGGCCAGTTTGACATTGCTTTTGATCATTCAGTCATCTTGCTTACATTTACATTAAAGAGGCACTTGTAGGTCAGACAAATATAACATAACAGTTATAATGAAATAACCACAAATGTCTTTTCTGTGCTCACAGCATTATCAGTTTTATTCAACCCCCAAGTGACATTCAATCTTAGTACTTAGTACAGCATCCTTTTACAGTTATAACAGCTTTTAAACGTGAAGCATAGCTTGACACAAGTGTCTTGCAGCGATCTACGGGTATCTTCGCCCATTCTTCATGGGCAAAGGCCTCCAGTTCAGTCACATTCTTAGGCTTGCGCACTGCAACTGCTTTCTTTAAGTCCCACCAGAGGTTCTCAATCGGATTTAAGTCTGGTGACTGCGATGGCCACTCCAAAATGTTCCAGCCTTTCCTCTGCAACCATGCTCTAGTGGACTTGGAGGTATGCTTGGGATCATTGTCCTGTTGAAAGGTCCAACGTCTCCCAAGCCTCAGGTGTGTGACGGACTGCATCACGTTTCCATCCAATATCTCCTGGTACTGAAGAGAATTCATGGTACCTTGCACACGCTGAAGCTTCCCTGTACCTGCAGAAGCAAAACAGCCCCAAAGCATGATTGACCCTCCACCATGCTTCACAGTAGGCAAGGTGTTCTTTTCATCATAGGCCTTGTTCTTCCTCCTCCAAACATAGCGTTGATCCATGGGCCCAAACAGTTCTAATTTTGTTTCATCAGTCCACAGAACACTATCCCACAACTTTTGTGGTTTGTCCACATGGCTTTTGGCATACTGCAGTCGACTCTTCTTATTCTTTGGAGACAGCAAGGGGGTACGCCTGGGAGTTCTGGCACGGAGGCCTTCATTACGCAGTGTGCGTCTTATTGTCTGGGCTGAAACTTCTGTACCCACATCTGACAAATCTTTTCTCAGTTCCTCAGCAGTCACACGGGGACTTCTCTCCACTCTACGCTTCAGGTAGCGCACAGCAGTCGAAGTCAGCATCTTCTTTCTGCCACGACCAGGTAGCGTTTCAACAGTGCCCTTTGCCTTGAATTTGCGAATGATGCTTCCTAAGGTGTCTCTTGGTATGTTTAACATCTTTGCAATCTTCTTATAGCCATTGCCCTTCCTGTGAAGAGAAATCACCTCTTCTCTTGTCTTCCTGGACCATTCTCTTGCCTTCACCATGTTTGTAACCACACCAGTAAATGTCTAGAAGGAGCTGAGTATCACAGTCATTTTAAAGCTGCCTAATTGGTGCTTATTATGCTTGATTGCTGCTCGGTGACATCCACAGGTGTTTTCAATACCTGATGGAAAGCACCTGTATGAACCTCTGTTCTTCAGAGTGGTAGTCTTTAAGGGGTTGAATAATTGTGGCAATGAAGAAACCACATAAGAACCATTTACTACTGTATTACATAAACAATTGATGTCATTTTAGTTGCATTTGGGTAGTTACAACGTCCTTGTAGGATTTGATTCTGAATACAATTCCAAATGTACACTATAGTCCCTAAACCCCTTTACAGCATTGGGGGTTGAATAATTTTGGACACAACTGTATATAGGGGCCTATGGCAGATTAGGGGCCTGGCAGCAGCTATAGGAGGCCCGTAATCTGCCAGCACCCTATGTCAAAAAATTAAACACACCAGCAGTGTGAGGAGACCTGAAAGTGGCACATGTTTGAGGCATGATTCATGGCGGATTTAGTCAGTTGTGTCAGGAACTGGTGGTTTGAAATCCAGACTAATCCACGCCTGATTCATTTTCACAAACGTGAGTCTCTCCACACTTTGGGTGGACAGTCGTGTCCTCCGCGGAGTTACAATACCTCCTGCCGCACTAAACACGCGCTCCGATGCCACGCTACTGGCCGGGCATGACAGCCTTTCAAGGGCAAATTCAGCTAGTTGGGGCCAAAGGTCAAGTTTCGTTGCCCAGTAGTCAAGGGGATTGTCTACCTCGGTTGGCAGGGTGCTGTCCAAGTAGGCCCAAGCCTGTTGTTTGAGCTCCTGCTCCAGGTCCACCTGATGCTGCTGCTGCTGCTGCGGCTGGTTAGTAGTTTCCTCACTGCGCTGGTGAAGAAAGCTACTCATCATCGACTGCAGACTGAGGCAGCCACTGCTGGTGGAGCTGCCACTGCTCCTACCACCCCACCCCTCCCCTGCTGCCATGCCAGCGGAACGCGAGCGCACAGGGCCCACAGTGTCTGAGGATGGACGTTGGCGCACAAAGGCAGAGACCAACTGACTACATAGGTGGTTTTTATAGTACGTAATTTTGGCCTCCCTCTCAGCAGGTGTGAAAAAGGCCACCATTTTGGACCGGTAGCGAGGGTCCAACAAGGTGGACAGCCAAAAGTCATCCCTCTGTCTGATGGTTATTATTCGGCTGTCGCTACGCAAGCAACCGAGCATGCTATGGGCCATTTGTGCCAAGGAATGCGAGGGACTCCCTGCCTCCATCTCCACAGCATACTGCCACGGTGCGTCTGGGTCCTCTGTCTCCTCCTCCTCCTCCTCTACCAGATGCTCCTGCTCCTCCACTCCTGTCCGCTGAGTGGAAAAACCACCCATTTCACTCAATAATTCCTGAGCACAAATGTCCTCCTCTACCTCCTCCTCTTCTTCCTGTCCTGCCCCCACAGGGGTCATGTGGCGTTGAGATCTGTGCGCCACGTCTACCGCACCCTGACCAGCCATTGTTAACAGCATTTGTTCCAGGACGTGCAACAGAGGAATGACGTCGTTCATCCCATAGTCCTGCCGACTCACGAATAGCGTGGCCTCCTCAAAGGGCCTGAGCAAGCGGCAGGTGTCACGCATGAGCTGCCAATGGCTGACATCTAAGTTACACAGGGGAGTACCTTTATCCGCTTGTAACATCAGGAAATCGGTGATGGCCTTTCGCTGCTCGTAAAGGCGGTCTAACATGTGTAGGGTTGAATTCCACCTTGTTGCAACGTCGCAGATCAGGCGATGCTGTGGAATTCCGTTCTGCCGCTGCAGCTCAATGAGGGTGTTCTTTGCGGTGTAGGAATGGCTGAAATGCATGCACAGTTTACGTGACATTTTAAGGATGTCTTGCAGTGGGATGGTGGATTTTAGGAACCGCTTGACAACCAGATTGAACACGTGAGCCATGCATGGCGCATGGCACAACCTTCCTTGACGCAGAGCAGACACCATGTTCTTTCCGTTGTCAGTCAACATGGTTCCGATTTTTAGTTTGCGCGGAGACAGCCATCTGTCGATTTCTCTGTTCATTACACTCAGCAGTTCCTCCCCTGTGTGACTACGTTCGCCAAGGCATACCAGGTGCAGCACAGCGTGACACCGTTGCGCCCTGCACATGTGATATGCCGGTCGGGTAATGGGACTTGGCACGGGGGTGGCGGCTGAGGACACGGCGGAAAAAGAGGTGGTAGAGGCGGACATGCTTGCTGGACCAAGGACGTGCAAACGTGGAGGCAAAAGCGTCGTGACCTGTCCAAGTTGCTGGTGCGGCTGTGCCGGCACCACGTTCACCCAGTGGGCCGTAAATGACATGTACTGTCCCTGACCGTAGTTACAGCTCCACACGTCGGCGCTGCCGTGCACTTTGGCAGAGACCGACATGCTCAAAGACTGGCCCACCATCTCTTCTACATGTGAATGCAGGGCTGGCACTGCCTTTTGGGCAAAGAAATGACGGCTTGGCACTCTCCACCGCGGCGCGGCACAAGCCATCATTTCTCGGAAAGGTGCTGAGTCCACCAGTTGGAAAGGGAGGGACTGCAGCACCAGCAACTTGGACAGGAGGACGTTCAGCTTTTGCACCGTCGGGTGCGTGCTCGCAAACTGTTGTCTCTTGGATACGGATTCCAAGAAAGACTGTTGACGGAATCCGAGAAGAGGAGTAGCAGGAGAAGGAGCATCTGAACGAGCGGAAGATGCCAATGAGCGACAACTCCCCTCAGCAGAGGTGTTGGAGCCTTGACTGGCTGATAGAGGGCGATTGACGACGTCGGGTGACGGAGCAAGTAACGGAGCGGGTGATGGAGCGGGGGCTGGGGCAGGCAGAACCGCCGTATGTTTATCACGGTTTTCCCAGGCCACCGAATGGTGACGCTGCATATGCTGACGCAACGCTGTAGTCCCAACATGGGCCCCCTGGCCACGCTTGCATTTCTGGCCACATAGTCGACATACGGCTACGTTTACTTCCTCGGGCGGCTTGAGGAAAAATTGCCACACCACCGAGTAGGAAACTTTGCCCCCGCTACTCTTCACTGGCTGACTGCTACTTCCTCCGTGCGCACCGGCACCACTACTGGCCGTGGTGGTAGGCTGCAGTGGAGCTGGTGCTCTACTCCGTGGACGTTTGGCTCCACTGACACTGATGCGACCCTGCTGCTGTCTCCTGGGCAACCCACCGACTGTTTTGCTCGCTGCCAAGCTGCCACCCTCTTCTCCTGATGATGCGGAAGAAATTGCCTGATGACGACGAGGCTGCCAAGTGCGATCAACCTCCTCATCATCAAGTAGGGTCTCCGCCTCACTACTAGCCCCCTCGGCTGCGTCTGGGTCAGGAGACAGACCTGTCTCTAGACCGGCTACCGAGCCACTCTCCTCGCCACTACTTGTTCGCTTGGCTGCTGAAAAGGCCGATGTCTCCCCCCGTTCCTGACCGCCCTCTGTTAGCTCTTCCTCACTGTACAGTGGGGCTGAGCCCACAGCATGCGATACTTCGCTTGGTGAGGGAACAGCAAAGGACAGGGGCAGGTAGAGGACACGTGATTTCAGTGGGCTTGGTCCCGGGCCATGCCAACTAACGGTTGTGTCTGACGTACCCACCGACCGTTGGCTGTAGGTGTCAGAGGTGACCTGGGAAGAGGAAGACGACCGAGCCAACCAATCAATGACGGCAGGGTTGTCGGTGGAGACACGACCGCTGGATGACACCGGGAGCACTGGCCTCTGGCTGCGAATACTGCTGCCTCGACCCCTTCCTCTGCTGCCACGTCTGCTCGCTCCTAAAACATTGCCTCCTCTGCCACTCCTCTGCATGTTGTCTGACATACTATTTAATTCAACGATTAGGTGTCCCTGAGTAACAATTCTCTGGCACTCAGTAACAATTCTGTCTGTCCCTGAGTATGAATTCTGTGGCCCTGAGTAACAATTCTGTGTCTGTGCGAGTAACAATTCTGTGTCTGTGCGAGTAACAATTCTGTGTCTGTGCAAGTAACAATTTTGTGTCTGTGCGAGTAACAATTCTCTGGCACTCAGTAACAATTCTGTCTGTCCCTGAGTAACAATTCTCTGGCACTCAGTAACAATTCTGTCTGTCCCTGAGTAACAATTCTCTGGCACTCAGTAACAATTCTGTCTGTCCCTGAGTATGAATTCTGTGGCCCTGAGTAACAATTCTGTGTCTGTGCGAGTAACAATTCTGTGTCTGTGCAAGTAACAATTTTGTGTCTGTGCGAGTAACAATTCTCTGGCACTCAGTAACAATTCTGTCTGTCCCTGAGTAACAATTCTCTGGCACTCAGTAACAATTCTGTCTGTCCCTGAGTAACAATTCTCTGGCACTCAGTAACAATTCTGTCTGTCCCTGAGTATGAATTCTGTGGCCCTGAGTAACAATTCTGTGTCTGTGCGAGTAACAATTCTGTGTCTGTGCAAGTAACAATTTTGTGTCTGTGCGAGTAACAATTCTCTGGCACTCAGTAACAATTCTGTCTGTCCCTGAGTAACAATTCTCTGGCACTCAGTAACAATCCTGTCTGTCCCTAAGTAACAATTCTCTGGCACTCAGTAAC
The DNA here is from genome assembly GCF_062004578.1 of Staurois parvus. NCBI lineage: Eukaryota > Metazoa > Chordata > Amphibia > Anura > Ranidae > Staurois > Staurois parvus. Next base: position 4,714,314 of record NW_028318072.1, read on the forward strand.
AATTCTGTCTGTCCCTGAGTATGAATTCTGTGGCCCTGAGTAACAATTCTGTGTCTGTGCGAGTAACAATTCTGTGTCTGTGCAAGTAACAATTTTGTGTCTGTGCGAGTAACAATTCTCTGGCACTCAGTAACAATTCTGTCTGTCCCTGAGTAACAATTCTCTGGCACTCAGTAACAATTCTGTCTGTCCCTAAGTAACAATTCTCTGGCACTCAGTAACAATTCTGTCTGTCCCTGAGTATGAATTCTGTGGCCCTGAGTAACAATTCTGTGTCTGTGCGAGTAACAATTCTGTGTCTGTGCAAGTAACAATTTTGTGTCTGTGCGAGTAACAATTCTCTGGCACTCAGTAACAATTCTGTCTGTCCCTGAGTAACAATTCTCTGGCACTCAGTAACAATTCTGTCTGTCCCTGAGTAACAATTCTCTGGCACTCAGTAACAATTCTGTCTGTCCCTGAGTATGAATTCTGTGGCCCTGAGTAACAATTCTGTGTCTGTGCGAGTAACAATTCTGTGTCTGTGCAAGTAACAATTTTGTGTCTGTGCGAGTAACAATTCTCTGGCACTCAGTAACAATTCTGTCTGTCCCTGAGTAACAATTCTCTGGCACTCAGTAACAATTCTGTCTGTCCCTAAGTAACAATTCTCTGGCACTCAGTAACAATTCTGTCTGTCCCTGAGTATGAATTCTGTGGCCCTGAGTAACAATTCTGTGTCTGTGCGAGTAACAATTCTGTGTCTGTGCAAGTAACAATTTTGTGTCTGTGCGAGTAACAATTCTCTGGCACTCAGTAACAATTCTGTCTGTCCCTGAGTAACAATTCTCTGGCACTCAGTAACAATTCTGTCTGTCCCTGAGTAACAATTCTCTGGCACTCAGTAACAATTCTGTCTGTCCCTGAGTATGAATTCTGTGGCCCTGAGTAACAATTCTGTGTCTGTGCGAGTAACAATTCTGTGTCTGTGCAAGTAACAATTTTGTGTCTGTGCGAGTAACAATTCTCTGGCACTCAGTAACAATTCTGTCTGTCCCTGAGTAACAATTCTCTGGCACTCAGTAACAATTCTGTCTGTCCCTGAGTAACAATTCTCTGGCACTCAGTAACAATTCTGTCTGTCCCTGAGTAACAATTCTCTGGCACTCAGTAACAATTCTGTCTGTCCCTGAGTATGAATTCTGTGGCCCTGAGTAACAATTCTGTGTCTGTGCGAGTAACAATTCTGTGTCTGTGCAAGTAACAATTTTGTGTCTGTGCGAGTAACAATTCTCTGGCACTCAGTAACAATTCTGTCTGTCCCTGAGTAACAATTCTCTGGCACTCAGTAACAATCCTGTCTGTCCCTAAGTAACAATTCTCTGGCACTCAGTAACAATTCTGTCTGTCCCTGAGTATGAATTCTGTGGCCCTGAGTAACAATTCTGTGTCTGTGCGAGTAACAATTCTGTGTCTGTGCAAGTAACAATTTTGTGTCTGTGCGAGTAACAATTCTCTGGCACTCAGTAACAATTCTGTCTGTCCCTGAGTAACAATTCTCTGGCACTCAGTAACAATTCTGTCTGTCCCTAAGTAACAATTCTCTGGCACTCAGTAACAATTCTGTCTGTCCCTGAGTATGAATTCTGTGGCCCTGAGTAACAATTCTGTGTCTGTGCGAGTAACAATTCTGTGTCTGTGCAAGTAACAATTTTGTGTCTGTGCGAGTAACAATTCTCTGGCACTCAGTAACAATTCTGTCTGTCCCTGAGTAACAATTCTCTGGCACTCAGTAACAATTCTGTCTGTCCCTGAGTAACAATTCTCTGGCACTCAGTAACAATTCTGTCTGTCCCTGAGTATGAATTCTGTGGCCCTGAGTAACAATTCTGTGTCTGTGCGAGTAACAATTCTGTGTCTGTGCAAGTAACAATTTTGTGTCTGTGCGAGTAACAATTCTCTGGCACTCAGTAACAATTCTGTCTGTCCCTGAGTAACAATTCTCTGGCACTCAGTAACAATTCTGTCTGTCCCTGAGTAACAATTCTCTGGCACTCAGTAACAATTCTGTCTGTCCCTGAGTAACAATTCTCTGGCACTCAGTAACAATTCTGTCTGTCCCTGAGTATGAATTCTGTGGCCCTGAGTAACAATTCTGTGTCTGTGCGAGTAACAATTCTGTGTCTGTGCAAGTAACAATTTTGTGTCTGTGCGAGTAACAATTCTCTGGCACTCAGTAACAATTCTGTCTGTCCCTGAGTAACAATTCTCTGGCACTCAGTAACAATTCTGTCTGTCCCTAAGTAACAATTCTCTGGCACTCAGTAACAATTCTGTCTGTCCCTGAGTATGAATTCTGTGGCCCTGAGTAACAATTCTGTGTCTGTGCGAGTAACAATTCTGTGTCTGTGCAAGTAACAATTTTGTGTCTGTGCGAGTAACAATTCTCTGGCACTCAGTAACAATTCTGTCTGTCCCTGAGTAACAATTCTCTGGCACTCAGTAACAATTCTGTCTGTCCCTGAGTAACAATTCTCTGGCACTCAGTAACAATTCTGTCTGTCCCTGAGTATGAATTCTGTGGCCCTGAGTAACAATTCTGTGTCTGTGCGAGTAACAATTCTGTGTCTGTGCAAGTAACAATTTTGTGTCTGTGCGAGTAACAATTCTCTGGCACTCAGTAACAATTCTGTCTGTCCCTGAGTAACAATTCTCTGGCACTCAGTAACAATTCTGTCTGTCCCTGAGTAACAATTCTCTGGCACTCAGTAACAATTCTGTCTGTCCCTGAGTAACAATTCTCTGGCACTCAGTAACAATTCTGTCTGTCCCTGAGTAACAATTCTCTGGCACTCAGTAACAATTCTGTCTGTCCCTGAGTAACAATTCTCTGGCACTCAGTAACAATTCTGTCTGTCCCTGAGTAACAATTCTGTCTGTCCCTGAGTATGAATTCTGTGGCCCTGAGTAAGAATTCTCTGGCACTCAGTAACAATTCTGTCTGTCCCTGAGTAACAATTCTCTGGCACTCAGTAACAATTCTGTCTGTCCCTGAGTAAAAATTCTGTGGCCCTAATAACGTTTCTGTGGCCCTAAGTAACAATTCTCTGGCACTGAGTGAAAATTCTGTCTGTCCCTGAGTATGAATTCTGTGGCCCTAACTAGCGTTTCTTTGTCCCTAAATAACGATTCTGTGGCCCTCATTAACAAGTCTGTGTCCCTGAGTAATGGTTCTCTGTCCCTAAGTAACTTCTCTCTGTCCCCAATTCTCGTTTCTGTGGCCCTAACTCTGTCCCTGTCCCTAGTACAGAGCGGTCTGCCTCTGTTCAATGACTGCAGGCAAATGAAGATTTCCAAAATGGCCGCTATATATACCTCGACCATTACACAGTGCTGGCTGGCTGGCTGCTGATTGGCTGATGCGATCACATGTCGTTGAGGAATGCATTATGGGGCAGCGCGCCTTGTCTGCGCGCCTTCCCCGACATCCCCGCTCTGTCGCCGCACATGTCAGCCGCCATTTTCGGAAAAATTTCGATTTGCGCGTCCGAATTAGGCTGTTTTTCGGATTCGGCACGAATCGAAATTTTTCCGATATTCGACTCGAATTCCACTTCGGATACTTCGATTCGCTCATCTCTAATCAGGATCACTGAGATGCAACAAAGGATACAAAAAAAAAGTTAAAAACAGCAATGTTGTTGCTATCTTATCTGATATCTCTTCTTCTGGCAACAGGTTCCTTTTTTTTTTGTAGATCATAGAACGATGATTGTAGATTGGAAAGTCTATGTGCATACCATTATTTATTTATTGTGTTTGTACATATTTGATTTGACACTCACAAGCCTAATCAATCTGCTTTACCACTGCTAGCAACTACACAATTATAAATTTGGACAGGATGAACTTGCTGGCATTTGACAGTAAGAAGAGAACTTTTGACTATCTTTAGGACTATTGCAAATACACTGCTCAAAAAAATTAAAGGAACACACATCAGATCTGAAAACACATCAGATCTCAATGGGAAAAAATCTCATGCTGGATATATATATGGATATGGACTGGGTAATGTGTTAGGAACTTAAGGATGCCCCATCGTTCGATAAAAATGAAAATGATCAACCTACAGAAGACTGAATTCAAAGACACCCCAAAAATCAAAGTGAAAACATGATGCAGCAGGCTAGTCCATTTTGCTAGAATTTCATTGCAGCAACTCAAAATGGAATCTAGTAGTTTGAATTGCCCCCACATGCTTGTATACATGCCTGACAATGTTGGGGCATGCTCCTAATGAGACAACATCACTGAGCTCCTGGACAGTCTGAGGTGCAACCTGGTAGCGTTGGAAGGAGAGAAACATGATATCCTAGAGATGTTCTATTGGATTTAGGTCAGGCAAGTATGGGCGCCATTCAGTGGTATCAATTCCTTCATCCTCCAGGAACTGCCTGCATACTCTCGCCACATGAGACTGGGCATTGTCATGCACCAGGAGGAACTCAGGACCCACTGCACCAGCATAGGGTCTGACAATGGGTCCAAGGATTTCATCCCAATACCTAATGGCAGTCAAAGTGCCATTGTCTAGCCTGTAGAGATCTGTGCATCCCTCCATGGATATGCCTCCCCAAACCATCACTGACCCACCACCAAAACGGTCATGCTGAATGATGTTACAGGTAGCATAACCTTCTCCAGACCCTTCCACATCTGTCACATGTGATCAGGGTGAACCTGTTCTCATTTGTGAAAACCACAGGGTGTCAGTGGCGGACTTCCGAATTCTGATGTTGAATGGCAAATGCCAATCGAGCTCTGGTGTCGGGCAGTGAGCACAGGGCCCAGTAGAGGATGTTGGGCCCTCAGGCCACCCTTATGATGTCTGTTTCTGATTGTTTGGTCAGAGACATTCACACCAGTGGCCTGCTGGAGGTCATTTTGTAGAGCTCTGGCAGTGGTCATTCTGTTCTTCCTTGCACAAAGGAGCAGATATCAGTCCTGCTGATGGGTTAAGGACCTTCTACGGCCCTGTCCAGCTCTCCTAGAGTAACTGCCTGTCTCCTAGAATCTCCTCCATGATCTTGAGACTGTGCTGGGAGACACAGCAAACCTTCTGGTTGGGCTGCCTGTGCAACCTCTGTAGAGTCCAGGTATCACCTCATCCTATCAGTAATGACCCTAGCCAAATGCAAAACTAGTGAAAAAAAAAGTCAGAAAAGATGAAAAATGTCAGTGGCCTCCACCTGCAAAACTATTCCTGTTTTGGGGGTCGCCTCATTGTTGCCTATCGAGTGCACATGTTGTTAATTTCATTAACACCAAAGCAGCTGAAACTGATTAACAACCCCCTCTGCTACTTAACTGACCAGATCAATATCCCAGGAGTTTAATTGACTTGATGCTGTACTCTGATTAACCCCGTCCTGACCAGGACATTTTTTGCATTACTTGCATTTTTATTTTTTGTGCTGTAAACAAAAAAAACTGACAATTTTGAAAAAAAAAATATTTTTGACTTTTTGTCATTAAACATGTCCAGTAAAAAAATAAAAAAAATCAAATGTTGTCATAAATTTAGACCAAAATGTATTCTGCTACATATCTTTGCTAAAAAAAATCCCAATACATGTAAATTAATTGGTTTACTTGTAAGTTATAGCTTCTACAAATGGCAGTAGTTTATACTTGATTTTTTTTTCTATCAATACTAGAAATGGTGGCGCTCAGCGACTTATAGCGGGACTGCGGCATCAATACTAGTAATGGTGGCGCTCAGCGAGTTATAGCGGGACTGCGGCACTGGGGGGGAACTGACTGCCACTGACATCCCAATGACATTGATACAGTGATCAGTACTAATGGCACTGGGCAGGAAGGGGTTAAAATTGTTCCTTTAATTTTTTTTGAGCAGTGTATATATATATATATATATATATATATATATATATATATATATATTGCTACCACGAAGGATCTGATGTAATTTAAATTATTTTTTCACAAAACTTGTGCAGAGGCAGCAAGGTACACAGTAATCAGTTTAGGGGATGTCCTTTTATAATTTTTATTGCTGAACAACTTGGATGGGATGTGGGGTGACATGGGATACTCCACATTAACAGAATATTCTCAGGAGGACATTCCACTAAGCTAAGCTTCCCTGAACAGTCTCTATGCAGGAGCAAAAACAAAGTCCTTTTTAAAAGCTATCCCAGTCAAGACTACAACTGGCTCTTCTACCCAAAGGAAACAGCACACAGTCACTAGAACCCTGGACCCAGGTCAGTACTCACAATGTCACAGGATCTCCAGATGGCACTTTCCAGTATCCACTGGACACTCTTCAGTGAGGGAGAGGTTAATGCTCCCACCTGACACTATTCAGTGAGCTTTCCACACTAGGTATTTAGATCAGGGTTCCCTTGCTTAGCTTAAAAAAAAAGGATTTTTAGACGTAGGCCCCCAGCTATGCCACAGATGGGACCTCGATGAACATGCAGCAAACTCCAGCATCTGCCCAGAGGAACAGAACCCCTAAGGCTGGTGGCTCCTCCAGCAAGGTTAGACCCAGTACTAGAACATGGCTGCTCAAGGCCTCAGATTTAAAAGTGTTCAGTTCATTTTTTTTGAGCCATGTACATTGCAAATGTGGAACTGGCTGCAGTTACTAATTGACAGGTTAAATTCCAGTAGGGAAAAAATAGACATTTAATAAGCAGAGGCGTTCCTAATGTTTCATGGTTGGTAAGGTTGAATAAAGACACCAGTCAATCTAATTCAACCTGTATAGGTGTGTGTGCATGTCTGTTTATGTCAATACCATTTTTCATATCGCTGTATATTGTGTTTGCTAGGATGGCCATCTAAGAGGTTTTTTTTTTAATTATCAACACTTTCTGCTGACTCCACTAATTGTGGATGAGAGCTCCATATCCTTACAGCTCTAACAGTAAAGAACCCCCTACACAGTTTATAGTTGAACCACTTCTCCAACTTCATGCAGTGGCCCCATGTCTTCTTAAGCCTCTTAAGACTGAATAGTTTCCTCTCTATGCTAGAATCACTATTTAGTATTTGATATACCAATATCATATCACCTCTCAAGCATCTTTTCACCAGGGAGAATACATTTATGCTTGTAGTCGTTGCTTCCATGTAAAATGGATGTTTGAAGGTTTTGAACCTGATATGAAGCGGTTAAACCTCTGTCCATTAATAAGTAATCCCTCTTGCTGGTTGGAAATGTGTGTAATTTCCAGCCAGATTAAAACAAGTGTACATTACTATTCCCTAGAAACCTCTCCTTGATTATGTATGTGCTCCTTTTGTTCCTCATTGTTTTGTTCAAAGTGAGATGTAACCTGTATGAAATATTCATGACCGCTGCTTAAAGAGATTATTAAAAATAATAGTAGATATAATAGCGGTAAGTTAAACTATTCTACTCTATATAGGACACAGGGAAGAAGGAGAGATGCTATGGATACAAGGCAAAATGAACATGTAAAAGTGCAGGTCAGTATTCATGGTTTTATTCATGAAAATACTAATTACCTGGCTGCCTATGGCTTCAATACATTACACTGACCTGAAACAAGTATGCAGTGATCACTGAAGGTCAGTGAAAGTCAATGTAAAGAATTCCTGATCTGAATACTTGTTCCAGGACAATGATTCAAAAGGTACTGAAGGCAAAGGATTGGCATGACAGTGAAAGAACTCAAATTTTTACAAGAGCATCCATACTTTCTCAGTAAAGGATGCTCTTAACAACTGTGTAAATATCACTATCATTAAGATTTATTTACAGCCCCATTGAAAGGGCAAATATTACTTATGCTAGCGCTTCCTGCTGATTGTAGCTGTGACTTAAAGGTGGGCATGTCTGGGCACTGCTGCAGAGAGATCACTGCTCTCACACCAAACACTGTAGTCCAGATGACTGATGAAAACTGGGGCTGCTTTAATAAACAAACCAATCAGTGCCCTGAATGAGTTTATGGAATATTGACTTCAGACTGGGTTTTAAGGACAGCTGAGGTTTAAGGACAAGTTCAGGCACACGGTTCAGTACACAGTTGAAAGGCGTATATAGTAACTTTTCTATGTGCTGAAGATTTGTAAAATGATAAATATGCTCTTGTGGTCAACAGTAAATGGTTTATAGGAAGGCATTCTCCAGACTCACTGCCACAACCCCACCTCCTGGGGTGTGGACAGTAGGAGAACAAAGAAGGTGATGCACATCCTGAACTCTCCATCCACTAGCCTTTGTTCACCCTAGCCCATTCTCTAAAAAACAATTCTCCATGGATAAGAGTGTGGCTAAGCAGCTGCTGTCAGTCATTTAAGAGGTGCCCCTGACACTTTCTTAACCACTTCTGCACCACCCTATAGCAGAAATACTGCTACAAGGCATCACGGGTGTGCAAAATCATGTATAAATACATGCCCCCTACCCACTTTGCCTTTCGTAGCCTTGGCTATCAATCACCGGGTCCCTTTAGATGATTCCCTGCCAGCACCTGGCGATCTCCGAGGATTTCCGATGGGGAAGAGACCTGTATGTGAACAATACAGATCTCTCCCTTGTCAGCTCCTGGACATTGCTTTGTATGGCTCTGCAAAGGCTTTTTAGAAGTAGGTCGCCAGCTATGCCACAGATGGGACCTTGATGAACATGCAACAAACTCCAGCATCTGCCCAGAGGGATAGAGCCCCTAAGGCTGGTGGCTCCTCCAGCAAGGTTAGATCCAGTACTAGAACAGAGCTGCTCAAGGCCTCATACTATTTATGTGCTCTTCTGCCACCTACTCCCCCCCAGGAAGTGGCTTCAGCACAATCAATAATTATGCTGCTCATTTGCCTTCCTCAACCTCCTATGGTCCAGAAGTCTCCAGAAGGCAGGGGTAGAGCAATCAAACCTGCAGCATATGAAACCCAGAACAGCAAATAAATCGACAGCTGCTCCAATGACTATAGAGGAGCCATAAAGAACTAAATTTACCTAACACCCTACAATGCTTAAATATTTTACAGTTCAGGTCTATAGATTCCATATAAAATATAATTTTTTTTACCAGGTGATCCACAGGTGAGGATATATATTTTTCTTTGCACGCCTTGCTTGGCCACAGGTGTATGGTTAACCTCGATACACAAATATCTTTTTTAAGGCTGGACTTCAGGCAAACAGTTAAATACACAACTGAATTATATATAGGATCTATTTTACCCAACAAATCACCATCCAGTCTTGAATTTAAACCAGACCGCAGAATCAAATTGATGACCTGACTTTTTTCTGCTGTAGTTCAGTATTACAGTTTAGTCACCTCCCCACCCCCAGCATAAGACAAACCAGCAGCAGCAGATAGATGAGCTCATCCCTTTATTCGCTGATATCTTCTCCTGTTAGCCTGTTTCTTGTCAACACAAGTGTTTGCAGAACATCTTGTAGGCCCCAAGTGCTGCCCTACTCTCTTTCAGTCTGAGATCCTTTATGCAGAATATCACACAAGGCTGATACCCATTCACATTCAAGTACTTATGCTAGTTTAAAAAAAATGTCAATTAAAATAAAAGTACATTTTAGCTTCTCAACACTTGTTGGAAAAAAATATATGCAACCTGGGCCTACAGTATAGTCCTGCATAGAATCTGGTTGATGTGTGGGCAGGGAAAAGAGGACCTTACCCTTCATGTGATTTTCCTGAGTATGGAGTGGGAGATGGAGAGTCTTTGAGGGGTTGGTGATTCCAAAAATCTGGAGTTGGGCTTTAAAAAATACATTCAACGTTTCCGAAAAATAGATTACTACATATTTTTTAATATACGTATCTGTCTGGAGTTCAGCTTTAAGGTCTGATCATTTCAAACTAAGTGAATAGAAGCTTTCATGTACAGCTTAATCTAAATGACTTGAATGAATTTTATGGGAGGAGGAACATCCAGCATTTGATACATTTGTCCTGTATTACTACAGACGGAACAACGATCACACTTACATAAATGCTTACTTTACACTCAGTGGTCATTTCACTGTGATGTATTCTTCTATATTTCTTCTTAAGAGCATCTTTCATGCTATCTCCGTGACTAATGCAGAGAAAGCCGTATGATTTGCCTGGGATTATTGAAGACCATTTTGTGTGTTATACTTTGAACTCCCACCTATGAATTGGAGTTAATAACAATATTGCTGGGGTGGAAACGTGGAACAATATGTGTGCTTTATTCAAAAGAGGGTTTGATCTTTTTGTAAGGACTATAGATGGTTTCACCTCTTTGGTACCTTTTTTTTTTTTTTTTAAAAATGGCATATCCCATTGAGATACATGTCTTTTTATGTTTTTACAGTAGCTTAAAGCTAAAATTCAAAACTCCCCCTGCAGTGAGGCTAAACCTCACTACCCCCCTTGCACTGCAAGGGTTAAATATTCATTTTCCTCTATGGTACCATTAAAAATAGTCTTTACTTACTTTATCCCAGTATTAATGTATTGTAAGTGAGAATATTGATGGTCAATTCACAACATGGAGCACGCAAAGGACAAGGTAAGGAAAACTGTTTTTTAATGGCACCCTAGATAAAAACAAGCTTTTCACCCATGCAGTACAAGGGAAGCCCTAAAGCAAGAGCAGTTTTGTCATTTTCCCAGAGTTCAGCTTTAACTCATTTATGACTGCTATTTATATGCAGCAACAGAGCCAGGGGGTCCTAATGCCCAGCTGCCACATGAATGCATTGTTGTGTAGTTCTGGGTTGTGCACCATTAGCCGCTCTGCCCCTCCCACAATTGTGAACAAGCTGTCACAAACAGCTCACAGTCACATACTGACGATCAGGAGCCAGTAGGATGGGTTCCTGATGGCATCAGCACTGTGCAGTCAATCACAGTGCAGAAAGATCATAAAATCTTCCTACTGGGTGTTAGAGCCCGGTTGTCAAAATCTATTTGAGGCACTTGCTGTGAAAGGCGTTACAGAGGTAATTTTGTTGTAAATTAACTAATTAACAGAAAGTAACCCAAATGTACCAACCCAGCGCACCTCCAGCACACATGTGTTTTATTACATGGAAAAGCACATGCATGTCCAAATTTCTGGTCCATTTAGGTGCACTGCCAGTCCATTTGGGCTGCCTTAGCACAATTCATGTTAACATGTGTACATTAATGCAGAACACCAAGATGGACCACTGTGCATGTGCCCTGAGTGTGCGCTGAATGTGTGATTTACATCAGTTACCTTTTTTTTCATTTGTTCTACTTTTGTTTTAAATTTTTAATGTTGATGTAACTGTGAAAGCACCCCTGGTTTTAATATAGTAAGTCCCAACTCTTTCAATCTGACTTTTGCTGGACAGTTTGGCCTACACACAAATGTAGAGAACACTATATGGTAAATAAAGGCAAGTAAAATATATATATATATATATATATATATATATATATATATATATATATATATGTAGCACTACTCCCTTAGGTGTCGCTAGAAGATTTGGGTCCCCCTATAGTCCTGCACAGCTAGACATCACACATCTTCAGAAAAGCTTGCATCCAGAGTCAGAAATCAGTCCTTGAGCTTTTGTTTTGTTGTTATATTCAAGGGATTATAAACTGGCATATGGTTAGGGGTGTAGAAGATGCCCAGGGGTACTGATAAACTGAGGACAACTTCATGGAACTATTTACAAGCCTTCTCTGCAGCACAGACTTTGTGGGAGAGCTAGCCAGTGTCTCCTGAGTGTACTACCCCAGACCCTAGATGAACTTCTCCTCTTCACCCAGCAGTCTGGAGGTATCCCTGAACAGGGGATCTGGTTCTTGTCACTTTAAGAGATGAACAGTCACTGGCAGGTGGCTAATCTGGTTTCCCACCAGAGTGCTCCTTCCCCTATCTGCTCAGGAGGTGCAGGTGTACTCACTCAGATCCTCTCCTGTAGGGCAGGCTGGTGGCTGCTACCAGGCCTATCAGCTGGGCTGCTCCTTCCCCACCATACAGGTGGTTTTCTCTCAGGGGGCTGATGAGTTCCAAGTTTTCCTCCTTTCCAGCTCTTGGCCTGCAGGTAGGCCTCATCTTACTGGCCCTCCTCACAGCCTCCTTCCTTCAGCCTCACATCTTCCACCCGAACTCTCCTGTTACTGACACTTTAAAGGGTGTTCAGCCCCTTGCCAACTTCTTGTTGGGGATTGGCTAGGATCCCTCAAAAGTACAACCAGCCACTCCTCAGATCCACCCACTGCCTCTGGGGCTTTCCTCCAAAAGCCTTAGAGCAGGAAGAAATTCTAAAGGGGTCGGTCTGCAGAGCCTCTCAGCCCTGACCACAATTTTACCCCTCTCTGGCTATTACACCTGGGCTGCTACTCAGCCCCTGTCTAACCATTGGAGTCTATCTCCCTCTAGCTAAACTAGGAGGGTGTTACATATAAATGCTATCATTATGGGGAAGATTTACTAAAACTGGTACACACAGAATCTGGTACAGCTGTACATAGTAACCAATCAGTTTCTAACTTCAGCTTGTTCAATTAGGCTTTGCCAATAAAACCTAGAAGTTGATTGGATACTATGCAGAGGTGGACCAGATTCTGTGTGCACCAGTTTCAATAAATCTCCCTCAATAAGTATTAATTACATGCAGTTATCAGAATACAAATGTTTTCATGATAGTAAACCTTTAGTCCTCATGCACACTTGATGTTTTTACAGCTGCTGTTTTTGTCTTTTAACGTTTTTTTCTACAGCTAGTAAACCCCCCAGCATGTTATGTGTCCATGTACACATAGACTGTAGTGAACGTTTTTTGGCTGGGATGTTTTTTGGCTGGAAAAAAACCCCAGGAATAGTGGGGTTCTAGAGGAGTTTTTTTGCTGTAAAAACACTCTAACGCTGAAAAATGTGGCAAAATGCAGTAAAATACGGTGAAACGCAACAGACCGGCATTTTTGGACTTTTTTTTAATAAATGCAGAAAAACATGGGAAAACACCACTAAATGCGGCAAAACGCTGCTAAATGCTAACAAAAGCTGAAAAACTGACGTTTTTTAACATGACTTTACACAGCTAAAGTTACCAGCGTTATCAAAACGTCCAGTGTGCATGAGAGCTTAAAGTAAAATTCCAACTTTTCCCCCTTTGTATGCTACACCTATACTTACCTTTACCCAATATTCTAGACAATTGCACATATTATGGCACACCCTCATGTGACATCTCTGGGCAACATGTCTGGCTGCTGTGTGGAGGGCCAGGTGGACTGTTACATGCCATCTGCATGCCATCTGCATGTGACATGGGATTGGTGTCAGTCAAGATAAGTATAAGCACTACAGCATTCCTAGAAAAAAAAAAAAATTGCGGTGAATTTGGGATAGATTTAAACTGACGGGATTACTTTTACTATTAAATTAAAACCATGTGTCTGGCATGTTCAATAACCTGGCAGTATTTTTGGCTCCCTCAGAAGACCAGCAATAATGCATAATTCAGTGATTAAGTGCAGTCCATGTAGTTTGCCCTTAGGTACAGTCAATAAGCACTGCAGTATTTTTTACAGATTGAATGTAGGTACTTCAGGCGTATTCAATAAACTTTGCAAAGAACAATATAGATGTAAAAAGGTTGGCAACCTATAGCAAAAATATTATAGTTTACTGGAGGCAGATCACCTTTGAAGTTAGTTCTGAAGGCTGTATGTTATTGCACTGTGCACATGATTATTGCTCACAGTTGCCTTTGTGAATACGATCCCTGAATGGCTCTGCGTTACTGTACCTTATTTGCAAGCTGGTAATATGTTTTATCACGGTTATGTGCTAGTTTACATTTTTGGATTTTTCTCGAGCTGTGCAAAGAGGGATCACACAAATACTTGTATGTAAAATCAAACTGTATATAACATTTCATTAAGAAATTACAGATAAACATAACAAATGTAATAATATTGGAAAATGTAATTATTATTATTATTATACAGTATTTATAAAGTGCCAATAGTTCGCTCAGCGCTGTACATTACAAAGGGGGACAGAACATGTGACAGAACAATACCAATACAATGCAAAACATGAGGGGATTGAGGGCCCTGCTCTTTCGAGCTTACAATCTAGTAGGGAGGGGATGGTGGCACAGGAGGAGATAGCTGTGGGGATGGAGTGGTAGGAAGAGTGGAGGAGGTTGGCAAGTTAGCAGGGGGTGGGGTAGGCTTCCCTGAAGAGATGGGTTTTCAGGGTGCGCCTAAAGGAGAGGAGAGTAGGTGATAATCTGATGGGTTGGGGCAGGGAGTTCCAGAGAATGGGTGACACCTTGGAGAAGTCCTGGAGGCGGGCATGTGAGGAGGAGACCAGGGAACTAGAGAGAAGGAGGTCTTGTGAGGAGTGGAGTGTGCGTGCTGGGCAGTACTTGGATATTAGGTCAGTGATGTAGTTCGGGACAGTATGGTGGACAGCTTTGTACGTCAGTGTTAGGATTTTGAATTTGATCCATTGCGCAATCGGAAGCCAGTGGAGGGATTAGCACAGGGGGGTGGCGGAAATGGAATACTTAGCTATAGATGCCATTTGCCAAGGAGTCTCCCGTTTCCAGTTTGCAAAACCAGGCGCGGGCACAAAACAGCCCTAGGACGGGAAGGGCGGGCAGAGCCTGGGAAGCATGGCAGGACACATGGGGGTGTGGAAGCGATCTGGAGGCTGCACAGCTATTGGATCATTTCCACCTGACGGTCAGCCTGTCAGATTTACACACACTCACTGTCTTGCTTCCTATTAGTTCTTATTTACACTTGTGTTTGAGGGACATTAAAAATATTCTGCTCAGCTACACTTTTTACCATCCCCCAACCACTCCCCATTATACTGCAGAGTCACTGATACCGGCAGCGGGGGGTTTTACACAACACCCCACCACTATTGCCATACTCAGATGGCAGTGCCTTTGCAGTATAATAGAGAGTGGTTGGGGGACAGTAAAAGTGTGGCTCAGCCACACATTTTTAATCTCCCTCAAATACAAATGTAAATTAGAACTAACAGGAAGCATCTCACTGTGCTTATGTGATCACCATTATTATCATGATGATGGTCACACAGTACAAAAGGTGCCGTATATCTGTCTGTAAACAGCGTATAGCTGTATCTCTGTCTGTGCCTTAGAAAACAGAAATTGTGAGCTTTCCTGTCCCCACTTATGCCTCTGCCCTCAGCCACCCCTCTGTTGAATTACCTCCAGTATAGTTAAAATATATGGACTGTAGTGCTGTGTTATTATTGCAACCTCATTCCTTTCAAAACCTGAAAAGAGTGCAGGCAGTGTAGCAGAAGAAGGCTCCTGACTTTTTGGGAATATCTACACTGGACTAAACAGACTTTGTCACGTTCGTAGCCTTGATGGCATAATCATTGAGCAAACAGCCTGTATCTTAGCATATAATGAAGCAACTTCAGAAAATACTGAACCTATTGAATGAGTATGACAACTAGGTTACTACTATTTCAGGATCAGAGTCCTGCAATGGCAGCCTCCATACTTCACCTCTAGGAATGCAGGAGATAGGGTTATTACTGGAGATGGAATATTGTGCTTCCAGTATGATCTGAAAACAAAACTCCAAATCATATAGTGGAAAACAAAGAGTTCTCCTTGCACACATGTCTTGTCCTCAGTTCAAAATCATGCTGAGGTGTTTTTTTTTAATCACAGAGATAGTTCACTATGAGTTCAGAGAACATGATACAATGGTCAACCATCATTGTTACTTGGAGATTCTTAAAAGGTTATGAGAATATTTAGGAGGAAATGACCAGAACTCTGGCCTAAAAAGTGAATTCTCCACCATGACAATGCTCCTGCACATGATGCATTAAAGTGGTTCTGAGTTCACAATAGCTTTATTAGCAGGCGTTAGACAGGTGTTTGGGAAGCGTTTTTAATGCTCCTCAAATGCCTACATATGGCAACACACAGTGCTGTTCACACTGAAGCGTCAACGTTGCTGCAAAATTGACAGCTCATGTCCAGTCAGGAGGAGTTGAAACCTCCCATTCAAGTCAAGTCTATAGTGACGCTCCTCAAATGCCTGGGAGGCATTTGTATGACTTTGCCGAGCATTAATCAAACGCCTCAAAAATGCACATAGGGCATTTGGGGAGTGTTTAAGGAGCGTTAAAAACGATTCCCAAATGCCTGTCTAACACCTGTCAAACGCTAAAGGGGCATTTGGCAAGAGGAAATTGGTCAAGTGTGAATGAGCCCTTAAGGCTCAAGGTTTTTTACCTTCATGCATTCTATGCATGACAGGAAAAAACCTTCTGTGTGCAGTATCCCCTCAGCTCCCCCCCTAATACTCACCTAAGCCCCCTCTTGATTCAGCGTTGCATACTCGAGTCTCGGCTATCCCAGGACTCCCTCTTCTCATTGGCTGAGACAGAAGCGGGAGCCATTGGCTCTCACTGCTATCAATCACAGTCAAGGAACCAATGAGAAGAGAGAGGGGACAGGGCCGGGCCACGGCTCCATATGTGGATGGACACACGGTGCCCCCTTAGCAAGCTGCTTGCTGTGAGGGCACCCGACAGGAGAGAGGGACCAGGAGAGCCTGCGTGTGACCCAAGAAGAGGAGGATCCAGGCTGCTCTGTGCAAAACCAGTGCACACAGTAGATAAGTATAGACATGTTTGTTATTTTTTCTTAAAAAAAAAAACCCTTTAGAATTTTGCGAGCTCCTGGCCTGGAAACCCAAAACGTGACCAACCACCTTATTTCACTAACTTCCAGAAAACTAATTCCAACAATGTTTCAGGCAGTGGCACAGGCGTTGCAACATGGCATGCAGAGAATTACAGAGAATTATGTAAATGTATATTATGTAAATGTATACTCTGGCATAAATAGATATAAATACCCTTAAATTGAATAGCAATAGTCTTAGAAGAGAAAAGGTTCTATTGACTAGACATTGCAACTTGAGTCCTGTGATGTTTAAAGTTCCTGTTATGGTGGTATCCACTGTCTTCTGCTAGCAATGGTGGGGCCCATAAGCATTAATGAATACTGCTAATTCAATGAAGTTAAACAGATAAGCTGTGGTACTGCTCAAAGCAAAGGTCTCCTGGTAACTGAGGTGTAAAGGTGGCTGCATGCAGTGTCTTTAGAGTGATTAAAAAAAGAGGTTGGGCATCTGCTGGCTCACCAATCCTATAGATAGCACAGTCTCTTAGGAATGAGTGTTCTTGCCCTGTTTGAATAGAAGTGCAGAGTTACTGCCTAATGATATACCCAACACCTGGCTACAGCTGTAAATTATATCTTAAACCTGACTTGTATCTTAAACCAGACTTGTTTACACAAGCAGAAATTTACATTTCTGGGGAAGTTCTGTACCCCAACTGAGTACAGAATGCTTCCAAGCCAATGAATCCCACTGCTGCCTCAGCTAATCAGGAGTGAAAGTCCCCAAAGAACCAAGGCTCTCGTGGACATCGCTGAATTTGGATGGGACTCAGGTAAGTGATAGGGGGGCTGCTACACAGCAATGTACAGCATGCAATGCATTAAGGTAAAAAACCTTGAGCCTTTAGAACCACTTTAATACAGAAAAATGATTGGTTAAGCTCACAGGTGTTTCTTGGCTACTATATAATGGCTTTTGAAATTTACAAATTCAACAATTTAGAACTGGAATAAAGGTTTAACAAAGCAAATCACATTTTGCTACACAGCATTGTACAACAACATGAAGGTAAAAAACCTTGAGCCTTTTATAACCACTTTAATACACAAAAAATTATTGGTTAAACTCAGTTTTTTTTGGCTACTACTTTATAATGGCTTTTGAAATTTACAAATTCAACAATTTAGAACTGGAATAAAGGCTTAGCAAAGCAAATCACTTTTTGATGGATAATAGAGCAAAGAAGGACAGAGGGACATTATTCAAAAAAGAGTCCCATCAAATGGACAGTTGGGAGCTACTGTATGCTGTGGAAGTTTCCAATGATGTCCTCAGTAAGAAAATGTACTAGGGAAGACATTAGATTTTTTTTCATGTTGTCTCCATGGACATCCAATCAATAGTCTAAAAGAAGAGCAACAAGATGTCTAATCCAATGTAAGCATTGTAAAGCTTTCAACCATCTTTGTGTGTGTATCACCAGACATGTTACGCCGTAGACTAGAATCAGTTTATACGTAAGACCTGTCTGGACCTCTGATCTGTGGAAGCTAATGTGTATGTGACAGAAGACAAATGTGCTGTCCTACCACATATCTTTTTTGCTACCACTGAGGTCCAGGCTAGGGCTACAAGGGGGCACTTTTATTTCATGGTGATTGAAAAAAAAAAATCTCCTAATGCAAAAACTGTTGTTTTAGTGATATGGCAGGAGATTATTGTGTGGTCATTAGAAAATAGATTAGATTAATTTCATGGGGTATATTTAAATGGAAAATTTGCCAAAGAGTCCCTTTAAATTGGTCCTTCAGTCAAAAGTGAAAGTACAGCTCATCATTTTTTGGACAGGTACTCTCTCCCACTTCCACAATCCTTGCTAAGGCAAGAATTACAACAACTTGGCCTGTCCTCTTCCCACCAGCAATCTTGTAGGAAAAGTCAAGCGCCCGGGAGGCTGTAGAAGACCAGTCTGTGTGACATCATGAATGCAAAGTCAGGAGCCTGTTGTGTAACAGTAGGAAGTCACAACTTGCACCCTCACCCAAGATGGGGGTACCAGTGATCTGAAGTCCCCTAAACAATCTGTTTTTGTGAAGACAGGGATAGGGGATCAGCTAGTTGTTTTGAAGCAAATGTGCCAAGCAATGGCTTTCTAAAATATATGTCAAGCAGATATTATAAGATGAACTAAACAATAGAGAGCGTTTTTTTGCTATCTGCAGTCTTGAAGCGTTCTAGCTCTGCATCTTAGCATTAGCCTTCTAAACCTATAAAACTGGCTCTTGTGCTAGCAGTGCTGATTTATTATTTTGAGAGACCACATGATGATCAGTAAGTTGTTTCTGCTATTAAACCTTGTAAAAAAAAGTATCAAAAAGGTCACACTGATGTGATTTCAGACAGGAAAACTAAAAACTGGGCAGACTTAAAGTAGAACTACAGGCAAAACTTTTTGGATAGAGTAAGGGCGGGTTACAACCCCTGTCAGTTTATTTTTTGCCATTTGTGTCTCTTTGGGGAGATTTCCCTTCACTTCCTGTCCTATGGCCAAAACAGGAAATTATTGGAAATCCCTATAAATTATGGGAATCCCTTGGGGATCCCCAAGTCACCAGAACTAGTTCCATTGGAAGATTTCCCCCCTATTACTTTTCTGGGGACTACCAAAATGTGGGATTTTATTTTATTTTCACTTTCAATGATATTAGTAAACAGGGCAAATAGGGTGAATCTCCCTAATGGGGGCACAGAATGCAATTAAA
Organism: Staurois parvus; assembly: GCF_062004578.1. Lineage (NCBI taxonomy): Eukaryota > Metazoa > Chordata > Amphibia > Anura > Ranidae > Staurois > Staurois parvus. The sequence goes on from NW_028318072.1 coordinate 4,733,740, forward strand.
ACTGATAAATGTTCTATCCAAAACAAAAAAGAAAAAGATTTTGCCTTTCGTTGTACTTTAACAGTGAGGGACAGTATGAAGGGTCGGTTGATGCTGGCTCTGGGAGACCGATTGTTGCTGGTGGGGGTCTTTTGTTGATGGGGTGGATCTATTGTTATTGGGGGTATTTTGTTGTGGAGATGGTCTATTGTTGCTTGGTGAATCTATTGTTGCTGGCTCCAGGGGATCTATTTTACTGCTTTCCTTTTTATCATTAACCACTTACCCCCGTTCCTGACCAGGCCATTTTTTGCCATACAGTACTGGTTTACTTTAACTGATAATTGCGCGGCTTGCAACGCTGTACATAAATGAACTTTATGTCTTTTTTTACCATAAATAGAGCTTTCTTTCTGTGGTATTTGATCACCTCTGCATTTTTTATTTTTTACTTTATATACAAAAAAAGACTGACAATTTTGAAAAAAAAACAATATTTTTTGCTATAAAACATATATAATAAAAAAATCAATTTTCTTCATAAATTTAGGCCAAAATGTACTCTGCTACATGTGTTTGCTAAACAAAATCCCAATATGTGCAAATTAATTGGTTTATGTGAAAGTTATAGCATCTACAAATGGCAGTATATATTGTGGTACTTGTGACACTGGGTGGGAACTGACTAACTGCCACTGACACATCCCCAGTGACAATAATACAGTGATCAGTGCTAATAAGCACTGACACTGTTCTAATGACACTGGGTAGGAAGGGGTTATAATCTAGGGCGATCAAAGGGTTAACTGTGTGCTATGTGTGTTTTACTATGTGTGCCGTGTGTGTTTTATTTATGGAGACATGCTGCTTTGTATTTCTCTGCTGTGCAGAAATACAAAGCAGCATGTCCTTGCTAATAGGAGAGAGACCTGTGTTCTTTACACACAGGTGTCTCCCCTGTCAGATTTCCCTGATGATCGCAGAGTGCCGGACAGAACCCAGTGATTGACATCCCTAGCCACCAATAGCGGCATGGCCAGGCTGGCGCGCGCGCCCCCTACCCAGAAATGCAAATCTTGTGTGTATATATATATATATATATATATATATATATATATATATATATATATATATATATATATAGATAAGATTTTGCGTAGCCCTGCCTCCCTGTAGCAGTACTTCTACTATAGGATGGCAGGCAAGCGGTTTACACATTTCTTACAAATTGCTTACCACCACAAAATGATATTTGGCTCTGTATTCTCTAAAAGGGGCAGTACTTGGAGTTGGGTAGCGGGTGGAATTAAAGGATGGTGCTTGGAGGTGGGAAGGGGGCAAAGACAAGGGGTGACTGGGAAGAAAGGAGTACCTGCACCTATTCTCTGAGAACAAAAAGCCATATATAAGCCATCTGCGAACCCACAAACAATCCCCGGTGTACGCAGAGAGTATACAAAGAACCATTGAGGAGGGGAGTAGAGTGAAGATTGCACTTAGCATTGAAGGCACATATCGATTAGAGATGAGCGAATCGAAGTAGGCGAAGTGGAATTCGAGTCGAATATTGGAAAATTTTCGATTCGCGCCGAATCCGAAAAATAGCCTACTTCGGACGCGCGAATCGAAATTTTTCCTAAAATGGCGGCGGACATGTGCGGCGACGGAGCGGGGATGTCTGGGAAGGTGCGCAGACAAGGCGCGCTGACCCATAATGCATTCCTTAATGACATGTGATCGCATTAGCCAATCAGCAGCCAGGCAGCCAGCACTGTGTAATGGTCGAGCTATAAATAGCGGCCATTTTAGAATTCTTCATTTGCCTCCAGTCATTCAAGAGAGGCAGACCGCTCTGTATTAGGGACAGAGTTAGGGCCACAGAAACGTTACTTGGGGACAGAGAAACGTTACTTAGGGACAGAGAAGCATTACTCAGGAACACAGAATTGTTAATGAGGGCCACAGAATCGTTACTTAGGGCCAAAGAAACGCTAGTTAGGGCCACAGAATTGTTACTCAGGGACAGACAGAATTGTTACTGAGTGCCAGAGAATTGTTACTTAGGGCCACAGAAACGTTAGTTAGGGCCACAGAATTGTTACTCAGGGACAGACACAGAATTGTTACTGAGGGCCACAGAACTGTTACTTAGGGCCACAGAAACGTTATTAGGGCCACAGAATTGTTACTCAGGGACAGACAGAATTGTTACTGAGTGCCAGAGAATTGTTACTTAGGGCCACAGAAACGTTAGTTAGGGCCACAGAATTGTTACTCAGGGACAGACACAGAATTGTTACTGAGGGCCACAGAACTGTTACTGAGGGCCACAGAAACGTTAGTTAGGGCCACAGAATTGTTACTCAGGGACAGACACAGAATTGTTACTGAGGGCCACAGAACTGTTACTTAGGGCCACAGAAACGTTATTAGGGCCACAGAATTGTTACTCAGGGACAGACAGAATTGTTACTGAGTGCCAGAGAATTGTTACTTAGGGCCACAGAAACGTTAGTTAGGGCCACAGAATTGTTACTCAGGGACAGACAGAATTGTTACTGAGTGCAAGAGAATTGTTACTTAGGGCCACAGAAACGTTAGTTAGGGCCACAGAATTGTTACTCAGGGACAGACACAGAATTGTTACTGAGGGCCACAGAATTGTTACTGAGGGCCACAGAATTGTTACTGAGGGACAGACAGAATTGTTACTGAGTGCCAGAGAATTGTTACTTAGGGCCACAGAAACGTTAGTTAGGGCCACAGAATTGTTACTCAGGGACAGACAGAATTGTTACTGAGTGCAAGAGAATTGTTACTTAGGGCCACAGAAACGTTAGTTAGGGCCACAGAATTGTTACTCAGGGACAGACACAGAATTGTTACTGAGGGCCACAGAATTGTTAGTGAGGGCCACAGAATTGTTAGTGAGGGCCACAGAATTGTTAGTGAGGGCCACAGAATTGTTAGTGAGGGCCACAGAATTGTTAGTGAGGGCCACAGAATTGTTACTGAGGGCCACAGAATTGTTACTGAGGGCCACAGAATTGTTACTGAGGGCCACAGAATTGTTACTGAGGGCCACAGAATTGTTACTGAGGGCCACAGAATTGTTACTGAGGGCCACAGAATTGTTACTGAGGGCCACAGAATTGTTACTGAGGGCCACAGAAACGTTACTCAGGGACACAGAATTGTTACTGAGGGCCACAGAACTGTTACTTAGGGCCACAGAAACGTTAGTTAGGGCAACAGAATTGTTACTCAGGGACAGACACAGAATTGTTACTGAGGGCCACAGAACCGTTACTTAGGGCCACAGAAACGTTACTCAGGGACACAGAATTGTTACTGAGGGCCACATAACCGTTACTTAGGGCCACATAATTGTTACTCAGGGACAGACACAGAATTGTTACTGAGGGACACAGAATTGTTACTGAGGGCCACAACCGTTACTTAGGGCCACAGAATTGTTACTCAGGGACACAGAATTGTTACTGAGGGCCACAGAACCGTTACTTAGGGCCACAGAATTGTTACTCAGGGACACAGAATTGTTACTGAGGGCCACAGAACTGTTACTTAGGGCCACAGAATTGTTACTCAGGGACAGACACAGAATTGTTACTGAGGGACACAGAATTGTTACTGAGGGACACAGAATTGTTACTGAGGGCCACAGAATTGTTACTGAGGGCCACAGAACCGTTAATCAGGGACACAGAGTTGTTACTGAGGGCCACAGAACCGTTACTTAGGGCCACATAAACGTTAATCAGGGACACAGAATTGTTACTGAGGGCCACAGAACCGTTACTTAGGGCCACAGAATTGTTACTCACGGACAGACACAGAATTTTTTCTTGAGGGACACAGAATTGTTACTGAGGGCCACAGAACCGTTACTTAGGGCCACAGAAACGTTAATCGGGGACACAGAATTGTTACTGAGGGCCACAGAACCGTTACTTAGGGCCACGTAAACGTTAATCAGGGACAGACACAGAATTGTTACTGAGGGACACAGAATTGTTACTGAGGGACACAGAATTGTTACTGAGGGACACAGAATTGTTACTGAGGGACACAGAATTGTTACTGAGGGACACAGAATTGTTACTGAGGGCCACAGAACCGTTACTTAGGGACACAGAATTGTTACTGAGGGCCACAGAATTGTTACTTAGGGCCACAGAATTGTTACTTTGGCCACAGAATTGTTACTGAGGGCCACAGAACCGTTACTGAGGGTCACAGAACCGTTACTTAGGGCCACAGATTTGTTACTTAGGGACGCAGAATTGTTACTGAGGGCCACAGAACTGTTACTTAGGGCCACAGAAACGTTAGTTAGGGCAACAGAATTGTTACTCAGGGACAGACACAGAATTGTTACTGAGGGCCACAGAACCGTTACTTAGGGCCACAGAAACGTTACTCAGGGACACAGAATTGTTACTGAGGGCCACATAACCGTTACTTAGGGCCACATAATTGTTACTCAGGGACAGACACAGAATTGTTACTGAGGGACACAGAATTGTTACTGAGGGCCACAACCGTTACTTAGGGCCACAGAATTGTTACTCAGGGACACAGAATTGTTACTGAGGGCCACAGAACCGTTACTTAGGGCCACAGAATTGTTACTCAGGGACACAGAATTGTTACTGAGGGCCACAGAACTGTTACTTAGGGCCACAGAATTGTTACTCAGGGACAGACACAGAATTGTTACTGAGGGACACAGAATTGTTACTGAGGGACACAGAATTGTTACTGAGGGCCACAGAATTGTTACTGAGGGCCACAGAACCGTTAATCAGGGACACAGAGTTGTTACTGAGGGCCACAGAACCGTTACTTAGGGCCACATAAACGTTAATCAGGGACACAGAATTGTTACTGAGGGCCACAGAACCGTTACTTAGGGCCACAGAATTGTTACTCACGGACAGACACAGAATTTTTTCTTGAGGGACACAGAATTGTTACTGAGGGCCACAGAACCGTTACTTAGGGCCACAGAAACGTTAATCGGGGACACAGAATTGTTACTGAGGGCCACAGAACCGTTACTTAGGGCCACGTAAACGTTAATCAGGGACAGACACAGAATTGTTACTGAGGGACACAGAATTGTTACTGAGGGACACAGAATTGTTACTGAGGGACACAGAATTGTTACTGAGGGACACAGAATTGTTACTGAGGGACACAGAATTGTTACTGAGGGACACAGAATTGTTACTGAGGGACACAGAATTGTTACTGAGGGCCACAGAACCGTTACTTAGGGACACAGAATTGTTACTGAGGGCCACAGAACCGTTACTTAGGGCCACAGAATTGTTACTTAGGGCCACAGAATTGTTACTGAGGGCCACAGAACCGTTACTGAGGGTCACAGAACCGTTACTTAGGGCCACAGATTTGTTACTTAGGGACGCAGAATTGTTACTGAGGGCCACAGAACTGTTACTTAGGGCCACAAAATTGTTACTCAGGGACAGACACAGAATTGTTACTGAGGGCCACAGAATTGTTACTGAGGGCCACAGAATTGTTACTGAGGGCCACAGAACCGTTACTTAGGGCCACAGAACCGTTACTTAGGGACACAGAATTGTTACTGAGGGCCACAGAATTGTTACTTAGGGCCACAGAATTGTTACTTAGGGCCACAGAATTGTTACTGAGGGCCACAGAACCGTTACATAGGGCCACAGATTTGTTACTTAGGGACGCAGAATTGTTACTGAGGGCCACAGAACTGTTACTTAGGGCCACAGAATTGTTACTCAGGGACAGACACAGAATTGTTACTCAGGGACACAGAATTGTTACTGAAGGCCACAGAACAGTTACTTAGGGCCACATAATTGTTACTCAGGGACAGACACAGAATTGTTACTGAGGGACACAGAATTGTTACTGAGGGCCACAACCGTTACTTAGGGCCACAGAATTGTTACTCAGGGACACAGAATTGTTACTGAGGGCCACAGAACCGTTACTTAGGGCCACAGAATTGTTACTCAGGGACAGACACAGAATTGTTACTGAGGGACACAGAATTGTTACTGAGGGCCACAACCGTTACTTAGGGCCACAGAATTGTTACTTAGGGCCACAGAAACGTTACTCAGGGACACAGAATTGTTACTGAGGGCCACAGAACTGTTACTTAGGGCCACAGAAACGTTAGTTAGGGCAACAGAATTGTTACTCAGGGACAGACACAGAATTGTTACTGAGGGCCAAAGAATTGTTACTTAGGGCCACAGAAACGTTACTCAGGGCCACAGAACCGTTACTTAGGGCCACAGAACCGTTACTTAGGGCCACAGAATTGTTACTCAGGGACAGACACAGAATTGTTACTCAGGGACACAGAATTGTTACTGAGGGCCACAGAACCGTTACTTAGGGCCACAGAAACGTTACTCAGGGACACAGAATTGTTACTGAGGGCCACATAACCGTTACTTAGGGCCACATAATTGTTACTCAGGGACAGACACAGAATTGTTACTGAGGGACACAGAATTGTTACTGAGGGCCACAACCGTTACTTAGGGCCACAGAATTGTTACTCAGGGCCACAGAACCGTTACTGAGGGCCACAGAACCGTTACTGAGGGCCACAGAATTGTTACTCAGGGACACAGAATTGTTACTGAGGGCCACAGAACTGTTACTTAGGGCCACAGAATTGTTACTCAGGGACAGACACAGAATTGTTACTGAGGGACACAGAATTGTTACTGAGGGCCACAGAATTGTTACTGAGGGCCACAGAACCGTTAATCAGGGACACAGAATTGTTACTGAGGGCCACAGAACCGTTACTTAGGGCCACATAAACGTTAATCAGGGACACAGAATTGTTACTGAGGGCCACAGAATTGTTACTGAGGGACACAGAATTGTTACTGAGGGACACAGAATTGTTACTGAGGGCCACAGAATTGTTACTGAGGGCCACAGAACCGTTAATCAGGGACACAGAATTGTTACTGAGGGCCACAGAACCGTTACTGAGGGTCACAGAACCGTTACTTAGGGCCACAGATTTGTTACTTAGGGACGCAGAATTGTTACTGAGGGCCACAGAACTGTTACTTAGGGCCACAAAATTGTTACTCAGGGACAGACACAGAATTGTTACTGAGGGCCACAGAATTGTTACTGAGGGCCACAGAACCGTTACTTAGGGCCACAGAACCGTTACTTAGGGACACAGAATTGTTACTGAGGGCCACAGAATTGTTACTTAGGGCCACAGAATTGTTACTTAGGGCCACAGAATTGTTACTGAGGGCCACAGAACCGTTACATAGGGCCACAGATTTGTTACTTAGGGACGCAGAATTGTTACTGAGGGCCACAGAACTGTTACTTAGGGCCACAGAATTGTTACTCAGGGACAGACACAGAATTGTTACTCAGGGACACAGAATTGTTACTGAAGGCCACAGAACAGTTACTTAGGGCCACATAATTGTTACTCAGGGACAGACACAGAATTGTTACTGAGGGACACAGAATTGTTACTGAGGGCCACAACCGTTACTTAGGGCCACAGAATTGTTACTCAGGGACACAGAATTGTTACTGAGGGCCACAGAACCGTTACTTAGGGCCACAGAATTGTTACTCAGGGACAGACACAGAATTGTTACTGAGGGACACAGAATTGTTACTGAGGGCCACAACCGTTACTTAGGGCCACAGAATTGTTACTTAGGGCCACAGAAACGTTACTCAGGGACACAGAATTGTTACTGAGGGCCACAGAACTGTTACTTAGGGCCACAGAAACGTTAGTTAGGGCAACAGAATTGTTACTCAGGGACAGACACAGAATTGTTACTGAGGGCCAAAGAATTGTTACTTAGGGCCACAGAAACGTTACTCAGGGCCACAGAACCGTTACTTAGGGCCACAGAACCGTTACTTAGGGCCACAGAATTGTTACTCAGGGACAGACACAGAATTGTTACTCAGGGACACAGAATTGTTACTGAGGGCCACAGAACCGTTACTTAGGGCCACAGAAACGTTACTCAGGGACACAGAATTGTTACTGAGGGCCACATAACCGTTACTTAGGGCCACATAATTGTTACTCAGGGACAGACACAGAATTGTTACTGAGGGACACAGAATTGTTACTGAGGGCCACAACCGTTACTTAGGGCCACAGAATTGTTACTCAGGGCCACAGAACCGTTACTGAGGGCCACAGAACCGTTACTGAGGGCCACAGAATTGTTACTCAGGGACACAGAATTGTTACTGAGGGCCACAGAACTGTTACTTAGGGCCACAGAATTGTTACTGAGGGACAGACACAGAATTGTTACTGAGGGACACAGAATTGTTACTGAGGGCCACAGAATTGTTACTGAGGGCCACAGAACCGTTAATCAGGGACACAGAATTGTTACTGAGGGCCACAGAACCGTTACTTAGGGCCACATAAACGTTAATCAGGGACACAGAATTGTTACTGAGGGCCACAGAATTGTTACTGAGGGACACAGAATTGTTACTGAGGGACACAGAATTGTTACTGAGGGCCACAGAATTGTTACTGAGGGCCACAGAACCGTTAATCAGGGACACAGAATTGTTACTGAGGGCCACAGAACCGTTACTTAGGGCCACATAAACGTTAATCAGGGACACAGAATTGTTACTGAGGGCCACAGAACCGTTACTTAGGGCCACAGAATTGTTACTCACGGACAGACACAGAATTTTTTCTTGAGGGACACAGAATTGTTACTGAGGGCCACAGAACCGTTACTTAGGGCCACAGAAACGTTAATCGGGGACACAGAATTGTTACTGAGGGCCACAGAACCGTTACTTAGGGCCACGTAAACGTTAATCAGGGACAGACACAGAATTGTTACTGAGGGACACAGAATTGTTACTGAGGGACACAGAATTGTTACTGAGGGACACAGAATTGTTACTGAGGGGCACAGAATTGTTACTGAGGGGCACAGAATTGTTACTGAGGGACACAGAATTGTTACTGAGGGCCACAGAATTGTTACTGAGGGCCACAGAACTGTTACTTAGGGCCACAGAATTGTTACTGAGGGCCACAGAACCGTTACTGAGGGCCACAGAACCGTTACTTAGGGCCACAGATTTGTTACTTAGGGACGCAGAATTGTTACTGAGGGCCACAGAACTGTTACTTAGGGCCACAGAATTGTTACTCAGGGACAGACACAGAATTGTTACTGAGGGCCACAGAATTGTTACTGAGGGCCACAGAACCGTTACTTAGGGCCACAGAACCGTTACTTAGGGACACAGAATTGTTACTGAGGGCCACAGAACCGTTACTTAGGGCCACAGAATTGTTACTTAGGGCCACAGAATTGTTACTGAGGGCCACAGAACCGTTACATTGGGCCACAGATTTGTTACTTAGGGACGCAGAATTGTTACTGAGGGCCACAGAACTGTTACTTAGGGCCACAGAATTGTTACTCAGGGACAGACACAGAATTGTTACTCAGGGACACAGAATTGTTACTGAAGGCCACAGAACAGTTTCTTAGGGCCACATAATTGTTACTCAGGGACAGACACAGAATTGTTACTGAGGGACACAGAATTGTTCCTGAGGGCCACAACCGTTACTTAGGGCCACAGAATTGTTACTCAGGGACACAGAATTGTTACTTAGGGCCACAGAACCGTTACTTAGGGCCACAGAATTGTTACTCAGGGACAGACACAGAATTGTTACTGAGGGACACAGAATTGTTACTGAGGGCCACAACCGTTACTTAGGGCCACAGAATTGTTACTCAGGGACACAGAATTGTTACTGAGGGCCACAGAACCGTTACTTAGGGCCACAGAATTGTTACTCAGGGACAGACACAGAATTGTTACTGAGGGACACAGAATTGTTACTGAGGGCCACAGAAACGTTAATCAGGGACACAGAATTGTTACTGAGGGCCACAGAACCGTTACTTAGGGCCACATAAAAGTTAATCAGGGACACAGAATTGTTACTGAGGGCCACAGAACCGTTACTTAGGGCCACAGAATTGTTACTCAGGGACAGACACAGAATTGTTACTGAGGGACACAGAATTGTTACTGAGGGCCACAGAACCGTTACTTAGGGCCACAGAAACGTTAATCAGGGACACAGAATTGTTACTGAGGGCCACAGAACCGTTACTTAGGGCCACATAAACGTTAATCAGGGACACAGAATTGTTACTGAGGGCCACAGAACCGTTACTTAGGGCCACAGAATTGTTACTCACGGACAGACACAGAATTGTTTCTTGAGTGTCAAGGTCCTACCTTTCTTCAGAGCTTGTGCATCTCCATGAGCTGGCCTCCATCTTGGTTTTCTGCAAAGCATGGTGGGAACCTTTATGCCTTCAGGCTTCTGCGGCTCCTCCTCAGAAGGGTGTGGTTGAGCACATTTAAACCTGCTGTCTGCAAGTGTGCTCTGCACTTGTGTCCTGTATGTTGCCCTGTTGCAAGCTCTTGTGTTGTTCTCATTGCTCTCCTGGTAACCGACTCGGCTTGGACAAGACTACTCTCTGCGTTAACCCTTTATCTGACCTCCCGTTGTTGAACCCGGCCCGTGACCTGAGTCTTCTTTGCCTACCGTCTAGTACTGTCTGCTCCATTGTTATTGACCCGGCTTGTCTGACTACTCTACTCGTGATCCCATCTAGCTCCCACCAGCTGTACGCCATTGGCGGCAGTCGTTATCGCAGCTGGGGTCACTCGGGGGCCGCGACCTGGTCTCAGGCTGCGTCAAGTCCATCCCCATCATCAGGGGCCCTGGTGAAGGGTAGCCTGGGGCTTAGACTCCGCGCCCTGAGGGACTCTGGTCTGTGGGTAGTGGCTGTCGTCAGTCGCAGCGTGACCGTACCATAGGCCTGCCTGCCCATTCCATCGTTCCTGCCCTGACATTGAGGGACACAGAATTGTTACTGAGGGCCACAGAACCGTTACTTAGGGCCACAGAAACGTTAATCAGGGACACAGAATTGTTACTGAGGGCCACAGAACCGTTACTTAGGGCCACGTAAACGTTAATCAGGGACAGACACAGAATTGTTACTGAGGGACACAGAATTGTTACTGAGGGACACAGAATTGTTACTGAGGGCCACAGAATTGTTACTGAGGGCCACAGAACCGTTACTTAGGGCCACAGAATTGTTACTTAGGGACACAGAATTGTTACTGAGGGCCACAGAACCGTTACTTAGGGCCACAGATTTGTTACTTAGGGACACAGAATTGTTACTGAGGGCCACAGAACTGTTACTTAAGGCCACAGAATTGTTACTCAGGGACAGACACAGAATTGTTACTCAGGGACACAGAATTGTTACTGAAGGCCACAGAACCGTTACTTAGGGCCACAGAAACGTTACTCAGGGACACAGAATTGTTACTGAGGGCCACATAACCGTTACTTAGGGCCACATAATTGTTACTCAGGGACAGACACAGAATTGTTACTGAGGGACACAGAATTGTTACTGAGGGCCACAACCGTTACTTAGGGCCACAGAATTGTTACTCAGGGACACAGAATTGTTACTGAGGGCCACAGAACCATTACTTAGGGCCACAGAATTGTTACTCAGGGACAGACACAGAATTGTTACTGAGGGACACAGAATTGTTACTGAGGGCCACAGAAACGTTAATCAGGGACACAGAATTGTTACTGAGGGCCACAGAACCGTTACTTAGGGCCACATAAAAGTTAATCAGGGACACAGAATTGTTACTGAGGGCCACAGAACCGTTACTTAGGGCCACAGAATTGTTACTCAGGGACAGACACAGAATTGTTACTGAGGGACACAGAATTGTTACTGAGGGCCACAGAACCGTTACTTAGGGCCACAGAAACGTTAATCAGGGACACAGAATTGTTACTGAGGGCCACAGAACCGTTACTTAGGGCCACAGAATTGTTACTCACGGACAGACACAGAATTGTTTCTTGAGGGACACAGAATTGTTACTGAGGGCCACAGAACCATTACTTAGGGCCACAGAAACGTTAATCAGGGACACAGAATTGTTACTGAGGGCCACAGAACCGTTACTTAGGGCCACGTAAACGTTAATCAGGGACAGACACAGAATTGTTACTGAGGGACACAGAATTGTTACTGAGGGACACAGAATTGTTACTGAGGGACACAGAATTGTTACTGAGGGACACAGAATTGTTACTGAGGGCCACAGAACCGTTACTTAGGGCCACGTAAACGTTAATCAGGGACAGACACAGAATTGTTACTGAGGGACACAGAATTGTTACTGAGGGACACAGAATTGTTACTGAGGGACACAGAATTGTTACTGAGGGGCACAGAATTGTTACTGAGGGACACAGAATTGTTACTGAGGGCCACAGAACCGTTACTTAGGGACACAGAATTGTTACTGAGGGCCACAGAACCGTTACTTAGGGCCACAGAATTGTTACTGAGGGCCACAGAACCGTTACTGAGGGCCACAGAACCGTTACTTAGGGCCACAGATTTGTTACTTAGGGACGCAGAATTGTTACTGAGGGCCACAGAACTGTTACTTAGGGCCACAGAATTGTTACTCAGGGACAGACACAGAATTGTTACTGAGGGCCACAGAATTGTTACTGAGGGCCACAGAACCGTTACTTAGGGCCACAGAACCGTTACTTAGGGACACAGAATTGTTACTGAGGGCCACAGAACCGTTACTTAGGGCCACAGAATTGTTACTTAGGGCCACAGAATTGTTACTGAGGGCCACAGAACCGTTACATAGGGCCACAGATTTGTTACTTAGGGACGCAGAATTGTTACTGAGGGCCACAGAACTGTTACTTAGGGCCACAGAATTGTTACTCAGGGACAGACACAGAATTGTTACTCAGGGACACAGAATTGTTACTGAAGGCCACAGAACAGTTACTTAGGGCCACATAATTGTTACTCAGGGACAGACACAGAATTGTTACTGAGGGACACAGAATTGTTCCTGAGGGCCACAACCGTTACTTAGGGCCACAGAATTGTTACTCAGGGACACAGAATTGTTACTTAGGGCCACAGAACCGTTACTTAGGGCCACAGAATTGTTACTCAGGGACAGACACAGAATTGTTACTGAGGGACACAGAATTGTTACTGAGGGCCACAACCGTTACTTAGGGCCACAGAATTGTTACTCAGGGACACAGAATTGTTACTGAGGGCCACAGAACCGTTACTTAGGGCCACAGAATTGTTACTCAGGGACAGACACAGAATTGTTACTGAGGGACACAGAATTGTTACTGAGGGCCACAGAAACGTTAATCAGGGACACAGAATTGTTACTGAGGGCCACAGAACCGTTACTTAGGGCCACATAAAAGTTAATCAGGGACACAGAATTGTTACTGAGGGCCACAGAACCGTTACTTAGGGCCACAGAATTGTTACTCAGGGACAGACACAGAATTGTTACTGAGGGACACAGAATTGTTACTGAGGGCCACAGAACCGTTACTTAGGGCCACAGAAACGTTAATCAGGGACACAGAATTGTTACTGAGGGCCACAGAACCGTTACTTAGGGCCACATAAACGTTAATCAGGGACACAGAATTGTTACTGAGGGCCACAGAACCGTTACTTAGGGCCACAGAATTGTTACTCACGGACAGACACAGAATTGTTTCTTGAGTGTCAAGGTCCTACCTTTCTTCAGAGCTTGTGCATCTCCATGAGCTGGCCTCCATCTTGGTTTTCTGCAAAGCATGGTGGGAACCTTTATGCCTTCAGGCTTCTGCGGCTCCTCCTCAGAAGGGTGTGGTTGAGCACATTTAAACCTGCTGTCTGCAAGTGTGCTCTGCACTTGTGTCCTGTATGTTGCCCTGTTGCAAGCTCTTGTGTTGTTCTCATTGCTCTCCTGGTAACCGACTCGGCTTGGACAAGACTACTCTCTGCGTTAACCCTTTATCTGACCTCCCGTTGTTGAACCCGGCCCGTGACCTGAGTCTTCTTTGCCTACCGTCTAGTACTGTCTGCTCCATTGTTATTGACCCGGCTTGTCTGACTACTCTACTCGTGATCCCATCTAGCTCCCACCAGCTGTACGCCATTGGCGGCAGTCGTTATCGCAGCTGGGGTCACTCGGGGGCCGCGACCTGGTCTCAGGCTGCGTCAAGTCCATCCCCATCATCAGGGGCCCTGGTGAAGGGTAGCCTGGGGCTTAGACTCCGCGCCCTGAGGGACTCTGGTCTGTGGGTAGTGGCTGTCGTCAGTCGCAGCGTGACCGTACCATAGGCCTGCCTGCCCATTCCATCGTTCCTGCCCTGACATTGAGGGACACAGAATTGTTACTGAGGGCCACAGAACCGTTACTTAGGGCCACAGAAACGTTAATCAGGGACACAGAATTGTTACTGAGGGCCACAGAACCGTTACTTAGGGCCACGTAAACGTTAATCAGGGACAGACACAGAATTGTTACTGAGGGACACAGAATTGTTACTGAGGGACACAGAATTGTTACTGAGGGCCACAGAATTGTTACTGAGGGCCACAGAACCGTTACTTAGGGCCACAGAATTGTTACTTAGGGACACAGAATTGTTACTGAGGGCCACAGAACCGTTACTTAGGGCCACAGATTTGTTACTTAGGGACACAGAATTGTTACTGAGGGCCACAGAACTGTTACTTAAGGCCACAGAATTGTTACTCAGGGACAGACACAGAATTGTTACTCAGGGACACAGAATTGTTACTGAAGGCCACAGAACCGTTACTTAGGGCCACAGAAACGTTACTCAGGGACACAGAATTGTTACTGAGGGCCACATAACCGTTACTTAGGGCCACATAATTGTTACTCAGGGACAGACACAGAATTGTTACTGAGGGACACAGAATTGTTACTGAGGGCCACAACCGTTACTTAGGGCCACAGAATTGTTACTCAGGGACACAGAATTGTTACTGAGGGCCACAGAACCATTACTTAGGGCCACAGAATTGTTACTCAGGGACAGACACAGAATTGTTACTGAGGGACACAGAATTGTTACTGAGGGCCACAGAAACGTTAATCAGGGACACAGAATTGTTACTGAGGGCCACAGAACCGTTACTTAGGGCCACATAAAAGTTAATCAGGGACACAGAATTGTTACTGAGGGCCACAGAACCGTTACTTAGGGCCACAGAATTGTTACTCAGGGACAGACACAGAATTGTTACTGAGGGACACAGAATTGTTACTGAGGGCCACAGAACCGTTACTTAGGGCCACAGAAACGTTAATCAGGGACACAGAATTGTTACTGAGGGCCACAGAACCGTTACTTAGGGCCACAGAATTGTTACTCACGGACAGACACAGAATTGTTTCTTGAGGGACACAGAATTGTTACTGAGGGCCACAGAACCATTACTTAGGGCCACAGAAACGTTAATCAGGGACACAGAATTGTTACTGAGGGCCACAGAACCGTTACTTAGGGCCACGTAAACGTTAATCAGGGACAGACACAGAATTGTTACTGAGGGACACAGAATTGTTACTGAGGGACACAGAATTGTTACTGAGGGACACAGAATTGTTACTGAGGGCCACAGAACCGTTACTTAGGGCCACAGAATTGTTACTTAGGGACACAGAATTGTTACTGAGGGCCACAGAACTGTTACTTAGGGCCACAGAATTGTTACTTAGGGCCACAGAATTGTTACTGAGGGCCACAGAACCATTACTTAGGGCCACAGATTTGTTACTTAGGGACACAGAATTGTTACTGAGGGCCACAGAACTGTTACTTAGGGCCACAGAATTGTTACTCGGACAGACACAGAATTGTTACTCAGGGACACAGAATTGTTACTGAGGGCCACAGAACCGTTACTTAGGGCCACAGAACCGTTACTTAGGGCCACAGAATTGTTACTCAGGGACACAGAATTGTTACTTAGGGCCACAGAACTGTTACTTAGGGCCACAGAATTGTTACTCAGGGACACTGAATTGTTACTGAGGGCCACAGAACTGTTACTTAGGGCCACAGAATTGTTACTCGGACAGACACAGAATTGTTACTCAGGGACACAGAATTGTTACTGAGGGCCACAGAACCGTTACTTAGGGCCACAGAATTGTTACTCAGGGACACAGAATTGTTACTGAGGGCCACAGAACTGTTACTTAGGGCCACAGAATTGTTACTCAGGGATACAGAATTGTTACTGAGGGCCACAGAATTGTTACTGAGGGCCACAGAACTGTAACTTAGGGCCACAGAAAGGTTACTCAATTTTTTGACATAGGGTGCTGGCAGATTACGGGCCTCCTATAGCTGCTGCCAGGCCCCTAATCTGCCATAGGCCCCTATATACCGCCTCCTCATGCTGCTGCCAGGTCCAGAGTCTCTCATGGGTCCCTGTACGGCCTCCCATTGCTGCTGTCTCCATCGCCACACTCTGCCATGTGCCACTTTCAGGTCTCCTCACACACTGCTGGTGTGTTGAATTTTTTGACCTAGGGTGCTGGCAGATTACGGGCCTCCTATAGCTGCTGCCAGGCCCCTAATCTGCCATGGGCCCCTATATACCGCCTCCTCATGCTGCTGCCAAGTCCAGAGTCTGTCATGGGTCCCTGTACGGCCTCCCATTGCTGCTGTCTCCATCGCCACACTCTGCCATGTGCCACTTTCAGGTCTCCTCACACTGCTGGTGTGTTGAATTTTTTGACATAGGGTGCTGGCAGATTACGGGCCTCCTATAGCTGCTGCCAGGTCCCTAATCTGCCATAGGCCCCTATATACCGCCTCCTCATGCTGCTGCCAAGTCCAGAGTCTGTCATGGGTCCCTGTACGGCCTCCCATTGCTGCTGTCTCCATCGCCACACTCTGCCATGTGCCACTTTCAGGTCTCCTCACACACTGCTGGTGTGTTCAATTTTTTGACATAGGGTGCTGACAGATTACGGGCCTCCCATAGCTGCTGCCAGGCCCCTAATCTGCCATGGGCCCCTATATACCGCCTCCTCATGCTGCTGCCAAGTCCAGAGTCTGTCATGGGTCCCTGTACGGCCTCCCATTGCTGCTGTCTCCATCGCCACACTCTGCCATGTGCCACTTTCAGGTCTCCTCACACACTGCTGGTGTGTTGAATTTTTTGACATAGGGTGCTGGCAGATTACGGGCCTCCCATAGCTGCTGCCAGGCCCCTAATCTGCCATGGGCCCCTATATACCGCCTCCTCATGCTGCTGCCAAGTCCAGAGTCTGTCATGGGTCCCTGTACGGCCTCCCATTGCTGCTGTCTCCATCGCCACACTCTGCCATGTGCAACTTTCAGGTCTCCTCACACTGCTGGTGTGTTCAATTTTTTGACATAGGGTGCTGGCAGATTACGGGCCTCCTATAGCTGCTGCCAGGCCCCTAATCTGCCATAGGCCCCTATATACCGCCTCCTCATGCTGCTGCCAGGTCCAGAGTCTGTCATGGGTCCCTGTACGGCCTCCCATTGCTGCTGTCTCCATCGCCACACTCTGCCATGTGCCACTTTCAGGTCTCCTCACACTGCTGGTGTGTTGAATTTTTTGACATAGGGTGCTGGCAGATTACGGGCCTCCTATAGCTGCTGCCAGGCCCCTAATCTGCCATGGGCCCCTATATACCTCCTCTTCATGCTGCTGCCAAGTCCAGAGTCTGTCATGGGTCCCTGTACGGCCTCCCATTGCTGCTGTCTCCATCGCCACACTCTGCCATGTGCCACTTTCAGGTCTCCTCACACTGCTGGTGTGTTGAATTTTTTGACATAGGGTGCTGGCAGATTACGGGCCTCCTATAGCTGCTGCCAGGCCCCTAATCTGCCATAGGCCCCTATATACCGCCTCCTCGTGCTGCTGCCAGGTCCAGAGTCTCTCATGGGTCCCTGTACGGCCTCCCATTGCTGCTGTCTCCATCGCCACACTCTGCCATGTGCCACTTTCAGGTCTCCTCACACTGCTGGTGTGTTGAATTTTTTGACATAGGGTGCTGGCAGATTACGGGCCTCCTATAGCTGCTGCCAGGCCCCTAATCTGCCATGGGCCCCTATATACCGCCTCCTCATGCTGCTGCCAAGTCCAGAGTCTGTCATGGGTCCCTGTACGGCCTCCCATTGCTGCTGTCTCCATCGCCACACTCTGCCATGTGCCACTTTCAGGTCTCCTCACACTGCTGGTGTGTTGAATTTTTTGACATAGGGTGCTGGCAGATTACGGGCCTCCAATAGCTGCTGCCAGGCCCCTAATCTGCCATAGGCCCCTATATACCGCCTCCTCATGCTGCTGCCAAGTCCAGAGTCTGTCATGGGTCCCTGTACGGCCTCCCATTGCTGCTGTCTCCATCGCCACACTCTGCCATGTGCCACTTTCAGGTCTCCTCACACGCTGCTGGTGTGTTGAATTTTTTGACATAGGGTGCTGGCAGAATACGGGCCTCCCATAGCTGCTGCCAGGCCCCTAATCTGCCATGGGCCCCTATATACCGCCTCCTCATGCTGCTGCCAAGTCCAGAGTCTGTCATGGGTCCCTGTACGGCCTCCCATTGCTGCTGTCTCCATCGCCACACTCTGCCATGTGCCACTTTCAGGTCTCCTCACACTGCTGGTGTGTTGAATTTTTTGACATAGGGTGCTGGCAGATTACGGGCCTCCTATAGCTGCTGCCAGGCCCCTAATCTGCCATAGGCCCCTATATACCGCCTCCTCATGCTGCTGCCAGGTCCAGAGTCTCTCATGGGTCCCTGTACGGCCTCCCATTGCTGCTGTCTCCATCGCCACACTCTGCCATGTGCCACTTTCAGGTCTCCTCACACACTGCTGGTGTGTTGAATTTTTTGACATAGGGTGCTGGCAGATTACGGGCCTCCTATAGCTGCTGTCATGCCCCTAATCTGCCATGGGCCCCTATATACCGCCTCCTCATGCTGCTGCCAGGTCCAGAGTCTCTCATGGGTCCCTGTACGGCCTCCCATTGCTGCTGTCTCCATCGCCACACTTTGCCATGTGCCACTTTCAGGTCTCCTCACACACTGTTGGTGTGTTGAATTTTTTGACATAGGGTGCTGGCAGATTACGGGCCTCCCATAGCTGCTGCCAGGCCCCTAATCTGCCATGGGCCCCTATATACCGCCTCCTCATGCTGCTGCCAAGTCCAGAGTCTGTCATGGGTCCCTGTACGGCCTCCCATTGCTGCTGTCTCCATCGCCACACTCTGCCATGTGCCACTTTCAGGTCTCCTCACACTGCTGGTGTGTTGAATTTTTTGACATAGGGTGCTGGCAGATTACGGGCCTCCTATAGCTGCTGCCAGGCCCCTAATCTGCCATAGGCCCCTATATACCGCCTCCTCATGCTGCTGCCAGGTCCAGAGTCTCTCATGGGTCCCTGTACGGCCTCCCATTGCTGCTGTCTCCATCGCCACAATCTGCCATGTGCCACTTTCAGGTCTCCTCACACACTGCTGGTGTGTTCAATTTTTTGACATAGGGTGTTGGCAGATTACGGGCCTCCCATAGCTGCTGCTAGGCCCCTAATCTGCCATGGGCCCCTATATACCGCCTCCTCATGCTGCTGCCAAGTCCAGAGTCTGTCATGGGTCCCTGTACGGCCTCCCATTGCTGCTGTCTCCATCGCCACACTCTGCCATGTGCCACTTTAAGGTCTCCTCACACACTGCTGGTGTGTTGAATTTTTTGACATAGGGTGCTGGCAGATTACGGGCCTCCCATAGCTGCTGCCAGGCCCCTAATCTGCCATGGGCCCCTATATACCGCCTCCTCATGCTGCTGCCAAGTCCAGAGTCTGTCATGGGTCCCTGTACGGCCTCCCATTGCTGCTGTCTCCATCGCCACACTCTGCCATGTGCCACTTTCAGGTCTCCTCACACACTGCTGGTGTGTTGAATTTTTTGACATAGGGTGCTGGCAGATTACGGGCCTCCCATAGCTGCTGCCAGGCCCCTAATCTGCCATGGGCCCCTATATACCGCCTCCTCATGCTGCTGCCAAGTCCAGAGTCTGTCATGGGTCCCTGTACGGCCTCCCATTGCTGCTGTCTCCATCGCCACACTCTGCCATGTGCAACTTTCAGGTCTCCTCACACTGCTGGTGTGTTCAATTTTTTGACATAGGGTGCTGGCAGATTACGGGCCTCCTATAGCTGCTGCCAGGCCCCTAATCTGCCATAGGCCCCTATATACCGCCTCCTCATGCTGCTGCCAGGTCCAGAGTCTGTCATGGGTCCCTGTATGGCCTCCCATTGCTGCTGTCTCCATCGCCACACTCTGCCATGTGCCACTTTCAGGTCTCCTCACACTGCTGGTGTGTTGAATTTTTTGACATAGGGTGCTGGCAGATTACGGGCCTCCTATAGCTGCTGCCAGGCCCCTAATCTGATATGGGCCCCTATATACCGCCTCCTCATGCTGCTGCCAAGTCCAGAGTCTGTCATGGGTCCCTGTACGGCCTCCCATTGCTGCTGTCTCCATCGCCACACTCTGCCATGTGCCACTTTCAGGTCTCCTCACACTGCTGGTGTGTTGAATTTTTTGACATAGGGTGCTGGCAGATTACGGGCCTCCTATAGCTGCTGCCAGGCCCCTATATACCGCCTCCTCATGCTGCTGCCAAGTCCAGAGTCTGTCATGGGTCCCTGTACGGCCTCCCATTGCTGCTGTCTCCATCGCCACACTCTGCCATGTGCCACTTTCAGGTCTCCTCACACTGCTGGTGTGTTGAATTTTTTGACATAGGGTGCTGGCAGATTACGGGCCTCCAATAGCTGCTGCCAGGCCCCTAATCTGCCATAGGCCCCTATATACCGCCTCCTCATGCTGCTGCCAAGTCCAGAGTCTGTCATGGGTCCCTGTACGGCCTCCCATTGCTGCTGTCTCCATCGCCACACTCTGCCATGTGCCACTTTCAGGTCTCCTCACACACTGCTGGTGTGTTGAATTTTTTGACATAGGGTGCTGGCAGATTACGGGCCTCCCATAGCTGCTGCCAGGCCCCTAATCTGCCATGGGCCCCTATATACCGCCTCCTCATGCTGCTGCCAAGTCCAGAGTCTGTCATGGGTCCCTGTACGGCCTCCCATTGCTGCTGTCTCCATCGCCACACTCTGCCATGTGCCACTTTCAGGTCTCCTCACACACTGCTGGTGTGTTGAATTTTTTGACATAGGGTGCTGGCAGATTACGGGCCTCCCATAGCTGCTGCCAGGCCCCTAATCTGCCATGGGCCCCTATATACCGCCTCCTCATGCTGCTGCCAAGTCCAGAGTCTGTCATGGGTCCCTGTACGGCCTCCCATTGCTGCTGTCTCCATCGCCACACTCTGCCATGTGCCACTTTCAGGTCTCCTCACACTGCTGGTGTGTTGAATTTTTTGACATAGGGTGCTGGCAGATTACGGGCCTCCTATAGCTGCTGCCAGGCCCCTAATCTGCCATAGGCCCCTATATACCGCCTCCTCATGCTGCTGCCAAGTCCAGAGTCTGTCATGGGTCCCTGTACGGCCTCCCATTGCTGCTGTCTCCATCGCCACACTCTGCCATGTGCCACTTTCAGGTCTCCTCACACACTGCTGGTGTGTTGAATTTTTTGACATAGGGTGCTGGCAGATTACGGGCCTCCCATAGCTGCTGCCAGGCCCCTAATCTGCCATGGGCCCCTATATACCGCCTCCTCATGCTGCTGCCAAGTCCAGAGTCTGTCATGGGTCCCTGTACGGCCTCCCATTGCTGCTGTCTCCATCGCCACACTCTGCCATGTGCCACTTTCAGGTCTCCTCACACTGCTGGTGTGTTGAATTTTATGACATAAGGTGCTGGCAGATTACGGGCCTCCTATAGCTGCTGCCAGGCCCCTAATCTGCCATAGGCCCCTATATACCGCCTCCTCATGCTGCTGCCAAGTCCAGAGTCTGTCATGGGTCCCTGTACGGCCTCCCATTGCTGCTGTCTCCATCGCCACACTCTGCCATGTGCCACTTTCAGGTCTCCTCACACACTGCTGGTGTGTTGAATTTTTTGACATAGGGTGCTGGCAGATTACGGGCCTCCCATAGCTGCTGCCAGGCCCCTAATCTGCCATGGGCCCCTATATACCGCCTCCTCATGCTGCTGCCAAGTCCAGAGTCTGTCATGGGTCCCTGTACGGCCTCCCATTGCTGCTGTCTCCATCGCCACACTCTGCCATGTGCCACTTTCAGGTCTCCTCACACTGCTGGTGTGTTGAATTTTATGACATAGGGTGCTGGCAGATTACGGGCCTCCTATAGCTGCTGCCAGGCCCCTAATCTGCCATAGGCCCCTATATACCGCCTCCTCATGCTGCTGCCAGGTCCAGAGTCTGTCATGGGTCCCTGTACGGCCTCCCATTGCTGCTGTCTCCATCGCCACACTCTGCCATGTGCCACTTTCAGGTCTCCTCACACTGCTGGTGTGTTGAATTTTTTGACATAGGGTGCTGGCAGATTACGGGCCTCCTATAGCTGCTGCCAGGCCCTTAATCTGCCATGGGCCCCTATATACCGCCTCCTCATGCTGCTGCCAAGTCCAGAGTCTGTCATGGGTCCCTGTACGGCCTACCATTGCTGCTGTCTCCATCGCCACACTCTGCCATGTGCCACTTTCAGGTCTCCTCACACTGCTGGTGTGTTGAATTTTTTGATATAGGGTGCTGGCAGATTACGGGCCTCCTATAGCTGCTGCCAGGCCCCTATATACCACCTCCTCATGCTGCTGCCAAGTCCAGAGTCTGTCATGGGTCCCTGTACGGCCTCCCATTGCTGCTGTCTCCATCGCCACACTCTGCCATGTGCCACTTTCAGGTCTCTTCACACTGCTGGTGTGTTGAATTTTTTGACATAGGGTGCTGGCAGATTATGGGCCTCCTATAGCTGCTGCCAGGCCCCTAATCTGCCATAGGCCCCTATATACCGCCTCCTCATGCTGCTGCCAAGTCCAGAGTCTGTCATGGGTCCCTGTACGGCCTCCCATTGCTGCTGTCTCCATCACCACACTCTGCCATGTGCCACTTTCAGGTCTCCTCACACACTGCTGGTGTGTTGAATTTTTTGACATAGGGTGCTGGCAGATTACGTGCCCCCTATAGCTGCTTCCAGGCCCCTAATCTGCCATAGGCCCCTATATACCGCCTCCTCATGCTGCTGCCAAGTCCAGAGTCTGTCATGGGTCCCTGTACGGCCTCCCATTGCTGCTGTCTCCATCGCCACACTCTGCCATGTGCCACTTTCAGGTCTCCTCACACACTGCTGGTGTGTTGAATTTTTTGACATAGGGTGCTGGCAGATTACGGGCCTCCCATAGCTGCTGCCAGGCCCCTAATCTGCCATGGGCCCCTATATACCGCCTCCTCATGCTGCTGCCAAGTCCAGAGTCTGTCATGGGTCCCTGTACGGCCTCCCATTGCTGCTGTCTCCATCGCCACACTCTGCCATGTGCCACTTTCAGGTCTCCTCACACTGCTGGTGTGTTGAATTTTTTGACATAGGGTGCTGGCAGATTACGGGCCTCCTATAGCTGCTGCCAGGCCCCTAATCTGCCATAGGCCCCTATATACCGCCTCCTCATGCTGCTGCCAGGTCCAGAGTCTGTCATGGGTCCCTGTATGGCCTCCCATTGCTGCTGTCTCCATCGCCACACTCTGCCATGTGCCACTTTCAGGTCTCCTCACACACTGCTGGTGTGTTCAATTTTTTGACATAGGGTGCTGGCAGATTACGGGCCTCCTATAGCTGCTGCCAGGCCCCTAATCTGCCATGGTCCCCTATATACCGCCTCCTCATGCTGCTGCCAGGTCCAGAGTCTCTCATGGGTCCCTGTACGGCCTCCCATAGCTGCTGTCTCCATCGCCACAATCTGCCATGTGCCACTTTCAGGTCTCCTCACACACTGCTGGTGTGTTGAATTTTTTGACATAGGGTGCTGGCAGATTACGGGCCTCCCATAGCTGCTGCCAGGCCCCTAATCTGCCATGGGCCCCTATATACCGCCTCCTCATGCTGCTGCCAAGTCCAGAGTCTGTCATAGGTCCCTGTACGGCCTCCCATTGCTGCTGTCTCCATCGCCACACTCTGCCATGTGCCACTTTCAGGTCTCCTCACACACTGCTGGTGTGTTGAATTTTTTGACATAGGGTGCTGGCAGATTACGGGCCTCCCATAGCTGCTGCCAGGCCCCTAATCTGCCATGGGCCCCTATATACCGCCTCCTCATGCTGCTGCCAAGTCCAGAGTCTGTCATGGGTCCCTGTATGGCCTCCCATTGCTGCTGTCTCCATCGCCACACTCTGCCATGTGCCACTTTCAGGTCTCCTCACACACTGCTGGTGTGTTGAATTTTTTGACATAAGGTGCTGGCAGATTACGGGCCTCCCATAGCTGCTGCCAGGCCCCTAATATGCCATGGGCCCCTATATACCGCCTCCTCATGCTGCTGCCAAGTCCAGAGTCTCTCATGGGTCCCTGTACGGCCTCCCATTGCTGCTGTCTCCATCGCCACACTCTGCCATGTGCCACTTTCAGGTCTCCTCACACACTGCTGGTGTGTTGAATTTTTTGACATAGGGTGCTGGCAGATTACAGGCCTCCCATAGCTGCTGCCAGGCCCCTAATCTGCCATGGGCCCCTATATACCGCCTCCTCATGCTGCTGCCAAGTCCAGAGTCTGTCATGGGTCCCTGTACGGCCTCCCATTGCTGCTGTCTCCATCGCCACACTCTGCCATGTGCCACTTTCAGGTCTCCTCACACTGCTGGTGTGTTGAATTTTTTGACATAGGGTGCTGGCAGATTACGGGCCTCCTATAGCTGCTGCCAGGCCCCTAATCTGCCATAGGCCCATATATACCGCCTCCTCATGCTGCTGCCAAGTCCAGAGTCTGTCATGGGTCCCTGTAAGGCCTCCCATTGCTGCTGTCTCCATCGCCACACTCTGCCATGTGCCACTTTCAGGTCTCCTCACACACTGCTGGTGTGTTGAATTTTTTGACATAGGGTGCTGGCAGATTACGGGCCTCCTATAGCTGCTGCCAGGCCCCTAATCTGCCATAGGCCCCTATATACCGCCTCCTCATGCTGCTGCCAAGTCCAGAGTCTGTCATGGGTCCCTGTACGGCCTCCCATTGCTGCTGTCTCCATCGCCACACTCTGCCATGTGCCACTTTCAGGTCTCCTCACACACTGCTGGTGTGTTGAATTTTTTGACATAGGGTGCTGGCAGATTACGGGCCTCCTATAGCTGCTGCCAGGTCCCTAATCTGCCATAGGCCCCTATATACCGCCTCCTCATGCTGCTGCCAGGTCCAGAGTCTCTCATGGGTCCCTGTACTGCCTCCTATTGCTGCTGTCTCCATCGCCACACTCTGCCATGTGCCACTTTCAGGTCTCCTCACACTGCTGGTGTGTTCCATTTTTTGTCATAGGGTGCTGGCAGATTACGGGCCTCCCATAGCTGCTGCCAGGCCCCTAATCTGCCATGGGCCCCTATACCGACTCCTCATGCTGTGACGTTGCAACAAGGTGGAATTCAACCCTACATATGTTAGACCGCCTTTACGAACAGCAAAAGGCCATCACAGATTTCCTGATGTTAAAAGCGGATAAAGGTGCTCCCTGTGTAACTTAGATGTCAGCCATTGGCAGCTCATGCGTGACACCTGCGCTTGCTCAGGCCCTTTGAGGAGGCCACGCTATTCGTGAGTCGGCAGGACTATGGGATGAACGACGTCATTCCTCTGTTGCACGTCCTGGAACAAATGCTGTTAACAATGGCTGGTCAGGGTGCGGTAGACGTGGCGCACAGATCTCAACGCCACATGACCCCTGTGGGGGCAGGACAGGAAGAAGAGGAGGAGGTAGAGGAGGACATTGGTGCTCAGGAATTATTGAGTGAAATGGGTGGTTTTTCCACTCAGCGGACAGGAGTGGAGGAGCAGAAGCATCTGGTAGAGGAGGAGGAAGAGGAGACAGAGGACCCAGATGCACCGTGGCAGTATGCTGTGGAGATGGAGGCAGGGAGTCCCTCGCATTCCTTGGCACAAATGGCCCATAGCATGCTCGGTTGCTTGCGTAGCGACAGCCGAATAATAACCATCAGACAGAGGGATGACTTTTGGCTGTCCACCTTGTTGGACCCTCGCTACCGTTCAAAAATGGTGGCCTTTTTCACACCTGCTGAGAGGGAGGCCAAAATAACGTACTATAAAAACCACCTATGTAGTCAGCTGGTCTCTGCCTGTCTGCGCCAACGTCCATCCTCAGACACTGTGGGCCCTGTGCGCTCGTGTTCCGCTGCCATGGCAGCAGGGGAGGGGTGGGGTGGTAGGAGCAGTGGCAGCTCCACCAGCAGCGGCTGCCTCAGTCTGCAGTCGATGATGAGTAGCTTTCTTCACCAGCGCAGTGAGGAAACTACTAACCAGCCACAGCAGCAGCAGCAGCAGCATCAGGTGGACCTGGAGCAGGACCTCAAACAACAGGCTTAGGCCTACTTGGACAGCACCCTGCCAACCGAGGTAGACAATCCCCTTGACTACTGGGCAACGAAACTTGACCTTTGGCCCCAACTAGCTGAATTTGCCCTTGAAAGGCTGTCATGCCCGGCCAGTAGCATGGCATCGGAGCGCGTGTTTAGTGCGGCAGGAGGTATTGCAACTCCGCGAAGGACACGACTGTCCACCCAAAGTGTGGAGAGACTCACGTTTGTGAAAATGAATCAGGCGTGGATTAGTCTGGATTTCAAACCACCAGTTCCTGACACAACTGACTAAATCAGCCATGAATCATGCCCCAAACATGTGCCACTTTCAGGTCTCCTCACACTGCTGGTGTGTTCCATTTTTTGTCATAGGGTGCTGGCAGATTACGGGCCTCCCATAGCTGCTGCCAGGCCCCTAATCTGCCATGGGCCCCTATACCGCCTCCTCATGCTGCTGCCAGGTCCAGAGTCTCTCATGGGTCCCTGTACGGCCTCCCATTGCTGCTGTCTCTATCGCCACACTTTGCCATGTGCCACTTTCAGGTCTCCTCACACTGCTGGTGGTTTCCATTTTTGTCATAGGGTGCTGTATGGCCTCCCATTGCTGCTGCCTCCACCGCCACACTGTGGCTCCACACTCTGGTTTTGGCCCCGTGACTGCCCAAATGAGTGAAGTGTGCGGTGATTCTAAGATCGACGGCACTCATCTGCATGTCATACTGACTGACAGTATTATTTCTCTTCCCCAGCAGACTCCAAGGGCATTTAAATTAAAGGTACAGTGTTCTGCACTAATATTAAGTCTCTCTGAAGCCTAGAAACACCCTTTTTTAAGTTAAATTCACAGCGAATATATTCGACTCGAATCAAAATTTTTCCACGAATTCGCCGAATCAGTCGAATCGAATTTTTGAATACTTCGCTCATCTCTAATATCGATGTATGCAGGGAATGTGCATGCCTAAAAGGGGAAGGGAAGAACACGTGGATTGGTATGAACACTGGAGGTGGACGGTGCACGGTTATACTTCAATTAAGAGCTTAAGATATATTGATGGGGAATGATATCCTTCTTATATGCACATATTCACCCTGTAAGGGTAAGAGTAATTCATGTGGATAGGAGTGGATACTATTTATGGAATGTTTTTTTCAGTTTTACACGGTTGTGACTGTGTATAGTTGGCACATGGGTGTATCACAAATTATAGTATCTTTGAATCTACTACACTATATTAGCTTATTTTGATTTTTAGAGATTGGGAGCAGTGGTGTAGGTGATAAAGAAGAGGAGACAGAGAAGGTTGTATGATATACAACGCATGCTTAATGGGAAGAATCTGGTGAGAATATATGAAGATCTGTGATTTCATTGAAGGATAGCTGTGCACTGACCTGTGTATATAAGATATATATATATATATATATATATATATATATATATATATATATATATAATATTTGTGTATGAAAATGTGCATTTGTTCTCTTTATTTTTTTATTTTTGTATAATTAACTGTACTTCATGAAAATTTTAATCAGAGCCTAGGGGATAACTATGCTAATGTGTGCTTTTGCATCTCCAGCCTATATGAAACAAAAATATCTTTACAAAGAAGTATTTCTTTAACGTCATACTGTGAAGATTGGTTCGTTTTATAGGAAGGTAGCAAAGACATGATTGTGGAGGCTAAATGGCTGTCATTTGCAGTCACTTTAATGTGTTTTTCCACATCTTGTATGTAGTACTGTCTGCTAACATACAATCCTTTTCCACCTGTAATGAGATTTGCAATCTGCAGCTTCCCATCCCTGATTACTGTGTGCCCTGCTGACTCCGCATTACATTCCCCAATATTATGTTCCCGCCGTTAGCAGCGGGTCATCAACTTCCATTTTAAATGTTATCTAAACTACATTTTAGTGAGGTTAATAGATTCATTTTTGGAATCTCGTCTCTACACAGTAAAGGTGGCTGCAGTTCAGCGGTTTCAGTTGTACTGTTTCATTTTTATACCACTCAACTCCCAGAATAAGCGGTCGCATGTTTGCTTTTTGTTCCCATAAAGTCCATCTAACCAGCAAGAAATAATTGTAATGATTGTAGACAAACACCAAGGAAGTGCAAAGAGTAGTTATGTTGAGTAACAGTAGCCAATAGCCACCATTCAGATTCCAGTTTATAGTAGTCAAAGTAGGCAATGGTGTTGATTTACTAAAAGAGAAAAAGTGGCTGTACTTTCTGCATCAGGGCTCAAAATGCTGTGTAAGGTGGACAGAAAATGTTTTTTATTTTAATGAAATATTTTTTTCTGAAAAAATAAACGTTATTGATTAATGTCAATAATACATTTTGGCTAAAGACAAATAAAAAAAACATTTTTTGCTTGGATTGGTTAATTGGTGGTGCAACAAATAGGAAGCCAGCTTTAAAGCCACAAGGCTTCACTGCCAGTTTTCCTTAGTCAAGGTGGTGGAGCCAGCACCCAAGAGCCAATTGAAGAATAGGCTCGGTTGGAGGACACTGCTGGATTCATGGACAGGTAAGTGCCCTTATGTTAAAAGCCAGCAGCTACAGTATTTGTATTTGAAACAAAAATATTTCATCGGATTCCCTGCTGACAGCAGAATTACAGTGCTTTAAATAATTAAAAAAAAAACAGAGTTGGGGTCCTCCCAGTCCATATCAGGCCCTCTGGATTTTGAGGGGAACCACCATGCCAAAAAAAACCCAGCATGGGGTCCCCCCCTCAAAATCAGTACCAGACCCTTAAGTCCAGTATAGATTTTAAGGGGAACCCCATGCCAAAAAAAAAAACAGTGTGGGGTCCCCCCCCAAATCCATACCAGACCACAAACATGCAGCCTGGTAGGCAAGGAAATCAGGGTGAGCAAGCACCACTCCCCCATCCTCTACCATACCAGGCCACATGCCCTCAACATAGGGGGGTGCTTTGGGGCAGGGGGCTTCTCTCCAAACCAGCTTGTGCCCATGTTGATGAGGGCAATGACTTCTTCCCCACAACCCTAGCCTGGTGGTTGTGGGGGTCTGCAGGTGGGGGCTTTTCAGAATCTGGAAGCCCTCTTTAAAGGGGGCCCCCAAATCCTTCTCCCCTCCAAGTGAATGAGTAGTAGGTACATAGTACTCCTACTTATTCACCAAACAAGTTTCAAAAATAAACAAAAACACAACCACAGTTTTTGCCAAGTCCTTATTAAAAAAAACAAACAAAAAATACAATGTCCCCTGTAGTAAATTCAGCATCAATCATGATGAACGCCATCCGCGGACCCAAAAAAACAAAGCAAAACAAAAAAAGAGGTTCACACATGACATTTGCCTCCTGGCAACTGACAGCTCTGGGTCCCACTGACAGTAAATAAAGGGGTAAGGTCACCAGAGACTGTGGGTAACCCCACTGACTCCAGAGGTTACTCTGCATTTTTATTTAGCATTGCTAGGCACCTGATGACTGACAGCTCTGATTGCCAGTGCCAATGGTAAATAAACTAAAACTGTAATTATTTACAGTGGGTGGGAACCAGAGCTGTCAGTCACCAAGAGGCACCTCTTTTTAAAAATGTTTTTATTCAGGTTGGCAGCCAGCGTTGGTTGAGTGCCTACTCCTTAACAACCAGATATTATCAAATCAATTCCAATCATTTGTTTTATTCAAATGCTTCAAACATGTTAATGAAACAAATGAGTTTCCTTCAAATTCTTTTTCAATTAGTTGCAGGTCGTTACTGTTGTAATTCGGAATTCAGATACATTAGAATCTCTGAGAAAGAAAATTTCGGCCAAATTTCGATTCAGAACAAAACAAACCACACATATCTACTCCAAAGCATCAGATCAAACCAAGATTAGTTTGATTTGGTAATTTCACAAGCCTGAAATGACTTGTTCACATTGGACTGAAACTAGAAGTGACAAAATCCTTGTCTCTTCCAGTTTCTGACATCACACAATAAGAGGAACAACATCAGTTCCTCTCACTGTGACCCAGGAACTGGATGCTGCCAGTCGCATCCTTAATGATCTAAGGAGAGCGCCGAGTGGAGGTGGCGGTGGCGGTGGTGGTGGTGGCGGTGGCGGCAGCAATGGGGGATCACCTTTCACAGCCTGTAAAAATAACCCAGTGGCTGTATAGCTGCTCAGATGACTTTTACTGAAAAGAAAATTGCAGAGTGCAAAAAATGATACCAGAATTTTGGCTGTAGATGCAGTCACGATCACAGTATTTCAATTCATCCTGCTGCCGATTATAAAAGGCAAAGGGACAGGAAGTGGTTAATCAACACTAGAAACTAGGTTTGGGTTTGCCTCTACCATGGAATCAAGGCAAACCCCGCAGGATCAAGATTCTCAGTCATTGCAATGTTTTGGGCAGATTCACTTGGGAGAATTATTTGTAAACCTTAATGTGTTGCATGACCTTTTAACTGTGCTTAGAAGAGTTAAATGGGCCAATATGGAGACATTTGGATAAGCAAGCCATCTCAATATGAAAGGAGGGGGTGCACAGAGAAGCCATAGTATCAGTGAATATAAAGCTGTTGTAGGGAAAGTATAGGGAAAACTGTTATATAGGGAAAAACTATATAGGAAGAGAACATGGCAGTTGGGAAACTGTACTTTATTTCTGATTATTAGGGATAAGCTGAACTGCTCTGGATTCCATCTGAGCAGGATTCAATGAATGTCACAAAAGTTTGGATTCTGAGCCCAAACTATTGAAATCAGTGGGTCCTGTCAAATTAAAAATATTGATTTTCTGGGCTAATAGAATGTGTGAGGGCGAGCACTGCCCTGGGAAATGTACCAATATAAAAATGTTTTACTTTTTTTCTTCAATTTCCATTCAGCTAGAAGCAGGGAATTTTTAAATGCTTACAGATGAACATTAAAATACCCAATTCCTTTAAAAACCATGCCTGAGGGGTGCCCTAACCCTGCCTGTGAAGGGGCACATCTCTGTGATATACAGAAAGTGCTATAGCAGCACTGACATTTACAAAGGAAAAAAGTGTTTAAAATTGCAGGCAAATGACATTTCATGGATTCATATTTTTAAACAATACACAGACCCCTCCAAGGGTCTGCTATGTATTTTGGGGAACCTTTGGAGGGATCTGTGTGCTTTCCTACAAAAAAAAAAAGAAGCTGGCAATAATTGTATTTGGTTTTCAATTTGAACTCTATAGCTTTTTCTTTGTAAACCCTTTGGGGTACCTCATGCAAAAAAAAAAAACATGCTCACTGTAAAAATCCAGCCCCTTACAGCCTGAATCTTGCTCAAGCCCAGGACACTCCTCCAGCTTCCACAACAAGCCCAGATACTGGATGCGAGTTCACAAGGGATATCATTTGGCAGGATTAAATTTAAAGCCATACTACGCCAATCAGGTAAAGACTTGGTCAAAGCACTTAATATGATCCTCAACATTTTTTTGAGAGAACGATAATTTTGTCCAGATATATAAAAAAATCAGAGGCAAAGTTGAGATTACCAAAGCATCATTTCACCAACCTCTGAAATTTTCTAAGTGAATTAGTCAGACCAAAGGGCATCCGATTAAACTCCTGAAACTACGATGGAGTAATGAAGGCAATCTTCTGTTTTGACATTTCAACAATAATTAACTGGGCTGGCAGAGAGAGAGGGGCGGTTCTCAGATTGAGCATATGGACCAATACCTTACCCTGTGTATTTTATGCAAATTCCTGACCTCAAGTCACTTGCCCTTCGTCTTCAACTCTTGTTTATGCTCAGCCAAAACTATGACTCCATGTAGCTTCTTCTGAGCTCCCACAGAGCTCCTGTCTTGGCTTTAACTGCATCTTGTGCCTTGGTGGCAAACTCACCACCCCCACCTTCTGCAGCTGTTGGAAGTCTTTCCTGAATTTAGCCTGATAAAGTTTTGAAGGGGAAGCTGTTCTTTGGAGGGACAGTTTGCTTAGTTGTTGCATTCATAAGTAAATTAGTGAGGTCTAATTCTTGTAAGGCATAGATGCCCAACACCTCTGGGACATCTATTAAGGCTAACCCATGGATTACCACCACTCCAATACAATCTGCTGTCTGGTCAAACACTTTAATGGACATCCAAGTGACCCCTTTTACCAGGATGGGAAGATTATTTGCAGTCTTTAAAATTAGCTAGGACAGGTCCAAGGTGGAGGCCTTACCAAACTGTTGTTGGTAGAAAACACTGGGCCTGACACCCATTTATCACCACAGTCACCATGGGATATGACTATATCAATTTAGAGCCACTCCTGGATCCTGTGATGTGCTAAAGTAGTTCCCATGGGTCGTCCCTCTGCTCTGGGAATTTCTAGTTAAATGGCCTGTGGGGATTTTCTGTCTTCTTCCCAGCTACTGTATGGTTTCTTTCTATCTGTCTTCAATGACCACAGTGCCAACACTGACTATTCACATCAGGGTCTCTCCTAAAGGGATTGTTGTCTCCCCCACTACCTGCTATACAGCTGAAACTTCTTGCTGGATGGATGTGATGGAATTGCCACTGTAGCTCCATCACAGGGGAAACAGCCTGTATAGTTCTAGGTCTGGCAGTACCAGGATTGCTCTCCTAGCATCATCTTCCAACATGGTAACAGCCAGGTCAGGGAGGAGAGCCTCCAGTACTTGGAACAGATGAGCCGTACTCCTCAATTTTTCCATCCAATCAGCGAGTGGGAGGTTAGAGCCATTATACTTTGGAATACGTGATATAACCGCTCCCAAGGGTACCATTGCTGCAACACAATCTGCATCCTGTGAAGAGGATGTGCTTACCATATCATGCCATTTATCCCAAGTGTAGGCAGGACTAAGTTAGGAGGAACACTGATGCAGTTACATAGCTTCAGTTACCAGGGGTACTGTTTCTTAACGGAATACACGTGGAGTGTCTTTAGCAAACTGCACTGCTCTACATTCCCACACTGCTCACCAGAGTGAGTGTAGAATTGATGGAGCCTTCCTAAGCTTTCCCTACTCGTTTGGAACCTCCCTGCACTAAGTACTGTCCTTGTCTGGTTCCTACCCCTATCACACCAAAGTGATAGGGGTAATGAGTTTAAGAGGCTCTGTCACTCAAGATACCTAACAAATCTCTCAAGAGTTCAATGTCCAGTCAGACAACATCTTTTATTGATGCACTCGATGGATCCCTAAGAAACTAATTCACTTGCAGTAATGGCACAAGGCCACCTACAGTTGGGAAAACTAACTGCACCTTCCTACTGGTCAGGAAAGGGGAGGGGCAGAATTAAAAACTCCCAAACATTTGAACAGTCCATTATTATAAAAAAAAATTCCCCTCAAAAGTCCCTTGTTATAAATCTATTATCAATCATGAAGCCTGCTGCCTGCATACTTACCAAAAAATGACCTGGCGCATACAATCCATACTGGCATTACTCATATCCAAATGACAGCTGTCAAGTAATGCTATGTAAGAAAAATGGAAATTGAAGTGCCACACAAAAGGTCCAGAAACAAATTTTTTCCAATGAAAGCCAGAGAGACAATCCAAAAAGAATCCAATGCATTTTGTGGCCCAAAAATTGCTGCCTTCATCAGGATTTGACTGGAAACAAAGTAAGTAGACTAGAAGTGACCTGGACCTTTATTTGCTCCAGTGTGATTTCAAGCACAGGGCTTGTCAGCAGCTCGTTTGGCTGCCAGATTATTTACATCGCCATCAATATTATAATTTATATACATTATGTTTACACTTTCTTCAACTAGCAGCTATATAAAGAAAGAAATGCCTCTACCGGCAGCTGGATCAGCCTCTCAACATGCCGCTGAGACCCCCTTCTCAGTCCGCTGCTCCAGTGAGCACTGGAGGGGCAGAGCAGAGAAGCAGTGTCTGTTAGTCACTGGCTCTCTACTCACCGAAACTGGGAACTGAGTGATCAGCTGTCTTTAATTGCTCAGCTCTGTTTTAGAAGCAGCGAGGGACAGAAGCAGCAATGGACCAATGCTTCATTCACCTTTGTGAGTATAATTTATTTTTCAAGAAATCCATACTTCTCTTTTAAAATATGTTTTTTTTGTTTCAGGGGTTGCTATTTGCGAGGATTCATTTATTTTGAGAGTAAACATTTTTTTTGTTTAATAGGTCTTTTATTTAGGGCTAAATCATATTTTTCTTCCTTTAAAAAATGTGGGCTTCTAGGGGGTGGTATCTTGGGGTTTTAATTTCTTCTGTGGGGTTTTTATATTTATGTTGATAGATTTTTTTTTACATTTGGAAACCTGGCGAAGTAATGGTGTGTGAAAAATCTTTTTAGAAACTGTCAAATGCCACTTACAATTGGAGAAGAAGGTTCAGGGAAGGTTTCATCATGAGCATTTTTATGCTTTTGATGACACCTTCCCTGAACCTTCTTTTCCATCTGTAAGTGGCATTTGACAGTTTCTAAAAAGACTTCTCACACACCAATCCAATCTTCCCAGGTTTCTGTTCTTTTTGTATGACTGTGCCACATGGACATATCCCAGTCCTTTATTTTAACCTTTGGCTGCTGGATCAGTGTGTAGTGTTTTAAATCCTTTTCAGCAAATATTCTGAAAGAGCCAATACATTATTTGTTCTTTGTTTTATATTTGAGTTTGAAATGCTCAAAGCAGAGAATTCATTTGTTACTAAACATCTATTTATGGTGAAACAAAAAGAAAGAACAGTGGCCACCTAAACCCATTATATCACTCACATGCTTCAGGATGGAGAGAGGGGGAAGGTCACATTTACCAACTCCTTCCTTTCCTGAATGAGCACAATCGCTCACTGTGTTCATTCATAACTGCAACATAGTAAACTTTGTTTTATTGGGGAGGCCCTGTCAGGTTGGCTGTATGCGGCCCCATGGTTTCTTACAGCAGCCCTACTGACAGTGTAAGCTGTCACTGAGACTGTCCATGAAATATGTACTGTTCTGTAAACACCGCATACAGCTTTAAAGTATATATAGAGACATTTTTTTTTCTTTTTTTTTGTTTCGGATTGTGTAGAGATGAATTAGATCATTTGTCAATTTTGAATTGCTCTCTGAGCCCTTGTTGGGGAGATTCATCTATTATGTGTTCTGGTGGCCATTGTCAATAAGACAGAAAGTGAAGGAATTTAAAAAAAATAGAGCTGTTGTCTGAGAAAGGGAAATTCATCCAACGGGGACACCAGTCAACTCTCTAAGACTGGAATTCTGGTAACTTTGAAAAAGAGATTTCCTCTCATTTCCCATTGCATCTTCAGGAATAGAAGTGAAGGGAAAGTTCCAGAATGGGACAAAGACAGCAAAAAAACATAACCTGGGAATTTAGCCCTTCACAACCTGTCTAGCCTGTCTGGAGGAAAAGAAATTTAATCTCCAAACACGGAAAGGTTTCTTCACAGTGAAAGCTGTGAAATTGTGGAATAGATTCCCTCAAGAGTTGGTTCTGGCCAGCTCAGTGGATTGCTTTAAAAAAGGGCTGGATTCTTTCCAGATACACAGAATAAAACTGGATACTAACATTTATAGGTAAAGTTGATCCAGGGAATATCTGATTGCCTCTTGGGGGATCAGGAAGGAATTTGATTCCTGCAGGAGCAAATTGGATCATGCTTTGCTAGTTTTTTTTTGCCTTCCTCTGGACCAACTGTGGATTTAGGATTATAACTTTTTTTTTTTAATGGTTGAACTGGATGGAGTTTTGTCTTTTTTTAGCCAGACTAACTATGTAACTATGTAACAACTCTGTCTAAAACAAAAAAGGGCACAGTTTTATGTACACCTTGAGGCATCCTCCATGCATGCCATTTAAAGGATTTTTTGTATTTTCACTGTTGCATTCAAAATCGCATAAAAGATCCTTTATCTGTTGTATAGTATTTTTATTAAAAAAACTGTTTTACATTGGTACATGTCCTCTGTGGCAGTGCCCAGCTTCTCTTTCCTTTGCACAGTAGCTTGCCTATTAGATCTAAAAAGTGGCCAAAATTTAACAGGACTCCACCCTCCGACCTATCGATTTCAATGGGATCTGTCAAATTTCAAGCAAGATTCGTCAAACCCTTTGCAAATATAACCTGGACACACTCTTCCATACACATTGATGCTGTTTGTTGGTGGTTTAACATGTCTCAGTATCTTGTCATACGTAACTGGTTTGAAAGTGAGCTGCTTTAAAGCTTGCATCCATCTAAAGTTGCATTTTATGTATAATGTTTTTTCTACCATTTAACAAATGGTGGTAGTTTGCACTTGGTGAGTTACCTATTAAAGATGCCAAACAAATTGTCCAGATTCCAATATATATTGAGTGATGAATCACCTTATAAAACTCAGAGCTTTAGTTGTAGCTAGTAATTACTGAATGTATAAACAGCTGGGGAAAGGTGTGAGGCTCTAAAAACATCAAATGCTTAAGGTGTGCAAAGGAATAACAGAATGACTTATTCAGAATGAGAGAGAAATTTGCAACCTGGGACAATAAGAGAGTGAGGTGTAAGCATAGAAGAGTGATGTGACAAAGTGTCCATAACCATTAGACACATGCCACTGGCTAAATGCATTTTTTATGTCTACAGGGCACATTCATCCACAGAAAACAGACAACGGCTTTGCTAAATGTCTATCAACTAGGTTGGAAATGTGTGTCTAGTAACCAGCTGTACTCCCTCCTCTGGTATTTGCTACAGTGATTTTTGTCTTTTCCATGAAGCAGTTTTGTCTGGCTCTGAGATTCAATTCTGGGACGCAGGACCACCTGCATGTTATAATCGGCCCCAACATTTACGAAGGGTACATTGAGCAGTGTTTCATGAGTGGTGTTACTGGTGCTTCTCCTCCCCTCCCTGTTGGTGTGAACCTTTCTTTCAATGGGGCTATATTAACAGTGAGAGGAGTGAGAAAGAAAACTAGACACATAGGAAAGAATCAGTCCCCTGGGATATGACGTGTTGAGACTCCTTGTCCTGAGGCTGTAATATATTTCTGTGGGATAATTTCGCTCCTGAGTAGTGGAGAAAAGTAATGCACTGATGCAACTCCTCTCATTGTACTGTATTTATGCTATCATTTTTAAATTGGTTTCCTATTATTTGAAATTTGAGTAAAGTTTTTGCCTACACCTTTTTGCCCCACTCTGTGTCTTACAGAGTAATAGACATAGGCCAAGTTAGGGCACAGCATAGTCTAGAGTACAATAGAGTTTGAATTAGGGGACCCATAGTGGTGATGGCCAGGTGTAATGGAGAGGTGGTCTGTAGGGTTCAGGACCCATCCCTCCTCGGTGGCTGGGCTACTATTAATGGTCCTTGGGAAACTTAATGAGGTCCTGCTAATACACATATTATTATTTTTTTTAAGTGAACTTATTTTTTTAAGTGTTACTAAACCCACAACAGTAAAATCAGCCTGTTTATGCAGTAAAGCATGCTTGTTATACTCACTGTGGAACCTGAGGGGTTAATCCTCTGCATTGTGTAAAAAGGCCGTTTGATCCTTTCTTCTCTGTTCCTCCTCTTTTTCAGGCAACCACCTTATATTCCCTGATAAGATAGACTGAACCGTAGGCATTTTGCACATGCTCAGTTTGGTCTGTATTGCTAGAGAGTTTTGTTTTCTTGGGAGAGTGCATGTAATCAGCACAGGGCCAATCAGCACTGGTCAGACAGAGATCAGACATCCTGCATCCTCCAAGAACAGAAAGAAAACTTCTGCAAGCTTTAGCTAGTGCTGGACTGATCACTGATAGAAGTCACAAGCCTGCTCCAACTTCAAATGAGAAAAGGTATTTAGCAGTTTATATTTACTAAAATAATTGCATTTCCATGTATTGTGTACTGTGGGAGACCAGATATAGTGAATGCAGGGTCCTGGATTTAGTAACACTTTAAGGCTTCCCCTTTCATCTGACCAGTGCCCTGAAACCTCTTTGCTTTAGTGCTGTGGCAGGCAGTCACATCATTATTTACAATGCAGAACCAACTTACAGTTGTGACCAAAATTATTCAACCCCCACTGAAATTGAGTGTTTTGGCCAGTTTGACATTGCTTTTGATCATTCAGTCATCTTGCTTACATTTACATTAAAGAGGCACTTGTAGGTCAGACAAATATAACATAACAGTTATAATGAAATAACCACAAATGTCTTTTCTGTGCTCACAGCATTATCAGTTTTATTCAACCCCCAAGTGACATTCAATCTTAGTACTTAGTACAGCATCCTTTTACAGTTATAACAGCTTTTAAACGTGAAGCATAGCTTGACACAAGTGTCTTGCAGCGATCTACGGGTATCTTCGCCCATTCTTCATGGGCAAAGGCCTCCAGTTCAGTCACATTCTTAGGCTTGCGCACTGCAACTGCTTTCTTTAAGTCCCACCAGAGGTTCTCAATCGGATTTAAGTCTGGTGACTGCGATGGCCACTCCAAAATGTTCCAGCCTTTCCTCTGCAACCATGCTCTAGTGGACTTGGAGGTATGCTTGGGATCATTGTCCTGTTGAAAGGTCCAACGTCTCCCAAGCCTCAGGTGTGTGACGGACTGCATCACGTTTCCATCCAATATCTCCTGGTACTGAAGAGAATTCATGGTACCTTGCACACGCTGAAGCTTCCCTGTACCTGCAGAAGCAAAACAGCCCCAAAGCATGATTGACCCTCCACCATGCTTCACAGTAGGCAAGGTGTTCTTTTCATCAAAGGCCTTGTTCTTCCTCCTCCAAACATAGCGTTGATCCATGGGCCCAAACAGTTCTAATTTTGTTTCATCAGTCCACAGAACACTATCCCACAACTTTTGTGGTTTGTCCACATGGCTTTTGGCATACTCTTCTTATTCTTTGGAGACAGCAAG
Source organism: Staurois parvus (assembly GCF_062004578.1). Classification (NCBI taxonomy): domain Eukaryota; kingdom Metazoa; phylum Chordata; class Amphibia; order Anura; family Ranidae; genus Staurois; species Staurois parvus. The sequence goes on from NW_028318072.1 coordinate 4,773,170, forward strand.
GGGGTACGCCTGGGAGTTCTGGCACGGAGGCCTTCATTACGCAGTGTGCGTCTTATTGTCTGGGCTGAAACTTCTGTACCCACATCTGACAAATCTTTTCTCAGTTCCTCAGCAGTCACACGGGGACTTCTCTCCACTCTACGCTTCAGGTAGCGCACAGCAGTCGAAGTCAGCATCTTCTTTCTGCCACGACCAGGTAGCGTTTCAACAGTGCCCTTTGCCTTGAATTTGCGAATGATGCTTCCTAAGGTGTCTCTTGGTATGTTTAACATCTTTGCAATCTTCTTATAGCCATTGCCCTTCCTGTGAAGAGAAATCACCTCTTCTCTTGTCTTCCTGGACCATTCTCTTGCCTTCACCATGTTTGTAACCACACCAGTAAATGTCTAGAAGGAGCTGAGTATCACAGTCATTTTAAAGCTGCCTAATTGGTGCTTATTATGCTTGATTGCTGCTCGGTGACATCCACAGGTGTTTTCAATACCTGATGGAAAGCACCTGTATGAACCTCTGTTCTTCAGAGTGGTAGTCTTTAAGGGGTTGAATAATTGTGGCAATGAAGAAACCACATAAGAACCATTTACTACTGTATTACATAAACAATTGATGTCATTTTAGTTGCATTTGGGTAGTTACAACGTCCTTGTAGGATTTGATTCTGAATACAATTCCAAATGTACACTATAGTCCCTAAACCCCTTTACAGCATTGGGGGTTGAATAATTTTGGTCACAACTGTATAACCTGGAATGTTGGAAAAAAGAGTTGAGGGTTAGGGTACAGGCAAGCGAGGAATAAGGTAAGTAAATGTCTTTTTTTTGGTACTCTATGCCAAAAGCAGCTTTTAACTCTCGAAGTGCAGGGGAAGCCCCACTGAGAGTAATTTTTTTTAGTTCCTTGAAGTCAGTGTTAGGGCCTATTCACACTTGGTCACAAATGGGACTGTTTGTGATTACCTGCAGGAGACTCAGCAGGGAGCATGCAATTAGGTGTGGGCTGGAAGCCCCATTGAAAGCATTAATCACCCAAGCAATTAGGTGTGGGCTGGAAGCCCCATTGAAAGCATTAATCACCCAAGCAATTAGGTGTGGGTTGGAAGCCCCATTGAAAGCATTAATCACCCAAGCAGTAATTACATGCAAATGATCAGCCCTGAACTTAAAGCCTAGTACATACAGAAAATTGTACGAAAAATACCGCTTTCGAAGTGATCATATGATAATCTGAACCTTAGTACACAACTTTCGTCCAAATTATTCGAAGGGACAAGTTCGAAAATTCTTCTTGTACGACGCCAGACCATATGATTTTAGTACAGTTTTTGTCCGAATATACAATACAATACAGTTGGTTCTGGCCAGCTCAGTGGATTCTTTTCTTAGATACACAGAATATAACTGGATACTAACACATAGGTAAAGTTGGTCCAGGGAATATCCGATTGCCTCTCGGGGGATCAGGAAGGAATTTTTTTCCCCGCAGGAGCAAATTGTATCATGTTTTGCTGGTTTTTTTGCCTTCTTCTGGATCAACTGTGGGTATAGGATTATAATTTTTTTTTTCTTTTAATGGTTGAACTGGATGGAATTTTGTCTTTTTTCAGCCAGATGTAACATCACTTTCAGTTTTTTATTCTGTCGTGCAAGAATTTTCATAGCTTTAGTAACCTCTTGACTTTCAATATGAGACTAGTATGCAAAAAAAATTGGACCATCATTTGTCCGATATTCTCATTGTGTGTACGGGGCTTTAGACTGTTGAGTTTCCCGTGGGTAATCCCAAACAGCCCCATTCACTAGTGTGAATTGGACCTTAAGCCTGATAATTCAGGCCTCCTAAAAAGCCATGCCACTATGTGTTTGAAATTTAATTTAAATATGTCACCTCGGGAACAGTATTCCTTAAGACCATGCGGAAAAATCAGTGGCATATCAGAGTGAAGAAGCTGCCATGCTGAATCACTCCGTTCTGCTGTGGCAGTTTCCTAAAGCGACATAAAGCTGACAGTAGTTTACAAATACCTATATAACTAAATGGCTTCTTCTGATATGCAGACGCCCACTGTAATTACACAGCTCAATCCCCCTCTCCAGAATCAATTTACAATCTCCCAGAATCCCCCTCCAATATGCTACAACAGGCTTTGCCCCCTGATGGTCTCACGTGAAGTTTTATTATGGATGGAGTAATGGAATGGAGAATGTTATGCAGATACAAGGTATAATAATATTCTCAGACCGCTCGCTGAGCAGGGGACAGACAGAATTATTGCAGCCTGTACTACATTGCTCTTCTGGGTCCTGTGCTCTGAAGGTCAGATTCATAATACTGTCGTAACTTCTTACGTCTGGAGGATGAGAAAGGAAGACTTTTCCGAGCATGCTGCAAGATTCATCATTGCTTATTCATGGCACAGTACTTAAGCCCTTACGAAGGGTTAAAGGGCATTAATATATTCATCAAAGCTTTCATATTACAGAACTAAATAATGGGCTTGAAATATCGGAGGTGTTTATCCTTAATTGAATTTGCCCAGTGTGTTGTCTGTTTATCCCTGGGAATAAAATAAAGCAGACAGTGCTAAGGATTTTGGAGCTTCTCTGTCTTCAATGGCTGAAAGGCAATTTGCAAGTAAGAGCGACTAAGAATAAATTAAACTGCATTTAACAAAAAATCTACAGGCTGTAAGGTTTTGAATTCATATACTTCAAAGCTATTGATATATAACTGCTGTACTATGCTTTATCATTTCATTTTTATGTCTGCTGTGACTAGAACCTCAATTAGTATGATAACTGGGATGGAAATTATTAAAGGAAACTTGCCATAACAGAAATATGTAGGCTGCCATTGTTAATCTCTCGGTCTGAAAATGTCACATGCCTGGATGTCATGTTGGTGATTTGGTTTTGATATTTTAAGTTACTTGAGAGGAACAAATAAAGGTATAAAGCTGCTTTGTGTTTTTTTTTACACATTTTCATAGAGACACCATTCATTTGAATGGGTCTCCCTCTGCTCCAAAAATATGCCAAAGAAGCCCATGTAACAATTTTTTAAAACCAAGCGTGTTCTTTGTTCTTTTTTATGCATTTGCGGAAATGCAGGAAAAAATGTGTGTTTCTGTCTTCATTTCAGTTACAATCTGATGTGTTCTTAGGAAGCTGGCACTCTCATTCAGGCTAGGATCACACCTCTGCGTGTTGCATGTGATGCGTGTTTTTGGCACATTTTGCATTTTTTACGCTTTTTTGCCATTTTGATGCGTTTTGTGTTTTTTTTGCCAATAAGAAAGTATTGACTTTGATGTCACTTTCATGCGACTTTGACGTGACTTTGGATGAGTGCGACTTTAATGCGACTTTGGTGCAACTTTGGATGGATGTGACTGGGATGTGACTTTGGATGGGTGCAATATGGACGCAACTTTGATGTGACTTTGGATGGGCACATTATGGATGCAATTTTGATGCATCTTTGGATGGGTTCGAGTTGGATGTGACTTTGGATGGGTGTGACTTTGATTGGACTTTGCACGGGTGCAATTTGGATGCGACTTACTGAATGTAAAAAAAAGAATGCTAGCAATAAAAAATGACAAGACTGTGTGGGGGTCCCCTCCAATTCATACCAGACCCTTTGGGTCTAGTATTGATTTTAAGGGGAACCGTGTGCTAAAATAAAAAAAAAAGCACTGGATCATCATCTGGGCATGCTGGCACAATGATATCACAAGGGGGCAGGGCCACCCAATAACACCATCAGGTGGTTCCGCCTCTCAGTTTATTTACCAGTAAGAGTCGGTTGAGCAGCAGCAGGTGTCGGGTGCAGACGGGTTTTTTTCATTTGGCTTTCATTGTGATTGACATTGGATCTACAATGGGGATAATGTTTTTAAATAATTTTTTAAATAAAAGACTTGTCAAAAATTGTTGTGTTTTTACTCATGTTTACCACTTTTTTGGTGACTGAGTAGGTGGTATATATACCCGTACTCATTCACATGTGGGGGCTAGGATCTGGGGTCCCCTTTTTAAAGGGGGCTTGCAGATTCCAATAAGTCACCCCCCGCAGACCCCCACAACCACTGGGCCAGGGTTGTGGGAAAGAGGAAACATAGGGAAAAAGTGCTTTGGGGGGAGCCTCCCCCATGTTGAGGACATGTGACCTGATATGGTTCAGATGGGGGCCCTTGCTCATCCTCCCCTCTCCTGGCCTACTGGGCTGCATGCTCAGATAAGGGTCTGGTATGAATTTTGGGGGGACCCCAAGCCATATTTTAGAAAAAATTTGGTGTGGGTTTTTCCTTAAACATGTAACCCTAACCGTAGCCCTTAACCCTAACATTTAACCCTAACCTAGCCCTTATCCCTAATATTTAACCCTAGCCCTTAATTCTAACCCTAACATGTAATCCTAACCATAGCTCTTAACCCTAACATTTAACCCTAAGCCTAGCCCTTAACCCTAACTCTAACATTAAACTCTAGCCCTTAACCCTAACCTTAGCATTTTACCCTAACCCTAGCCCTTAATCCCAACCCTAACACCTAACCCTAGCTTTTAACCATGACATTTAACCCTAGCCCTTAACCCTAACATGCGATTTGGACACATAAAGGTTCCTGAACTACATTGATGTGACTTTGATGTGACGTTGACTCTACCTGAGTGCCAGATAGTGTAAGTCACATAAAAGTTGCACTATAGGAACAGAATTGTCATACTTTCCTATTAGCAAAAAAAAAAGTTGCATCAAAGTCGCACCCACCCAAAGTCGCATCAAAGTCGTATCAAAGTCAATACTTTCCTATTGGCAAAAACAAAATGCATAAAAAATGCAGCACTTGAGTTTTTGGTGAGGTTTCATTGAAGTCTATTCCACAAAAAACGTAATCTTCTGCAGGAAAAAGTTCCCTACCCTTTAAAAAAAAATGCACCAACGTACCAAAGAGTTAATTATTTTTATAAATATGCAGACATTGACCAGACCTTAGAACACTGCAAGTGCATCAGCTGAATAATAATGAAAAGTCGCTCCCATTCAGAATCACAACAAATAGCTTTTTCTTCAGAGCAGAAACATGCAGGACTCTGAAAAAAAAGTTTATTAAAATACTTGCAATGAACATTGATCACTCAGAGGAGATTGTTTTTTTTTTCAACAAAAGTGGAGTCACTCTTTATAAATCCAGCAGGCCCTTATGACTCTTACATGTGCTTTAAGTTGTACTTTAAAGGAAAACTCCCTACCCTTGCCTGGTGGAACAAACATTTGTATCGGTACCCTCATTCACCACCTGGCTTGTCACTTTTTTCCTTTGGGATCTTTTTTTTCTGGCTGTGGAAGTATTTGTTCTATGGTATATAATTATAAGTGGACCTTGCAATTAGTTTTGGATAGAGTGAGGAAAGGATAGAATCACTGTAAGGTGTGCATTGCTGTTTTTATCTTCGTTGTTGAAGGCAGCATCTTAAGGTATGTCTTAGTGACAGTGGTCAGTGAAAAAGTATATGAGGGGAACCTTCCAACAAGGTCACAAACAACAATCAAAACACTTTTAGTGGAGAGGGGAAGGGCTGGAACCTCTGTTAGGTTTGTATTATTGTTTTTGTTACCCCTAGGAATACTCCGCTTATTTTCTGTCTCATGGACAGTGGTTACCAGATCAGGAGGTGATGAGAAATCTGTTAAACAGAGATGCAGATGTCAAAAAATCCTTCAGAGGTTCCAACCCTTCCTTTATTTAAATAAAATAGGAAATTTTGTCTTGCGTTGCACATTTACAGAGGTGAAGAAGGACTAAGGCTCACCAAACACATTACAATCTGAGTGTCAAATCTATGTGCAATCAGCTTTTGCTCTACCAAAACTACTTAATTTGAGGACTTACCTAAACTATCCAATCAATTTGTGTCCAGTTACTCAGGTTCTACATAGCTGTTGGTACAATAAACAATCAGAATTTAATGTGTGAGGAGGGTTAAGACAATAAATAGTGGAAATAATGACCAAGAATCCTTGTAGAAATCTCTCAGATTTTCTTCTTGCTTATTAACCGCTTCCCAGCTGCCCTACAGCAGAAATACTGCTACAGGGTGGCTGGGCTGTGCAAAATCACGTATATATACGTGATTTTGCATTTTCGGGTAGGGTGGCTACCTAACCCACGCCGCCATTGGTGGCTACAGATGTCGATAACCTGGTCCCGACCAGAGATACCCTGATGTCACCCGGCGATCGCCGAGAAACAGTGGCAGGGGAAAGACCTGTGTGTAAACAACACAGGTCTCTCCCCTGCCAGCAATAACATGCTGCTGTGTATTTTATTTATTTCAGGTACTTATATAGCGCCGTCAATTTACGCAGCACTTTACATATATATAGTGTACATTCACATCAGTCCCTAACCCTCAGGGGGCATACAATCTAAGGTCCCTATCTCACATACATACACATACTAGAGACAATTTAAACAGGATCCAATTCACCTACCAGCAGGGGCGGACTACCAGCATGTTTTTGGAGTGTGGGAGGAAACTCACCCAGGCACAGGGTGAACATGCAAACTCCAGGCAGGTGGTGCCGTGGCTGGGATTCAAACTGACGATCCTAGTACTGCCAGGTGGAAGTGCTAACCATTTAGTCACTGTGCTGTCTGTGCACAGCAGACAAATACACAGCAGCATATTTCCCAAGTAAAACACACACACAGCACATACATTAAAACAGCACACAACACACAGTTGACCCTTTGATCGCCCAGATGTTAACCCCTTCCTGCCCAGTGTCATTAGTACAGTGTCAGTGCTGTTTATTAGCACTGATCACTGTATTAATGTCACTGAGGATGTCAGTGGCAGTTAGTCAGTTCCTACCCAGTGTCAGAATGCCTGCCGCAGTCCCTCTATAAGTTGCTGATCACCGCCTTTTCTAGTATTGAAAAAAAAAATTCCAGTATATATACCGCCATTTGTAGTCGCTATAACTTTCAAGTAAACCAATTAATTTACACGTATTGGGTTATTTTTTAGCAAAGACATGTAGCAGAATACATTTTGGCCTAAATTTATGACGAAATTTGATTTTTTTATTATATATGTTTTATAGCAAAAAGTCAAAAATATAACTTTTTTTCAAAATTGTCAGTCTTTTTTTGTTTATAGTGCAAAAAATAAAAACCGCAGAGGCGATCAAATACCACCAAATAAAAGCTCTATTTCTGAGAAAAAAGGACAGAAATTTTATTTGGGTGCAGTGTTGCATGACTGCGCAATTGTTAGTTAAAATAACGCAGCACCGTACTGCAAAAAATGGACTGGTCTGGAAGGGGGGTAAATCCTCTGGAGGGCAAGTTGTTAACAAACATTTAGGACTATACCTCAATGTTTGAACAGACCTGTTTTCACCAACACAGAGAACACTCACTTTTCTTTAAAGAGGTTTCCTGTCTTGCATCATTAATTGGTCACAACATTCCCCCATGCTAAAAAACACACTTGAACTGGACAGACTTTTTTTTTTTAGTAAATGGCTTTGGGAAGAGTTATTGTTCATAGAACACATATAGCTGTAAATGTCAAGAGCCTGCATAAACATCAATTTCACATATTTCATGAGAGGCTTTTAGGAGAGAAATCAATTACAGGCACCAGGCTTCAAGTGGAACTGCACTGCATCTGAGCACCACAAACCAAAAGTACTATTTAATTATTGTTAATATTCAAAGCAAGCTCATCCATCCATCCATCCATCTCTCCTTGCTTTATTTTGCTAAGAATTCACTTTGAAAAACACTCCCTGGTATTTTTGGCCATGACCATCTTGAGTAATGGCAGATGATTCATGTAGCATTTACTTCCTGGAATCCATCTGCCCTTAGGTCAGGCATTGGCTGGGCTGAGAACTCTCCCTCCCCTCCTAAAGACTGCTGGGATGTATGACATCATTTGCCTAGGCATGGAAACCAGGAAGTAACTGAAGAAATGTTAAACAAGTTTAAAACAAGTAAATATGATATACTTTCTTTCCTATCTATTTACTAATGCTAGCAGCATAAGGAATAAAAATAGTTAATGTTGATTGAGAGAGTGAAGTCCCACGTTCAGTCTTTTGCTGTACCAACATAGCTCTACATTCTTTTCCATAATCCTCTTTTATAGTGGACATGTTGTTGTGTCACCCTGTCACTGTCCACCAGAGATTGAAGTCTGATCACCATTTCCACATGCATATATCCTGTAAAGCATCATTTATATACTGTATATGTATCCTGTAAGGACTGAATTTAATAAACTACAACCAGCCATTTATTGGAGGCACCTTTCTTGTACTATGTAGTGCTTACCAGGAGCACAAAGGTCCAGAAAGCTTAAATATGCCAACAGAGATTCAAGTTCCTGAAGTCTTTTTCTTGAGCCTCACTACTGGTCATGAAGGGTTTCCATCATAATGATGTACCACTAGTAAATTTTGGGTGGTGGGAGGTGCAAGGCCATACAGCAGGAACTAAATGTACTAATTTCACTTCAAAATTTCAAGACTCCTATGGAGCACTGCCTAGATGGTGCCTTCATTACATGGCAATCTGCAGTGTATAGGCTTTCTCAACTCCAAATACATTACTTGTGTCCATACTCTACCACACTGATTACCCCATATTTTGATTATTATCAGTTTTATGGTGGGTAAAATGTCTGCAACATCTGTTGGTGTTCTGTCATAGCTCTACATTTTTTCCCACAATCCTCTTTTATAGTGGGCGTGTTGCTGTGCTGCCCTGTCATTGTCCACCAGAGACTAAAATCTGCTCACCATTTCCTCATGTATACTATATATCCTGTAAGGCATAATTTGCATATATGTACAGCAGAATTGAATGTAATTAACTACCACCAGCCATTTAATGCAGGCACCTTTTTTTGTACTATGTAGTGCTTACCATGGAGCACAAAGGTCCAGAGAGCCCATTCCTAACCTCGGAGACCACTAAGCAACTTATTCACTCCCTTTTTATATCTCGCCTTGACTATTGTAACTCCCTCCTCATTGGCCTACCTAATCGCAGGCTATCCCCTCTTCAGTCTATCATGAATGCTGCTGCCAGACTCATCCACCTTACTAGCCATTCTGTATCTGCCACCCCTTTCTGCCAATCCCTCCACTGACTACCCATTGCCCAATGGATAAAATTCAAAACATTAACCATAATGTATAAAGCCATTTATAACTCTGCCCCAAATTACATCACCGATCTTGTCTCTAAATATCACTCTCCGCTCCTCGCAAGACCTCCTATTCCATAGCTCCCTTGTCTCCTCCTCCCGTGCTCATCTCCAGGACTTCTCCAGAGCTTCCCCCATCCTCTGGAACTCTCTACCTCAATTTATCAGACTATCGCCTACTCTGCTCACTTTTAGGTGATCTCTGAAAACCTATCTCTTCAGGGAAGCCTATCCTGCCCTCAGCTAATAATGGAATCTTCTACTCTTCCAACCAGTCCATCAACCACAGTTACTACCTTTTGTACCACTAGCCCCTACCTCCTAGATTGTAAGCTCCAATAACCTCCTATCCTTCTTGTATTGAACTGTATTAATGCTGTATTGTCTCCCGTTATTCTGTAAAGCACTGAGCAAACTGTTGGCGCTATATAAATCCTGTATAATAATAATAATATGCCAACAGAGATTTCAGTTCCTGAAGCCTCTTTTCTGAGCCTCACTACTAGTCATGAAGTTTTTTCGTCATAATGATGGACCATTGGTGAATTGTGGAAGGGACAAGTCCATACGACAGGAACTGAACTTACTAATTGCATATAGAAACTTCTGGGCTCCTGTTGATCACTGCAAAGATATGACTATGGTGCCCTCATTACATGGCAGTCTGCAGTTTATGTTCTTTTTCAATTCCAAATACATCATGCATTACTCATGTCCATACACCACAATGTTTGCCTCTATATTGGTTGTTTTCTGTGCTATGGTGGGTAGAATGTGTGCATAATCTGTTGTCAAAGCTGTACATTATTTCCCATAATCCTCTTTTATAATGAACATGATGCTATGGTGCACTTAGAGAGTTGCACTTAGAGACCAAAGCCTGCTCACCAATTCCACATGCTTATGTCCTGCAAAGCATAATTTGTATGTATATACTGAATGCATCCTGTACAGATTTAGTGTAATTAGCTGCAACCAGCCAAATAATGCAGGCACCTTTCCTTTCTTGTTTCATATAGTGCTTACTAGGAGAACAAAGGTCTGGAGAGCTGGAATATATCAATAGAGATTTCAGTTCCTGAGGTCTCTTTACTGAGCCTCACTACTAGTCATGAAGGATGTCCATCTTACTGAATTGTGGGTGGTGGGAGGTGCAAGGCCATATAGCAGGAACCAAATTTACTAATTGCAAATTAGAACTTAGAGGCTGCTGTGGAGCACTGCAAAGATGTGACTATGGTGCCTTCATTACGTAGCAATCTTCAGTTTATGGGCTTTTTCAACTTCAAATACAATACTTCTGTCCATACATTACCACAATAATTGCCCCTATTTTAATTGTTCTCTGTGCTATGGTGGGTAAAATGTCCCAAATTGGAGCATTTTCTTCCTTTATGTTACATTGTCCATTATTGAAAATGCTGCCTTCTTGTGCTAAACCCCAACCTCCCAACCCAGTAAGGGCTTGTGTTGATGGGCTTTAATAGGAAAATGCAGATGGCTTTTGACACCTTCTGAGATCATTCAGAATTCAATGCAGTTGCATTTAATTTGCAGTTGACTTTGATCTGACCTGCAGTTGACCTGCTTTAGTTCATTGTTGCATTCCACTTTTGAATATTGCAGTTCTGGAGTAAAAAAAGCCTGCCAGTACAAGCCCTAAAAACCAGTTTTGTAGCCAGCAGGAAACTATGGAGATATGAATTGTCTCTGGGGACCAAACTGTTAGTTGACTACCTTGTCAACTGCCATGAAGGCATCATCTAAAACAAAACACCTCCTTGAAATATTGCTGTTCTAAGGTGCATAAAACCGGCACCAATAAAATATAAATTCTACAATATACCCCGCAGACAGTAGAAAACTCTATGCATCATGTTTTTTATACTTTTTATTGATAAAAACTACACAAAAGCTATAACTGATCATAATGTTATTAAAAAAAACAATTGATACTTTCTTTTGTGATTTGAGACTGTGTTTGTCAATAAAATCCAAATCAATCTGGGAACAATATTCCATGTATACTGTATGCCTGCCTGTTTTGTAGATCTTTCTTGACTCTAAGCCTTCAAAGCTACTATGATTGAGGCTGGTCTTTCCCAAACACTGTCCCCTTGTGGCTGGCAGTCTGATAAAAAGCAAACCTCTTTAACAGGAAAACAGGAAAGAAACACAGTTCAAAGAGATCCACTGGGTTATTCAACATGAAACAATAAGCATTCCCTAACCCCGAAATCCCAACAGTCTCCCATGTTTGGTTCATCAGTATTGGAACCATGCAACGTGTAGAAAATAGGAAACCAAATGTACAAGCAGATAAACTCCCGTATGCAGCTGGAGTGGATCCAAAACTAGTAAAGAAATCCCTTAGGTGGATCCAGTTTTATGTTCTATTTTATTTAAATTTAATTTTTTTTCTTTTTATACACCAGTGGGGTTTACATAATCCTTTAAAGCCAAGATAAACCCCTTGCTTTTCTAACATCATTGTTTCAAGTTCCATGGCCCTGAAGACTGAAATGGGTCCCATGCTCAAACTGTTTAGCTTAGTGTATTATTATTTTTTTTCTCGTGTTTATTGTGAGAGCACATAGCATTTACAAGATGCTCCCATCAGCTTTAAACTGTATAGGTCCTCTATGCGCTTCTTCCAAATGTCACAATCCAAGACTCCGGATGTTATTGGTTTGGTATCCTTTCAATGTATATGGCAGGTGCTGCTGAGCGAGCTATTGTCGAGATGTAGCTCTGGTCCCTACTAAGCTCTAGGTTGGTGGTTTCTCTTTGCTCTCGAGATGTCCCATCATAGCCCTTATTTACAAGGAGGGTCTTGTGGGTCTGGCAATATCCGACCATTGGCTGGTCATAGGTGTAGTATGGTAGAGTCTTCATGTGCCGTGGAATCTGTGCAAAGAGAAAAAACAAAATGAATCAGACATATATTCTAGGAAAAACTAATCACTTACATTCATTAAAGGGTTAGACCAACCCAAAATTGATTCCAGCTTATTATAAACACCAGTTTAAAATCTGTTGGCTTCTTCATTTTTAATGACAACACCAGCAGCAGGAAGTCAAAATCAGAGTTCTCAGATCCAACCCATGCCACAGATTTTATAAAGGTAATTAAGGGTATCTTAACTCCTTCTGTTGCATTTCTCAGAATGTAAACTAGATAGAGAACATAGCATTGACAGTGAGAACACCTTGTAATGTAATGCTTTTGACATGTGCTTGGAACAGATATTTCACTGGTGGTGTTCCCAAGGGATCCAGTAAGGCAAGGAATGCTTCAGATAGCCTCTGGACTAATCCCTTAAAGGACTTTGTAAAAGAAAATAATAAATGCATACCTTTTTTTTTTACTATGAGCCTGTAAAGCATTGCACCAGCATTCAGCAGATTGCGGGTGTTTTGCAGAGCTCTTGCGGACATTCTGTGTAAACTGCCTGCTTGTACCTTGTATGGACAAGCAGCTACACACTGACAGGAAGACTCAATGAACTACCTAGAGCACTCAACAGTGCCCTGAGCTGCAAAGGCTGTGGATACTTGTACTTTTCACATCCACAGATCTCTGTGAATGAATGATGCGGCCAGGCGGGCACAACCCCGCTTGCCTGTGTTTTTCTTAAATTGTGACAGCGAATGGGGGAGAAGATCCCACACTTGCTGTCAGCATGGGAGATCGGGGGGGGGGGGGGGCTGCAGGAGCAGCTGCATCTGAAACATGTTACACCCTGAATATGGGTGTGACATGTTACAAAAGGTGAACTTATCCTTTAAAGTGGAACAATCACATTAAAACAGCAACAAAGCATTGTAGGGCAGATACAAACTGTTGAAAATGCTTTCATTGGGTTATTTTGACCACTTAACTGTACCTAGTCATGAAAAATATTTATTTGATAAGGCTGGACCTGGAGTATATTTATTTTATTAGACCATTATGTCACTCCAAGCACTGAGATATGGGTGAAAACATATCTAATGAACAAAGTGCTACATGTCCAAAACTTCTTTTCTTGGTAACAATTGCATTTTCAGAACACCAACCAATTATAACAATGATTTAAAAAAAAATACAGAATTCAGAGTATTCCTTTGCTAAGCTAAAATACATTCTCAAAAAATAGTTTGACGTTTGACAGTCTAACTAAAAAAAAGTTTTCCAATGTCATTTTAAGACTTACTAAGCTGAACACAGCAGTAAGAAAATATAAAAAGATAAACATTTCATTTTATTATAGATGCTAATGGAATATTTCTATTTTCTGACATAAAATGTGGCAACTTGCTGTTTGGCTTCATACAAATTATGAACACATATTAAAAGGCTGAATGTCACACATTGGGTGCACCAGTTATATGTTTTCAAAAGATAAGAATAATCCAGGGTAATTAACTCAAAAATAGGAAATGCATGCTAGAATGCAGCTAATTATCCAGGATTCACCCTCATTTCTTCTCATTAACCAATTACATAGCATATGCAGGTAGAAAGCAGGAATCCTACATAGGCTTGTTACTAAATGCACATACTAACGTCATATGGTTTCATGTTCTACAAGTATCATTCAATTCTATAATCCAGTTTACACGCACACACCTATACAACATGTATTAAACAAGAACATGTCATGCCCCATTATATTTAATAAATGTGCTACATGTCATTTTAAATAATTTATTACAACCTCTTGAATTTGCAAAGATTCAGGGTTGTGATAGATTTCTTATTTTTATTGTACTAAGCCAAATATAACTTGCACGCTATAGAATAGAAATATACAGTGTGTAAGGCACGATGTACATGCTTTCTTAAAGGAAAACTATACTGATAAAAATATGCAGACTGAGAGTGATTCTGTGCTTTCCCAAAGAAGACCAACATCAGGTTCAATTGATTGCAGACTTCCACAGACGCATATACAGTACCCATATTCCTCTCACTACTCTGTTCCTCCACTGGGAGTGAAAAAGCCTTGTGTAACTTACAAGCAGGGCTGTCTTTAACATTGATTGGACCCTGGGCAAAAATTTTCTTGGTCCCTCCCTCCCCCCCATGAAATTTCCTCTCCACCTGCTCTGATACATACAATGAATAGTAGCTAAATTCAAAATGAGTTTACTGCAGCACATCAGGCAGCAATTGCAATTGATTGCTGGAGGTTACAGCATATCATTACCGCCCACTAACTGGTTGCTAGAGGTTACAGCACACATTACAGCTCATTAATATGTTGCTAGAGGTTACAGCACATGACTTCTGCTTGCTAACTGGTTGCTACAGGTTTCTGCACATCAATACTGCTAACTGGTTGGTTGCTAGAGGTTACTGCACATTATTACCACTCACTGATTGGTTGTTAGAGGTTTCTGCACATCATTACTGCTCACCCATTATTTGCTAGAGGTTACTGCACTTCTTTACGACTCACTGATTGGTTGCAAGAGGTCACAGCACTTAATTATGTCTCACTGATTGGTTGCTGAAGGTTAGAGCACATCACCTCACTGCCTACGCACCATGGACTGAGAAGGTTAGGAGACACACCAATAGACAGAAAACTCCTAGAACTCCTGGGATCAATGACAGTGCAGGGCGGGAGAGTGTAATCAGTGGCAGTGCTGGGGGGAAGGTTGATGGTGTCAGTGGCAGTGGTGGGGGGATGGGATCAGTGGCAGTGGTGGGGAGGATGGGATAAGTGACAGTGCTGGGGGGGATGGGACGAGTGACAGTGTTGATGGAGGGATGGGATGAGTGGCAGTGCTTGGGGGATGGGATCAATGATAGTGCTTGGGGTGGGTGGGATCAATGACAGTGCTTGGGGTGGATGGGATCAATGGCAGTGCTGGATGGAGATGGTAGGTGACATTTCTACTCCGACCACCAATGTTAAGGGGGGTTAAAACCAATGACCAATGTAAGGGGGATTTACACTGACCACCAGTGTAAGGGCAATTCCACACTTATCACCAATGTAAAGGGAAATTTACATTGGCCACCAATGTAATGGGGAAATTTGCACTGACCACCAATGTAATTAAGAATTTACACTGACATCCAATGTAATGGGGGATTTTACACCAACAACCAATACATTTCTACACTGGCCACCAAGGTAAGGGGGAATTTACATTGAACACCAGCAGAGGTGTTGGCGGCTGGAACCTGGGCGGGGGGGATAATATACATATGAATGTCACATTGCCATCACTATTTACATATGAATTCAAGACTGCCACCACTATTTACATATGAATGCAACATTTCCACCGCTATTTACATATGAATGCCTGCGTTATTTATATGTGAATTCTGACAGGGTCTGTACACATGAGTCATCTGTACATGGCAATAGGACAGAGCTGGGTAGTGACAGCATTCACAGTGACAGCATAAGTGACAGCATTTCACACTGAGATATCGGACACAGCCTGGGACAAAGACTTCCAGGGACAAGGGAATTTAAACCAGTACAGTTGGAAAGTATGGGGCAGCTACTTTGGGCCCCACAACAATGAATGGGCCCAGGGCAGTTGCCCCTTTTCCCCCTTCTTAAAAACAGCCCTGGCTACAAGTTAACAAATTGAACACGGGTATTTACTTCCCTGTGGTAGCACTGATAGGCCTATATGGATGGATCACATGCTCTTCCATACCCTTAAGTATTGGGTATTTCCATAGTCATTGACTCTGAACAAAGGAGAAGTAGCTTTATACTGCTGGGGATGGGAGAAGAATATGTTAACCAATGGGCAAAGCATGGTTTGCTTTAAGGTGTATCCAAAGACAAAACCTTTTTAGTTATGGATAGAATGGTTAGGGGTTAAAACACATATGAAGTTTGAGTGATCTGCCCTATCCCTAGAATAAAATTACCATTGTCCCTAGAAAAGAAAGGGAAGGACACTTTGGTAACAACTGTCTAGGAGGGTATTTACTTTACTTAGTGATTTTGGACAAAAAGAGAACATGATGTAATTCTCCTCAATTTAACAAAGTTAGCAAGAAATAGGGGTTTTAACCATTCCCTTCCCCAGTGGTCTCCAAACTATATGCTGGGGACCGGATGTGGTCCTTTGCTTGCCCTTATCTGGCCCTTGGGGCATTTTTTCACCAACTGACACCACTGATGGAGCACAATTCCCACTGCTGACACCTTCAATGGGGCACTATTTATCTCATTAATATCAACACATTAAAACCAATGATGGGGCACTGATTCCAGGACATTTTCTGCTCCAACTGGCCAGAGTTCGGACCCCCAAAGCCTGAAGAATAGTAAACTGGCCTAACCCATGCTCTACCCTATTAAAAAAAAAAGATATACTATAAGTCACAGATCCAGAGCAGACATACAGCAAGTGAAGTCACAGCTCATAATCTGAGTGCTTCATCTGGGTCAGGGACCCAGGATGGATGTATGGAAACCAATCGATAAGCATGGCAGCTGCGGAACTATCATTTTAGAAAGAGAGTTTAGCAGTGGCAATATACATACAGGTATACCATCTTGGAATTCCATGACTGGTCTAAAAGCACTCAGCCTATAACCCTGTACATCATGGGTGCATGAAACTTTTCTGTAAACTGAAATGTTTGTTTTATAGCACACTAGGTTTATATACAGTATGTATGCATCATTTGCTTGTGGGACTTCTCTGTAAACTGAAATTTTGTTTTTCAGCACCCTAGATTTATATAACGTATGTATGTCATTAGTAAAGCTGTACACATTTCATCCTTGTCCCTTATTGGTGCTGCTAAGCCTCATTCCACTATTAGAATATTTCCTTTTACAACTTCCTTATCTTTTCCAAACAGATCCCTGTCCATTTTTAAATTAGCAACTGCCTCTCACTCTGAGAGGAGGAAATATTCATATTTTAATAATGGTTTAGTAAGGCCCAAGAAAATAATGCGGAAGAGTTTTGGGTGCTGGTAAACATCATTAATGAAGAGTTTTTACAGGTTTCAAAGAGGAGACTGAGCACAGATATTCTGCAATGGGATCTATTAAAGAATACTTGGAGTTTTCTCCATAAGCGACTTTACTGTAATTTGAAACATCCAGTCAAATGTAAAATTTAAATTGAGTCCCTATGTGTAGTCTTTGAAAAGCTGCTAAATAAACTGCACTATGTGTAAATATCTATAGATTTTAATTGTATGATATTTTGTTTCATACCTGCCATTGTGGCATGGTCCTCTTACATATACTGCTGTAAGGCTAAACAGAATTTAGCTATATCTTTAGAACAAGTTTAAATTACCTGGATTTACCTTTTCCAGGGGTCCATGAAACTCTAGGGTTCCTTTAGAGTTGACTCTTGTTTCCTTGAGCAATGAACAGTTGCTAATTGATTCCCTGCCTGATGGTGATTGCATAATTCCAGAACAAAGCAGAGCTAGTGGTATGGGACCAATGGAGCCCCTCCTCACTCTAAGATTACTAATATCAATCATCTTTTTAGCTGTCTGTAAGAAGGGCATTCTTCCCGCTAACCCCCAATATAATAAAGAATTCATAGCATTTACCACTAATGTAAGAGGACACCTTTCTCACTGATCGTCAATGTAATGGATTACTACACTATCCATCAATGTAAAGGGGCACCACTCCAGCTAACCACTTATGTAAAAGGGCACTATACTGTGTATAGTATATACTATACTTATGTTAGAAGGCACTTCTTCAACTGGACATCACTGTAAGCGAACGCAACATTGACCACCAATATAAAGGGGCACATTTCAATATAAAGGGGCACATTTCTACTGACTTTCAAATCAAGGGAGGAATTCTATACTGGAACAAATGTATCTGAGCTACCATTTCCATATGATTCATGATCAGCCTCAAAGCCACCGCACCCAGCCTGAAAGGTTTCTGTAAACTTCCATTACTTCACAGAGCAAAAGGGAAAAGCTAGTGCCACAGTATGTTGGCTAAAACATGTACTCTTTATTAATAATGGTGAAGAACAGCCATAAAATCCAACGCATTTCGGCCATCAAGCCTTAGTCATGGCTACTTTTACACTGACCACTAATATAGAAATGCACGTTCTTGTTGGCCATTAGGCTGGCCTATTAGTAATGAGTTTAGGTTCAGCCTGAACAATAACAGCTAACTTTCAGGTTCAGACCAAACTCAAGCTCAACCATACTGCCTTTATAATAAAGCCGACTGGTATCCTTACAGCCAAATGAAGACACATACAGAAGGCTAATACTGCTGCTGATAATTGAAAGGTGGTGGTCTAGAGTTGTCAGCCTGCAACAGAAAGTGCTGTTATTGGCAGGATCCCCAATAACTGTATATAGTGAAACATAATGATAAACATACTGAAAAATGATTTTAGGGCTTACATAAATAAGGTGTTCAGTTCATTATGAGCATGGTTATAGGGAGATGTGTAGACCATTTAAACCAGGATATAGATATATATAAAAGAAATCTTGATAACATACTGTATATCTTTAGGTTTTAGAGGAAAATCACAATAGAAGATTTTTACATTAACTCAGTTGCAAAAATAAAAGTCTGACTGACTGATACACTTGCGAAGAAGATAGTAAATTGTTTTCTCTTCTGGAAATTACACTGCTGAACACTGTTCTGATTCAGAGTAATTGCCGCCTGGAGTCCCATCAGAAACCAACACTCCCATCAGATTTAATCTCCTGTGTCCTCCACTATGCTCATTGGTTCCCTTCTAAAAAAGAAGCAAGAAGTACTTACTTACCTCTCCCACTACCTGTGCTGCTTTGATGAAGAGGATATCAGCCCAGCAACTGATACTTCCAGGAGTGTCGATCTCCTGAATTTCCTGATGAGTTCATTGGTTCCTCCCACTGCATTACTACAAGTCACTATAATGCCATGGTGGTCAGCAGAAGTAGGTGCACAGCTGTCAGGAGAAATATTTACTATCTTCATTGCAGGAACATCAGTTATTCAGACTTTCATCTTGTGAAAGGGTTGCTTAAAATGAAAGTGGCATATTGGCGGACAATACTTTTCAAAACACAATTGACTTTTTGCAATTCCATGGAAGAAAACTATCAACTGTCCTATTGCCTTCTTTGTAATCACATGGCCACTTACATAAAACACTGAACAGAAAGGTTGCTGAAATGCCAAAAATCTTCTGTTGATACAGTCATACTTGGGAAATTTAGAAGTAGCTCTTTCACTTAATGTAATGTACAATATTTGTTTTAGTTCTGCGGCCTTCTATTTTCCAATGGTCGAGAGCTGTACAGATAGATTCATCTATTATCCAGAAAGTTTAGACAGGGGTATATTATTAAGTTTTTCTCTAAAATTGTCATATAGTCAGACATGATTAGTAATCACATTCTCCTGTAGCCACGATCCAGAGTACCGCTAATTAATGAACTAAAGATGTTCAGAATACTTGAAGACACCAGAGGAAATGTAAAAAGACACTTCAGTTAAAGAGAAAAATCCTGCTTCCAGACACAATACAAAGTGTAGATTTTTTTTTTCCTTTTTTCCAACAGCCAATCATTGGTTCCATCTGTGTCCCCTGTGCCCTAATAGCCCTAAAGAAGACATACATTTTATTAATATATCCACTTTAATATAGATTTTTTAAAAATCGAGTGCAGTATAGTGTACACCCTGGTATCTGTAAGGTGTCCAAAGACAGAAAAACAGCATCACTGTGTGTGTAGTAAAATGGAGGGAACAAGTAATATATATAAAATGAAGACACAATCACTATGCAATACAAAACTGCACTAGCAAACAATAATTGTAATTGGAAAGTATAACGTATTTATTATGCAGCAAAAGAGCACAAAATACATACAACGTAAATAAGACAAAAACTACAGCTGCTAACAAATGCCCACACCATGCATACAGAATGCAAAATTTTAAATGATTTTATTTGCTTTTGTGCAATTGTGTGGGAAAGAGTTGTTTTGTGTATGTTTTTTATAAAATAAAAATTTTTTGGCTTTTTTAATATACGGTATATCTGCTAGATTTTGGGAATGCAGCTAGGAACAATGAACCTTCTATGCTCATGCGCAGGAGTTAAATCAGAACTAACTATCTAGTGGACAGAGAGGAGCAACATAGGACCTGGAAGATGAGGTAAAAAATAAAGTGGTGCCCAGTGGATAGAGCTGTGAGACAGCTTTGATCAACCAGACGCAAACAGTCAAGAAAGTTACTTTTTTTTGTTTTAGATAGAGTGGTCAGGGGTTGAAGCCATGTTTGCGGAATTATTGCAATCTGTGTCCCTGCTAGGGTGTTTAATCTCTTCTTTTTATTATTCTGGTGACTGCCACCGGGATTGAAAGGAAGGATAAAATCCCAGTTGTCACCAGAACAGGAACAAAGGAAAACTCTTCCAAAGAAAACATTTGATTTGCTGATGACAACTGTGTAAGAGTTGAAAAACAGAAAAACTGAGGAAAATTACCAACTGAGGAACTTGTGCTGGTGACAACTAAAAGAGTATTCCTTTCAGTTTGGACAGTTTTTTCTTTAGGAGAGAATTCTTTTAGTGTCTACATGAAATGAAATAAAAATTTCAAAATGGGATACAGAAAAAAAACTGACAGAAATGTAACTTTCAACTGGCTTTAGATATATGGTACTTTAAAGTGGAACTTCCACTGCCCAAACTACCCCTCTCCCTTGAGCTTTCCTCTGTCATCATTCAACCTTGAAGGCTGGTGATATCTTGTGGAAATAAAGGAAATGCTGTGTGGGACAGCACCAGATTAAAGGTGAGTACTGCAGCAAAATGTTAGGTGAAGGCACTTCCCCAGATTAAAGGTGAGTACTGCAGAAAAATGTCAGATGAAGGCACTTCCCCAATTCATGTGATACTCCACCCAGGAGATGATCTTAGTGCTCAGTTTCTCAGCGTTAAACCCTTCTTTGGTAAGCTAACAGAAAGTAGATATTTCCAATAGCGCCCAATGGCCCTAGAAATTAGGTAGCTCCCAATGCTCAGCCCTGACAAAGTCACATTCCAAGCTAGCCATGCAATCATGCAGTCCAGACCGGTTTAGGTGCAATCTCCGCTTGTTGGATAGGTGCAGCATGGTGTGTTGGTGAGGAAGCACACAGAGTCCCGATTTGCAAATGATGTATTGTAAAAGTAACTCAACAGTATAACCAGACCCAGCGGGAAGGCTCACCTGAATGGAACACTCACAGGACTGCAATGTAAGAAGACTCAGTGATGCTGACAGTGTCTGCCATGAGAAGCAAAGTGCAGCCTAGCCAGTCAAACCCAAAGGGGAAGCTTCCTGAGAATGTAGATGTAGTCCCTGCTCTTTCCCTACTCCTCTGGAACCTTTCCTTATCGCTAGCACTGTCCCTGCCAGACATGGAACCTGCCCCTACTCTAGCCACTCTCATAAAGCACCCGGGGTCTTCAATCGACCAATCAAAACCCGGGGTAAGAGTCTTAAATAGACTCTGCTTGACTCAAGATGGCTGCTCGGGTCACAGGGGACCATAGCATACAACCAGATCACTGTCTTGTGTGACCAAGGAAGTCATAGAAAAACCCTGTTTCCCTCCACTTCCTCTCCCTCTGCATTGCCACTGCAGGCCAGTGTCACCTGCAGTGGAGAATACAGACTGCATAGGACTACACACTAGTCTATGCTACTGACACGCTCTTGTAGGCAATAAAACCAATAGTCGTTTGTCTCTCAATGAGCGACAAAGAAAAATAATTTACCTTTAAAGGATAGGCATTCTTTTGTATAAAAATTCAAGACTGCAATATGCACCCTATGTGCTGCCAAACTGATATGTCAGGCTGTACTTTTTCATAGAAGAATGTTTCTACCCACACAGCCTGTATGGGGCCTGAGAAGTTCTGACATCTCTGGCACTCCTGAGGAACCAGGTGGCTGTGTGCTCCTAAGTGAAGGTGGGGAAGGGGTGGTGACTATGTCAGCCTGGCTCCTAGTGAATAATGGCCAGTATGCCACCCTCACTTTTTCAAGAGTGTGCGGATGTAAAACACGTTCCTAATCCCTTACAGGCCAAACAGCTGGAAGATACTTTCTTTTCTAAAAAGGTACAGCTTGCCATTTAAAGTTTGACAGCTCAAACGCATAAAAGATAAATGCATTTTTATTGAAAAGGTGTATGGACTCAAAGGGGTTATTTAATATTCTGCAAAGGCCAGTGATATGCAATGTATTAACTATCAATCAGTAGTCAGATGTTATCAGGTTGTCAGCCCTACATGGGTCAAAGCATCTGAATATGTTGCTGTGGGTAACAATGCAATATTGCTATTAACAATGTTAGTGTGCAGTATCCATATTGCTGGAAAACATTATACGTATTTCAGGTACTGCATAGGTTACTGACAGCAGATGAAACTGTTCATACAGCACAGGCCAGAATGACAAAACTAGAACTCAGTTCACACCATCAGAGACAAAGTTAATGGGGCGAATGCTTAATTTGAGACACAAAAGGTGTTTCATTCATTAATGTAATCAAGCGTGTTTACCAGGCATACTGTGATTCTGCAGCCTCACAGCACCATGCAGCAATGGCTCACTCTCCCTGTTGCCTGTGGTTGTGATTAAGTAGCACAAACAAGACAATTCTTTTATAATATCTACCTTTCATACCAGCTGTGAAATATGCTCCAGTACCCTGCCCTTCTTTGCCCTGTGACAATCCATGCTCCCTATTAAAGGATATTTGTTATTACAGAAAAATGATTTATTTTATTTTAGTGCAACACAAACATCGATCAGCCATATCATGACCACTGGCCAGTAAAGTGAATAACACTGATTATCTTGTTACAATGTCACCTGAAAGTTAGTGGGATATATTAGGCAGCAAGTGAACATGGTGTCCCTGAAGTTGATGCGTTGAAAGCAGGAAAATGGGCATCGTCATTTATTGCATATGGGGATGCTGCCATGAGACCATAGCCAAAAGTACCTACAATGGGAACATGAGCATCAGACCTGGACCATGGAGTAATAGAAGAAGGTGGCTTGGTCTGATGAATCAAATTTTTTTTGGATTATGTTGATTCTGGGCACGTAATACCTAACTGAACATTGTTGCTGACCAAGTACACCTACAACTGTATTCCCTGAAGGCAATGGCCCCTGTTCACTAGAGTAATGTGTGCCCTGCCACATTGCAAAAAGGATTCAAGAATGGTTTAAGGAACATAACAATGAGTTTGAGGCATTGACTTGGTCTCCAAACTCTCCAGATCTCAATTCAATTGAGCATCTGTGGGATATGCTGAAAAAACAGGTCAGATCCATGGAAACCCCACCTCACAACTTGCAGGACCTAAAGGATCTGCTACTGAGGGCTTGTGACAGATACCACATCATACCTTCAGAGGTCTTGTGGAGTCCATGCCTAGATGGGTCAGAGCTGTTTTGGTAGCAAAAGGCAGACCTATCCATATTGGATAGTGATATGTTATGGAGGATCAATGTATACAAACTGGCATTTATACCTTCTACCACTAGAACAAACGTTCCTTATGTATGTATAGCAGGGCAGGTATCAGCAACCGCTACAACATCTCTATGTCATAAAAAAAATTTGTCACATATGACCTTAAAGTCTTTACCTTTGCTACTGGCAACGATTTTGAGAGCTCAAAATTGAGACTTAATGCCAGCTAATTAATTCATACAGAACTATACGAGTACTGAACCATGACAGCATTTATAGATTCAATTGAAAATAATTGGCCATTTCACTATGTGCTACCAAGGAATTTCCAGGCATTAGTCTAAAATTTTCTGATGCCTCTAGTTCCTATTAAAGCTTGGAAGGCTACAATCCCTTTAGAATAGGTTTGTAGCATAAACGTTGGTTGTTATCACTGTTTGAGTTTCATAAAACAAATTTCTACAGCAACTAACCAGATTTCAGCTTTTATTTTTCTTGGACAAGCTATGAAATGATTGTTATCTAAGTGTACTTAATGGCTAACATCCCTATTTTTTTTTGTCTTAGTAATGATTTCTATAATTCACTGCCACAGAGAATGGAAAATCAGCCCTGCCTTTGGGAAATCTTGCAGTTGTGGTAATGTAAAAAATTAACTGCAAAATACCTTAAACTGATTAAAGTTAACTCCACATATATGGCCAGAATCCATGTAAATTTGTACAATGTGTGACAATTTAATTCTCGGAATGTCAGCGCTGTGGTAGTGATAAGTCACAAAGCCATTTCTACTCGGGTGTGTTCTGAAATTTTCTAACTTTCACTCATCTGGGTCGCAGACCAGTTGACTCAGTCTTTATGGAGTAGTAGAAGAAATAACACATGTGAGCATTGCGCTGTTTGTGGAAAATGATAGACAGGAATCTGAAGCAGTGGATAACATAACATTTTGCATGAAAATTGGAAAAAGTGCAAGTGAAACTTTAGCTCTGTTACAAGAGGCTTATGGTGAACATTCCGTGAAGAAATCAAGTGTTTTTGAAAAACAAAGGCAGTTTAAGGAGGGGTGGGAAGATGTCCACGATGACACAAGAAGCGGGTAGCCAAAAACACAAAGGACAGATGCAAATGTGGACAGAGTTCAAACCCTCTTACACTCAGATCGAAGATGGAGTATGTGACTAATGGCAAAAGAATTGTACATGAACAGGAAACAGTACAGCAGAAAATGGATTTGGGAATGAGAAAGATTTCTGCAAAGATGGCGTCTCAAATTGTGACAGAAGATCAGAAAGAACGTTGTCTTAAACTTTTACCTGATCTTTTGAAGAATGCCAAGGTAAGGGTTATTACCAGTCCATTCCAGAAATTAAATTGTAGAGCCTTGTATATTCAAATGTCTCTGTACAATTTTCCCTATCTGTGCAAAAAACATAGGGCAAAGTTGGCAACGCCTAGCTTCCATAGTTCTCTAGTAGTGATAGGCCGAACACCCCCCCGTGTTCGGTTCGTGGTCGAACATTTGAACCTAATGAATGTTCAACTGCAAACTTCAAAGGCAATGCAAGTTTATGGGACTCAAACTTGTAAATTCAAAAGTGCCCATTTTGAAGGCTTATATGCAAGTTATTGGCCATAAAGGGGTATGGGGATTCGGGTACTGCCTGGAGGACATGAATCAGTGAAAATAAAATTTCAAAAAGTACAGTACAGTACAAAAAGAGACAGTCATTTTTCATTGCTTAAAGTAACAAAAAATAAACTGAAAAATTCCTTTAAACATCATGCCTGTGGGTTCCCCTTAAACTACCTGCAGAGTTGCACATTTGTACAATGTTTTTAACCCGCTGTAGCAGTACTGACATTTTTTTTTTTAAATAAAAAATAAAACACAGTGTGGGGTCCACCCCTCAATGCATACACTTTAGGTCTGGTAAGGTAGGAAGGTTAGGAAGAACCCCACAGTAAAAAATTAAAAAAATAAGTGTGTGGGGTTCCTCCTAAAAGCCATTTTCAGGCCCTTGGTTGTGGGAGTCATTAGCATCAGGGTACCCCTATTAAATAAGGTGGTACCCTGATGCTTTCACCCCCGTCCCCTGTGAATAAGCAAGTGGTATTGTACCCCTACCCATTCACAAAAGGGTTAAATTCAGTAAAAAAATAAAGAGACCAATCTTTTGAAAAATTCCTTTAACTGAACAAAAAACAAAACAGTTTTTGACAAGTTCTTTAATTAAATTTAAAAAAGGTGGTTCCATCATTGTAATCCATTATCAATCATGGCATGCAGCATTGTCAAGATGATGCCGACTCGCCAAAATAAAGAAAAAAACTATCTGCACCTGCTGAGCACTCGCTGCAATATGACAGGTCTGACATTTTCTGGTCAGATGTAAACAAATAGGCGTGGCTAGTGGTGGCATCACTGGACCCTGGATGCCGTGATTGAGAATGGATTGCATCAATGGAACCATTGTCCCCATCAGTATGGGGACACCGTGTCCTGGCAAGCCACTGGGAGGGGGGGGGGTGCTTGATCGTTCCTCCCTCCTTTCCTGCCCTGCCAGGCCTGTGCTCGGATCAAGGATCTGGTAGGAATTTAGGGGGGACCCCATGCTCCCCCCTATTTTTTGGTTGGGGTTCCCCTTAAAAGTCCTACCAGGTCTAAAGGGCCTGGTATGGCTTTTAGGGAGAACATTTTCGCCCCTTTGTTGGGAGATGGAGTTCCCCTTAAAAGTCTTACCAGGCCTACAGGGCCTGGTATAGTTTTTAGGGAGAACCCCACCTACTTTAAAAAAAAAAATAAAATACTGTGGGTTCCCTCCTAACCTTCCTACCAGACCTAAAGGGCCTGGTAAGGATTGGGGGGAACCCAACCTGTTACTTTACTTTAATGTTTTTGTTTTTTAATTATTATTAATTTTTATTTTTTGGGGGGAGAGTATTTTCCCCTCTTTCTTCGGCAGTGTCCAGCAACACACTGAATAAGACTGCAGTATAAGCAGCCTTATATAGTGTGGTGCGTGGACTTAGCCATGAGCCATGATTGGGCAAAGTTACCATGACTTTGGCCAATCATGGCTCTCACAATGCACTGCGAGAGCACAGTGCATTGTGGGGCGCTTGACGGGTGAACAGCCCACTGAACGCCCTTACTGTCCGTGTGTTTGGGGAACAGATGAATGGCCGATGTTCAAGTTGAACTTATGTTCGACACGAACATCGAGCCCAACACTATTCTCTAGCTCACCATTTGGAGTTCTTAGCAACCCAGATTAAGGGCAACAAGATGACTATAAGCATTTACATGCCCCGTTGCTCTTCAGGTTTATTTGCTTGAAAACAGAGGTCCTGGAATGAAAACTGCAGCCCTGGGCACCAACAAATACTTTTGGTTTAATTTTTAAATTGACTGAACTGTATCTTTAAATTTTGGATTTTGGACAAGAAAATAACAGGGGTCTAGTTATTAAGTACTACTCAGCAATGTCAGTGAATGAGCTACCAAGTAGAAGCAATAACTATAATTCAATATCAATAAACAATTTCAAAACACTTTGCAGCAGACATAATGTTATAGTGAGGTTCGTACAAGGACAGGCATTTAATAAGTCTAGGAAAAATGTCAGGATAGGTAGACTATGTTAGTTTTATTTGCTGTCACATTCTTTTTATAGAGCTCCTATGGTATAAAGATGCTGCTTATGTGCTACAGCTCCTTACCCGACTATACACACACTCATCAACAAGCAGTAAACAACAGGAAAGACATTGTAAGTGTGAGAATTGGATAAATTTACCTTGCCAGGCTCCCCCTCCAGGGTGGCAATCTGATGCAGTCATTTTTCGCAACATTAAATTCTGTAAGCGTGGAGGTTGTCAATCATGAGTGAGTCTTGTATGTGCAAGAAAGCCCACAGCCCTAAATCTGCAGGTAATCAAAGGCATTCTCTTTCTTTACAGATCTGTGTGTCCAGTACTAAGTAATATAAAGATCCTCTCTTACGTACAGTGCTGGCTTTTCTGCTTTAGTGGCATCGCTGCTGGCCATGCATCTTATATGTTTGGAATCAACAGGTTTGTGTGTTGAATAGACATATCTTTCCTTCCATGCTAGGTAGTGGAACAGCCACAGTATGTTTGTTGGAGACACAAAACAACTTTCTCAGGGTAATATCACAGCTAGGGATATATATTTCACTACTAGTAGCACACATTTTACACAGCTCGCTATTGAGTGTCCCAGCATGCCCATCAGAGCACAACATTTGTTTTCAAATTTAGAATAAGTAAGGAAAAGTTATAACTCCTATCTGGTTGTTTTTTGCCCTCCATGTCCTATTAGGAAGATTTTCCCTCAATTAAAGTCGCATAGCCAAAACAGTAACTGAGTAGAAATCCCTCCAAAGTGAGGGAATGCCTAGTTGTCACCAGAGACACCAGATCTAGCATACCCATTGGAAGGATTTCCTCCCTATTCCAGGTCTGGATATAACCCATTGTTTGCTATTTTCTTTAAAGTGATTGTAAATATTTTTTTTTAATTAAAATAACATACTGATATACTTACCTGTTCTGTACCATGGTATTGCAAAGAGCAGCCCTCAGCCTCCTCCTCCGGGGTCCCTTGCTAGCGATCTTGGCTCCTCCTCTTTTTCAAGTGCCCCCGTAGCAGGCTGTTGCTCTGGGAACACCCAAGCAAGTGCGATTCCTCACTGGATTTGAAGAACAGCAGCTGGTGCCAATGGCTCCTGCTGCTCTCAGTAAAACCTGAAAATGCAGGAAGAAGGAAAAGTGGGTCTGCTGGTGGGGACAGCACTGGATTGAGAGTGGTGTCAGGTAAAGGTGAAGGGAAGTGGGGGTTGTCGGGGCGGTGTCACAGACACATGAAGGTTTTCTCTGCATCAGTGAAAGGAAAAAAAAACTTTTTTTGCCTTTAAAACCACTTTAACTTTCACTCTTGGTGATCACAGTAAACAGGACAAATAGAGAGGGTGTATATCTCCTATGAGCAGTTAAAACCTGACAGGTTTTTTTTCTCTCTCCACTCTATTAAAAACACCAGTATGCTACAGTACATGCAGCACGTTCATTTTACGTTTACCACGCTTTTAAAATATACTTGATGAAAGCTATTGTAAATGATTTCCTGTGAGTATCAGGACTCCGGTATGTTCTTAATTATTTCCTGGCATTATACACATTGTTTAAGCACACTGCAGCTATAAGAACAGCCAATTTTAATTTCCTATGGACTTTTATCATGAACTGCATTTTCTTCCATGCCAGGTAAAGTTATCCTTTTATTGGTCCCTGTATCATACACAGCAGACTTTTAGAAATAAGAATGAGCAGTCCCGATGCAAAAGTAGCCACCCATCTTCTATTACTAGTGTCAGCAGCAAGTAGGTCAGTACAGGATATCGATGGCAGATGACAGAGTGAATGTGACAGTGCAGCAAGTGAGATACTGCATATCTTATCTTGTATGCTGGATGACACAGACCCCGACTGTCATGTAACAGAAGTGCCTTCTCAATTGAATGTGACAGCAAGAAAATTAAGGGTCCACCATTTTTCTTTTATCATCCCATATATCAGTCCCTTCTAAGGTAATACTCATTTTTGTGCTAAAAAAAACCTTGACATATCTGTCTGCTATATTAAACATCCTAACAAGATAGAATACAGAGTAACAAAAATTATATAAACAATAGGTTTCATTGCATTATGTTGTATATTTACATATTCATGCATTATCCATGACTTAGTGCTGCCTATCCACTAGATTTAAATCAACCAGAACTGTATTAAAAATATTCAAATTACAAACTCACTATGAGTTAATTATAGGCATCTAGAGTATTGGATGTTATCCCACAAGGTAAAGGGTGTTCATCTGAAACCCTAACCTCAACAAAGGGCTGCACATAATGTGCAGTACATGTAATGTTACAGCAAGCTCTCAGTGAGTAGACAGAGACAATAAGAAACACAAAAATTGTAGCACAAAAGTTAACTGATATTCATAGCCTCATGATGTAAAAGAAGAGGATTTGTGAAAACAAAATAAGTTATAAATTCCACCAAATTTCCATTAATAATCCTCACAATTTAGCCAGAGGTATGTAAACACATGAGGCCAGGAGATGTCATCTGTCCCAATTTGCACAGCACACCAACCGCAGCATCAAAATCCAGATCTTTGGAGAGGATCCAGCTGACACAGATCATGGAGAAACAAGCATGTAGCACAGTAGGGCGTTAGTGAAAGAGAACATTTTTTACAAATAAAAATAATATCTACTTACATGTAAAACTGAAGATGCCAACATCTTGATAAGGTAGCAAGTCACAAAAGAATTCAGCAAAATAGCTCCAAAATCAAAGCTCCAAGGGAGACAACAATGTGAAGCCCAGCTAAGGTCCAAAGCTTAGCACCGGCTGGTTGTCACTGATAAAGCCAGCACCGGTGTATAGGGTTCAACTAAGACCCACTGGAACGCTACACAGAGTGACACGAGAGCACACATGGGAGCAAGGAGATTAAGCAACGTGTTTCTGGGCAATCTGTCCCTTTCTCAAACTTGATATTGCAGTGATAACAGGAGACCTATAAGAGGACCAAGGAACTACAGGGCTGGACCAAGCCAGAGAAAGTCAAAGACTGTTGGTGTGCTAAAGGCTTGCTTGGAGACTAGTGCAGATAATAGAAATGTTACAGATGGCTAATAGAGATCACTGCTGTTACTCCTTTACAAATCAATGTGCTCACTCACACTATAGATTTTTGAAGTCTGTGGGCTGCACAACAAATAGCAAAGGGCCACATATGGCCCTCAAGCTGTAGGTTGGGCATCAGGGACCTAGAGGTACCTTTTGATATAGATGTAGACACATGTATTGACGCCATTCCATGCAAAGCAAGAACATTTTTTTTAATTCAATTCCCTTAGTAAATGGCACATATCGAAGTTTATTCCATATTTAATAGAAAAACAGATTTTACTTTATATTTTTTGTGACTTACACTCCACCACCGTGACAAATAAGAACTCTTACTAACAAGAGTGAACCCCAAGGTACTGAGGTCATTTGCTCCCTTTTAACATACGAGTCATCTCATAAGTAGTCATACCAAGTGGATATTGGTGGGGACTAATCACTAATGTGATTCATTTTCACTACTATATGAGACCTTTAGACTTTGTTATGAAAAACTGTTTAATGTTTATTGAAGTTTGCATACTGATTGTGTATGACTAATGTTTTTTTTTCACAAACATTATGATTAGAGATGAGCGAATCGAACTTAGCGAAGTGGAATTCGTTTCGAATATTAGGAAAAATTCGATTCGCACCGAATCCGAATATTAGCAAACTTCGGATGCACGAATCGAATTTTTCCCGATCGGCCGATTTTCATCCCTTCTACAGCCGGCAAAAAGTGTCCCTGCAGAGAGCTCCGCTATTTCTGACAGTTCTCTGACAGTTCCTTCACATTTACAGCTGTTGAAACATTGTATCTATTTGTTTCCATTTAGGATACAGATGTTTTTATTCGGAAACAAATAGATACAATGTTTCAACCGCTGTAAATGTGAAGGAACTGTCAGAGAACTGTCAGAAATAGCGGAGCTCTCTGCAGATACACTTTTTGCTGTACTGGAATTCTTCTTCTTTTCATTCTTCTTCTTCTTTTCATTCTTCTTCTTCTTTTCATTCTTCTTCTTCTTTTCATTCTTCTTCTTTTCATTCTTCTTCTTCTTTTCATTCTTCTTTTCATTCTTCTTCTTCTTTTCATTCTTCTTTTCATTCTTCTTCTTCTTCTTTTCATTCTTCTTCTTCTTCTTTTCATTCTTCTTTTCATTCTTCTTCTTCTTCTTTTCATTCTTCTTCTTCTTCTTTTCATTCTTCTTTTCATTCTTCTTCTTCTTCTTTTCATTCTTCTTCTTTTCATTCTTCTTCTTTTCATTCTTCTTCTTCTTCTTTTCATTCTTCTTCTTCTTTTCATTCTTCTTCTTTTCATTCTTCTTCTTCTTCTTTTCATTCTTCTTTTCATTCTTCTCATTCTTCTTTTCATTCTTCTTTTCATTCTTCTTCTCATTCTTCTTTTCATTCTTCTTCTTCTTCTTTTCATTCTTCTGCTTCTTCTTTTCATTCTTCTTCTTCTTTTCATTCTTCTTTTCATTCTTCTGCTTCTTCTTTTCATTCTTCTTCTTCTTTTCATTCTTCTTTTCATTCTTCTTCTTTTCATTCTTCTTCTTTTCATTCTTCTTTTCATTCTTCTGCTTCTTCTTTTCATTCTTCTTCTTCTTCTTTTCATTCTTCTTTTCATTCTTCTTCTTTTCATTCTTCACATTCTTCTTTTCATTCTTCTTTTCATTCTTCTTCTCATTCTTCTTTTCATTCTTCTTCTTCTTCTTTTCATTCTTCTCATTCTTTTCATTCTTCTTCTTCTTCTTCTTTTCATTCTTCTTCTTCTTCTTCTTTTCATTCTTCTTTTCATTCTTCTTTTCATTCTTCTTTTCATTCTTCTCATTCTTCTTTTCATTCTTCTTCTCATTCTTTTCATTCTTCTTCTTCTTCTTCTTTTCATTCTACTTCTTTTCATTCTTCTTTTCATTCTACTTCTTCTTCTTTTCATTCTTCTTCTTCTTCTTTTCATTCTTCTTATTCTTTTCATTCTTCTTATTCTTCTTTTCATTCTTCTTTTCATTCTTCTCATTCTTCTTTTCATTCTTCTTTTCATTCTTCTTCTCATTCTTCTTTTCATTCTTCTTCTTCTTCTTTTCATTCTTCTTTTCATTCTTCTTTTCATTCTTCTTCTTCTTCTTTTCATTCTTCTTCTTCTTCTTCTTCTTCTTCTTCTTCTTCTTCTTCTTCGTCGTGCCCCGTGACTGCCCAAATGAGTGAAGTGTGCGGTGATTCCAAGATCGACGGCACTCATCTGCATGTCATACTGACTGACAGTATTATTTCTCTTCCCCAGCAGACTCCAGGGCATTTAAATTAAAGGTTCTTCTTTTCATTCTTCTTTTCATTCTTCTTCTTCTTCTTTTCATTCTTCTTCTTTTCATTCTTCTTCTTCTTTTCATTCTTCTTTTCATCCTTCTCATTCTTCTTTTCATTCTTCTTTTCATTCTTCTTCTCATTCTTCTTTTCATTCTTCTTCTTCTTCTTTTCATTCTTCTGCTTCTTCTTTTCATTCTTCTTCTTCTTTTCATTCTTCTTTTCATTCTTCTGCTTCTTCTTTTCATTCTTCTTCTTCTTTTCATTCTTCTTTTCATTCTTCTTCTTTTCATTCTTCTTCTTTTCATTCTTCTTTTCATTCTTCTGCTTCTTCTTTTCATTCTTCTTCTTCTTCTTTTCATTCTTCTTTTCATTCTTCTTCTTTTCATTCTTCTTTTCATTCTTCTTCTCATTCTTCTTTTCATTCTTCTTCTTCTTCTTTTCATTCTTCTTCTTCTTTTCATTCTTCTTCTTCTTCTTCTTTTCATTCTTCTTCTTCTTCTTCTTCTTTTCATTCTTCTTTTCATTCTTCTTTTCATTCTTCTTTTCATTCTTCTCATTCTTCTTTTCATTCTTCTTCTCATTCTTTTCATTCTTCTTCTTCTTCTTTTCATTCTACTTCTTTTCATTCTTCTTTTCATTCTACTTCTTCTTCTTTTCATTCTTCTTCTTCTTCTTTTCATTCTTCTTATTCTTTTCATTCTTCTTATTCTTCTTTTCATTCTTCTTTTCATTCTTCTCATTCTTCTTTTCATTCTTCTTTTCATTCTTCTTCTCATTCTTCTTTTCATTCTTCTTCTTCTTTTCATTCTTCTTTTCATTCTTCTTCTTCTTCTTTTCATTCTTCTTCTTCTTCTTCTTCTTCTTCTTCTTCTTCTTCTTCGTCGTGCCCCGTGACTGCCCAAATGAGTGAAGTGTGCGGTGATTCCAAGATCGACGGCACTCATCTGCATGTCATACTGACTGACAGTATTATTTCTCTTCCCCAGCAGACTCCAGGGCATTTAAATTAAAGGTACAGTGTTCTGCACTAATATAAAGGCTCTCTGAAGCCTAGAAACCCTTTTAATAAGTTAAATTCGCAGCGAATAAATTTGCATCGAATCGACTTTCTTCCGCAAATTCGGCGAATCAGCCGAATCGAATTTTTGAATAATTCGCTCATCTCTAATTATGATTGAAAGGGATGCATTCATTTTTGAAGGAACTCTTTTTATCTTATAGCAAGGTACTGTATTTGGGCAGTTTCCTTATTCTTGAAATCCCTTATTGGCTTATTACACTGATTTGAGTATTGTTGTGTTTACCTTTGACATGCTGGTTTACAATTTTCTATCTGATCTCTTCAGATAACTCTGTCCTTGCTTTCTCTGGTTCATGGTCAGTGTGGTGCACATGATACCATATAGTAGAGTAGCTACCTTTTTCCATTTAAAGTGACTGATTACAAGATGGAAAATACTTGCGTTAAGATTTACAGAAAACAGTTACTGTCAGATATCACTATGGTCCAAAATTAATTTTATTATATGTACTTATATAGCGCTGTCAAATTATGCAGTACTTTACATATATATTGTACATTTACATCAGTCCCTAACCATCAAGGGGTGCACAATCTAAGGTCCCTAGCTCACATTCATACATACACATACTAGGGCCAATTTAGACAGGAGCCAATTAACCTACCAGTATGTCTTTGGAGTGTGAGAGGAAACCCACGCAGGCACAGGGAGAACATGCAAACTCCAGGCAGGTGGTGCTGTGGTTGGGATTTGAACCAATGACCCTAGTACTGCTAGGCAGAAGTGCTGACCATTTAGCCACTGTACTTTTCTAGGGGTACCAACAAATCTATCCAGGCAATATTAGAATATCTTTGTAGAATAAGCATTTATCTCTTTTTACACTTTCTTTTCTTTACTCTATGACATACCAAAGGCAAGCAGGTAGACAGCAGACAATTGCTTTTATTTAATGAGGATCTTCACCCTCAGGAAAGACTTCCCTCCTATCTACTCCTCTTTCCCTCCACTACCAGAATAGGGCTGTCTAGGGGAATGATGTGCACTGTCCTCTCTTTGCCTCCTGGGATATGTGACAAGCATAGCACTTCATTCAGAAATAGGGGGGGCGTGCCTAGAGCCACATCATCAGGAGGTGCACCGACTGAACCAGGAAGATCCAGCAGGGCTCTTGAGGACATCATAATCAATATGGCAGCACAGGACCAAGAGGTGACAGAATACAAGAGGCTCTCAGAGGGATCCTCTAGATGTGCGAGTATCGGAAATGTGCACAACAGACCCCCGGGTAAGCGGGTGGGTGCAAGATCTGCTTTAATCACTTTTCATGGAACAACAAGGGTTAGGATAGCAACAAAATTGCCCCATGTGTATTATCAGATCACCCCATTAATCCTCAAATTCTGGGAACCCAGTATATGCAAATAATTACTTCAAAAGGCATGCTTCACCCTGCTACCTCTCTCCCTAAATTCCAAACTATTGTACCATAACTATTCAACGTCTAAAAAACACAGTTATAAGACAGGCCTAAGAATATACTGTGTCAAAAAGCTTCAGAGCCTTGTGCTTTTATGTATTGCACCTATGCAATGAAAAGTTAAAGATCGCATTGTAACTAAGAAGCAGAGAAACCCATCCCAGCCATAATAGCTATTGGTGTTTTTATGAGAACTTATCAGCCTCGTTTGTTACATTCGCTACAAAAAAAATTCATTCCATTTGCTGTTAACATTGTATTTGTGAGACACATGCTTCACTGTAAGCACAGCATGTATAATAGCAGCAAAGCAGAAGGCTTACATGGGTATTGAAGGAGACTGAGCCAGCATTAAACGGGATCTGAAGCTTTGCAGCGGGTAGGAATAGGACACAATGGGTGGGACAAGCTTTCCTTATCTATAGGCAAGATTCTGTATAATGTGATAGAGCTTATCACCTTATATCACCTGTTAATGGAATTCTTGTATGGTGGAAATCCTATTAATGCATGATAGCATCAGGTAATAACCAGCCCCACAGTATGGATTAAATTACACCAAGCTTCTGCTTACTCTGTCAGAGGTACCCCCTCCCAACCATCCAGTGGAAAATGTGAAAAATATAACTTTCCTTATGTTATTCTCCCCACCTACCTCACTTACATCCTTTGAAGACTCTCTATGGAGCATAGGGGTTAATTAAATCAATCAATAGCCCTGCAGACTCCATGTGAAATTGAGTAAATGACATACAGCACACCAATAAATGAGCAATGGTATTAAGAAAAACCTTTAATGGTGCATTAGCCTACTAATTAACCATGCAAAATCTCTTCTGCAGTTTGTCATGAGCTTGAGAAGATAAATAGAGTGCATGTACAGGGAAGCCTCTTGTACAGTATATCACAGCTGCATGGATCTGTCTTTATATCCAAAGGTGGCCATAAACATGAGGATCAGGCCACCCAGCTCAGCTCAGGCTTGGCCACTCCAGTTCTTAAAGTGAATTAGGTATTTTGGCTAGAATGACTCCAAATACAGTGGTGTGAGCTGCAAGCTACATGCTGGATGGTGCAGTCAGGTTCTGTTAATAAATCTAAACAATATACACTTGAATAAAATTTCCAGTTTAAGACTGGCCATACATGTTACAATTTCAGGGCTTTTTTTCAGTAAGGATGTAGGAGAAGGTTCCAGCACCTCCAGCACTGAATGTATGTAATGGCAAGAAGTGGAAGTGCTGGAGGCTCTATTGTTGCTGGCTGCTGGGGGATTTATTGTTGCTTGGGGGAGGTCAGTTGTTGCTGGGAGGGATCTACTGTTGAGAGAGGTGTCTGTTGTTGCTGGCTGCTGGGGAGTCTATTTCTGCTGGATGTAGGGAAAATGTACTGTTGCTGGTGAGGGTCTATTGTTGCTGGGGTGGATCTTTTGTTACCAGGGGATATTGTGTTGTTGGTAGGTCTTTTGCTGCTTGGGGAAATCTATTGTGGCTGCGGGTAGCTATGTTACTGAGGGGTCTATTGTTGCTGGGGGGTCTATTGTTGCTGGCTTCAGAGAGTCTATTTTACTGCTTTTCTTTTCTCATTCATGGTTGGCATTTCTGGTGACTTTTTGGCAAACTGGCAGTCATCAGCATTTAGCTGCCTCGGAACACAGTAAGCTATCTGCACATGGACTCCTGTATAAATTTAGTAAGCAATAGTTGTCAAATGAGTCCTAAATCTTTGTAAAATTAGCCTTATGGGGGTATTTTTGGGTGGACTCAGCATGATGTATTTGGAGAAAAGATGGAAGATGTTGCAATTACTTTTACTTCAATATTTAAACTAATTCTAAAGGAGAGTTTTTAAAATAATATACATGTTATACTTACCTATTCTGTGAAATGGTTTTGCACAGAGCAGCCCCAATCCTCCTTTTCTGGAGTCTCCCACTGGAGCTCCTGGCCCCTCCAACTGATTGCCCCCATACAAAGCCACTTACTTTGGGGGGGGGGTGAACTCCTGAGCCACACTGTGTCCATTGACACATACAGAACGACTTGGTCCTACCCCCTGCTCTCCCCTCACTGGCTGTGATTAAGAGGAGCAGGAGTCAATGGAGAGAGGAGAGAGCTACTACTTTCAGGCACATTGCTGGATTGAGATTGGCTCAAGTAAGTATATGGGGGGATGGGGGGAGCTGCACACAGAAGGTTTTTTTTACCTTAAAGTATATGTGAACCCTTGCCTTGAGAAACAACTCATTCATTTTAAATAGAACTGAAAGGCAAAACATTTGTGTATAGCTATAAAAAACATTAAAATACCCTTTTTTCCACTTTTTTTATCTGTGATTACATACCCTCTGTTACCAGCTGCATAAGAGCTCAGAGAGCTGGGGCAGGAGAAACAGAAGCATACTTATCTTCCCAGTGAATGGCTGTGCAGATGCGTGTCAGCACAAGTCTGATCATTGGAAGAGGGCAGGCTGAGTTCCCAGGACAGCTAGAAAACTGAACACGCTGTGCTCTCATGCCTAGTGTGGTCAATTTTTAACAGGAAAACAGAGGGACTTGTAGGAACATCAGGTATTTCACACAAAGGAATCAATACAAAGAGAACAGGATTCTTTTTCATACAAGTGAATGGCAGAGCAGGTACAGTATATATCAGGAATATGAAATGTTGGGTTTCACACTCTTTAATGCATAGAATGCATTAAGGCAGTGGCGTATTTACCACAAGGCAAACAAGGCATTTGCCTAGGGCCGCAAATTTCAGGGGAGTGGTGGCGCAAAGAAGAATGGGCAAAAATTTCACTCTCTAGATGTGCAAAGCTGGTAGAGACATATCCAAAAAGACTTGCAGCTGTAATTGCAGCGAAAGGTGGTTCTACAAAGTATTGACCCGGGGGGGGGGGGGGGGGGGGCTGAACACAAATGCACACCAC
The DNA here is from genome assembly GCF_062004578.1 of Staurois parvus. Lineage (NCBI taxonomy): Eukaryota > Metazoa > Chordata > Amphibia > Anura > Ranidae > Staurois > Staurois parvus. Next base: position 4,811,309 of record NW_028318072.1, read on the forward strand.
ACTTTTCAGATATGTCTTTGTAAAAAAGTTTGAATACTATTTATCATTTACCTTCCACTTCACAATTATGTGCCACTTTGTGTTAGTCTATCACATAAAATCCCAATAAAATACATTTACGTTTTTCATTGCAACATGATAAAATGTGGAAAATTTTAAGGGGTATTAATACTCTTTCAGGGCACTGTATATGATGATGCTGTACTGCACTGGGGACAGTATGTAAAAAAAACTAAATTGTGAAACATTTTTTTTTTAATTTGTTAATTTTCCAAAAAATTCTGACAAAAAAATTACAACTTCAATAAACTCGCCATGCATCTTATTAATACCTTGGACTGTCTACTTTGCAAAAAGGGGTAATTTGGGAGATATCTATACTGTCCTGACATTTCTGGGCCTCAAGAAATTCGATTGGCCAGTACTTCAGGATTGATCGATTTTCAGATATATATACCATAGTTTGTGGATTCCATAACTTTCCTACAGAGTAAATAAAATACACTGATTTGGGTTATTTTCATGAAAGAAATGTAACAGAATACATCTAGGCCTAAATTCATGAAAAACAATGTTTTTTTTGCAAAATTTTGTAACAGAAACATTTTTGGTCTTTTTTCATTAATGTAGCAAAAAACCCCCCAAAAAAACCAATGGTGATTAAATACCACAAAAAGAAAGCTCTAGTTGTGTGAACAAAATGATAAATTAGTTTGGGTACAGCATTGCATGACCGCACAATTGTCATTCAGAGTGCGTGAGCACTGAAAGCTGAAAATTGGCCTGGGCAGGAAAAAGTGCCCAGCATTAAAGTGGTTTAACGTGAGTAACATTTTTTTTTCTTTGTTTTATACAGCAAATAGATGTATTAAAACCTATTTAAATTTGTATTGGTCTCTGTGCTCCTATTGGGGAGCTTTACATCTGCTTCCTGATCCGATGAGAGGGTACCACAATGAACAGAAGTAATGGGAATTCTTTCTGATGGGGGCAGAAAAAAAAACAGAAATGGTAATTTATTGGTACAGTGGGAAAGGGTTAAAACTTCTGTCCATCTCTCTTTGTATTTCTCACATTTCTTGTATCTGTGTCACTGGGAAAGGAAGTTAGAGGAATTCTTGATAATATTGCTTAGGGTCAGTTATCTACTGTGTCAATGTAATCATTGTAGGATTTATTGAACCCAACCCACCCAGATACTTGAGCTCCATTCAGTGAATGATGAACAGAGCTTAAAGTAGAACTAAAGCCCTTATAATTACTTTCCCTTTAATGGTCCGATCTTCCTTGCTGGCGTTGGCATCTTCTACCTGGCTTCTTCTGGGTGGCAGGCTGTGGCCATCTTTATTGGTTGGCGCAGGATGGCAGGTTGGTTTGTACAGTTGTGTACGCTCCATAAAAGGAGAGAAGAAGAAGCGCCTCTAAGTGCAGCAGATCACTTTATTATATAATAAAAAGTAGGAACACTCACATGGTAGTAGAGTAATAAAAGCATGTAGGGTATTGTGGTGTAGAAACACCATGTAGAACGGCTGTCAATGGTGCCTGTATCGTCCGCGTCTCAGTGGTAGGGAGCGTGGTTCAGGAGGGAGACAGATGTGGAGCCGGCCGGCATGCACGTACTCCTAAAAGATGGCGGCTGGAAAGCACGCTGAACCGCAACGTCGGCATAGGCGTGATGTCGTCAATGACCAAGATGCAATGTGAAGCTTTTCGAAGCATGCACTGGCTTCTAATGGCGGAAGTGCGTTCCATTCTCAAGCAGGGGCTTTTTTATTATACAGTGGGGATCAAACGTTTGGGCACCCCAGCTAAAAATTTGTATTAATGTGCATAAAGAAGTCAAGGAAAGATGGAAAAATCTCCAAAAGGCATCAAATTACAGATTAGACATCCTTATAATATGTCAACAAAAGTTAGATTTTATTTCCATCATTTACACTTTCAAAATAACAGAAAACAAAAAAATGGCGTCTGCAAAAGTTTGGGCACCCTGCAGAGTTAATATCTTGTACTGCCCCCGTTGGCAAGTATCACAGCTTGTAAACGCTTTTTGTAGCCAGCCAAGAGTCTTTCAATTCTTGTTTGAGGTATCTTTGCCCCTTCTTCCTTACAAAAGTCTTCCAGTTCTTTGAGATTTCTGGGCTGTCTGTCACGCACTGCTCTTTTAAGGTCTATCCATAGATTTTCAATTATGTTGAGGTCAGGAGATTGTGAAGGCCATGGCAAAACCTTCAGTTTACGCCTCTTGATGTAATCCCCTGTGGATTTCGAGGTGTGTTTAGGATCATTATCCATTTGTAGAAGCCATCCTCTCTTTAACTTCAGCTTTTTCACAGATGGCATCAAGTTACCATCTCAAATTTGCTGAAATTTTATTGAATCCATTTTTCCTTCTACTCGTGAGATGTTCCCTGTGCCACTGGCTGCAACACAACCCCAAAGCATGATTGATCCAACCCCATGCTTAACAGTTGGACAGAGGTTCTTTTCATTAAATTCTGTGCCCCTTCTTCTCCAAACGTACTTTTGCTCATTCCGGTCAAAAAGTTAAATTTTAACCTCATCGGTCCACAGAACTTGTTTCCAAAATGCATCAGGCTTGTCTATGTTCATTTGCAAAGTTCAAACGATGATTGTTGTGGTGAGGACGTAGAAGAGGTTTTCTTTTGATGACTCTTCCATGAAAACCATATTTGTACAAGTATCTCTTTATAGTGGAATAGTGTACCACAACTCCAGTGTCTGCCAGATCTTTCTGGAGGGATCGTGCAGTCAAACGTGGGTTTTGAATTGTTTTTCTCACAATCCTGCGAGCTGTTCTGTCTGATATTTTTCTTGGTCTTCCAGATGTTGCTTTAACTGATGACTGCCATTTCTTAATTACATTCCGAACAGAGGATATTGACATCTGAAAAGGCTTTGCTATCTTCTTATAGCCTTCTCCAGCTTTGTGAGCGTCAACTATTTTCAGTTTCAGTTTTCTAGACAACTGCTTAGAAGAACCCATGGTGCTGATTGTTGGGGCAAGGTCAGATGAGTCTGGGCATTTAAAACCTTTGAGATTGACATAACCTGGTCTTCCCAGATGATGATTGAGAACAATCCATGACACTGGCAGGTCTCAGCTTTGCAAAGGGGGCAGTGCATGCTATAAATTCTGCAGGGTGCCCAAACTTTTGCAGACGCCATTTTTTTGTTTTCTGTTATTTTGAAAGTGTAAATGATGGAAATAAAATCTAACTTTTGTTGACATATTATAAGAATGTCTAATCTGTAATTTGTGCCTTTTGGAGATTTTTCCATCTTTCCTTGACTTCTTTATGCACATTAATACAAATTTTTAGCTGGGGTGCCCAAACGTTCGATCCCCACTGTATATTAAAGTGATCTGCTGCACTTACAGGCACTTCTTCTTCTCTCCTTACTACACAGAGTCTGATACAGTACTGCATGGAGCTTGCCCTAAGTGCTACACAATATCCATGTCACCCAGACTATTTCTAAATACTACTAGACTTTTCGGACTTTGGTCCAGTATTTGTGCTGATTATCATTACTTCTATTACATTCCATAAAAGACTGTGACCAGGCAGGTAGGTTTTCTTATATTGCAGAAGGGATGTTGTAAGTGTCTCTTAAATTTGGGACTTTTCAGTAAACCTAACTTACTGCTAGCACAGGGAGGTTGCCTATGTGCGAAGACCTTAAACACAGAGCCTCAAGTGGTTGTTAAACAAACCTGGAGAAAGAAGTAACAATAAATACATATCCATTAAACCTAATGAGATCAAACCAGTGAAATCATGTAGTGTTCACAGGGCAAAATGTTTTGGAAAGAAAACTGATGAGGACTAAATATAGAGAAAGCCAGTAACATCTCACCAACTTCCGAAAATTGAAAATGTACGTGAAAAGCTGGATGAAACATAGTGTTCTCACCCTGCATTGTGCTGTATGTAGCAATTCTATAACACTTTTTTTATGTTGAATTGAACTGTGCACAAACTACTTTTTAAAAAAATGACATTTCCTAAGAGTTGGCAGGCTTTCTTTATATGGTAAAGTCAAGTCTGCAGCTGAAAATCAATTATTTTCAAATCAAGTTCCCAAAGACATGAGTTAATATTTTGCGAATGATTGTTAATTACACTATTGTGATCTAAAATGACAGTGGAAGCAATATTTTTAATGTCATCAGTAGGAAAAGACTAAGACTGTTTACAGTCACCAGACCGTTTATTAAAAGAAAAAAAAGAAAAAAGTAAAAACCTTTAATAGTTTTGGCTGAGCAACAGGCAGATTTGAAATGGATATTTTTCTTATCACACACCATTCATGAGAAATATGAGATATAAATCTTCTTCCTGCCTTGGGTATTAAAGGCAAAATAATAGCTATTGCACTAAATCTGTGTATGAACATTCAGGATTCTGTAGATTTGGAAATTCTTCCTGCACCAGAAAGCAAAGCAAGCATGCGTTTGGCACTAAACACATTGCTTTTGTCTTTATTAGTTAAAGTGTATGCAAACCCTAGAAATGAAAGTGGTATTAAACCCCAAAGAAAACATTTATTATATCGCAGTTTACCAATTCTTGGATATGATGGATGCATTCATTTGCTATTTTAGGCTTTCTTTCCTTTATTTTCATCCAGTGATCTGGCCAGTAAGTTTGTTGTTTTTCAGCAGAACAAGTTGTCCTGCAAATGCAGGGTTGAGATAAAACATTTACCACTGATCGCGATGCTTACAATAATCATCTTTTATGTCAAACCTTTATTCCAAAAGGGAAAAAAACTTTGCTGTAAGTGCTTATAAAATGTAAGCTAAAGTTTGGCTTCAATTTGTTTAGTGTATCTAAATCTGCTCATATATCTAGTACTCCCCCCTCACCAGACTGATAATGCTGCTGTCCAGAGGTGTCCCTGTGCTCTTTCCTTCAGACCAGAGTTGGGGCAGGCTAATACAGGAGATGTGTTACTGGCTAGATCACCAAGTGAAAACAGAAGGTAAAAAGCCTAAGGCCTCTTTCACGCCTTTTCATCTGTTGGTTTACGGATGAAAAATGGACACCCATGTATTTCTATGGACTAGCAGATGTAAACGGATGATCATCCATTTACATCCGTTAATGTCCGTATCCGTTAACATTCAGTTTTTTGAACGAAAGAAACCCCTATTTTTCTTCTGTAAAAAAAAAGGAAGGGACAAAAAAATGTAGATGATGTAAACAGACAAAACAGATGTAAAACGGATGTAAACGGATGAAAAATGGATGAAAAAACTGATGTAAACTCATGAAAAACGGATGTAAACAGATGAAAAACGGATGTAAACCGATCCGTTTTTTCTTTGAAAAAAACATGACTGAACTGCTGAAAAAAATGCAACACCCATGTGAAAAGATCCTTAACCCCTCTGGCAGTATTCCTGAGTGTAGCTTGGGGTTAACTTTCAGTACCAAAACTGGTAACTTTCGAGCTACACTCGGGATTACACTGCAGCGTTGCTCTGGGATCCCTCTTGCACTTACCTTGTCCTTCGCTCCCACGATGTCCTACCTGTAGTGTACCCGGCCATGTCCTTTGGCCGATGCCGGTATCCGTCTTCTGGGTTCCGTTCCCTGCGAGCATCGGGACGTACGGGGCCCGGAACCGGCGGGAAATTCAAAAATGGAAAAATTTTACATTCACTCAATACACTAAAATCTTATAGTATTACATTACTATATCAAACCATTTCACATACATTTTGTCCTGAGTGCTTTGTCCTGTGCCCTGCCTGCATTTTTACTGTTCTTTCTGCCTGGAAACTGAGAAACGTCCATGGCGTCCAAAAACTGTCGCTTTATGTCAAAAGTGGTTTTAGACCAGCTAGAGAACAGCGATAGTAAATTAGAACTACTTGCAGAATTGAGTGATAATGATTCGTGGGGAAATTCGTCATCAGACACTGAAAACGATTTTGCAACTTTGCTCAGTGATGTGTGAACTTGGCGCTATATTTCAAATTTCAGTGTTTTTGGTTTGATTATATTATTGAATTAAATTTATTATTATATTATTTTTAATGATTATTTATTATATTATAATTTATGATTTTGTGTTTCAAATTTTATCATACCCGGAATGATTACTAGACTCTTGTTCTGACGTATTTCAGTGAGTTACTCCTAAGAATTACAGGCCTACAATAAAAAAAACAACATATTTCCGTTGAAAACAATGTACTGCTTTGCTCACAGAAATACTGACATAATCAGACCGCCAGGGAGGTTAAGGTGGCCATACATGGAACAAAAATTGACTGGTTCAGCAGGGACCGACAAAATTTTGATCCTTGCGTAGACAGGCGGGTGGACCAGAAGTGAATCTACCAACTGAGAATTGCAATTTAGAAAAGCTAAACAATTTGTAAACATTACCAACGGGTAATCTGCCTGGCTTTATAATAAAACACAGCACAGTGGTTAGCACTTCCACCTAGCAGCACCAGGGTCATTGGTTTGAGTTCCAACCACAGCACTATTAGCCTGAAGTTTGCATGTCTCCCTGTGTCTGTTTGGGTTTCCTCTGGCCACTCTGGTTTCCTCCCACGCTCCAAAGACATGTTGGTAGATTAATTAGCTTTTGTCCACATTGACCCTAGTATACTGTAGGCATGTATAAATGTGAGTTAGGGACCTCAGATTTTAAGCTCCTTGAAGGCAGGGACTGATGTGAACATGTCTTGTACATTAATATGTAAAGTGCATAGTAAAAATTGTCGGAGCTATATGCTACATGTATTAAACAAATAAAAAGTCAAAATAATATGACAAAATGTGAGCATGACAAGGATTCTGAAAGTCCTGAGAAACCCTGGGATTTAGCAGAAAAAAAAACTAACTGTATGTGTAGCACACTGGCAAATGGTGGTCATAGTCAGGCAGTGCCTAACAGTGGGAGTAGCTTAAAGGGGGATGACTAAACAGAACCTGAGCCTAATCCTTGTATACACTTTACAGACATGCCATAGTCCTTGTATACACTCTACAGACATGCCATAGTCCTTGTATACACTCTACAGACATGCCATAGTCCTTGTATACACTCTACAGACATGCCATAGTCCTTGTATACACTCTACAGCAGGGGCGGAGTGACCATTTGGAAACTCGGGCACTGCCCGAAGGCCTGGGGTCAGTAAGGGGCCCCATGAGATGCCCCTGGTACCTTTTTCATAGGCTTTTGTGAGTTTGGGCAAGGACACAGGAGCCCCATGATCCCCTATTGCCCAGGGGCCCCATGAGTTGTCAGTACGCCCCTGCTCTACAGACATGCCATAGTCCTTGTATACACTCTTCAGACATGTAATAGTCCTTGTATACACTCTACAGACATGCCATAGTCCTTGTATACACTCTACAGACATGCCATAGTCCTTGTATACACTCTACAGACATGCCATAGTCCTTGTATACACTCTACAGACATGCCATAGTCGTTGTATACACTCTACAGACATGCCATAGTCCTTGTATACACTCTACAGACATGCCATAGTCCTTGTATACACTCTACAGACATGCCATAGTCCTTATATACACTCTACAGTCATGCCATAGTCCTCGTATACACTCTACAGTCATGCCATAGTCTTTGTATACACTCTGCAGACATGCCATAGTCCTTGTATACACTCTACAGTCATGCCATAGCCTTTGTATACACTCTGCAGTCATGCCATAGTCCTCGTATACACTCTACAGACATGCCATAGTCCTCGTATACACTCTACAGACATGCCATAGTCCTCGTATACACTCTACAGACATGCCATAGTCCTCGTATACACTCTACAGACATGCCATAGTCCTCGCATACACTCTACAGACATGCCATAGTCCTCATATACACTCTACAGACATGCCATAGTCCTTGTACCCACCAAATACTCCTAATTACTGTGCCACAATTGACAGTCTCACAGACACACTTAAACCTCAGGACAAAAGATCACGTTAAAAAAATATAAACTCTCATTTACACATGCTTTTCTGCACGCAGAAAGAAGAACTTCATTAAAACCAACGAGTGTCTGGAAAGAGCACCTTGGCCAGGAGTATGTAACATGCAATATGTATGAAGGGTGTTCATTTCAAACCAGGACTTTTAATTTCTACAGGTATGAAAAGGGATGCTAGCATGGCGGTACTACACGTAGTAGTAAATGGCCACCTATTTTTGATCAGTGGCACACATGTTGAGGGCTAGCTCAGAGACCGTTTATTCTGAACAAAGGTGTAAAACCTGTGTATATCTACAGAAGACTAGCACAGTACAGTGATGAGGCGCTCAGCCGCAGTAAGACATTTGAATGGTGTAAACGTTTCAAAGATGGCCATACGTTCTTCAGTGACGATCCCAGCCGTGGTGTTTCCCAGCATACAACCGTCATTCCTGTGAACATTCAGCACGTGGAAGGCCTGATCCTGGATAATCGACACACAGCATGTCGTGAAATTGCACAAGAGACACATCTTTCTATGGGAATGGTGGACACAATGGTGACGAAGTGAAGCAGGCTGTCCTAGGATGGTTCAAGTGTATTGACAAATCTTTCTATGCTGAAGCTTTCCAGGCATTAGTTAAATGCTGGGATAAGTGTATAAGTGTATAAGTGTAGCAGGGGAGTATATCAAAAAATAAATGCAGTTTGCCCTTCATGAAGTTTGTTCTTTTTTATATAAGCTCAAATGTCCCGTAAAGCTGCCCATAGATTCTTCTTTTTTTTTCTTTCATTTAGCCAGTGCGACAAACGAAAACAAAAGGAGAAATGATCAGATTGATGGGCTCCTTCATTGTCAGAATACACTGTTCAGTGCCACAGCCAATGATGCCATTGATGATTTCCAACATTCCCCTTCATCAGAAGTTGATTGTAAGTCTTCATGCACACTGGACGTTTTGATAATGCTGGTACATTAGCTGTGTAAAGTCACGTAAAACATTGAGTTTTTCAGATTTTTTTTAGCGTTTTTGCATTAGCGTGTAGTGTCGTTTTGCCGCAATTAGTGGCATTTTCCTGTGTTTGCATTTTTCTGGGTTTTTTAGCATTTTTTTTTTTACCAAAAATATATTTTCACCAGTCCCTGCTCAACTGGATGGATTTCGATCCATCTGGGGCCAGCTTATGTGACATACAACACAATGTATAGAGAGCAGCAATCAGGATGAGAGGGGGGAAGAAAGAGAAAGAGGGTGGTATAGAGAAAGTTGAGGGGAGGGAGGGAGGGAGGAAGAGGGGGTGGAGTGAGAGAGACAGAAGAGGTGAGGAGGAACTTAGAGAGGGGAGCAGGGAGAAAGAGAGAGATGGGAGAAAGGGGAAGGAGATGGGGAGAGAGATGGGGTAGAGGGCAGAGAGATGGGGGAGAAGGGGAGAGGGAGGGGGGAACAAGAGATGCTGGGAAGGAGAATGGTATCTACACACTGGTTACTCCTTCCAAGGGCTCTAAATTTCTGCTATTTTCTCAATCAGGACTCTTACACATACTGTATGTGGTTGTGGTTGGTAAAACCATGCAGCTGAGCCATGGTTTTTCTGCCCCCCCCCCCTTTAGATGACAAGGCAGTGGCGGGAAGTGTACACATGCTGCAGATGTGGTGCTTTGCTTTGTGGCTGCAGCGGTAGTTATAGGCTATAGGTTATAGTTCTGTCAAGTGAATGGGACAGAGTTGCAACCAGGGGCGGACTGACAACTCATGGGGCCCCCGAGCAATAAGGGATCATGGGGCCCCTGTGTTTTTGCCCAAACTCAAAAAAGCCTATGAAAAAGAAACCAGGGGCATCTCATGGAGCCCCCTGCTGACCCGCGGACCTCGGGCAGTGCCCAAGTTTTCAAATGGTCAGTCTGCCCCTGGTTGCAACCACATGCAATGGAGCATTTAGGAGGTTAAATTAGATGCCTCTGAAAAGAAATCCCAGTATGAATTGCTTTTTAGAGACGTTACAGTCTTTGCATATGTGAGCCCTTGGAGCAGCGGGGGGGGGGGGGGGGGTTGGGGGTGATGCATCTGGAAGGGCCAGGGTGAGGAGGAGTTCATTATGACTGCATTCGCCAATTATGACCTTAGGCTGGTCTCCCAAAGACCCCCAAGTTCCTCCTGTACAGCAAGCCCTTTCACCTTCAGTGTGCATATCAAGGGGGTGGAGCATGGGGCGGGGCAGACATAGCAGGGGAGGACAGGAGGCAGGGCAGATTCGGCCTCCTTCATCCTAGGGGCACTACTGGTCCTGTGTCTCACCATCTCGATATTCCAGGATCTGCACAGCAGTGCCACTCCCAGGCAGAAACACCGCCAATCACAGGAGAAATAAACCACTTTCCCTCCACCCTGAAGTACTGCTACAGGGCATCAGGGCTGCGCAAAATCATGTATATATATGTGATTTGCATTTCTGGGTAGGGGAAATGCTACTACTGGTGGCTAGGGTTGTCAATCACCATGTTCCCGCTGGCGATTCCTGGCCGGCAATCGTCAGGTAAATCTCACAGGGGAGAGGCCTGTATAAACAACACAGGTCTCTCTCTTGTCAGCAAGGACATGCTACTTTGTATTTCCCTGCACAGCAGAGAGATACAAAACAGCATGTCTCTCTAGTAAAACACAGCACACATCACATAATGTAAAACACACACAGCACACAGTTAACCCATTGATCACCCCAGATTATAACCCCTTCCTGCCCTGTGCCATTAGTACAGTGTCAGTGCTTTTCATTAGCACAGATCAGAGGCGGACTCACAACTCATGGGGCCCCCGGGCAATAGGGGATTATAGGGCCCTCGTGTCCTCGCCCACACCCAAAAAAGCCTATGAAAAAGCCAATGAAATGTACCAGGGGCATCTCATGGGGCCCCCTACTGACCCTGGGCCCTCTGGCAGTGCCCAAGTGGCTAAATGGTCAGTCCGCCCCTGGCACTGATCATTGTATTAGTGTCACTGAGGATGTCAGTGGCAGTTAGTCAGTTCCCCCCCAGTGTCAGAATGCCCACCGCAGTTCCGCTATAAGTCTCTGATCGCCGTCATTACCAGTATTAAAAAAAATTTAAATTCCAGTATATACTGCCATTTGTAGATGCTATAACTTGCACAAAAACCAATTAGTTTACACATATTGGGATTTTTTTTAGCAAAGACATGCCTCTCAGCAGATAAATTAGAGTGTCTACTTTCCCAAAAAGGGTCATTTGAGGGTGTTTCTACTGCCCTGGCATTTTAGCACCTCAAGAAATGTGATAGGCAATCAGAAAGTACACCGCGTTCCAAATTATTATGCAAATTCTATTTAAGTGTCACAAAGATGAAATATTTTGTTTTTCAGCTTAACTCATGGATGGCATTGTGTGTCAGGGCTCTTTTGATCACTGAAAACAATCTCGGACATCTGTGATAATTAGATTGGCAGGTGAGCCCAATTTAAGGAAAAACTACTAAAGGAGGGTGTTCCACATTATAAGGCAGAGCACCATTTTCAAGCAATATGGGGAAGAAAAAGGATCTCTCTGCTGCCGAAAAGAGTGAAATAATTCAATGCCTTGGACGAGGTATGAAAACATTCAATATTTCATGCAAATTTAAGCGTGATCATCGCACAATTAAGAGATTTGTGGCTGATTCAGAGCACAGACGGGTTCGTGCAGATAAAGGCACATTGAGGAAGATTTCTGCCAGATCCATGCATCGGATCAAGAGAGCAGCTGCTAAAATACCATTACATAGCAGCAAACAGATATTTGAAGCTGCTGGTGCCTCTGGAGTCCCACGGATATCAAGGTGTAGAGTCCTAAAGAGTTTTGCAACTGTGCATAAACCTTCTATTCGGCCACCACTAACCAATAATCACAAGCAGAAACAGCTGCATTGGGCAGAAAAATACATGAAGACTAATTTTCAAACAGTCCTGTTCACTGATGAGTGCAGTGCAACCCTGGATGGTCCAGATGGATGGAGTAGTGGATGGCCACCCTGTTCCAACAAGGCTGCAACGTCAGAAAGGTGGTGGTGGAGTCATGTTTTGGGCCTGAATCATGGGAACAGAGCGGTTCAGCTCCTTTAGAGCCCCCGAAGGTGTAAAGATGACCTCTGCAAAGTATGTGAAGTTTATGACTGACCACTTTCTTCCCTGGTACAGAAGGAAGAACTATGCTTTCCGTAATAAAATCATCTTCATGCATGACAATACACCATCTCATGCTGCAAATAATACCTCTGCATCAATGGCTGTTATGGGGATAAAAGGAGAGAAAGTCATAGTGTGGCCTCCATCCTCCCCTAACCTCTATCCTATTGAGAACCTTTAGAGCATCCTCAAGCAAAAGATCTATGAGGGTGGGAGGACATTTACATCCAAACAACAGCTCTCGGAGGCTATTCTGACATCTTGCAAACAAATTCAAGCAGAAACTGTCCAAAAACTCACAAGTTCAATGGATGCAAGACTTGTGAAGCTGCTATCAAATAAGGGGTCCTATGTTAAAATGTAACGTGACCTGTTAAAATGTTTAAAAAGTTAAAATGTTGTTAAATGTTTGATTGAAATAGCTTTTGATTTCAGTAAATATGCTGCAAACACAACAAATGACAATTTTCAGTTCTTTACAACCTATAAAGTGTTTTGAAACTTACTGTGCATAATAATTTGGAACAGTGCATTGGAAGTTTTTTATGTTTAAAAAAAATACTGTTATCATTAGGAGGTTTGTTCAATAAAATGTGAATTGTACTCTTAATAGTTGTAACATGAAAATTATGCTGACTGTTATTTACATCAATTATCTAGGTAAATGAGAAAAATATCATTTGCATAATAATTTGGAACACGGTGTAAAAGCTGTGTAAATTGCAGTATCTATACCATAGTTTGTAGATGCTATAACGTTTACACAAACCAATTAATATGCAGTTATTGGCATTTTTTTTTACCAAAGACATGTAGCAGAATAAATTTTGGTCTAAATTTATGAAGAAATTTGATTTTTACATTTTTTTGGGATATGTTTTATAGCAAAAAGTCTAAAATAGTGGTTTTTTTTTTCAAAATTGTCAGTCTTTTTTTGTTTATAGCACAAAAAAAATGCAGAGGTGATCAAATACCACTGAAAGAAAGCTCTATTTGTGGGAAAAAATAACAGAAATGTAATTTATGTACAGCATTGCATGACTGCACAATTGTCAGTTAAAGTAACGCAGCGCCATATCACGAAAAATGGCCTGGTCAGGAAGGGGGGTAAATCCTCTCGAGGGCAAGTGGTTAAAACAGCAGCGGATCCATCACTGCTAATAAAATATGATCGATTATTCCAGGCACAATGGGTCCTACTTCCCTCAGGGCCCATGTTCCCCGCACACACTTGCACACATGATGATACACCACCGGCTTTAATTGTGTTCAGACAATTATTAATTTCTCATCCTAAAAAAAACATACAATTTATTCCCAGTGATAGCTGTGCAGGTGATGAAGTGAACGTTGATCATGCAAAGCATGGTGTGCTTTAGGCACACATTTCATCTTGTAATAGAATTAGGTTTATTTGTTATAATTAAAAATTCACAATTGGACCAACAACTGAAACGGAAAGAGAATGCTTCTATTTTCTCCAATGAATTGCCGCAATGAGAAAAATGTAAGCGTCCGTTCTGTGTTCAGTGTAGTAGAGCTGACTGGCTCCCTCATTAGTCACCATAAATATGTATAGTCCCATTTCTTAATGACCCTGCCACAGTGACTGATCGAACTGGCCACATGCTGGCAACCTGAGCCACTGCAAAGATTAACGCTTCAACTGCCGCCACTGCAATTTTCATGTTTGCATTTTCTTCAAGAGTGTTTAAAAACTTATACCTCCTGTAATTGAGGAAGTGAATCTAACACAAGGTATTTTCTGTTTGCTGGAATGCTTTTATAAAGACATATTTTATATGGAGCGTGACATTTAGAGGCTGGAAAAAAAGTAAAAAGTCTTTTTTTTTTTTACGTCCAGTGTGCATGAGACATACATAGTTACATAGTTAGTCTGGCTGAAAAAAGACAAAAGTCCATACAGTTCAACCATAGAAAAAAAAAAAAGTTATAATCCTATACCCACAGTTGATCCAGAGGAAGGCAAAAAAACCCAGCAAAGCATGATCCAATTTGCACCTGCTGAGAAAAAAATTCCTTCCTGATCACCCGAGAGGCAATCGGATATTCCCTGGATCAACTTTACCTATAAATATTAGTATCCAGTTATATTCTGTGTATCTAAGAAATAATCCAGGACTTTTTTGAAGCAATCCACCGAGCTGGCCAGAACCAACTCTTGAGGGAGTCTATTCCACATTCTCACAGCTCTCACTGTGAAGAAACCTTTCTGTGTTTGGAGCACTCGGGCACTGCCCGAGGGCCCGGGGTCAGTAGGGGGCCCCATGAGATGCCCCTGGTACCTTTCATTGGCTTTTTCATAGGCTTTTTTGGGTGTTGGTGAGGACACAGGGGCCCCATGATCCCCTATTACCTGGGGGCCCCATGAGTTGTCAATCTGCCGCTGGTTTAGAAATTTATTTTCCTCCAGACGTAAAGACTGCCTCCTTGTCCTCTGTGATGACCTCAAGTAGAATAGCTCTACACCGAGTTCACTATATGAACCACTGATGTATTTATACATGTTGATCATATCCCCCCCCTTAATCTCCTCTTCTCAGTTCCTCAAATCTTTCCTGATAACTGAGCTCCTCCATGCCTCGTATCACTTTAGTTGCCCTTCTCTGTACTTTCTCCAGTTCTCCAATGTTCTTTTTGTGATTTGGTGCCCAAAACTGAACTGCATATCTATATGAGGTATTACTAATGATTTGTACAGGGGTTATATGATATCTCTCTCTCTGGAGTCTATACCTCTTTTAATACAAGAGAGGATTTTGCTCGCTTTAGAAGCCGCAGCTTGGCATTGCATTTATTTGAATAACACTGAGTCTTGTAGTCATATCAGACCTGAGAATCTAAAATTATTTCCTGTAGATAGAGATATTGAATTTTGATTAACATATACAGTTAGGTCCATATATATTTGGACACAGGCATCATTTTCATACTTTTGGCTCTATGCCAGCAGAATAAATTAAAACAAAACAATCCAAATGAATTTGAAGTACAGACATTCAGCTTTAATTCAAGGGGTTGGACATGAATATCAAGTACACATTTTAGGAACTGCAGCTATTTTTATACACAGTCCCTCTATTTTCAGGGGTTCAAATGTAACTGGACAAATGAATATAATCGTAAATAAAATGTTCATTTGTAATATTTTGTTGAGAATCCTTTACTGACAATTACTGCCTGAAGTCTGGAACCCATGGACATTACCAAAGACTGGGTTTCCTGTTTCTGATGCTTTGCCAGGCTCTGACTGCAGCTGTCTTCTGTTCTTTGTTTGTGGGTCTTTCTGCCTTTAGTTTTGCCTTCAGCAAGTGAAATGCATGTTCAATTGGGTTGAGATCAGGTGATTCACTCGGCAATTGCAGAATATGCCACTTTTTTTCCTTCAAAAGCTCCTGGGTTGCTTTTGCAGTGTGTTTTGGATCGTTGTCCATCTGTACTGTGAAGTGCCATCCAATCAACTTTGCTGCATTTGGCTGAATCTTGGCTGACAGTATATCTCTAAACACTGCAGAATTCATCCGGCTGCTTCTGTCTTCTGTCACATCATCAATAAACACCAATGACCCAGTGCCACTGTAAGCCATGCATGCCCATGCCATCACACTGCCTCCACCATGTTTTACAGATGATGTTGTGTGCTTTGGATCATGAGCCGTTCCAAGCCTTCTCTGCACTTTTTTCTTCCCGTCATTCTGGTGCAGATTAATCTTAGTTTCATCCATCCAAAGAATGCTTTTCCAGAACTGTTCTGGCTTTTTTAGATGTTTTTGTCAAAGTCTAATCTGGCTTTTCTATTCTTCAGGCTTCTGAATGGTTTGCACCTTGTGGTGAACCCTCTGTATTTGCTCTCGTGAAGTCTTCTCTTGATTGTAGACTTTGACAATGATACGCCCACCTCCTGGAGAGTGTCTTCACTTGTCTGGATGTTGGGAATGGTTTTCTTTACTATAGAGAGGATCTTGCGATCATCCACCACGATTGTCTTCCGTGGATGTTCATGCCTTTTTATGTTTCCGAGCTCACCAGTGTGTTCTTTCCTCAGAATGTACCACACTGTTGATTAGGCCACTCCTAATGTTGCTGTTATCTCTCAGATTGATTTGTTTCATTTTTGAAGCCTTACAATGGCCTGTTTTACTTGCATGTACAGCTCCTTTGAACATATGATGTAGGCTCACAGCAAAAGATTCCAAATGCAAATACCACACTTAGAATCAACTCCAGACTTTTTACCTGCTAAATTGATGAAGAAATAACGAAGGAGTAGCCCACACCTGGCCATGAAACAGCTTTTGATTCAATTGTCCAATTAATTTTGATCCCTTGAAAAAGGGGGGGGGGGCTAATCTTAAGAGCTGTAATTCCTAAACCCTTCATCCAATTTGGATGTATATACCCTCAAATTAAACCTGAGAGTGTGCACTTTCAGCTGATATCCATTATATAACTATAATTTTCAAAGCTTGAAAATGTTTTGGTAAATACCTGAAAAAAAATATATATGGACCTAACTGTATAATATAACATACTTTAAAGTGTTACTAAACCTACAACAGTAAAATCAGTCTGTATGTGCAGTAAAGCATGCTTGTTATACTCACTGTGGAACCTAAGGGGTTAATCCTCTGCATTGTGTAAAAAGGCTGTTTGATCCTAAATTCTCTGATTCTTCTCTTCTTCCAGCTCCCCTTATCTCCTGATAAGACATATCGTGTGGAGACACTCTGCACATACTCAGTTTGGTGTGTATTTTCTAGAGAGAAAGCAAGTGATCAGCACAGGGCCAATCAGCACTGTCTAGACAGAGGTCAGGGGTTCTGCATCCTCCTAGAGAAAACTCCTCCTACAAGCTTTAACCAGTGCTCTGCTGAACAATGATAGAAGTCACAAGACTGCTCTAACTGCTGACGAGAAAAGGTATTTAGCAGTTTATATTTACTAAAATAAATGTATTTCCATATAGTGTGTACTGTGGGAGATCAGATAGAGAGAATGCAGGGTCCTGGGTTTAGTAACACTTTAATGCCATATAATATTATTATACATATTTAATATATAACATACTTTAATATTAGCCCTTAATTGTAGTAGCTAATTATAGTTGCTCCCATGGCTCAAAACAATACCATTTTGAACAGCTGTTTTTTTCAAGCACACCCCCTCAGTCATACATAGCAAGGATTTGGGTGTCCTCAACAATCGGAATTTGTGAATATGGTTGCAGCACCTTCGCCTCTTTCAACCTCACTCACACACACTCAGCGCAAAATCTCAGGACAAGAGTTGTATTTTTAATTG
This sequence comes from Staurois parvus, assembly GCF_062004578.1. Taxonomy (NCBI): domain Eukaryota; kingdom Metazoa; phylum Chordata; class Amphibia; order Anura; family Ranidae; genus Staurois; species Staurois parvus. Next base: position 4,828,800 of record NW_028318072.1, read on the forward strand.
CAAGCAGTTTAAGTACCTAAATTTGGCCTTCTATTAGCTTCTTGCAGTCTACTGATCAGCAGAATTCAGACTGGGAGAAGGAGAAGCAGCACAAGGAGACAATCTGTTGTGCTGCTGTGCACATATTGTATGCTAACAAGAAACATGCTGATAGGAGGAAAGATCAGAATGAAAGAGAGAAGAGCTTATCAGTCTGTTGCTTCTCCTTCCAAGATCCAGTCACCAGCTAGGAAATGATGTTATTTAAAAAGGTTGTAAACCCTTACATATACATAGTGAAGTGACTGGCCTAAGGTGATACACAGAGATGAAAGAAATCCTCCTACATAAATTGTACCTGTTAATCTGCAGTCTTCTCTTGTCTGTATTTAAGTCCTGAATTTATAAAGCTTGTCTGAGCTGTCAGAAGTAAAGCGGTTGGGAAGCTGAAGTTACACTCTGCAGAGCTCAGTAAGAGCTGATTGGAGGGAAGGGGCATACCAGCACACAGGAACAGAGCTGATGCTGCATATCACAGGCTGTCACCTTTTTATTCTCTTGGTGTCAGGAAAACTTGTCAGAAGTGACTTGTGCAAATAGCAGAGGAATGAAGCAGTAGACAGAAACGACACTTAGGGGCTTATTTACTAAAACTGGAGAGTGTAACATCTGATGCAGCTCTGCATAGAAACCAATCAGTTTCCGGGTTTTATTGCCAAAGCTTAATTGAACAAGCTGAGGTTAGCAGCTGATTGGCTACCATGCACAGCTGCACCAGATTCTGAGTGCTCCAGTTTTAGTAAATCCCCCCTTAATGTTTTGGATTGAGACAAGTACACACTATAGAGGGAAATACTTTGCTCACATTTCATGCCTGAGACTTACAACCACTTTAACCTTTTGGCACTGAGTGCAGCCTCTCACCCTTCCAGCACATTTACTGGTGCCTTACAAAAAGGTCCCAATCTCTACTTGCGGTTGGGAGCCCTCCGATCATGTGACCGCCATGACAGCCAATCATGGCGGTCACATGATCCTAAACCCCACCCCGCTTCCCAGCGTCACAAACCCCGTAAAGAGCCGGGAGGTGCCAGGGCCAAGGGGTTAACTTCAGCTGAGTGCACATGCTGTGTAAATCTCAGGACTGATTGGACTGAAATACATATCTTTGGAAAGTAAAACAGCTGTCATACATGTAATTTATTTGTGTTTTTAACTGTTTGCCTGGCGTTCAGCTTGAGGAAATTTTTCTGGAAATAATATGTTTGAAAGCCATCATAGCCAATACAGATGATAAAGATGATAAATAATACATAATAAGATGTTTTATTTATGTATGTATGGGATCCAAAACAGAACTGTTCTTGGAAATAGGGGATAGTTGACAGCTGTTCTGACCAGCCCATGGGCAGTGAATGGTTTCTAAGCAAACTCTGTGTATTACTATTATCATTACTAATAAGAGGAAAAAATTATGTTTTGCCTATAACAAAATATAAAATTTTTCTGTCATGGAAACCACCATGAATTGGGCATCTAGTGGAGCCAGCCTCCTTCCCACTGACCATGAGGACGGGACTAAGCAGACCCCCTCTTGGGGTTACAAGGAACCTTTTCTCAAGAGGATTATATCAATTCCTTGGGTACCTGGATGGCTGTGAATGATACCAACTACCCTTTCCATGCAATTAGGTCTGGAGGGACTGTTTCTGGGACCCCTTGGCATACTGTGGTAGAACATATAGTGGAACTATTATCTTGGAGCAATGTGTTATGTGTAGGGGGTGCCTTCCATCATATGTAGGGTTAAGAAACTTTATTTTCTGTTGCAGGTTTCCTGGCATCAACTATTGTTCGTTGTAATTAGGTATAGGTGATAGGCTCTCACTTTGTTTAATCACCTCCACAGTTCAGACTGCTAGGCGCCTAGATTGAATCCATTGTTTTCTAGTGTTTCTTCATTTGCTTATGTAATGTAATTTTCTCCTTGGACTTATAATGTGTGCCATACCTGTCTATGGGGAAGGTTTTTGTGGATAAATGCTGTGCTGTTTGTTAATAAAGTCAGTCCTGTTTTACTCCAACATTGGTTCTGTCTGATGCTTTGGTTTTCTATACTCTGGTTCCAGAGTGGAGAAAGCTGCAGCTTGGCGGAAATTACCCAGTCGGGGTGTCAGTCTGTTACAGTTTCATCTTATTTTCTAAAGTGATATAGAAAACTTGCACCTAGAAAATTATTTTAAAAGACACTTATAGTAGTTTGCACATATTTTCTTTTTTTTATTTACTTAGGATATCTAGTAAAATGGCACCACCATTGCAAGCTTTTCAGGGAAAACCATTTACTATATATATATATATATATATATATATATATATATATATATTTTTTTTTTTTTTTTTTTATCTAAACAAGCTTGACTTAACAACAAAAAGCTGCACTACTTACTCAATATATACATTTAGTTTAACAATGAATAACAATACAAACAAGACCAAAACATAATCCTGATACATCAAAGCATTCAAATTGGTCCCATAGAATGTGCTCTAAGCAAATCAAGAACCCCCAGAGATGGATCACAATAAATATACAGTATATAAATTAAAAAATATAAATATACAGGATAGATAGATAGACTGTATGTATATCTGAATATCTCAGGATAAGCTTTCAGTTATCTTGTTTTTTAACTCCAAGAAGTAATGACACAGCTCTTTATTAATTTACTATAATTGAGACAAATATAATATAAAATAATATATTTAATAAATATAATATAATGCCAGAATCATCTACCTTACCAACCGCTCAGTTTCTGCCACCTCTCTCTGCCAGTCTCTCCACTGACTTCTGATTGCCCAGCGAATTACGTTCAAAATACTAACAACAACATACAAAGCCATTCACAACTCTGTTCTGAGCTTTATCACCAATCTTGTCTTCAAATATCAGCCACACCATCCTCTCCACTCCTCCCAAGACCTCTTGCTCTCAAGCTCTCTTGTCTTCTCCTCCCATGCTCATCTCCAGGACTTCTTCAGAGCCTATCCCAACCTCTGGAACTCTCTACCTCAGTCTTTCCAGGGATCTAGTACTCTGGCTCCCTTAGGTGATTCCTGAAAACTCATCTCTTTAGGGAAGGCATACCTACTAACTGAACTTTTATTACTTCCATCCACTCATCCCCCCCAGTTATAAAGCTTTGTACCACTTGCCCCACCCTATTAGATTGCAAGCTCTTATGAGCGGGGTTCTCCTAACCCTCATGTATTTTATTGTATTGTAACTGTACTGTCTCCCTTTACATTGTAAAGTGCTGTGCAAACTGTTAGCACTATAGAAATCCTGAATAATAATAATAATATATACAATATAAAATATTGTTTATTTGTTTAGTTAGGTAGCCATTTTCTATGTTTATTTATGTAAATCACCTTAAGAGGGTCTTTCATTTCAAGATCCCAAGGCTGTAATACGCAATGTAAATACTGTAATAAGCTATGCATGTGACAACTGTCTTTCTCTTTAGGCTAAATATATTTTTATCAAAAATATAACATGATAGAATGGTATTTATTGGCAGTACTTATAGAGAGTGAACAGTTCACTGCTTCAGCAACACACTGTCCCTGGAAATGTTCTTAAACTTTGAAAACTATGCAATGTCCCATACCAAACATCCAAGGGTTCTGGCTGGTTATGTATTCATTCTAGCCTTACCTAAGTAAAACATTGGTTGCACATAGAAACACAGATTTGTAAACTGAAATAAAGCCACTGCACTCTTGGGATGCATGCCTGAAGAGCAGACGTAATGCCATATCTCACTTTGTCAGAATTGCACAGCTTGGAGTCTTGATTTCCACAGTATATTGTAAGTGCAATGCCTTCATCTGCAGGGTTAGGGGAACGTATCACTTAATTTCATCAGGAGAAAAATAAACTTCTTAACATGGGATTTCAAAGTAGTTTTTCTTGTACGCTGGCTTACCAGCCCTGTAGCTATGTAATCGCTGCATCAAGGCACTCAGCCTTGACCCTGTGGGGTTGGCCTACCCCCAGAAGTGTTCATAACTGTTATTAGTCCATGGGCACTTGAGGGCAATGTACGTCAACAAGTTGTTTCTTTTTTAATGGTGCCCCTTGCAGTATAAAAGTAAGTGAAAAACACTGATGTTTGATATAGCCCTTGGTTTAGACTCAGTTGTAAAATATTGCTTATTATATATAGTAATTTTTTTTCGTTATGACGGGGCGGTTGACTATGCTGTAAAGGGATAGTCATCCAAAAGAAATCTAAAACACCGTGTTTGACTAAAACTGGAGAGTGCAAAATCTGATGCAGCTCTGCATATAAACCAATCAGCTTCCATGTTTTATTGCCAAAGCTTAATTGAACAAGCTGAAATTAGAAGTTGATTGGTTACAGTGCACAGTTGAACCTGATTTTGCATTCCAAAGAGTTTTGTTTTGACTGCTGTCATTTCTGAGAAGTTAAACTTGAGGATGTATCTTTTTTTTTAGCCAGCAAACTAGCTGAACGTTGTTGACCATGGCAACCAATCAAGCTGTCAAAAGCAAAACAAGATGGTCTGCAAGCAGCTCAGTTTTCTAATTCTAATAAAACCACCATCTTCTCACACCAGTTTTTGAAACTGACAATGTTCTCAACCCAAAGTACTCATAATTAGTGGCACCACAACAATATCATGTATAATCTCTCAAAAAGGAAAACCTTTAGTAATAACACACACAGGGAAAATAAAGCAGCAATTTAGGTTTTAGCTATGAGTTACAGTCCTGTTTTTATCCATTTGCATTAAATTAATCTTTACAGAATGTGCTTAGTTTCTAAGTAAGGTGATACTTGGTACTAGGAGGTTTTCTGTCTTTTTTAATTCTTAGTTGCTCCTTTGGAATTAGGCAGCAGAGTTGTGACTCTTCTGTTTTGAAAAAGTCAGAAGTCGAGCAGAATGAAATATGATGTTTAAGCAGCCTGGAACAAGCACTGAAAGTAAGGTTATGTGGAGCACCGGTGTGGCATAACATAGGATTGTAGTATGTAGTTAAATATTGTATCTACAAATTTTATCATATGTAGCATCAGCAGAAATATTATCTTAACAATGTGTACAGCTATCCTCTTTGTTAAGGTCATGAAATTCATCTCAGTTGTCTCCCTAGAAATGTACTCCTTTTTTCTCCCCAATAATTTTCTTTGCACTACAAAATAACATTTTCTATATCAAAGTTATTTTACAGAACAGAACAGGTTCTACAAAGGCCTCATTCCATGCCTGGCTGCCTCAGGGAGCAGCCAAGCGTATGTTCTACAGATGGATGATAGCTTCCATTTTTAAGCTCCATTTTCCCTTAACGTTGAACTGATTATACTTATCCACTAAGGCCTCCTTCAAAACCATTTTCCTGTCTGAAAAACTCTGGGGTACTTAGTACAGCTAATATCTCGCTGAGCTGTGCCATGGTGATGGACGATAGTTCCACTGTCTTCTCTTGAAAATTAATGTGATTAATTTTATTTATTACACAGCTCACAAGTGGTTGGTTTAAAGTCCTTGACAAGTTATTACCTGTAACTTTTTATTTTTCAGGCGGGATTCACATCACAATTGTATGTATAACAAGCATGGGTGCTATTAAAACATACTACAGATTACAGATGGTTTTATGTGTTTTGAGTCTGAAAAGTTAAGAAGGAAGCACTCTAGACCATAGGCCTAGACAAGGACCCCCTTTATTTTATACTATGATTGATGGTCTAACAAATAACAATGGTTGGCCATGATATAACTATCAGAGACTGAGCTTTCCCAAGCAATTAGGCAAAGTTCTTTCAACCAAGAGAGGACAGGAATTTTGTCTTTGGTAGCACCTACTAGGGGTGGCTTATGACAAGGGTTTGCAGGACTCTGCTAAACATGGCTAGTCATAGACTCTATCACAAATGAGAAAATGTACAAAACACACATAAGGGCACACATCCACTCAAAGGTTCAGAAAGAGGTACATAGACTTAGTTTGACCTTCTGTCTTTAGTGGGGACACGAAAGGGGACTATTTCTGCTGAACTTTGCATTGACTGGTACTCCATTGCGCCTTGGACTTGGAGCATTATGTCCTTTGCTTGGGTCATGCAAGGGCACCAAGGGCCATATAAAGAAGGAGGAGTGAAACCGAGGTACAGTACACACAGACCAACAGTATTTGTACGTAGACATAATGCATTAACGTGACATTTTAAAGGTGAAAAAATGTTCAGCCCTGAAGTGAGGTAAGTACAGGAACTGTTCTTCATACTTCCTATAGTGTTCACCATTATCTCATTGTATGGAGTTGCTTTCCTTCTCTGCAGTGGTAAAAGAACAGATGCCCCTCCTAAGGGTAATGGTTGCCTTTGCAGCGCTCATGTGCCAGTCTGGCCTGCTTTAAAGTCATTCACTCCCATCAATGTTGGAGATGAGTTTTTTTACACTGAGGGTGAAAAGAGATAGGTTAGGGTTTAAAGATGAAATTTAATATGCCTATATTTTGCATTCCTAGTTTACTGTTTGTCTCTTCATCAACATGCTAATGGAATTAAAAAAAAAAAACCTTTCTGTTTTCATTACATACCTTATTTTAGACTAAGTGATGCCAGTACTGTATCTCTCTTCTCTGTGCATTGCAGGCAGATCTTGGCTGGTGGGGGGAACTGGCATGGCACTGCACATAGCTTCCTGAAAACATCACAGCATCCTTCCTCAGTACTCTTCCAAATTGCCCTCAGCCCTGGTGCAAGCAGTGGGTTGGGTCTTGGGAGAAGTCATGCAAAAATCAATATGCCTTGATGGGCATCCTTTAGCAGGCTGCGTTTGCATGCACTCTACCCAATTAATGCCCACATGTGTTGCTGAGCCTCCATTATTAAAATAGCAGAAATCTATTGAATTAAAGGGGTGGGCCAGAAACAGTTAGAATGGGGAGGAAAGGCTACATTGTGCTTGACAACCTCCAGTCTCAAAATGAGTTGGACTTTATTTGTGCTTCTAAAGCATACTGTGAGAAACTCACTGTGCTCAATGGATTGAGATTAAGCAAATGCAGTGCAGAAGAGGATCTATGATAGGTCCCTGTGGGTCTGTATCACCCGGTTGGGTCTCCCAGAACATTGTCTGGCCAACTAGATATTGGTAAAGTTCTCTATACTCCAATTATAACTGTAAGTAATTTTGATACATTACTCTCACTGCACCTGCTCATTTATGATGACTCTCTGTGTTGGTGCTGTTATTGTTTGTATGTATTTTTGTTTTATATATGTAGGTATCTCTCCAGTTTCCCCTAATGAAGACTGGTTTATAGTCGAAACGCATAGGGAAAGATCACTGGGGAAAGTTATGCTATACCACACTACATTTTGATATTGTTCCTTTTGTATATATAACCATTCTGTAACTAGACAATATATTGTATTGGTACAAGGTAGAACATACATATGACAATCAAACTGTACAGAGAAGACCAGAGCTCTGTTTTTAATTCAAGCTATTATTTTATATAGAATTATAATTAATCTTTTTTTTTACTAATTTTTGCATCTTTCTGACATATTTGTTGATACAAATTCTCTTGTTGCTGCAGTAAAGTCCCAAGGGAGTTGTATTTGTTGTCTTCCAATATGATAGAAGGGCAGGCAGATGATTGATAGTACCTCCCTCTCCATTCATAGATACTGTAGTATGGCCTCTATGAAAGGAGCAGTTGGGCAGCATAGTTGGGCTCTTTTGATGAGTGCCTGTTACAGCTTGTTAGTTTTATTAACCTCTGCTGCACTGGAAGATTACAGTGGCAGTGGTTGTGGGGGACAGGACGGTAGAAGATTTTCTTCAACAGAAGAGGAATTATCACAAGGGACACATCCTACTGACTATAGTTATGACCCTTGTGCTGATTTTTCTGTTTGTGATTTTAATAAGGATTCACACGGATGTTCAGTAACTATATGAGACCAAGGTGAATTTTCCTTATATCCTAAACATGTTTTTATTTAGTAGCTATATTATGGCAAACCTCAGGGGTTGATAAATGTTGCCAAGCAACAGTAAGTGGCAGTGAGCAAGGCTGAAACAGAAGGCTGCAGAGAATGACAGATGAACAGGCATCACCGGTATGACCCAAACAGAAAAACTAGTTTGAATACATGATCATATTATTATTATTATACAGGATTTCAATAGCACCAACAGCTTGCTCAGCACTTTACAATATAACGGGAGGCAATACAGCAATAATACAGTTCAATACAAAAGGGTTAGAAGGGCCCTGCTCCTTGGGGCTTACAATCTAAGAGACTCCTTCTGTGTTACAAGAAGCCATGGCCACCTCACCCAAAACTTCCCAGACATTCAAACAGCAGATTGGCCAAATGTGTACAATGTTTGCTGTGTTTGTATAATTTGAATTAAAGTCATGTAAGATTAACAGTGTTTTAAACTGTGTAAGTTTCTGTACTGGAAAGACCATTACATTTAAAGCTCAGCTCCCTCTCCTTGCCTCTTAAACCACCGTAAGCTGACCCGCTTCCTGCTAAGTACTTATCACCTCTGACAACAGTGGCAGCCTCTCACGTGGTTTACATCTCTGCAGGAAAAATCTAGAACTGGCTGTGCCTGCACAGTGACACTCCATAGATCTGGGCTGATAAGCCAGGGGGGTTTCTTGTTCAGCAGATTTGCAGGAACAGCATGCTGAAGCATCAGCAAATGCAAACTGGCCTCCAGTCCAATCACTCATCGATTCTCTTTGTAGGCCTTAGCCCATGATAGGAGTACTTGATGTTTCAAAGCAGAGGCCTCAAATACTATGGTGGTAACAGATGCAATTACGGTTCAGTCAGAGTTACAGCTGAAGCCAGTGTGACACCAGTCCCCCAGACGACGTCATCTCTGATGAAACGTGTAGGATGGGCCTACAACAGTGACGTCAACACACAAGATCTTGGATGGTTGGGTCCATTTCAGAGAAGCTCGTAGGAATGCCATTTGAACTTTGTTTTATTTGTGAAGCCTGTCATGTTTGCTTTCATGTGAGTATAATATACACGCTTTTAATTAAAGTTTGGTATATACTGTCTTACACTATGGAAGCGTTTTTTTGCATTTTATTTTTGAGCAATCAAGCTGCCATTTTGTAATCATGCCCTGGAGTATTGATGTAAAAGATTCTAATCTCTGTGAATGCTATTTTAATCATCTGTAATACAGTAGTCATATAATCTGGTAAGGAGATGCATTTTCCTTTGGCTGGGGCACGATTCTTCTTTGTCCTGTGGACCGGAAGTAATGATTCTCAGTGGTCTTTTCTGAACACATGGGGGTTTATTTACTAAAGCTGGAGAGTGCAAAATCAGACTCACTTCTGCATAGAAACCAATCAGCTTCCAGGTTTCATTGCCAAAGCTTCATTGAACAAGCTGAGGTTAGAAGCTGATTGGTTTCTATGCAGAAGGGAGTGTGATTTTGGACTCTCCAGCTTTAGTAAATAAACCCCATGGTGTCTACTAATATCTATAAAGAAGCTTTGCATCTTTGCTTTCACCACTGATTTATTGAGGACTTTTTAATTTCTTTTTAACAATATTGGACTCATGGTATTATATAGAATATTTTTCACTGTTTCACTTTATGTTTTTTTGCACATATTTAGAGTGGTGGTCTATATTAATTTATTATAGTTTTTTTATTTATTATGTCAGCTTATTTTATGTATTTATTTATTGGAGCATATTTATGGTTTATTAATTTAAGACTGGAGAAATTATTTGTCACTTTTAGCGTTGCATTTTTTTCTATTACAGTGTGACACGGGTTTCCAGACTTTTTAGCTGGTGCCCTGGGAACAAACCCAGACACCAATTTCAGTGTCCCATGGAAATGAGCACCACTGCTCCTGCACCTTTCCTCAAACTGTTTGCTCACATCATTCCCCAGGTATAGACTAGGACAGAGGGTCATTGTGAGGCTTTACTACTTGCCTGAATGCCTGTGGCCTTTGAGTGCTCGCTCTTCAGCTAAACACACACAGGGGTTGATTTACTAAAGGTAAATATACTGTGCACTGCAAGTGCAGTGGCTTTATATCCGAGGGGAAGCTCTGAAATGAGGTGAAGCTCTGCTGATTTCTTTCATCCAATCATGTGCAAACAAAAATGTTATTTTTTAATTTTCCTTGCATGTTCCCCTCAGATCTAGAGCAACGGCACTTTCAGTGCACTTCCAAGTGCACTTGGAGTGCACTTGCAGTGCACAGCCTATTCTCCTTTAGTAAATCAACCCCAATGCATTAAACAGAGGACAATGTATTACTGAGCACAATTCTCCATAACAGCAACACATATTACTCCAATTCAGAGCACCTTCTGTGCAGCTAATAAAGCCCTGTCCAAAATCTGTGGCAGCATTAATCCCAAACACGTGGACTGAGTGCATAACCATGGAAGAAGAACTGAAATTCCATAAATGGTCTCATCCAAGGGTAGTGACCAGGGGGTCTGTCATTTGTTATACTGTTAAACTCATGGTCTCTGTTTCTCCCAGGCCATGGACCTCACCACGTATTCTCCTTTAAAGAGGTCCACACCCTTCCTGGCTCTCGATCTGCACTCTCCTCTCTACATCACAAGATAGCCCTCCTGTTTACTTCTCCTTGAATTTATTTATGCCAACCTCTAGCTCTATTCCAGTGGGTAGGTAAAAGAAAAAGGCACGGTATATAGATGAGTTTGGCAGCCTAGGGAGTTTTTATTTTAAGGTGAACTTGTTCTTTAAAGGGAAATTCTAATGGTTTGTGGCAAATTTTATTTTACATTTCTTATACGTTTACAGTTTACAAATGGATATTTCATATCACTTTGAATTATTTTAATAACATATTTATTTTATAAGTATTTATGCTGTCATTGCTAGATCTTTTTTGCAAATGCTAGTTACCTGGTGGATCATACGATTTCAATGAATTTAGAGTTTCTGACTTGAAACAGTGTGCAGTAAGTGAAGAAAGAATAACTAGCAGCATACCGATGACATCTTCACTTTATTATACAAGTATGTTCTGAATATTAGCCTGACAATGCTGTGTAAAGCAACAGAGGACTTTTTCCCAAAGTGCTGCAAGAGAGAGTACCCGTATTACAGGAGGCTGACATACAGATAGATTCAGGTACCTATGCTGGAGTTTGGCTATGGTATTACTCATGTAGCACTACCTCCTTGGGGTTACTGTTGATTTGGGCACCATATTGTCCTGCACAGTAAGGCAATCTGCATTCTCCACACAAGTTTGAATTCAAAGTCAGAAATCAATCCTTGAGCTTTTGTTTTGTTGTTTATTGAGGGGGTTTAGAACTGGGATTGGGTATAAGGGGTATAGGATGCCCAAGGGAACCGACAACTGAGGAAAAACTTCCTGGAACTATTCACAAGCTTCTCTTCTGCAACACAGTCTCTGTTGGAGAGCCAGCCAGCATCTCCTTGATACACCACCCCAGACCCTAGATGAACTTCTCCTCTTCACCCAGCAATCTGGAGGTTTTCCTCAGCAGTGGGTCTGGCTCCTGTCCCTAAAAGGTGAACAGTTACTAGTAGGGGGATAATCTAGTTTCCCAACAGAGTGCTCCTTCCCCTATCTTTCCAGGGGGTGCAGGTGTACTCACATCCTTTCCTGTACTGCTTGTGGGATGCCTGCTGCTACAAGGCCTATCAGCTGGGTTGCTCCTTCCCTTCCATACAGGTGGTCCTTGGGAGCCAGTGAGTTCTGAGTTTTCCAGCTCTGGGTCACTAGGTCTCCTGGCAGCCTCCTTCCTCAGCCTCACATCTACCTTTCAGCTCTCCTCTTCATCTTCCACCCAAACTCCCCTGCAATTTAGCAGGCTCCAACACTTTTGAGGGTGCCCGGCTCCTTGCCAACCTCTTGTTTGGGATTGTCTAGGACTCCTCAAGAGTGCAGTCAGCAACTCCTCAGATCCACCCACTGCCTCTAAGGTCTTCCTTCAAAAGCTTTAGAGCAGGGGGAAATTCCAGAGGGGCTGACCTGCAGAGCCTCTCAGTCCACCACAATTTGACCCCTTTGGCTATTGCACATGAGCTACTACTCAGCTCCTGTCTAACCATTGGAGTCTAGCTCCCTCCAGCTAAGCTAGGAGGGTGCTACATTAATAATAGTAATAATAATAAAAAAAATTTGTATTGTTACTAATGTTATTATTTTGTATAGATGTTTTGTGACCAGTTCAGTAAGCCTGATGCAGACAAGTTACAGGATCCTAATAAAAGCATCAGTAGCAATACATTGTCTTTAACCTGTCAGTTACAAATAAAGTTTGGGTAGTTGAAAAAAAAAAGCTAAAAACAAGATAATAACATCACCATCATCTTCAAACAAGTCATAAATTCCCTGTTAAATCAAAAGAATGTGTATGCAGCCTTCAGCTGCCTTTTAGGTAGAAGAGTTAAACTAAAAATAGAATCTATTGTCTGGGAAGAGACAGGCCACTGGAGAGTTCCGTAAAACCGCACGTTGCCAAGAATATTCAGAGGAAAAGTGTGGAATCAAGGGGAGTGCGAAGGTGCCCATCCACTTGTGGGCTGCACACTTCAATGGACTTCTGCAGAGGTAACAGTGCTTTAAGCTGGAAGGGAATTGAAAATGTCTTGTGGAATAAACTGGCAATGTCAAAAGAAAAATGGAGCTAAGATAACAATGTTTCTTCTGCATGACTGAGAATTCTATAACGTTCACAAACACTATGTAAAAGCTTCTGTAATCTGACATGCAGCCTGGCCTGAACCCCTTAATGTGGACCTGTCTTGCAAATAAAAGTAGAGCTGTGCCGCCTTTCCAAAAATAGGTGCAAAAAAGAAATAACATTACTAGCTATTCTTGGCAACAAGTCAGAAATTCTGTTTGAATGTGCCAGAGAAACAACAGATCGGGTTGTTGTAGGCAAATATTTTAATAAATGCTTCTAATTATAGGGGTAGATCCTTTCTCTGGTTTGAAGGGCAGTTAAAGTATATCTAACATTAAATCTTTTTTTTTTCTAGATTTGACTTTGGGGGGATGAGGGGACGTAGCATTTAAAACCTTAAGTAGGGTACACACTATGAGAAAATCGGAAGAAAAATTCTGTACGAGGGACAATCAGATGATTTTTGTACAGTGTGTACACAACTTTTGATACCCGATTCAGACTTTCCAAATGGAAATTTCCAAAGCGACAAACTCAAAATTTTTCTCATATGTGAACAGAACTAATGATTTTTGTTTAAGGTGTACTGGTTTTGTACAGAAAAAATGGGATTTGAAACACTTGCATGATCAGAAACAATAAACAACAATAATCTATGCTACAACGTTTCTATGGTAGGAAGAAAAAAGCAACCGAGTGCCTGAGCTCCTGCGCTGGACAATGGACTCCACAGTGTCAATATTCCCACATGTATATGAAAAGAATGCAAGCCTTGCTGCCCTCTATGGACCAGGGAAATCCAAAGAGAACTGTATATAAAGAGACACAAAGAGAGGGCTCATGGGCCTAGTGCATTACCTTAAAAGATGAGGTTTATTGATAAAAAAGTAAAATACTCATAAGAAAAGCCCTGGACTCTGAGGAAGAGGTACAACCTCGAAACCCGTCAGCCACCAGCTATCCAGAGGTCTATAGTCCCCCACCAGACTACCTTCAGGGTTTTTTTGGACCACATTGCATTCCCTGTGACATGCTTTCCATTTGATTTTATTTCTCTTGTGAGTATTTTACTTTTTTATCAATAAATATCATCTTTTAAGGTTATGCACTAAGCCCGTGCGTCCTCTTTTTGTGTCTCTTTCTTTATATACAACATTTCTATGTCAAACAACAAAAAAATGCCTTTGTTGTTTGAGAATTTTCATACAATTAGTACTATCCTCGGGTTCAACTTGCTGTTAAACATCAAGGAAAAGAGGACAAACATTTGCCTGATTTTTCTATAGTGTGTACTGGTATTAGTCACATTTTTATTGCTACTTGTATTCTTACATGAAGACTTATTTTTTTCTGTTTGTTCTACTGTTCACTCCCCTTGGCCATGGAAGTATAGAAAAACTCAAAATGAACAGGAAATATTCTAATGGAACCCTTGTTGTGCTGAAATCTATCTAAAGCAAGCCATGCATTAGTAGATTTTCGAATGAACATTTGTACAAACTTTTGCACAAAAATTCTGCAATTGAAAGCATTCTACTTATGTTGACCCCTCTTAGGAAAAGCAAATTAAACGAACATTCTTAAAAACAATGAATTAAATTCTACTAGTGTAAGGCCAGCTTAACAGTGGAATAAGCTTACTCTGCATAGATTTGCTCCCACTTCCTGTTGTGTTCACAGGACTAAAAGCTGAAGGAGATTTCTCAAATAGGAAACAGATTCCAAGAAACCCTGATAGGTGACATGTACTATTCTATCCAAAAAGGAAAAAAAAAGGTTTTGGCTCTTCAGTTTTAGTGAATCAGCCCCATTGTAAATCAAAGTCCCAGCAATCCAAAAAAAAAGAAGACAGACTGCACACAGAATATTTAGGCTCAAATACTCTTTATTCAAGTGTTACTAAACCCAGAACCCTGCATTCACTATATCTGGTCTTCTACAGCATACAGAACATGGAAATGCAATTATTTTAGTAAATATAAATTGATAAATACCTTTTCTCATCAACAGTTAGAGCAGTCTTGCGACTTCTATCAGTGTTCAGCAGAGCACTGGTTAAAGCTTGTAGGAGGAGTTTTCTCTAGGAGGATGCAGAAACCTGGACCTCTGTCTGGGCATTGCTGATTGGCTCTGTGCACACAAGCACTCTCCCAAGAAAAGAAAAAAAAAACCCCTCTCTAGCAATACACACTAAATTGAGCATGTGCGGTGTCTCCACACAATATGTCTTAGCAGGAGATAAGAGGGAGACACTGGAAGAAGAGGAGGATCAGAGAAGATCAAACAGCCTTTTTACACAGAGGATTAACCCCTTAGGTTCCGCAGTGAGTATAACAAGCTTGATTTACTGTATATACAGACTGATTTTACTGTTGTGGGTTTAGTAACACTTTAAGTCAAAGAGTCACAAGCAGTGACGTAGCATGAAGATCCTTGAACTGCTTCTCAAAGCTTTGTGTTTGCATTAGATGTTGACCATACATGGGCCTACCTGTACAACCTTTAATGTTAGCCCACAGCATGACATATTGCATGACTTGCACTTCATAAGGAAACAGCCTTAAAATGTACTCGTCCAACCCAACCATTGTAACAGACTTTATTTTTTTGGTTTGGGTCATCTGGAGTGAAATAAGAACCTTTTATTGAATGTTTTCTCTGTGTGCCTTTTAAGGAGATTTTTCTTCATTCTCTGTCACAGAGACAGTTATGAATGGAACAAGTAGAAATCTCCTCATGGGGAAAATTATTGGAACGGAAAACCAACAGAGATCTCAAATTATCGAAAAATCTGTCCCAGGTTCCAAGTGTTTGTTACTCCATTTCATATTCCTGATATGTATCTCCTGTACCTTGTCTTTGTGTGACAACGTATCCTGATCTCTATTCATTGCTACCTTTATGTGAAATACCTGGTGAACCTTCCAGTCTCCATGGTTTTCCTATTTCAATCTGACCAATTACGGCATAAAATCACATCCATCCCAGCATTTTCAGTTTTCTAGCTGTGCTTAGAACACAGCCTGCTTGTCCATCCCAGCATTTTCAGTTTAATAGCTGTGCTGGGTGCACAGCCTGCTTGTCCTCCAATGATCAAGACTTGTGGTGACCCCCCCACCCTGCACAGCTCTTCACCAAAAGATCAGTGCTTATGCAGCTAAGACCGGAGTACATGTAACCACTTGTAGAAAAAGAAAATAAAGGTATTAATTTATCTTTTTATGTATATGCACAATGTTTTGCCTTGCATTTCTATTTTTAACTGAATGGGTTGCTTTACTAAGTAGGGTTCACATATACTTTAACCCCACTCTATTCAAAATGAAAAAAAGAAACTAAATTGTGGCAGCATTCCACTTTACTATCTAGTTGTTACTAGATAAGATCAGGAGAAATTGCTAATTTCTAGAACTTAATGTTTCAGCTTGCCTGCTAACAGCCCCTATTGGATGTACACAGTTTAAGGTCCCTTTCACAGACTCCATTTTGATCAGCAGGGAATATGTCCATTGATTCCCTGCTGAACAGAGTAGTGTGGGTGGATGACAGGTCCGTGTCCGCTCAGTTTATGCACAGTGGACACGGACACAACCTGCTCTGCTCTATGGGTGGCCAAGTGTAAACAACTGTCCTCCGAGCCAAACCACCTAGATGGAGGAGGATGGATCCCCTTCCATTTTATTTAAGTGGACCAGATCGGAGGTAGGCAAGTCTAAACCGACACAAGTCCGTTTACAGCTGCCAGTTCACAGGGGTGAATGGACCTTTCAATCAGGTCCACCTGAAAAATTGACATGCAGACCTGATCGGGCCCTTCTTGTGAAAGGGGCCTTACACACCCAATGTCAGGACTCCGGGTATGACCAGAGGTATGTGAACTGACTCAGGGAAACGCAGGCTTCAGATATGTTATAAACAATATAATTTATTAATACTAACAATACAAAACGCAGTGCAATACTAAACCATAAACACAGTGCAAACGAACCAAACCAAACCACCCACAGATAACAATACATACAATGCAATCGGGCAGGTAGGAACAGGAGGAGCAGGCAGAGAGTAGTCAGGTCACGAGCCGGGTACAGCAACTAACGGGCAGGTAGGTACAGGGGGTCAGGCAGAGAATGGTCAGGGTCACAAGCCAGGGATCAAACAGGAGAAGTCAGCAGAGGTCAGGATCAGGCTGGGTCAGCAACAAGTCAGTCAGGCAGGAACAGGAATGCAGGTAACCAGATACAGGGGCCCATGGAAAAACACACACCAAGGCCCAGACTGCAGGTCTGGCCATCCCTTAAATACACCTCCGTGATCAGCTTCAGGTGTTTGGCTGACTGCAGGGTTGAGTCTCTGATTGCTGAGAGCACCCGCTGGCCAGCCCTGGTACTGCAGCCCACAAGGCAGGTGAGTCCCACCATTATTGGCAAGTCCATTCCTGACACCCAATACCATCCTAACTTCCTGTTGGCCAAAGAATTACATATAAAATTTCCCATTCATGTGAAAAGGGGCAGAGAAATCTCACTAGCCGTTATTCAATTAACTGATTTGTTTTTCAATTGTAGGTATAAATGTAGTACTTTTCCATTTGCTAGGAAGATAGATAAAATTGTTATGTCTAATTTAATTTCCTACAATGTCTTTACCAACACAAAATGCTTTTCAATGTGTCTGCAATACATTTACATTTAATTTCCATAGATTTCTAGTAGATGAATAGGCACATATGGGCCGGAAGAACAAGTTTTGCAGAGCAATGCATTAATAGCACATTGGTTTTTATTATACATACATACAAATGAAACAAATTTAGATGCCTTTTAATGCAGTAAGATGCATAAAAATGTCAAGAGTCCACAGTGAAGTGTACCAACTTTTCTCTGTTACAAGATAATTTCTGATTTTTAATTAAATAGGAATCTCCATTAACCATTTGAGCCTTTCTTTGTACACTGCAATCGAGTCCCTCAATCAAGAGATGTTTTGATTTCACACCTTATACAATTTTTTTTAATTTGACTTTTATGCATCTTTTTTTGTTACAAATAAGGCTTTAAGTTGTAAGAAAAATTAGATATCGATATTTTTACTTTTTTTTTCTTTCTTTTAGGACGAAATATGGAAAAAATAGAACAAAATGTATTTTCCTGTAATTTGCCTTAACCTAACGTTTACATAATTTGCGTACTGCCACATTTATTACACAAAACATAACTGACAAATAGTGATGGGCTGAACACCCCCCTGTTGGTTCGTGGTCGAACATTCTAACCTAATGACAGTTTGACCACGAACTTCGAATCTTGGGACAATTCACTAAGCAGTATCTTACTGCATCCAAGTATGCGGTAAGGTACCGCACAGCATTTTTCCCAACAAATGCTGCCATTCACTAAAAAACGCTGCCAAAATATTATTAAGTCATGTAGTATTTTAGTAGTGAAAACATGCGTTAATGCTTTAGTTGTCAGCGGGATTCCTCAATGACAGTTGAATATAAAAGAATTTCCAGCAATGCAAAATCTAGCAAATAAAAAAATAGGCGTGGGGTCCCCCCCATTTATACCAAGCCCTTCGGGTCTGGTATGGATTTTGAGGGGAACCACTATGACAAAATTTTTTTTAAAAATGGTGCAGGGTCCCCCCCAAAATACATATCAGACCCTTATCTGAGCATGCAGCCCAGCAGGTCAGGAAAGGGAGGGGACAAGTGAGGGCACCCCCCTCGAGAACCATACTAGGCCACATGCCTTCAACAAGCACCTTGTCCCCGTGTTGATAGAGATAAGGGGCTCTTTCCCACAACCCTGGTCTGTGGTTGTGGGGATCTGCGTGCAAGGAGCTTATCATAATCTGGAAGTCCCCTTTACCAAGGGGGCCCCTAGATCCTGGCCCCCCTATGTGAATGAGTATGGAGTATATGGTACTGCTACTCATTCACAAAAAAAAGCATAATGTAATTAATGACAATCTTTGACAAGTCCTTTATTACCTGATTCCCGTCTACCCTATATCAGAAGTACTGCTACAGGGCGGCACAGGTGCGCAAAATCACATATATATTGGATTTTGCATTTCCAGGTAGGGGGTATGCAAGGCGCGCGCGCCCCCTACCCGCACTGCCATTCGCAGCCAGTGATTTACTCGCCGGCGTCCGGTGATTGCCAAGCATCTCCGACGTGGTGGAGAACTGTTTGTAACCAAAATAGTTATCTCCCCTGTCAGCTGCTGCACAGCCCAGCCATGCAAAGCAGTGTGCTTGCAGTGAAGCACACTGAAACAGCCCACAGCACACAGTCAACCCCATGTTAACCCCTTCCTGCCCAATGCCATTAGTACAGTGTCAGTGCTTTTTATTAGCACTGATCACTGTATTGGTGCCACTGGGGATGTCAGTGAAACCAAATCTGCCCCCCCCCCCCATTGTCAGAATGCCGACCACAGTTCCGAAATTCCCCTATAAGTCGCTGATCAACGCTATTACTAGTAAAAAAAAAAAAAAAAATCCCAGTATATATACTTCCATTTGTAAACACTATAACTTTCACGTAAACCAATTAATTTACACATATTGGGATTTTTTTTACCAAAGACATGTAGCAGAATACATTTTGGCCTAAGTTTATGATGAAATTTGATTTTCAAAATTTTTTACTGGGCATGTTTAATAGCAAAAAGTAAAAAATATTGTTCTTTTTTCTAAAAATTGTCGATCTTTTTTTTTATAGAGCAAAAAATAAAAAATGCACCGGTAATCAAATACAACTGAAAAATACCAGAAGTTTCGAGTATTAGATGAAAATAGTAGTACACTGACATGGGATGCATTGAGAGTTTGGGATGGTTTACACAAGGTTATGGGTTGGAAATATAATTCATTACTGATACCATTGGTAGACACTGAATTTTTTCCTCCGGGGAAGGGAAATGTTTTGGGAAAATGGTTTAAAGATAGAAATGCACGTTTGGGAGATATATTAGACAAAGGGCAGTTATACACTTTTCAAGAATTGAAGAATAAAAGAAATTTGTTTTTTGTTTTAGATAAACTGAGATATTACCAATTAGGACATTTTGTCTCAACACTTCCTCAGCCTCTAAGGATAATGGGGGACATGCTCCCATTTGAAAGACTGCTGAGCTCCAAGACAAGTTGTGGACATATAACATCTAGGATTTATAAGCTCCTAGTTGAATTGGAGGGAGCTGGGTCACCGTCGTTCTTGGAGGGTTGGGAAAGAGAATTGGGTATAAATATGAATGATCACCAGAAAAGTAAAATGTTTAAGTTAATGCACGGGGTGACAAACACAAATATAGCTGAGATGAATTATAAATGTTTTGTCTAGATCAGCGGTTCTCAACCTGGGGGTCGCGACCCCTTTGGGGGTCGAACGACCATTTCCCAGGGGTCGCCTAAGACCATCGGAAAACACATATTTCCGATGGTCTTAGGAACCGAGACACCGCTCCTCTGACTCAGTCGATGTGTGGGCGGGATGACACGCTGCCCTGTCACCTGGCCACACCTCCGGGATCCCTCAACAACTCCGCCTCCTCGCCGCTGATTGGCCACCGGAACTGTAGCTCAGGAGAGGCACACAGGCGGCCAATCACCGGCGAGGAGGTGGAGCTTGGAGAGGAGGAGCCGAGCGGCAGCGCGCGTAGATCTAAGAAGATCGAGGGAACTGCCGGAGTAAGTGAAGAGGAGAGCGGCCAGAGAAGGAAGACAGCTGACAGGTAAGTGAGAGAGCGAGCCCAGGCTGGAGCAGGGGTCAGCAAGGTAAGTATCATTGGTGTCAGTGGGAGGAATAGTGCCCCATCATTTGTGTGACTAATACCAACAATGGGGCACTATTTCTCCCACTGACACCAATGATGGGGCACTATTTCCTCCCCCCCCCCGCACTGACACCAATGATGGGGCACTATTCCTCCCCCCCACTGACACCAATGATGGGGCACTATTCCTCCCCCCCACTGACACCAACGATGGGGCACTATTCCTCCCCCCCCACAGACACCAACGATGGGGCACTATTCCTCCCCCCACTGACACCAAGAATGGGGCACTATTCCTCCCCCCACCGACACCAACGATGGGGCACTATTCCCCCCCCTGACCCCAAAGATGGGGCACTATTTCCCCCTCCACCACACTGACATCAATGATGGGGCACTATTCCTCCCACTGACACCAATGATGGGGCACTATTCCTCCCACTGACACCAATGATGGGGCACTATTCCCCCCACTGACACCAATGATGGGGCACTATTCCCCCCACTGACACCAATGATGGGGCACTATTCCCCCCACTGACACCAATGATGGGGCACTATTCCCCCCACTGACACCAATGATGGGGCACTATTCCCCCCACTGACACCAATGATGGGGCACTATTCCCCCCACTGACACCAATGATGGGGCTCTATTCCCCCCACTGACACCAATGCTGGGGCACTATTCCCCCCACTGACACCAATGATGGGGCTCTATTCCCCCCACTGACACCAATGATGGGGCACTATTCCCCCCACTGACACCAATGATGGGGCTCTATTCCCCCCACTGACACCAATGATGGGGCACTATTCCCCCCACTGACACCAATGATGGGGCACTATTCCCCCCACTGACACCAATGATGGGGCACTATTCCCCCCACTGACACCAATGATGGGGCACTATTCCTCCCACTGACACCAATGATGGGGCACTATTCCCCCCACTGACACCAATGATGGGGCACTATTCCCCCTACTGACACCAATGATGGGGCACTATTCCCCCCACTGACACCAATGATGGGGCACTATTCCCCCCACTGACACCAATGATGGGGCACTATTCCCCCCACTGACACCAATGATGGGGCACTATTCCTCCCACTGACACCAATGATGGGGCACTATTCCTCCCACTGACACCAATGATGGGGCACTATTCCTCCCACTGACACCAATGATGGGGCACTATTCCTCCCACTGACACCAATGATGGGGCACTATTCCTCCCACTGACACCAATGATGGGGCACTATTCCCCCCACTGACACCAATGATGGGGCACTATTCCCCCCACTGACACCAATGATGGGGCACTATTCCCCCCACTGACACCAATGATGGGGCACTATTCCCCCCACTGACACCAATGATGGGGCTCTACTCCCCCCACTGACACCAATGCTGGGGGGCTCTATTCCCCCCACTGACACCAATGATGGGGCTCTATTCCCCCCACTGACACCAATGATGGGGCACTATTCCCCCCAATGACACCAACGATGGGGCACTATTCCCCCCACTGACACCAACGATGGGGCACTATTCCCCCCACTGACACCAACGATGGGGCACTATTCCCCCCACTGACACCAACGATGGGGCACTATTCCCCCCACTGACACCAACGATGGGGCACTATTCCCCCCACTGACACCAACGATGGGGCACTATTCCCCCCACTGACACCAACGATGGGGCACTATTCCCCCCACTGACACCAATGATGGGGCACTATTCCTCCCACTGACACCAACGATGGGGCATTATTCCTCCCACTGACACCAACGATGGGGCACTATTCCTCCCACTGACACCAATGATGGGGCACCATTCCTCCCACTGACACCAATGATGGGGCACTATTCCTCCCACTGACACCAATGATGGGGCACTATTCCCCCACTGACACCAATGATGGGGCACTATTCCCCCCACTGACACCAATGTTGGGGCACTATTCCCCCCACTGACACCAATGTTGGGGCTCTATTCCTCCCACTGACACCAACGATGGGGCACTATTCCCCCCACTGACACCAACGATGGGGCACTATTCCCCCCAATGACACCAACGATGGGGCACTATTCCTCCCAATGACACCAACGATGGGGCACTATTCCCCCCACTGACACCAACGATGGGGCACTATTCCCCCCACTGACACCAACGATGGGGCACTATTCCCCCCACTGACACCAACGATGGGGCACTATTCCCCCCACTGACACCAACGATGGGGCACTATTCCCCCCACTGACACCAACGATGGGGCACTATTCCCCCCACTGACACCAACGATGGGGCACTATTCCTCCCACTGACACCAACGATGGGGCATTATTCCTCCCACTGACACCAACGATGGGGCACTATTCCTCCCACTGACACCAACGATGGGGCACTATTCCTCCCACTGACACCAACGATGGGGCACTATTCATCCCACTGACATCAGTGATGTGGCACTATTCCTCCCACTGCAAAATTACAGTTATGAAGTAGCAACGAAAATAATTTTATGGTTGGGGGTCACCACAACATGAGGAACTGTATTAAGGGGTCGCGGCATTAGAAAGGTTGAGAACCACTGGTCTAGATGGTTTTGTACACCGAGTGTGGCACATAAACAGAGAGAAGAAGTATCACCTTTATGTTGGAGAGGATGTGGGGCAATAGGGACAATAGCTCATATATGGTGGAAATGCCCAAAAATTCAGTTATATTGGCTGGAGATAATTTATCATATACAGGAGATTTGGGGGACATCTATCCAGAAGGATCCATGTGTATATCTTTTCTATAGAACAGAGCTGTCGGTAAAACAATATTAACCTCCCTGGCGGTATTCCCGAGTGTAGCTCGGGGTAACATTTCAGTACCAAAAGCGGTAACCCCGAGCTACACTCGGGAATACCATGCGGCGCTGCTCCGGCAAGTGTTCTTCACTTACCTTACCCTGCGCTCCCACGATGTGTTCCCTGCAGCGTCCCCGGCCATCTCCTCCGGCCGATGCCGGCATCCGGCTTCTGTGTCCTGTCCCTGTGACGTCGGGACGTACGGGCGCCGCCGCCGCCGGCGGCGGGAAATTTAAAAATTTTAAAAAATGTCATTTTTTTTTTTTTTCATTTTACACAGTAAAACATTGCTGTTTCAACCTATTTCACATACATTTTGTCCCTAGTGCTTTGTCCTGCGCCCTGCCTGCATTTTGTCTGTTCTTTCTGCCTGGAAACTGAGAAATGTCCATGGCGTCCAAAAAGTGTCCCTTTAGGTCAAAAGCGGTTTAGATCAGCTAGAGAACAGCGATAGTAAATCAGAACCACTTACAGAATTGAGTGATAATGATTCGTGGGGGAAATTCGTCATCAGAAACTGAAAACGATTTTGCGACTGAGCTCAGCAATGTGCGAACTTGGCGCTCTATTTCACATTTCAGTGTTTTTGGTTTGATTATATTATTGAATTAAATTTTTTATTATTTTTATATTATTTTTATGATTATTTATTAAATTATAATTTATGATTTTGTGTTTCAAATTTTATCATACCCGGGATGTTTACTAGACTCTTGTTCGGACAGATTTCAGTGAGTTTTTCCTAAAAATTACAGCCTACAATAAAAAAAATACATATTTCCATGCAAAAAAATGGTACCGCTTTCAGCACCAAAAATCTGAAATAATCATACCGCCAGGGAGGTTAAAACAGTTTATTATATCATCTAATTGGTGCGGCAAAGGGTTTAATTCCTAGGTTTTGGAAGGTCCAGGATCCACCAACAATGAGGGATTGGATAGACAGAGTAAAATATGTTAGTAGGATGGAGGAACTTTGTTACATGGAGAAAGATGAAATGGAAAAGGTTAGAAAGATTTGGAGTAAATGGCATGAGTTTAGAACTTCAGAAAAATACTTAAAAATGAAAGGTCCCCTGATTATAGTACCAGAGAATTTAAATGGTTAAAGAGATCTATATATATATGACTAGATTAATAGGAGGGGAAAGAGAGGATAAGATGAGACTGGACAGGGGTGTGTTGGGTTGGGTATGGGGATAAAGTTTATTTGTATGATGTAAAAAGATTTATGATGGTTTTGTAAGGTATTTTTTTCTTAAAAGAAAACTTAATAAAAGATATAATGGAAAAAAATACCACTGAAAGAAATCTCTATTCATGGGAAAAAAAGGAATTTAATTTGCATGTAGCCTTGCATGACCGCGCAATTGTCAGTGAAAGAAACGCAGCGCCATAATGCAAAATATGGCCTGGTCAGGAAGGGGGGTAAATCCTCAGGAGGGCAAGTGGTAAAATAACAAAAATTTAAAAAATGCCCCCCGAAGTAGATCCAAAAATCATGATGCCCGCCGTCACTGCCGACCCGAAAAAAGAGAAAAAAAAGGCTCTGCTCTCAACGCTGGCTCCCGCCGTCTGACAGCTCCATTGGCCTAACAGTTCTCAAATAACTAAGGGGCGGGGCCACCCAGTGACATCATGTGGGTGACCCCGCCCCCTTGTGATATCATCTATCCAACATGCTCTGGGTACAGCAGGCACATATCAGCAATATGAAATGTTGGATTTACATATTCTTTAAAGTATCTTGTTAGCAATGTGCTTGGAAGACTTTTCTTTATTGTATATACTGTGGTGTACTCTAGAAAGGCCCAACCTTTCAGAGGATGATGGCTTGAGCCTCAAGACTTGTTAGTTGTTTTTGGATGCTATGAGGTCTTCCCACACCATTCACTTATTATGGTGGATTTAGAGGCAGTCTTATCTGTATTTATAGATATGCTTGGGCATGACGTGCATTTTTGTGAGTATTTACTTATATATTCACTAATTTATTAATCAAATTGAATTAAGGTAATGTACTAGATCGGTCGTAACTGAGAAAGGCTATACTGTGTATAGGGGAGATCTGAATACACAGAGTTTAAGTAATCATATTTTTAAAAATATATAGATTATGATTCCTAGTTAAATAATAAATTAAAAGTTATATTTTATATTTATTCCACTTTGTGTTCATCAACATTATTTAGGTATGCAAATCAGTTATAGAGTTCAATGTAACCAAAACATATTAAAGTATCTAATTGTGGTCTGGACATCTGGGTTTCAATGATCTCTGATCATAGAGGAGTGAACATAGGTTTTGATTCTTGCTACCTGCAAAACGTTTTTAAAAATAATTGTAAAAAATTTAATTACAGAATTAATATTTTTTAGCACTGACAGACTGAGTAAACCCCTTTAAAGTTTTTTTTTTGCATTGTGTCTCTGTTGGCGAGATGTCATGGAGACCATAGTCACTGAGCTTAAAGTGAGATGAAATCCAAAACTTTGAGTTTTCAGCAGAACAGAGGAAAAACCTTCCTATGGAGACAACTGTTGCCATCACAGCCATCTATAAGGGGATTTCCCCCTCTTTGGAGAGATTCTGTAGGGCAGAATGTGGACGGTAATCCCCCAATGAGACACAGACTGCAGAAAATATTCAGACAAGGGTTTAAACTGTTCCCTCTTTTATCTAAAATAAGAAAATTAAAGTACGTTTTTGCTTTAGATATGCTTTATTGTGTTTGTAGTGAAAGGTTTTCTTTAAGTTTCAGTAATGGTAACAAGATGTATGTAAAACCTCAGAATACACTCTTTAAGCTTTTTGATTGTTTTTTTTTTCTTTTTTCTTTTTTTTAATCCTCATAAGGATTCATGTTTCTCTTTACAATAGAAAGAAAGTCTTGGAGCAAACAAGGGGCACATATTTTAGCATCGTACAGTAATGAAAGAGCAGGCTGGGAAAACAACTAATTATCTGCTTTAGATAGACCAACAAGCCCGCTTGCGAAATCCTCCATCTATTCTCTTATTTAAAAGACGCTAAATACATTTATCTGCGATGGAGCCTGGCGCTCATTGGCAGCCTTTGTACAAGGATAATATGTTTGTCCCTGTTGCTTGCAGGTCTTATTTTGCAGATGAAAAAAGAAGAAGCAGAACTGCACTAAACCCTACAGCTGGGGAAAATAAATTGTCGTCCATAATTTCACAGTGTCATTTTCTCCATTTCACTGGGGAAGTCTTTGGAGTTTTGCTTTATTCATTATTTCTAAATATGAATTTAAGGCTAATTTTCTCTGAAAACTTTTTAAAAGCAGCTGGAAATAAGAGAGGCTTTTCTTCCTTGTTCTCACAAAAAAAATAAATTCCATAGCTTAGCGTTGGAACTTGTTTTGAAACCAGGAGATAAGAGACCATCTGGAAACATCTAGTATACCACCAGCACAGGCTAGTGCAAAGAGCTGTACAGACTGCCTGAGGGCCGGGACATGTTTCCGAAACTGTGGCCAATTGCATGCCATGGGAGCTAATTTTGCAAAGTGCCTGCATTGCAAAAGAAGAACTCTACTGAGAAAATGTGTATCTAATTTGGCCTCAATGCTGCTGTAAGTGCAGGAAAAAATTGTGTTATCAGTGAAAATAATTTTTTGAAGGGTTAAAACATTTTAGCCTCTTTGTGGCATAAAAAGGCAGATTTGTATACAACTGAATTTATATTGTTATAATTTGCTGATATTGTTTAGTGCAGTTTAGTGTTAAATAAATGCATTGTTTTAAACATCCACATTTAATAAAGTTGTGGGGTCTTACTGGATTGACTATATAAAAACTGAATTTTTAATATTTTAATATCTTATTTTATTATATTATTATTTTCAGCACTTATTAAAGCCAATCTCCAGGAAAAATCTACCCCCCCCCCACACACACACACCCTCTGACCTACAGACAGGTATTTCCAGAGATTTACACTCAGGGGTGTATGTACCACAAGGCAAACAAGGCAATTGCCTAGGGCGACATTTTTCAGGTGGCAGCAGCATATTTCAAGGGGGGCAGCACCACCCCTCGAAAGAAGGGATGGAAGAAGAGACACACGCAGCATGGGGACCAAGAGGGATCTGAGAGAGGCTGAGGGCTTCTTGATGGTGTATGCAGGGGTTGACTCTTATTCCTGGGGATTTCCAGAGCTGTGAAGGTGAGTGTCTATCTCTCGCCGGGGTGGGGGTGGGGGGTTGCCAGAGTATGGGGGGTGGTGGTAGAGGAAGGCTCACTTGGGTGGGGTGTTGTTGGTCAATGTCAGGCTCTCTTCATCTTCATGGGGAAAGGGGGTTGTTGGTCGGTGTCAGGGTCTCTCCATGCTGGTGGTGGTGGGGGGGGCTGATTTTTGTGTTGCCTAGGGCAGCAGGAAACCTAAATACACCACTGTTTACACTACAGGAGAGCTTTTCAAGAGACAGGGATTCTTTCATTTCTACATTAGTGCATTAAAAACAGTTTAATACTCTTCAAAATATTCTTTAATAATGTAAAGGTAAAAATGGTGCAAATCAAATATTTACAGAAAGGGGTATTACAAAAAAAACAAAAGCCTCAATTCACTAAAGGTTGCCACATGCGATATGAAGGTCATATGACTCATTTTTAAAAAATATTGCATGAGATAATATGAGTCAATTCATCAAAGTAAAATATTGAATGTGAGTTTAATACTGCACATTTGGTAAAATAGTGAGATAAATACCACAAAAAAACATGAGATAAATCATTAAAGTCAATTCATTAAAAAACACACACATTCGTTATTTATCACCTGGTGTTTTAGAAATGTGCAAAATAACAATTAAAGGAACTCTGACTTGGCCAGAAAGTGAAAAGTATACAATGTATCAAAGTGAAAATGTTCTCTGAGCTCAGGTTTCAAAATATATTGTAAAATTTAATCAGAGGGAGATCATTTTGTGATTGAGCATGGGTTCACACTTGTGCGGTGCGGCATATCGCATGTGATCCGCACAGGAACTGCACTGCATTCCTGTGCAAATCACATGCGAATTGTGTGCAGTGCAATTTGAGCCATACATTACGTATGGCTCAAATCTCAACACATCCGCAGCAAAAAGGTGCAGGACCCTTTTTTTGGTCCGCACTAGAATCGGATCACATGAGTTTTCACACCTATGTGATCCGATTCTTCAAATCGCACCGCATTTTGCGGACCGCTTTGGGGTGTTGTTTACTTAACATACACAAACGCAGCAGTTCATATGTGCTATTGTGATGCGGTGCGAAATTTGCAAAGAAACCGTTGTGAATCAGTGTAAACCCAGGCTTAAAGCACACTAGAATGTTTTCATAGTTTCACATAATTGCTGTGTGCCTTCTGGTGCAGTGTTAGCCTGAAAAAAAATTGTCAAAAAAACCACAGCAAAAATAATGCAAAATTTAAGTGCTATATATCACAAAACATAAATATTTAACGAATCTGGTAAATAATGCATGTTTTTTAGTGAATTCACTACTTTCAAAATTAATACCGCATAACTCAAAAATATTGTGTTATATTAACACAAAATATTTATCAAGCCCTGGTTCAGCAGAGTCCCATCAATGAGCAAGATGATCTGTGGCTCTCATAAGACTTACCAGATGTCCCTTGTTTGAAGGTACAGGAGAGCCATCAGCTGCAAGACAGCCTCTCTTTTCTTGTTCACAAGGAAGGTGTTCACAGAAATGATTGGACCAATCAGCAGGTCTGTGGCTGCTGGGATGTCACTGTGTCTACGCTCATGCCACAGATCCAGTTTTCTATAGGTATTAATATCTTTGAAAAACTACAGGTTACACTCTGCTATCTTGTCAATAATTATCCAGGGTAGCGGTGTTTGGTCTAAAAATGCTGCTAATTAATTGATAAAAGTAAATATGTCCTTATTCTACCTGTACTGTCATTATTTCAGAAGTTATGAAATATACAGAAGTTTTGGGTTCTTCAGGATGGGGGTAGGCAGAAATGTGTATTCATTAATGACTCCAGCTAAGGTATTTACAACAGGGAATTAGAGTAAACGATATCTGCTTGCTTTCCTAATTACGCAAGCTTTCAAGTTTGATAGTTTTATGAGGGCACTGTAAAGACATGTATTGGAGTTAGATTTTGCTAAGCTAACCAGAGTTCCTGTGAAAATAAATAAATAAACAAAAACTGTAGCTGCTGACTTTTAAAAAATGGATACTCACCTGTCCCTTGGTCCACCGGTGTGTGTGTGTCCCCCCACAGCCAGTTTCACCAGCCACCCTGTGTTCCCAGCGCCAACATCTTCAGTGTGGGCAACTGGCTGTGACAGCTTGCGGCTTCACAGGTGGTTGCTTACTGCGCATGGTCCCGTAGTCTTCTGGGACCTGTCACATGTCTCAGAAGACTATGGGGAGGGAGAGAGGATAACTTCCGCTTCCAATCGCCTAGGCCCTCCCGTTCCCCAAAGGTGCCAATCCTTACCGGGGAGTGGCCTTTAAAGCGGAGGTTCCCTTTTTTGATAGTACTGATGATGGGGTTTGAAATGCAGCTAAAAGTATTTTGATTGTATAAACTGACAAGGGGGAGGGTCACTGCTGCTATGTTTCTTAGTCTGACAAAATGGCATGGGTGACCTGGGACCTGATCATGGCATCCACGCACAGCTTTTCATGTGCCCTAGTACATATGACCATTACAAGGGGAACATTCCAAGAGCAACACAGACAAAAATAAAAATCTCTTCTTATAGAGTAGAATAAGACTAGGACACATGTCTTCTATTTCTGTCTGTGCCCCATTTTGTTTTTCATTTCTTGTCAGCAGGGCAAGAAATGAAGTTAGACCTCTCAAATGCGCAGTAAAAATTCAAATCTATACACACTCTATCCAAAACTAGATAAAAAGTTTTTGGTTTAACATGCACTCTGAAGAGGCATATTGCTTTGTTCTGCATAAGTAAAACACAGGTTCACTTGAACACATCACCTGTCAAAGGAATCAATCCTCAGTGGTAAAACAAAAGTTAACTCTCTGCAAATTCCCTCAGCAGATAAAAGAAAATACAAGAAGAAATTACATTTTTGGTGCACTCTATTCTGAACGCATTCTTTTATTTCAGTTCTTCAACTGAGTTTTTTTTTCCATCTGCCACATAAATCCTACCGTTGGAAATGACAAGATGAAAGGTACGCAAGAATCTCATCGGAAAAGTTGGGCCTGACCACAGCTATGAGCGAACGTGGCTTTAATAGCATGAGAGGGTTGCCAGAGGGAAGAAATATATATATTTCTCCATGGACGCTTCGTTCAGAATCTGTCTCATGCTGTTATTCAATATTTCCAATAATATTTTTACTCCTTGTCAAAACCAAAGTTCTGATTAATAATTCAAGGTATCTCTAGAACCTTTTCTGAGATGAATGTCAAGGATTTTATATTTCTGCATATTATTATTGGGTTTTTTTGAAACTGGAATCATTACATCCCTTGAAGCTTTATTTTTGCTCTTTATTTTTTGTTTTCTGCTGGCTTTGAGAATAATAGATAATAGCTGCTTTTGGCAGCTGTAGTTGTGCAAACCAATCGGAATTCATCAGAGCACATAATGGCAGATCAATGGATCACTGCAACATAAACAAAATTTCAGATGAGTGGAACGCTGCTATTTATTCAAAGGGTAAATGAAAGAGAAGTAAAATGCATTATTTTTCTCAGACACAATGTATCCACTGTATTGTGTGGCTAAACTGCCGTTAGAGAAAAGCACTGCTAAAATACAGGTTATTTAAGTATAAATAAATGTCTTTCGATGCTCGCAGATACAAGGAAAGATTACCATGTGCTGACAGTGTTTTGGGTTTTTGAGATGTAAGGTTACAGTGGTATGGTTTATGGCTGATTTCAGGTTTGACAGATAAATGACACATTTGACTGCATCCTCTAGAGGAGCTACAAAATGAAGGCAGCAATTTTCCTTTATTTGAAAGAGTCCACTAAGAGGGAATTGGTAGAACAAGGTGATGTGAGTGAATAGAAATTACAGTCACCTCCATGTGACAGTCCAGCCAGTTTGATATACCAGTCTCAGGCACTGAGACCTCCATCTTTTTTTATGTCTGTTATTTCTCAGAGAATTCTATCTTTTATACTGGTGGTCAGAGGGTATAGATGGGGCTAGATTTCTTCATCGCCAATACAGGATGATGCCTAGGCCAGCAGGTCTGCTAGGGGCAGCAAACATTAACATGCACATCACGCTTCTAACGTTTCTGTAGATAATAAAACATTCCAGAATGCCTCCCTATTTGATAATGTCATATGGCTAGGTCTTCATTGTTTCTCTTCCTATGCAGTCTGTGCATTTTTGTTGGTGGAAGAGTGTACTGTGTACTTACAGGTTACATACTCTTTGTCTGTATACGTAGAACCCAACTGACCCAGGGCATGGAGGTGAATTGACCTGCTCTTCTACTTTTTGTTTCTATGTGTAGGTAGAAAAACAACTTCCCACCCCAATCTTGCAGTTCCTTGTGTAATTATGACATCTGATCTTGTTAGTGTGATACTAAAGCCTGGTACACAAGGGCAAAATATCATCCGGTATCGGCAGGTTCAAAAGAAACCAGTCAACATTTGGCCCTTGGGTACAGCAGCCTATCCGACAGAGGCCAGCTGAGTGGATTCTGTCCAATGGACATGCTGGAAAAACAGCAGCCAATCAGCATCCGATCAGCACTCACAGCCAATGGCTTCGAGTACTGACTGATGTGCTCTGTTGGGGGGGGGGGGGGAGGAGGCAGTCCTTCTGTCAGAACACAGTAGCTCAGCAGGGAGATATTACAGAAAGCTCCTCATGAGCTCTTCAGTTTTCTTTTCTTCTGGGGTAGCCTCCCTGGAGGTATTCCCGAGTGTAGCTTGGGGTAAAGTTTCAGTACGACAAGCGGTAACCCCGAGCTACACTCGGGCTTACCATGCGGCGCTGCTCCGGGATCTGTTCTTCTCTTACCTTGTCCTGCGCTCCCCCTCCTGCAGTGTCCCCTGTAATGTCCTCCGGCAGATGCTAGCAACTGTCTTTTGGGTTCTGTCCCCTGCAACGTCAGGACGTACGGGGACGTAACGACAGGAAATTTGAAAATGACAAAAAGGGACATTCACTAAATTCACTAAAATCACATAGAAAAACATTACTGTATCAAAGCATTTCACATACATTTTGTCCCTAGTGCTTTGTCCTGTGCCCTGCCTGCATTTTTACTGTTCTTTCTGTCTGGAAACTGAGAAACGTCCATGGAATCCAAAAAGCATCCCTTTAGGTCAAAAGCGGTTTTAGACCAGCTAGAGAACAGCGATAGTAAATTAGAACTACTTGCAGAATTGAGTGATAATGATTCGTGCGGAAATTCGTCATCAGACACTGAAAACGATTTTGCGACTTTGCTCAGTGATGTGTGAACTTGGCGCTATATTTCAAATTTCAGTGTTTTTGGTTTGATTATATTATTGAATTAAATTTAATATTATTATATTATTATTTTTTATGATTATTTATTAAATTATAATTTATGATTTTGTGTTTCAAATTTTATCATACCCGGGATGTTTACTAGACTCTTGTTCGGACAGATTTCAGTGAGTTATTCCTAAAAATTACAGGCCTACAATAAAAAAAATACATATTTCCATGCAGAAAAATGTAGCGCTTTGAGCACAGAAACATGGACATAATCAGACAGCTAGGGAGGTTAAAGGGAAAAAAAAACTTCCTGTGTGTGCAAAGCCTAAGGTTAGCCTCTCAACTTGAGTAGGAGACGGTAGCAAAAGACAATTGGCATGGGAGGGCATGAAGTAATAATCTGATCCTGGTATGGAGGACAACATATCCAAGAAGTACATGGACCAAATAAATGGATGGGTCTTTCCTTCTTTGAGGTACATATTTTAAGAATGCAGGGCTTCATACATAAATAAAGTATCTATAGGAAGATCAGTACTTTTGATCATAACTAGCAATTTTTTTTCCTTTTGTTTTATTTCAGTACAGCCTGGGAAAATGCAAGAAAGGATCCCAATGGTCAATGACCAATAGAAAACCTCATCTTCCTTCAGATAATTTTAAGCATGAAGCATGCAGTTACATAGCAACCAATAAGACTGTTTGAAGCTCAAAGTGCAAAGAGCAGCAAAAAGCAGTTTTCCTAGTAATAAATCAGTTTTCAGCAGTTCAGACAGGGGATCATAGAATGGTCACTTGGGATTACAGCACTTTGTTTATTCACTTTTGCTTTATTGAATAAGCTCATTTATTTTATGTGTCACGTCATTTATTTGTCACCTCCTTAAAATAACTTTTTGCATTTTACTATTTATGTGAATGGTATATTTTGATAGTAATTTTATTTCACAGTGTGCCATTCAATATTATCACTGTAAATCTACTTGATGTGCCTTTAATTCAGTCTTAAAATTTTAAATGATGTGCCCATAACATTTCCCATAAGAGCAATTTATTGCATTCAGTTCATGATTTTCATGGGCACAATCAACAAATTTGCTGGATACAGAAAATCCTTATTACAAGCATCAACCACTATATTTTGGGAAGATGATGTGACTAGGAGACTCTCTGTATTCAAAATGGAAAGGAGATTTCCAAGAAACCGTTGGGGTGAGAATTCACTTTACAAACAGAATATTTACTTATCTTAGTGAATGAGGTGAAGCTGTGCTATCTTCAGTCATCCAATCATGTGCAAGTAAAAATCCTATTATTTTTGTAAAGCTTCCATTCACATGATTGAATATTCCTTGCAAACTGAATTTTTACTTTGTTTTATCTCATTCACTAAGATAAGTGAAATTCACTTTGTAAAGTTAGAATTCAGTTTGAAAATGAACATGCATTATTCCTTTAGTAAATCAAACCAATATATATAAAAGAGCTCATGTAATAATGTGCATCATAATTTAGCTCTACATTTACAATTCTGTCAAAAATATCACTGAATTTACATAATTTTTTATTTATATCAGGTACTTATACAGTGCTGTCAATTTACGCAGCGCTTTACATATATATATATATATATATAGTACATTCACATCAGTTCCTAACCCTCAAGGGGTGTACAATCAAAGGTCCCTAACTCACAATCATACATATGCATACTATGGACAATTTAGACAGGATCCAATTAACCTACCTGCATATCTTTGGAGTGTGGGAGGAAACCCACGCAGGCACAGGGAGAACATACAAACTCCAGGCAGGTGGTACCATGGCTGGGATTTGAACCAGCAACCCTAGTACTGCCAGGTGGAAGTGCTAACCACTAAGCCACTGTGCCGCCCTAATAATCAGCAAGTTATACCTATATGGTTTTCACTCTGGTTCTTTCCCTCAATTCTATATAATCTTATTAGAACATAGTCCCTACCTTATTAGAACATAGTCCCTACCCAGCTTCCCAGAATCTTACCCATCTAGGGGAGGGAATAATAGCCATGCTACAGTATATCTCATTCAGTCAACATAGGTACTAGCCAGTGACCAACTGGCAGTTCTCATAGTGGTGCAATATTGCGGCACTAAAGGGGAGTTTTATGGTCAGTGTTCAAAGCAGTGACAACAGAAAAGACCAGAAGGACATTAGATGTTGGCTGAAACAGTCCATTGAAGGAAGTACTGAGGTGATGAAGCATCTTCAGGCTGAGATTAACTGACAAGGTTCAGGAAGATGCTTGGCGCAACAGATATGAGTGGTGACCATTTCCTGGGATAGAAAGGCTTTTCAAAACAAAAACATACAACCTATGTATATCCTAAAAGGCTCCACATCAAAAAGACATAATGATATGCCCGTGGTTGTTCCTCTGTGAGGAGGAGTTAGAACCTCTGTGGATTTTTTAACTGTTTTGTAGCCATTAGGAAGATATTCCATCGCTTCATGTGTGGTCTCCAAAATAGAGATCTAAGTCCTACAGTAGCACGATGCAGATATTAAATATTTTTCTAAGGTAGTGTCTATAAGGGTAAAGACATCCATCAGATTTTATTCTCTGTTCCCATTGAGGAGATCTCCTCAGCAAGTGTATGGTTATTAGGACACCAACTGAGGCTATATCTTCTCAACAGGAACACTGACCACAACAACATCACGCAGAGGGTATGAACATACCCATGCTAACCAAAACACCAAAAGAGTTTTTTTGCTGGAGTTCGGCTTTGACTTCAATGTTGCATTTTACTTAAAGCTCGGGGGAAATCTACCACCTTAGAGAAGGACCCCTTTACATCTGTGATGTAGTATACTTTTGTTGACTGTGTCCAAAGGGAATGCAGATGCACATATAGCACAAATTCAATTTTTTTTCTAGTCTACCATTTACTCTGAACTACAGTTTATGTTCCGCAACCCAAATATGTTTATTTTAAAGTGGGAAAGAAAGTTTGGTCTATTTAACTGTTTTGGCTGTACACACAATGAAATAATAAGGGGATTTAACGGATTTATGTTTGAACTGGCCAAACATCCCAAGCTGAAGAATAACACTTAAGCTTCCTGACATGTTTGCTGTAGGATTTGCACATGATCTGTGGTTACACAAAGGTTTCTGTCATTGTTTTTGAAAAGTCACCTTGTGGGTGGTGTCTCTGAAAATACTTCACTAGTTGACTACAGTAGCTCCAAAAGCAAATTGTGTTTCCTGATTTCTATTAACAGAGATATTTCAGTTATAAACATTCTCAACCAATATGCATAACTATTATAAAAGATAAAGTGGAACTATAGTATTGTAAGTCTTTATTGCTGTCTGTAGCCCCCCCAACATTGGGAAGACTCACACACACTGCACCTCCTAGTGTCACTTTCTTCTAGGTCTACATAGGAGAAAATAACCAATTTATGTCTGTCATTTGCAGGGCATCAACCACATGGCCACGTAGGCAGGAGCCTAAGTGGTGTACAGGGGGCTCAGCTGCACCCTTTATGCAACTTTTTGATAGCAAAGTTCGTCAAAGCTATAATGCCACCTTACAATGGAGGATGTATTTATTGGCAGTTGGTGTCTGATGGGGGGCATACAGTACGGACAATGTAAACAGGCAGTATCTCTGGGCCTCCTGCAGTCCTAATCAATTTCAATTAAGGAGATGAGATAGGGGAAGGGCTCCTGCAATGCCTAATGTCCTATTTTGCCTTAGGCCATATATATGGATGTATGAAGGAATCTGCAGTGACAACTACTGTATACTGACATACAGCACTTGCGGCTATCAGAATACCTGTAGAGCAGCTGCATTTGATGAGATTTTCCACCCAGGTCCTTTGAGTATTCATTCAAAGCATGTCAGGCAGGAGAGTGCTGACCAGGGACAGACTGACCATTTGGAAACTCGGGCACTGCCCGAGGGCCCGGGGTCAGTAGGGGGCCCCATGAGATGCCCCTGGTATCTTTTTCATGGGCTTTTTTGAGTTTGGACAAGGACATAGGGGCGCCATGATCTCCTATTGCCCGGGGGCCCCATGAGTTGTCAGTCCGCCCCTGTTGCTGACAGATCCACCCACAAAGCAAATTTCAAGCTGGTTCATTGGCAGCCAACTGAAATTGGTTCAGTGTATGGCCAACCATAATTTGTCTCCAGTTACAGGCAAAGGAGAGAGACCATCTCCCAATAGGGATACCTGTTCCAGTGACAACTGTAAAGATATTATTAACCCTCATTTTGAGTCTGCGTGGGGTGCTGACATCACATCCAAGATAGTTGCCCCGAGCAACAGTCTCAGTACTTTTAGATGTCTACATAAGGGAGGCTCTGGCAGGTTAATAACATGCAAACATATGTTAAATGCATGTATAATCTTATCTGAAGATTTCTGTTGACATGAATTGTCTGGTGACAAGGACTTTTTTGTGTTTTTTTCTAGCTCTAATAGGGGGATGGCAAAGGAAAGAACTAACATTGCATTTAACAAAGTTTACATCTTAATTGTTACAGAATTCTAGAAGCCTTAGATTTTGTAAAATAGCACTTTGCCACAGGTCACTGATGAGTTAATTAATGATTAATAGATGGCATTGTTGTCCAATTTTGTCAGTTGATATCCTGAGTATCTACTCTGCACATGTGCAAATCTTTGCACATCTCAAAGTGTTTAAAAAACAGTTCCCAAGCTTTGTCGGCAAACCACCTTGCAGAGGACATGCAGCAATTTACTAATTAATAACATGCTCCTGCTGAGTCTATCATTGTTCAGATCAGTGTTATAATCAAACAGAAAATTCACTTTGTGTGGCTACATGAAATAATTTTCCTTAGTCACCACTGTTTTAAAGCAATTCTGTTCCTTAATTAAAAGTTAGAAACTAGAAAAAAGATTGTAAATACTTACCTCTGCTACTGCCACCAACACCAATACTTTGATGACTACTGTGTCCTAAAGTGAAATTTGAGTTTGGCAAGAGGAACCACTGAGCGCCGCAGGGGACATAAAAGATTGACACTCCTGGAGGGTCCGAATCCTGGATAGATTTCAGCAGAGAATATCTCATCAATGTAGTGACCTTTGACATCATGGACAGTAGAAGAGGTAAGTATTTAAAATTTTCCTTCCAGGTACAGCTTTTGTTCTTACTTTTTAACTCTTAAACTACATATTTGTTACCAGCCAGTGAAAGAATAAAGGCTCATTTACACTTGCAGTTGGGAGATGTGAAAACACTTGGTTGAGCTGCTTTTTACTACAACAGAATCCCCCCCCCCCCTTAAGCTACAAAGGCAGTGGACGGGAGCATACATGCCGATATGCTTTGTTTCTTGCTGAGGCAAGAATTAAATCCCTGTTTGCGTTCACCAGGCAGTACTGCCCAACAACCCATTCAAGTGACTAGAGCTGCACTGTGACCACCCATCAACTGTGCAAAATACACGTGTAGGGGAATGGATAGGAGTTCACCCCCTAGAACGAAAGTTAGAAACCACAAGTCATTAAAGTAGTTCTCTACACTTTGGCTCCTATCGCATTCACCTCTTAATGCCAGGGACCAATAGACACTATAAACCTCCTCTCTCTTTCTCAGTAATCTCTAGCATTTCAGGATGGGGATGCAGAACATGACCCATTCCTCGCCAGCTACTAGTGACCTCCCTGGACACATGCCACTTGATCATTAGTATCACTCTGTATTTTGAACTCACTTCACCTGCTTGGCACACACTACAGGAAGTCAACACACTTCTACTGATGCAAAGCCTTGCTCTTATGACTCCCCAGGCCAGATCCTTGGGCCAACCCTGCACCACAACAGGCTCCAATATGGAGACCAAGACATGAAGCGCACCTGTCCTCCTACAACACAGGGCCACCACCACCTACCACAGTCACCCCGTTTCCTCCTCAGACTGACCTTTATTTCTTGAAAGAATTTTCCAACTCAGAAAGTTAAAAAATATGTTCGTTCTCTCAAATGCACCAAACCACAAGTGTTAACCTGGTACAAATGGTCTTCAGCAGCTCAATGCTGCTTAACTAGTGCTGAAGAGCTTAAAGTGATTGTAAATCTTCAAAAATCTTTTATTAAAGTAATAAACATATTATACTTACCTGATATGTGCAAAGGTATTACACAGAGCGGCCCCTACCCTCCTCTTCTGGGGTCTCCTGCCAGCATGTTCAGCTTCTCCTAATCTGCGAGTGCCCCCATAGCAAATGGCTTGCTATGGAGCACTTGTGTGGGCATGTTCTTGAGCTGGTCTGCGTGTATCTATAGACACACACACAGCATGGCTTTGCTCTGCCTCTTGTTCCTCACAGAAGTTGACTGACAACAGCACTAGGCTCCAGCTGCTCTCAGTAAAGCACTTGGATGCATAGAGAAGAGTGGGGCTGTCAGCTGGGGCAGCGATGGATCGAGAATGGTGTCAGGTGCTTAGTACAGGGGAAGGCACAGACATTGGAAGGCTTTTTACCTTCAGGCAGAGAATGTCTTAAAGTGGTTCAAAAGCCTTAAGGTGTTTCTCCTTAATGCATTTTATGCTGCAGCTCCCCCCCGTCCCCCCTCCTTTTTCTTACCTGAGCCCGATACGATCCAGAGATGTACATGAGAATGAAGGCTCTAGCTGCTGCCTCTGTCTTCATTGGGCATTGGCGCCCACTGAATCAAATGCAGTGCACCGGCAAGGGATCCAAGAAGAGGAGGATTGGGGCTGCTCTGTGCAAACGCATTGAACAGAA
Source organism: Staurois parvus (assembly GCF_062004578.1). Lineage (NCBI taxonomy): Eukaryota > Metazoa > Chordata > Amphibia > Anura > Ranidae > Staurois > Staurois parvus. The sequence goes on from NW_028318072.1 coordinate 4,868,420, forward strand.
CAGGTAAGTATAGACATGTTTGTTATTTTGATAAAAAATGAAGGTTTAATATTACTTAAAGGTAGAAAAAACCCTTTTGCCTTTAGAACCACTTTAACTCTCAAAGTTAATGTTCTTTTGATACACCAAGGTTACACTTGCTCTTTACTTGAACATTTCTCCCAGTAAATAAAACTAATCACTTCTCCACCTAAATAAATCCACTATATTGCCAAAACTATTGGGACTTCTGCCTTTACAAGCACATGAACTTTAGTGGCACCCCAGTCTTAGTCCATAGGGTTCAATATTGAGTTAGTCCACCCTTCTGGAAAGGATGTCCACAAGGTTTAGGAGTGTGTCTATGCAGGGCCATCTTTAATGTTGATTGGACCCTGGGCAAACATTTTTTTGGTGCCCCCCTAGCCGCCACCCCCCCAACCCCCGACTCTGAGACATACAGCAAATAGCAGCTAGACTCAACATCATTTTACTGCAGCAGATCAGGCAGAAATTGGTTGCCAGAGGTTACAGCATATCATTACTACACACTGATTCCTAGAGGTTACAGCACGCATTACGGCTCACTGATCAGTTGCTAGAGCTTACAACACATCATTTCTGCTTGCTGATTGATTGTTAGAAGTTACTGAACATCATTACTGCTCACTGATTAATTGCTAGAAGGTACTGCACATCCTTACCGCTCACCTATTGGTTCTTGGAGGTTACTGCACATCATTACCACTCACTGAATGGTTGCTAGAGGTTACTGCACATTATTACTGCTCACTAATTGGTTACTAGAGGTTACTGCACATCATTACAGCTCACTGATTGGTTGCTAGAGGTTACAGCATACAATCTCCTCCCTTCCTGCACACCACAGACTGTGGAGGGAACAATCAACCAATAGACAAAAAATTCTAAAACTTGTTATGAACAATGAGCATAGCAGAGAATACACAACTATGAAGGTTGACTGAGTGCAGGTAGAAACAGAGCCCAATGTGAGCAGCATCTCCAAGGATGGACTGCCAGGGTACATAAAGAGTGCAGGGTTGTAGGGGGCACTACATACACACTGCAGGGTTGAGGGGTGCACTTTGTACGAAGTGCAGGGTTGAGGGTTGCGCTGTGTACAGAGTTCATGGTTGTGCTGTGTATGGAGTTCAGGGTTGTACTGTGTATGCAGTGCAGGATTGAAGGGTGTGCTATGTATACAGTGCAGAGTTGAGGGGTGTGCAATCTAAGAAGTGCAGAATTGAGGGGTGCACTATGTATTAAGTGCAGGGTTGAGGGGTGTGCTATGTACGGAGTGCAGGGTTGAGGGGTGCGCTGTGTATGAAGTGCAGGGTTGAGGGGTGCGCTGTGTACGGAGTTCAGGGTTACACTGTGTATGGAGTGCAGGATTGAGGGGTGCACAGTGTACGGAGTGCAGGATTGAAGGGTGCCCTGTGTACAGAGTACAGGGTTGAGGGGTGCCCTATGTACGTAGTGCAGGGTTGAGGGGTGCACTGTATACGGAGTGCAGGGTTGAGGGGTACGCTATGTACGGAGTGCAGGTTCTATGTATGGAGTGCAGGGTTGAGGGGTGCACTGTGTACGGAGTTTGGGTTACACTGTGTATGGAGTGCAGGATTGAGGGGTGCGCTGAGTACGGAGTGCAGGATTGAAGAGTACGCTGTGTAGAGAGTGCAGGGTTGAAGGGTGTGCTGTGTACATCCAAGTTCTCTCCCCCCCACAAGTACAAAGCTCTCTTCCTAACAGATTTCATTTCAGAGCTCACCCACTGAAAACACAGACACACACACACTCAGAAACACACATACACACACACATATAATCACAGACATACACACACACACACACAGACACACATAGATACACATACACAGACACATACACACATACACATACACACGCACACACACACTCAGACACACAGGCAGACAGACACACACACACTCAGACACATACACACCACACACACACACACTCAGAAACACACATACACACATAGATACACACACTCAGACACATACACACACTGAGACACACACAATTACATACACACGCACACACGCTCAGACACACACAGACACACACACACACACAATTTTCAGAGTAAGGCTGCAGAGAAATACTTAAAGTGTGTCCGTGCAAGCTGCCAGTGAGGAGGGGCTTCTGCTTGTGTGGAATCACAGACATACACAAACACACACAGACACATACACAAACACACATGGGCATACACACGCATGTACACTAAGAAACACACATACACACACACTCAGAGACACATACATACACACCGACACACACATACACATACTCAGACACACAGAGACAGACAGGCACACACTCAGACACATACACACACACACACTCAGACACATACACACACAGACGCACACTCAGACACACACACATACACTCAGAAACACACACAGATACACACACACTCAGACACACACACACACACACACTCAGAAACACACACACGCACACAAACACAGATATATACACACATGCACACACTCAGACACATGCCACTCAGACACACACACAAATGCACACACACAGACATATACACACACACACACATTCTTCAGGGTAGGGCTGCAGAGGAATACTTACAGTATGTCCGTGCAGGTTGCCAGTGAGGAGAAGCCCCTCTATCCTCTGCTCTCCTATGGAGTTTGATGTGTAGAGCACGGAGAGTTCTGAGCAGCCACCATCTGAGCTCCTTACAAGCTGTCACTTGTATATACAGAACTGAGTAGTGCAGGAGGTGGAGAAGGATGAAAAAAAAAACTCAGATGGCAGTGTGGGCTGAGGGGGCAGCTGCTTTGGGCCCCACAACAATGGCTGGGCCCTGGGCAGCTGCCTCTGTTGCCCCGCTTTAAAGACGGCCCTGTTTCTAAGGGAATGTTTGACCATTCTTCCAGAAGTGCATTTGTGAGGTCAGGCTCTGATGTCGAACGAGAAGGCCAGACTCGCAGTCTCTGCTTTAATTCATCCCAAAGGTGTTCTATCAGGTTTAGGTCAGGACTCTGTACAGGCCAGTCAAGTTCATCCACCCCAAACTCGTTCATCCATGTCTTTATGGACCCTGCTTTGTGCACTGGTACGCAGTCATGTTGGAACAGGAAGGGGCCATCCCCAAACTGTTCCCACAAAGTTGGGAGCATGAAATTGTCCAAAATGTCTTTGTATGCTGACACCTAAAGAGTTCCCTTCACTGGAACTAAGGGACCTAGTCTAAACCCTGAAAAACAACCCCACAGGGCTTGGATGCAGCTGCTTGGCCATGGAAACCCATTCTATTAAGCTCTCTACACACTGTTATTGTGCCAATCTGAAGGCCACGTGAAGTTTGGAGGTCTTCTGCGCAGTGTGCGCTTCAGCATGCGCTGACCCGGCTCCATCATTTTATATGGCCTACCACTTGGTGGCTGAGTTGCTGTTGTTCCCAGTTGCTTCCACTTTGTTCTAATACCACTAACAGTTTACTGTGGAATATTTAGTAGCAAGGAAATTTCACGGATGGACTCATTGTGCAGGTGGCAACCTATCACGGTACCATGTTTGAATTCACCGAGCTCCTGAAAATGACCCATTCTTTCACAAATGTTTGTAGAAGGAATCTGCATGCTTAGGTGCTTGATTTTATACACCTGTGGTGATTGGAAGTGAGGTGATTGGAACACCTGAATCCAATGATTTGGAGGGGTGTCCCAATTTTTTTTGGGCAATATAGTGTGTCTTTTATTGTCAAACTTGAGGATCACATTCAGGGGCGGACTGACCATTTGGAAACTCGGGCACTGCCCGAGGGCCCAGGGTCAGTAGGGGGCCTCATGAGATGCCCCTGGTACCTTTTTCATAGGCTTTTTTGAGTTTGTACAAGGACACAGGGGCCTCATGATCCCCCATTGTCCAGTGGCCCCATGAGTTGTCAGTCTGCCCCTGATCACATTTTACAACATTCTCCACATATATATACAGGTGATTGCATACAAATCAACAGTATGATTTGACAGAGGTAGTTTTGCTGTGCTGCTGACCTTGTACACTTAGCGGTTTCACATAGAACAGGTGCAAGAGAACATGGTGCGTCCCATACCTGAGATGGAAAATGTCCTTAGCAACAATAGTCCATGAAAACATGGATCCCAGATGTGGGTCCATTGAAGATCTTGTGTCAGGGATCCCTCCATGCAGCCGTGCGACGGCGCTGGATCCCCTCTGGGTGCAACAGTGCGATTGCGCATGCACGGGAGGAGATTGTGAGTGCGCGCATGCACTATAGCATACATGCCATCGCAAGGGAGGCTATTTAAACCTGAAATACAGTTTAGTCAATTCCTTCTGGTCTATAACGTTCTGCACTCCATAGCCAGATTCTGTTGCCTGTATCTGATCTGACCCTGACTAAGAAAGAACTCCGCCTGCACCGACCCCGGCTTATCCCTGACTATCCGTTTTCCTGCTCCCTTGTACTTGACTTGCTCGTTTGATCCTGACCCGACTTGTCTGACTCTGCTGCACCTACTTACCTGCTGCTGCACCCACGGTTCTGCACCTGGCCTGCTTCCTGGTGGCCACCATACCTGCCTGCTGCCACATCCACGCTCCTGTGTCCATTCCTGGTCTGCATCCTGATTGCCGCCATACCTACCTGCTGTTGCACCCACTTTCTTGCATCTGCACCTGGCCTGCATCCAAATCTCCTGGGTCTTCACCTGCCTGCCACCAGCTCCAGACCTACCCGGCACTCGTGCCACTCCTGGCTCTGCGTCCTCTGTTCCCACTATCAGGGGCTCCGAGCAGGAGTAGTAAGAGGATGCCTCCTCTCCACGTCAGGCTCCCCAACCAGGTACGTGACAGGTTGCAAGGACTACATGACTGCACAAGCCCTCACAGGTCTAATTCCCATACTAGACTCTCCCATAATGTCAGCTTTCCTGCATTTATGCCCTTCTAAAAGGAAGTGATATACAGTACCTGCAGGGAAAATGTGTCATACACATCCTCACCCCTGCAGCAATCAGCCAGCATACCTAAAGTAACACAATACCAAAATAATTACCATAGGCACAAATACAATAAAATAGTGACATGCAGCAAGCACCTGACTACACATTAGGTTGTAGCATGGGAGAGTGGGCTTGTAGAGGATAAAACCGGCAGTGATGAGGTGACATAACACTTTTCAAAAGCAATCTGCCAAGGATTGTTCCTCGGAGGGCTATCCCTAGTAAACTGGCCCTACAGCTGATAAGCATGAGAACCTGGAGAATAACATTAAACAAAATGACCAGCAGTAACAACGCATATATATTTAATTTATGAAACGAGTTTGATGTAAATGTTCTTGGTCAAGTTGAAAACCAGAATGATATAAGAGAATGTGTGCTGAGTGACTGACAGGTGTTGAATTCTGTGTAAACAGTGTAAAACCAGCTCTGAATGGTAAAACATACATCCATGGAAATAATGTTAACCCTCACCAACCTCCTGAGAATATTTCTATTCTTCATCTTCTCAGTCCCTTTAATTAAAGTGGGCCTATAAGCCCACATATGAATACTCTACAACATAAGCAGTCAACCCCATCACTCAGTAAACATATACATATATGAAATGTTCAGCACTTGAACAAAGACTTGTGCTATGTCTTCCAATCATCAGACTCGCTGAAAGTACTGTACAGCCACTGAACCTGTAAAGTAGCTAAGTCCATGTATCAGCGAAAGCAGCAGACAGGTATTTTATTAAAAGCGTCAACGGGAGTCTGACTGCGGCTCAGCTATAATCCCAGCACTCTGAAGATATTTATGAGAGCCAGGCTATATTCCTATAACAAAAATCAGTACACGACATTTTGATTTCGACTCGGAGCAGCCTTTAATTCCTTATATTCACAGAAGAACTTGGTATCTACCGCCCACTCACATCTCTGAGTCCCAGCTGGCCCATAATTGCCTTTTTACTGATTTTGTTACAAGTAGTGTTTTTTAAGGCCTGCATGAGAGAGGTCAGTAAAGTGATAGAAGGGACATTTCTGCTCTGGAGGCAATTTGTAATACAATCATCATAGAAAATGACAATGTTTAGCCCAAAACTATATCTTTATCTCATAGCCATTGAACCTAATGACCTCTAACTCAATTAGTTGAAATATCACAATCATGCACATTTGTGTATATCTGTCTAGAACATTAACTACAGATATGTACAAAGGTTTGGGCATCTCTGGTGAAACCACTTTTTGTTGGTTTTCATAAGAGGTAGTAGCATAACAAAGACTTAGCAGAGAACAGATTTAAAGCTGAATTCCAGGTATAGATATTTTTGCAAAGTTACATTGGTCCAGCTTGGACCAATGTAAGTATGTATGTTCCATACCTGGCTGATCCCTCTGGAAGCTGAAATCACTGTGGTAGTGCTGACTAGAGATGTGTACAACAAAAAAAATGTAATTTCAGATTAATTTGTTAAGTTAATAATCTTGCTTCCTCATATTTGCTATGTTCGAATGATTCATTTTTGCAAATCGTTTAATATATTTGGATTTGTTTCATATATATTGCGGAAGATTGACTATATTGGTTTTAATGTGTTAATTCATTATTTCGTGAGATCACTTAAACACTTTGATATATATAAAGAACAATCTCCTGCGCTTAAATGGATCAACCCTACCCTAAGCTGCTAAACACCTTACTTCAACCATAAAGTGCAAATTAAATAAATAAATAAATTGGTGTAGCGCTAAATAAATACTAACATATACATCACAATTATAATCATAACTCATTACACCGTGTATAATAATATTAAATAAATCAGTGAATATAATAAAGTGTAAAACACTACAAAGATTACATTTGGATGGTTCACTCAATTTGGAGAATCAAAAAAATATATATGAACATAAAACACACAGTGCACGTGTATAAAAACACACTCAGTGGGAATAAATGTCCACTCCAACTCTATACGCTGCACTTATAATATTAAATAGTGCTCCACAAATCATGTGTAAACGCAATCCAACGTGCTGTGAATCCAGTGCCAAACCATGAATCCAGAATTAGCCAAAATGCCCCCTCACCTCCTTACAATGACCACAAGGGCCAGCTTGCTTTTTAAGGTTAAGCCACACTTTCACAGGGATATCCTCATCACCACCGGATGGACCCTCCTGGAAATCCCCACAGATCCGCAATCCTCTTTTAGTACTCCAACTCAACTGGTCGTTCTCTCACAGAGGATCATAGCAGAAACAAACAGAGATCCTCCATAGTGTAAATCAGTAATTTAATATTCACATAACAAAGAAAAATCCCACTCACTGATACCCTGAGGAAGTCACGTGATTATCATGACCCAACGGGTCGGTACGCAGTGACAGGACTTCCGGTGCGCTGTGACGTCAGTTCCAGCGTGGGGGCCATCTTGGATCACCCAGAACCATGCACATACACCCATGATATGGGTAAAAGCTGGATTGTGCTATTTTACATGTGAGTGAGATTTTTCTGATTGTGTTTTTGTACACGTGCACTGTGTGTTTTATGTTCATATATATTTTTTTGATTCTCCAAATTGAGTGAATCATCCAAATGTAATCTTTGTAGTGTTTTGCACTTAAACACTTTGAGTCATCCCTCATAGTCCAACCCACAAAGAGAAATTAAATGAGCTGATTTTTATTTTATAATAATGAAAAAGGTTAATGCAAAATAAAAATTAAATGGATCCGAAAGAACAAATGAAATTCAATTTGGATTTGTTTATTATGTTATGATCCTGAGAATCTGATGGATCCATTTCCATGATCCATCCCAAACACAATAAATAGGAATCCTCCTCTTAATTCACTTTTATACCTTACTGTATTTATTGCAATATGTTTCTGTTTCATATGTAGTGCATTTTTTTTATGATAATGAAAAATGCTAATGCAACATAAAAACGAAATGAATCCAAATCAATTTGGATCATTTGTTATGTTGTTACATTATTTTGGATGCTTCAGACACCCAAATTAAATAAATGAATTTTATTGTTTTCATTATTTATTCCGGATTCATTGAAATGTGTTAATCTTGTGATTTGAAAGTTGGTATACCTCCAATCTCCAAATAATGAAAATTTTGTCCAATTTTTGATTCGTAAGGAAAGGAATTACACATGTATACATGTATAGTGCTGAGTAGCTGGCCTGTTGCTTAGTAAATACAGGAGATCACTTGCTTGTCATGGGCAGCATTAAGAAAGCACTATGCATGTTCTCAATGAATGCAAATTGTTCTCTGGATAAAGTGTAGATTGTGTATTTAAGGCCCCACCTCCCCCACCTCTCTACCTTGTCCAATGAAAGAGTGCTTTCTTCTCTTTCTTTCTTGTCTAATGAAATAATGCTTTTCGCCTACTGAGAAAATGCAAAGCATTCTCTGAATGGCACCTGTACCAAGCCTGCAACCTGTATTCAGTAAGCACTGGGGAAGCAGCTCAGCACGGGACTTGGAAACTAGCGGTAATCAGTGTAGTAGCAGTGCCTACCACAGTGATTTCCAGCTGAAAACAGGACTGCCAGGTTTGGAGCAAGCTTGGAACATGGACCAATGTAATTATTAAAAAATATATACCTAGAATTCTGTTTTAAAGTACATCTGCCATCTTTTAAAACTTGTTTAACCCCTTGACGCCGACGTCACACAACTATGCGGCCTCACAGAACTGGGCTTTGTTCCATGGGTCCGCATATTTGCGTACCTATCTTTGTGCTGGGAGTGCGCCGCACTGCGCATTCCCAGCACAAAGACCGCGGTGTCACTGAGAGCCCCGGGTCCCATTCTAACGATCGGGATCTGGGACTCCCGATTCCAGGTCACATGATCATTGTGATAGCCTCTGATTGGCTATCACAGTGATCAGTCACTGTACAGCCCGGCCCTCTTGTTTTTTTTCTATCTCTATGAATGGAGAAGAGAGATACATTGTATCTTTCTAACTCCTGGCATAGAGAGAAAAAAAAATGTTTGCAAAAAAAAATAAAGAAATAAATACTAAAAAATAAAGAAAAAATACATAGATCAAGGTTTGATCTAGTTCAGTGCCAGGGTCAAGGTCAGGGTCAAAGGTAAGGGTCAAAGGTCGGGATTTAAAAAAAATTGGTTTGTCAATGTCAGTGTCAGTGTGTTTTAGGTAAAACAACAAAGACAAAAACAAAATGCGCACTAATGTTTCTGGGCTGTACTATGGGTACAAACAACAAATAACATACACATATATGGTATCACTGCGATCGTCAGGAGCTGGAGAATTTATTTTGGGTTGTTATTTGGTGGTAGGTTATGGTAGTAACAAGAAATACACAGCAAAAAAAAAAGAAAAAGTTTTTTTTACTATTTTGGGCCAGTTTTCCTTTGATAATAAAAAAAATCAGGAGATATCCATTACCATTTACCACCAAATGAAAGCCCAATTTGTCCTGAAAAATCACCTGGATGTACAAAGTAGTTGTGATGAAATGTTGTGCTTAGGCATTTAGATTTGTTTTACCCTTAGGCATGAAGGGGTTAACTACAGTATTAGATCTCAAGCAACCAGCAAACACAAATGCTCCTGCGCTTGGGGATGGACTCGATGCAGGCTACAACCACATAAGGAATGTCCTGGAACATGCACACCTTGCTGCCCTCAAATGGACCGGGGAAATCCAAATATACTGAATGAGGAAAGAAAAAACAGAGGGCGCACAGGCCTAGTGCATTACCATAAAAAATGTTTAATAAAAAATAAAGTGTGTTGTACTCACAAACGACAATATAGTCAAGGCACATCATAAAGAACAGCTGGGTCAACACCGCGCTGAGTAACAGTCCGCAATAGGGAGTATAGACATCCAAAAGGCTGATGCGTTTCGAGGACTTGCCTCTTCCTCAGAGCGCGGTGTTGACCCAGCTGTTCTTTATGATGTGCCTTGACTATATTGTCGTTTGTGAGTACAACACATACTTTATTTTTTATTAAACATTTTTTATGGTAATGCACTAGGCCTGTGCGCCCTCTGTTTTTTCTTTCCTCATTAGATCTCAAGCACCTACCTTACTGCTACTGATATAAAAATTTGATGCTCCATAGTTCCATCCCATTGGTCCATCACAGTGAGGGATGGTTTTGTTAGCCATTAAAAAATGTAGGAAGGGCAGCTTACAACATTATCAGGAAGTGTATATATTATCAAAAGAGCGGAGCAGATTTAGAAGGTCCAGGATAGAAATAAGCAAAACAATTTTCTCCAAGTGAATGAGTGACGTCCAAAATTTTGAATCTCTTTATCATATGCATCCATATCTGTCTCATCTGCATCAGAGTCCGCATGTGGAAGATGGGGGGAGGAAACTAGGCAATTGGCATATTTTGAAGGGCTCCCAGAAGTTTACCCCCGTCTATCCTGTCTAGCCTATCCCTCGATCCTGGTTACTGAACCATTACAGCAGTAATATGTTGTTCCTCTCTGCACACAGTCCTTTTAACTATTTTTTTTTTTTAAACGATGAGCCCCTTCACAGCTATGTGGCCGCAATTTGGCTTCAATTTCTTTGTATTGTTCAATTTACATACATATTCCACACACCTCACAATGTGGTAGATCAGAAAGAAGCAGGCCATATTTTCCAAATCATGCTTCAAAACACCACAGGAATGTGAACACCACATATTTTGTAAACATTAGAACTATGTGTGCACGGTTTAGTGCATTGGAGCACTTGCATTTCAACAATACAATGCAAATGGGTCTTAAAGGTAGAACAGGGCATGGTAGTAAAGCTTCCTGAATTTTATGAACTGGGTCATGTCGGTGGGCCCCAGTTTGATTCAGGTCCCCCTTACAAGCCCAATGTCCATTTCATTGTCAGTAACAGTGCACAGGTCTACTTTAAAAATAATATATTTGTGCAAATTTTAATGTACAACTAGAAATCAGCAAGATTCAGATTCCTTTAATAAGATAACACAAGTGAATCAGCTGGAAATATACCCAAGCTTTCACACATAGCATATTTAATGTTATTTTTTCCAACCTGTTAGGTACAGCAAATAAAGTAATTATGTAAATAAATCTGAAGACATATGTTGTGTATGAATTAGTTTCCTGCAGGTTGTAATAACTTTTTACTAAGGCAGAAGCTATATAACCTGTCCTACACAATCACAGGGTAGGCTGCCACTCAGGCTTTTTGGTTGATAATGGGCACCTCCAACATTCGTAGCACAACTTGGTACTGTGAGACCTGGTTAATCCAGGAAGGTTTTATAAGCTGATGCTTAAAGCTGATCTCCAGCTTTTAGTGAAGTTTAAACATTTTGACCAGCTTGGTCCAGCTTTAAGTCCAAGAAGCCAGCATGCTACAAGCAGGCTCACCAATTGGGCAGCAAGAAGGGATGACATGTACATAACAACCACCTCTTTCCTGGAACAACATTTCATCCTACTTTTACGATTCTTTGCTCGTCTTTAAATGTAGATATATTAAGAGGCTGTAGCATAATTTGTTTAGGGTATTCACCTCTTTAACCCTCATCCTAGAAATCCAGCATAAAGGCCCCAACTGTTCATACATTAGCTGTGGCCTAAGTTATTGCTGCTTGGATATAATTTATGTAGCAAGACAATGTTGGGGCTCTGCTGAGCCCAAAAGAAATACCATGACCTGCTATAGTTTAGTTGCACTCCCTTGCTGCTTCCCTGCTATGGCACAGAATCATGTGACAAGATGTTTCAATACAGCTTAAAGGTGCGTAAAGCCCAATAAAATATACAAATTTGTTGCCCACTGTAACATTTTGCTGAGCCCAAAAGAAGTCCCATGAGCTGCTAATGAATCCTTTAACCTACCACCATATATTTGGAGCATGAGTAAACCCACACAAGCACAGGGAGAACATGGCAATGCCATGCAGGTAGTATCATAGTTGGGATTTGCAGCAAGAACCCTAGTGCAGTAAATCGGGACCTTTAATAAAACATGGAATAAAAATAAGACACAGAAAATATTGTTTGGATGTTTACTACCATTTCTTTGTTTGTGCTTCAGTTGTCCATTTTCTGCTGAGATCTTTTGCATACCTTTAGTTATAGTAAAAGGTATATTCAATGCATTAGCCATTCATTTAAATCAATCAGCCTATATGTACTATGACTGTAATCTCCGCTGGCTGTGAACTATGCGGCATAAAGCTCTGCGTTAAAGAAAACAGAGCGTAGCCTATTAACATCTAATGAAAGAAGCGGGACTCTCTTGTACACAGGCTGCAGAACAAGATGAAAAATCATGTTTTGTTAGGAAATCTGCGCTCTCGTGCAGCTCACCTGCCCACATCTAATCTGAAACGTAAGCTGCAGGCATCCTCAGGCACAAACACAATGATCCTTTAATGATTTGGGGGGATTTAATAGGGGAAATGCTAAACAGATTGGACAAGTAGGTCTGCGCTGAGATCGCTTGGCAAAATAAATTGCCATCTCTGTGTAGATAGGAGTAAGTAATATGATGGGAGGAGGGTTGTTTTTATTTACAACAAATAACTGGGGTCAAAGCAGTCATTGCTGCAGCTTGTCTGGCTGAGTGGACTATATGGGCCCATGAACAAGTTTTTTGTGCCTTAAAGCGGTTGTAAACCCTAACATATACCCATTGAAGTGACTGGCCTCAGATGATACACAGAGATTAAACAAATCCTCCTACATGAGTTGTACCTGTTTATCTATACAGTCTTTCGCTACATCTGTTCAAAGTGCAGAATTTTCATAGGATCTCTAAGCTCTGAAAAGCAGGGGCGGAGATCTGAAGTTATATCAGTGAGGAGAACTCTGAGAGCTGATTGGAGGGAAAGGACACACCCCCTTTCACACAGCACACAGGAACAGAGCTAAGGTTTTCAATTTGCTGGAGGTCCCTCCCCTGCCACCTTTTTTCTCTCGGTGTCAGGAAAACTCATCAGTGACTCATGCTGATAGTAGAGGAACAAGGCAGCAGACAGAAATGACACTTAGTACTCTGGATCGAGACAAGTACACTCTATATAGGGATATGCTTTGTTCATATTTCATGTCTGATGTTTAAAACAACTTTAAGGTGTGCTATATTAAAGGGGAACTGTCACTTTGCAGGGCAAAGTTGACAGTGTCTGTGAAGAGACCTACCTGATCTACTGATACTGATACCTTTGTCCCACCTTCCTCTTTGTCCCAGCTTTCCTCTATCAGCTAGTTCTTCTTTGCATGTGGGAGCATGCCCAACCACTAGGTCTGATTACCATCACATGACAGAGGGAGGGACATCACCGCTCCCTTTAGGTTTTAACACTAGCTGACATGAGGGTACTTTGGTAGTCACTATTATGGAGAAAGGAGCAGTGGGGCATTGCCCAATAGTAAGGGGCAAAGTGACAGTACCTTTTTAAGGCCACCCTCTCATTTTGAATGGACTCCTAATGCAATTAAGTGCTCAAAAAATTTACCTGCCATATTTTTTAAAATGCTTTGCCCTATTACACACAGAGCATGCACATTTTGTTTTCTTATAGGCCTGATTCAAACTTTTGCTTTGAGGCAACGCATGGTAAAATGCTTGTCCTAACTTTCATCACTGCAATGCATGGTTTTGGAGAAATATTTTTTTTCTTTGGGAGAGTGCATGTGATCAGCACTGTCTAGACAGAGGGTCAGGGGTTATACAGCGTCATAGGACAGTAAGCAGAATGAAAACCCCTCTTACAAGCTTTATCCAGTGCATGGCCAGACATGGAAGTCACGTGACTGCTGTATACTGTTGATAAGAAAGGGTATTTATCAGTTTATATTTACTAATGTAATTGCATTTCCATGATCTGTGTATTGTGGGGGATCGGGTATAGTGAATGCAGGGTCCTGGGTTTAGTAACACTTTTTTTGAACAAACTGAGGTTAGAAGCTGATTGGTTTCTATGCAGAAGTAAGCCTGATTTTGCACTCTCCAGCTATAGTAATCAAACCCCAATGTACAGATTTGAACCATTGTGTTGTGTGTACATCCAATTCAATGAAGAGTTTGCACTCTGCTGGAGCACAGCGTGCCAACTCTCCACACGATTGAATGACCATTATATAACGTCTGCATGGGCATGGCACAGAACATATTAGCAAGCAGCTCTATGGCTTTGTGATCAATAATCTCCCTGGAAATGGATAAGAAAGTATAAGACTGAAAGGCATAGCTGGGAGCAGATCAAGGTACAATATAAGTATGGAGTTACACAGGAAACTTTACCCACTATTGTGCCATAGAGTAAAACTGCTTAGGCAGCTTTTGTCTGGCCATGGGCCTACCTCTTTCCTTCTAATATTTGCATCCTTTACTGTACAGCAGGATTTACATTACATACAAATACACTTGTCAAACAAGTACAAAGTGTAAAAGCACACACAGTAGAGGGTGCCATCTAAGTGCAGCATTAAAACATTTATTGTATGATAAAAAAAAATTGGAAACCCACATTTCTGAAGTACGTTTGTGAAGGCATGTAGAGCAGAAGAAATCACGACATCCAGGGAACTCTGTGGCAGAGGCATCCAAAGAGGTAGGAATGCACTGAAATTGGTAGCCATGCCCCCAGGATGTCCCCAACATCTGATATCATCCATTGGGTTCTACTGGAGTCTTTTCCCAACCAGGAAGTGCTCTTAGCTTCCTATGCCTACCTGGGCTAGTGTCAGTGCTCCACAATCCCTGGACTGGATGTCTCTGCTTCGAGCTCCACGAAAAGGAAAGTTTAAAAACAAGCCAACGATCCCCGTAAGATGGATCGGATCTGTGGATTGAGCATAATGGATCGGAGTCCAATCCATTATGCTCCCCTATCTGCAGATCTGATCAATCTTGCAGGGATCATCGGCTTGCAACCTATACGGGGGTTAACTGACCTAGGTAAGGCTGTGCAAGATCCGGGACTTGTCTGTAACCAGGAAATGCGGTCGCGATAGCAGGAACCTCCTCCATCTGACATCACTTCTCGAGCATGTTCAGACCGGACTGGTGTTGAAAGATCAGTTAACCCCGTATAGGTTACAAGCCAACAATCCCCACAAGATGGATCGGATCTGTGGATTGGGGAGCATAATGGATCGGACTCTGATCCATTATGCTCAATCCACAGATTCGATCCATCCTGCGGGGATCGTCGGAGGGATGACACCAAGTGTTACCGCACCGGGTGAGACCAACCCTAGGGACGCCCGTGGCTACAGGGTTCCTTGGATGTTCCGATTTCTTATGCTCTACATGCTTTCACAAACTTACTTCATGTCAGTTGCCAATTTGTTTTTATTATATAATAAATGTTTTAAGCTGCACTTAGATGACACCCTCCATTGTGCGTATTTTTATGTCTTGATTCAGAGATTTCTTAAATTTCTATGGAAGCACTGTATCTTGTGAAAGGTACTTACCAGAGTCAACCCCTGACATACCTGATGAAGACTGGTTTATTGTACTCATGGTTATGCATCTCAGTGTTTTTGTCTGCTATAAGGAGGTTACCCACACACTATTTGCACCATAAAGACATTTCTTTATGGCGCCTTCAGCTATGTCTGTTTTTATGTTTTGATTCACAGATTTCTTCCGTCTCTCTGGAGGAACTGTATCTTGTGAAAGGAAACATACCAGGATCAGCCCCTGACATACCTGATGAAGACTGGTTTATTGGTCTAAGGCTGGGTTCACACTTGTGTGGTGCAGTATATCGCATGTGATTCGCACAGGATCTGCACCACATTCCTGTGCAAATCACATGTGAATTGTGTGCGGTGCGATTGGAGCCATACATTTTGTATGGCTCAAATTGCACTGCATCCGCACCAAAAAGGTGCAGGACCCTTTTTTTGGTCTGCACTAGAATCGGACAGCATAGGTATTTATACCCATGTGATCCGATTCTGCACATCGCACCGCTTTTTGCAGACCGATTTCGGGGTGTTGTTAACTTAACATACATACCCACAGCGGTTTGCATGAACGGGGTGCGATAGTGATGCGGTGTGGAATTCACACAGAAAACGCTGCAAATTCCTCACTGCATCAGTGTGAACCCAGGCTAATGGTTATGCATCCCAGTGTTTTTTCTCTGCTATAAGGAGGTTACCCATAAACTACTTGCATCATAAAGACATTTCTTTAAATACAAAGTATAAGTATATTGATACTCTATCAAAACATAAATCAATTACAGTCATTGGTTAAATGTTCTAAAGTATTTAAATGTCCATTTAATTCACTGTCCTTTGAATCATTTGATCAAGTGCAAAAGAAATGATTTTATAATTTTCTTGCACGTGACTTAGTATGAAGTGAACAGAGCTACACTGGGCTATATAAACATTCTTTAACTGCAGTAAACCTGCCCTATTGCTTCCTTGGCTATCCAGAATCCATTACAAAGGTAATCCAAGCACTGACACTTATCACATCCAAAATAGTAATAAGCACAGAAGCATACTAATTGCTTTCATAGCAATTTGACAGAGATAGTAAATATATGGTAATTTTATACAACATTATTTCCAAATGCCGTCACTGTCTGCATAAATCATTTTGAACCAGAATGTTCAGGGACCAATGTGTTGCTAAATTCCTTAGCAGGTACATGACCCCTTTTGGCTACAGTTACACTTTTAGGGGCCAAGAGAAAGAACAAAAGCAAACTGACACTTGGGATCTGGAAAATCTGTATGATCCGCTTTGCATTAGTTCAATCATTTTTTTTATACACTGCTTGTTATAACTTGGCTTCACAGTTCTCAATGTACTTATGTAATATGCATGCATTGTGAGTTTTCTATAGATCTGCGATATATAACATAGAAGGTTGTTCACTAAGGCAGTGTAAAGATCAGTGATATTGTGCAATGTACATTAATCAACAGCAACCTATCAAAAATCATCAGTTTCTTTTTCATGAGTAAACTCAAATTTGATTATCAATTACTGTGGGTTGCACTCTGTAATTGCTTTGCCTTATTGAATAAGCGCAAAAATGCTTAAATGAATCCTGAGCTTTATGTAAAAATGAAGGTAAATCAAAGCAAAATTGACAGGAAAGTTGGAAACCGACTCATATAACAATCCCCTAGTGGAAAAGCATTGCAATTTATAAAAGGTTGTTCACTAAGGCAGTGTAAAGATCAGTGATATTGTGCAATGTACATTAATCAATGGCAAACTATAAAAAACCATCAGTTTTTTTTCTTGATTAAACTCAAATTTGATTGGTTGCTATCAATTACTGTGGGTTGCACACCGTAACTGCTCTGCCTTATTGAATAAGTGCAAAATGCTAAAATTAATTCTGAGCTTTATGTAAAATTGAAGATAAAGCAAAGCAAAATTGACAGGAAAGTTGAAAACCGACTCATATAACAATCCCCTAGTGGAAAAGCATTGCAATTTATAAAAGGTTGTTCACTAAGGCAGTGTAAAGATCAGTGATATTGTGCAATGTACATTAATCAATGGCAACCTATCAAAAACCATCAGTTTTTTTTTCTTGATGAAACTCAAATTTGATTGGTTGCTATCAATTACTGTGGGTTGCACACCGTAATTGCTCTGCCTTATTGAATAAGCACAAAAATGCTAAAATGAATCCTGAGCTTTATGTAAAAATGAAGGTAAATCAAAGCAAAATTGACAGGAAAGTTGGAAACCAACTCATATAACAATAACCTAGAGGAAAAGCATTGCAATTTATAAAAGGTTGTTCACTAAGGCAGTGTAAAGATCAGTGATATTGTGCAATGTACATTAATCAACGGCAACCTATCAAAAACCATCAGGTTTTTTTTCTTGATTAAACTCAAATTTGATTGGTTTCTATCAATTACTGTGGGTTGCACACTGTAATTGCTCTGCCTTATTGAATAAGCACAAAAATGATAACATGAATCCTGAGCTTTATGTAAAAATGAAGGTAAATCAAAGCAAAATTGACCGGAAAGTTGGAAACCAACTCATATAACAATTCCCCAGTGGAAAAGCATTGCAATTTATATTATAATGAATGGGGGGATGGTTGTTGTGGCTCTAAATGGAGATGAGGGTCAAGAGCTGTGGGGTTACATGACAAAGAGCAGGCATGCTTGGCCATAACAATCTCGTGCTAACTGATGTGAATACTGAAACAACTCTCACCTCCTAGGCATGTGGTCTCAGCTCAGCTCGGGGTTTGGGTCAGCAAAGAGAGGCTTGCACTGTGGAGACCTGACTGTACCTGGCCTGTGGACAGAAAACAGGGGCTTCAGAATACCATCCAGACATATAATTACTTTACTAAATCAGTTAGCAGAAGATTGCAAAAGTCAAAATGGGAAAAAAGGAGGGCATGCATATTACTTATTTTACTCTTAAGAATGAATAAAGCAGTTACTTTAGACAGAAAGCATGACGGAAAACACAAGAAGGACTTATACAGGGAGTAATGTGAAAATAAATATTAGTAAACTGGTGGGCCACAAACGACACATAGGAATAGGCTAAAATAGGTACGACTTTCAATGACACATAAATAACAGACATGATGTAATTATGAAAGAAGATGTTTTTAGTACATAGTAACACACCACCCTTTTTCTAAATAAATCTACTAGGTACCCCTGACCAGGTCTTACCAATAACAAGTACAGGACAAAAGAACATGAAAGTCCTATTAATATTCCTCAGCTATATCATTTTATGGAAACGTCTGTATATTGATTAATCATCATTTATAGCTGTGTACTGTACTATATATGATCTTTGATCTTGGGGTTAAGAATATTTCAAACTTTTTAACAGGCCAATTCAAGTTTCACATCTTTTTTTATTGCTTTGCAGTCCTGTTCCTCTGCATGTTTTGATTTGGAAGTGATTTTTGCTTGGAACGCTTTAAAATACTTTTTTGTTTTTGTTGTAAATGATGCTTCCTGACCTCCTACTCTGGTGCTCTGTGCTGGCATTAGTGAAAACCAGTCACAACCCTCAGCACAACTGTCTTTACATAGACTTAGTTACAAAGTACAATGTTGTATTTCAGGAGAAGAAATTGGGTGTGTCTGACCAGGTCTGTTATTGAGTGCTGATTATTGAGTGCATTAGCAATAAAACTGATGCCTATTGGACTGCACAGTCATATTTAGACACCCTGTAGATCCTCTGCAAGATTATAAAAATGCAGGTTGTTAGTATTATATATATTCATTTCCGTGATTTCAGGCTTAAAAATGATTTTCAGGGATGATGCTGCTGATCTATTATATCTAATTTCCTATCTCAAAATACAATCTTAGAAGACTAAGGACACTAGACACTATAGAATACATAAGAGCTACCAAATTGCGTGACTTTCTGAGTACACATACAATACCAATGCGTACCATATATGTAAACAGTTAGGATCCACTGGGTGGGGACTTCTCTCCAATGTATTCCACCAAGCAGATGGAATCTTCTCAACGCGCTTCAAAGTCTAATTCCTCAGGAGAACAGGAAGGAGATGTATATAAACCAGCCAACGTTAATTAAAACCAAAAGTATCCAAAGCTGAACAATTGCCAAAGATCTCACCCAGGGACTGTGGGGAGGATATGAGGTGAAGAAAGAATTTTTACACCACAGGCATCCTATCACAAGGCCCTGTCAGGATCCATAGGAGCCCAACAATCTAATTAGAGATACCCTCTAAGGCAACGTCCATATTCAATTATGTAAATCTCAATATCTCAGTTTTGTCCAAGGTATACAGTATATCTATAGGGATCCTAAACTGAAAACTCACTATGATTGCTGTAAGAATATATTCACAAGTAGATCTTCCATAAAATTGGTGCTGTATTGTTAGAGTAACATCTACGCAGGGGAAAATGGAGGTCAGCCTAAAAATACTCCCACATTTGGTATGTTTTCAACCTTGTATAGCCCCAGGTCCTTTTTGTTGCCATCTATGGCTTTGGTCTAAAAGCTTAGACATATCTTGAGGTTAATTTACATAATGGAATGTGGTGGTTTCTTTATAGGGGATGTCTAATTTGGTTGCTGGGTTCCTACGCATCCTGGTAGGATGCCTGTGGTGTAGAAATCCGATTTCTTTCCCCCATGTGCTCCCCACGGTGCCTGGGTTAGACTTTCAACAATTGCTTGACTTTGAATATTTCTGATTTTAATTATTGCTAGCTGGTTTATATACAATCTCCGTCATGTTCTCCTGATGAAGTGGACTCCGATTCATGAAATATGTTGATAAGGTTTTATCTGCTTGGTAAAATACAGTGGAGAGAGTCCCTACCCACCTGGAGGACTTTAACTATTTATTAACAAAAATATATGTATAGATGAAAGATGTGAACATGTACTGAGCACAAAAGGATATATTTTTAATGGCATAGCACAGTCTGTCACTTTTTAATATGTTTTTTTTTTAAATATGCCTGTTTAGGCCGATATAATAATAAAAGGATGCCTTTATACATATATGTGTTGGCATTATACTGTAAGTGTACCCAGAAAGTCATGCAATTTGGTTGCTTTTTTGTATTCTACGTATGTGTAATGAGATGTTGGTACATGCTGCTGTGAATCAAACGGTGAAGTCTAAGGAGTCTATTGTAACACTATACAGTACAATACTATATACCTAATACCTATGTTTTTCTCTAACGTACATACAATATTAAAAAGTGTTATTGACATTAAAATGTAACAAAAAAAAAAGAGAGACTTGATTTTACAGCTGGGCAGTATAGGAAACAAGGGAGATTTTAAATAACAGAAATATTCATGGACGCATTGTGAAAACCAAAAAATAGCTGTCTGCTTCTGTTTGCTGTCCCTTAACGAAAACTTGGTACCCTTAGTAGTGGGAACTGTTACAGTAAACAATGACAACTACATGTGGCTGCATGTCTATCTTCTGAGAAAGAGTTAATGCTCCTCATTTGAATGTACCAGGTATGTCAGGCCTCTGTTTTTCTACATTAAAGCATACTGCACACTGGTGACAAGAAGATAACTGTGAATGTTGAGTTGTGGGTGTGAATATGTTACATCCATAACCGGAATGTTTTTTACACACCTTACAAAGACAGCAATATGTAATGTTAAATTCATCTGTAGTTACCATCTTCCACAAACTCTCCTCTCCTGAACATTTTTTTTTGCTAGATTACATTTATTATAACGTGGGCTGTCATAGAATTCAGTGATTCTGATCATTTTAATCTACAAACTCTGTCATCTGTATTTTCTGACTACAACTGACGTAACACATCTCGCTATGAATGACGTGAAGGTAACATCAGCCCATCCTCAACCAAACCAAGATCTCCTGATGCATGTATGTATCTCATTGAAGGACTGAGAGGGGTGAAGAAACGGCTATGTTATTTTATATTATTTTCAGTGTAAGAAGAAATTGCCTTCTCTACTGAGCTGTTCCCAAAGTTGACCAGCTACTTTCCAGTGCATTGTATTGCATGTCTGTTCAGGGGTGGGAATGGCCTGTTGATGGACCACATGTTCAGTAAGTCACATTCAGCTGGGCTTGTTTTGTAATGTTGAAGACATTGTGCCACTTATCCCAGTAGCTTATTAATTTCTAATGAGTGTCAGGAACATAGCAAAGCAGATATGTAATCCTCACTACACTGGACTCCATATATATACCAAGCTACTTTGCTTGTGTTTGGCTGCTGAGTCTTTTGGTTAGTTTGGGAGCTTGTACATCCAAAAGACTTAGCAGCCAAATGCAAGTCAACTGACTGGTAAATATGATTGCAAAGACCTCTACATTGGGTCAGGACTCATCATGCAGTTTCCCAACAACTTAAAAGAAGGGTCAGTGTCTTAAGGACAATAAGGTACACGTTTTGGATAGAAAATACAACTGGTTCTCAAGGGGCATGAAAGAGGCCATCTACATCAAATCGGAACATCCGTCTTTAAACAGAGGTAGGGCCTTCAACACCACCTATCCCTCACATATTATGCCATTTCAACATCTCTGCCCCAGAATTATGACAAAAATGTGGACCTTTAGTTATGCCTGTCCAAGATCTAATAGCACCATGGTGATTCAACTATGCAAATAGAACAATCTTTTAGATTTCACAATTTTCCATACCTCGTGTCATGTTTTTGGAGAATCAGCAACTGCTTTGCTGCATTACATGACATCAGGGTGATTAAATGTTGGGGTGTGTTGATAACACTCATTAGAAATGAAGAAACCACCTACATTAGAGTGAAGATACATCTTCAACACTAAAGAGGTCTAGTTAAATATAACTAACTAATGCTATCTGTTTATAAGCCTCCTTTATCTAAGATCATATGAGGGAGTTCCTCTTATTAGGATCACTTCATAATATCAATGCAGAGGTTAAAGCATATCTATGGTCAAAATGTAAAATAATATATTCATTTCCACATTGGATTGCAATTATTTCTAGCCAACTCCCAATGATTGGAATAATCGTGAAAATTGAAAATTTACTTTGTGAAGATTCCAACACAATTACCTCCTTGAATTCTATGACACATATTCACAATGCCCTATCAGTAGGCACTGCTGTGTCCCGCATTTCACAGAGCCTGCCTTCTGAACTACAGAGGTGCTGAGAGGAGGAGTTTAGAAGCCAGAATCGGTAAAGGATTCACTGCATGCAGGCAGCAAGGTACCATGGGATATGTAGTCCTTGGAAAATTAAAGTGAACTACAGAGCAGAAGCTGCAAAGCATGCAGGGAATGCAAAAACATGTGAAAAAGATGGCTAGCAGAACTCACAACATAAAATTAGATTTTCAAGTAAACCTATATTAAATTGTCAAAAATAACTGTTGTTTGTATTGTTATTACAATGTTGATGTTATAAAATGAAAATGCGTGCTATGACCATAGAACTTCTTTCATGGAAAACTATTCCAGTATTTTTTGGATACATTCCTTTCATCTGATGGGATTGCAAAGCATGAAAACTCACATGTGCTCATATATATATATATATATAACATTGTCATGACTAGTCAACCATATCACAGTCCTATAATTAAAATTAAGCTCTTTCACACACTTGATACCTATAATGTAGTGAGTGGCTTTTTGTGAACACAACAAAAAAGGACCATCTCCTCTGTATACCACGTTTGTGCCTTCCAACATATATTTTCTGCCAGGTACAAGTACAGACAGTGTATTTGACAGGAAAGGCATTTTACCGTACAATCCAACATTTTAAAATTCATTATTTAGAGAGCTTCAAAGTTTCTGATGCCTACTTGAGGCTGATATAACTCTCTGTTTAGTGCAGCTCAAAGTGAACCATGTTGATGGCTGCAGATGAAGTTTCACTGAAGTGTCTAGGCGGTGTGCCTGCTGTGTATACAGGCAGTCTCATGTATGGGAAGCCAACTCTTTCAACCCAAACTTCAATAAAACTGGCTGTTGCAGGCACATGAATGAGGTTCCTTACTTTATTCATATCAACACCAGTGTGCAGCTCCTCAGCAATAGCCATGGCTTAACTCCCAAATGACATAATTCCCATTGCTGCATCCTCTCTAGAAGATCTAAACCCACTCTCCAGGGGGCTTAGCTTTAACAAATGCACTCCTGCTTTGTAAAGCATTGCCAATGCATAAGCAAAAGCCAGATTCCATGGCACACTGCCATTGGTCTACAGAACATATCCTTCTGCTGCTTTCCACACTTTGAGATAGGCCCCTTCCTATAGTCTCCTGCAACAAAGAAAAAGGCCCTCCCTACCCATTACCCAGCCCTTTTAACGGGGTAGTAATTTCTAACATATATCCTTTGTTTGTTTATTATTGTATGGTCTCACAACAATTTAAATAAAATTAGGTAAGTACTGTATGAATATTAATGTTACATACTGTTCTATCAAAGCAGCAGTTGGAGCTCTAATCTCCTTTTCACACTGTTAGCACTGTATCCTAGTTGTGCTAAAATATGCTTGTCTTTTACATAACTAACACTGCTGCAAAAATATTTATTCAATTCTCTAAATATATATATAGTATTTTGTATAATTCCAGCTGTCCTCTAGCCAGTACAGTGAAGTTACAAGTCCTTCCTCTTCTTGTCCGGCGTTGTCAAAGGATAGTCAAAAGGAGCAACACTCGCGTGTTGCTATTTGAGTACCATTTCCTGTGATGATACACCCTCTGTTAGTGTATACAAGACAACCTGGGCTCATAGGAAGTGCTTGAATGACACTGAGTAGCATTCAGTCTGGAAGTTGGCAGTGATGAATGGCAGAGAAGGAAGCAGAGAGTAGACCTGGTGCATAAAGAAAAGTGCAAAAACTCCTTTTTCCCACACCAATGGTAAAACAAAAGATGGAGTTCTGTTTAAAAAGTAACTGATATACCTATGCTCCTTTTGAGTCTTTGGGAGCACACTGTGTACCTGACCCTTTGCCTACAGTCCTTCACACCCCTCATTTCCTGGGTTCACATCCTGTTATCTTTGCTTCTACCACTGATATACTGTAACAAACAAAGGGACAGAGAAAGGAGAAGCTACACTGAACAACACTGCCGACCATGAAAAGAAGAGACACACAGGGTGCCGCGGGGTGTTGCTTTAGGATTGCATGCAGTCTTTTTTATCTGACTTGACGTCTCATTCAGCATACTGCAGCTAGCTACAGTATATGCTTTATTCAAAAAAGGACTTTTAAAGATTTTTTGTTGCTTTCAGGGATTTAATGTACTCTTGGCATTATGCAACAATTTATTGGAAAAAAAAATCACAAGTTTAAACAGTATAGTTGGCCTAGAGTCATTTTTTTAAGTTATTAAAACCCCCATATCTTGATTTCCTGCAATAATTTGAGAGAATACACAAATACCAAATTTGTTTGTTGGCAGATATTCCTGTCACCTGCTCACAGAAAGAGTGATCATCGTGTAAGCTAATATACAGCCTGTCAGTTCATTAGGTTCTTGTCAGGTCATTGAGGCATAAGGCACTTTATTCCTTGTCAGGTTTTTGGCTATGTAATCATTAATAAGGGTCATCATTGCACAAAATATCTACCTTTGTTATTTTTGGTGGCAGGTCCGATTTATTAGAACATGCCTTGTGCTTGAATTAGACATGGCTGAACAGTTTGATTGTTCATAAAATTCTATATCCACCTTTCTAGCTTCCTATAGCAGATGCAATTACAAAGTAAGCCAGTCCAAAATGTGTTCAATTACATCGGGACAGCCAGCTTGTGGATGTGACCAGTGGTTAACCACAAAGTGCGGTACAGATCATTAATAAGGCAAAATGAATTCTCTGGTTCAGGCTCAGGTTGGATAACAATCTACATCCACGAGTTTCCTATAATTCAACATAATTGTCATTTTGGTATTCTGGACAGGCTCTGGTCCAAGCTTGCATGAAGCATGAATTACTTGCCTGTATCGCTACAGAATGGAGTCAGAAAATGTAATTATGGGCATTGCTTGTTGTTTAAAGAAGATCTGCTCTCTGTATCACCTTGGAGATGGGCAGCAGAGGGGACAGTGAGGGCCACCTTCTCTGCCACCCTTTGCCCCCCTTTCTCATAAATATTCAGTTCCGATATGCTGATCTTGCATAATTGGACACTCATTTATACCCAAGAGGAATTTTGTTTATAATTAATCTATGCTTGTGTATAATTTGCCAAACCGAAGATCTCTGCTAATGCACTTCTACAATAGCCCAGATGTCACTCATATTCTGAGAAGCTGCAATTCATACAATGACCTACAAAACCTAAAGTGCTTTTATAACTGCACCAAGAGACTGCAAATGAGGACCATCTTGATCTATTTTGCCAATAACGGCTCAGCTTTAGCAATGTAGCTATTTAGAAATAATATAAAGCAAGACAGTAGATTAACAGAGGTATTGCAAAGGCCTTTTCCAGAGGAGGGATAATCTAGATTCTACTTTCATTTTTAAACATGCACTTGAAAAGAAAGAGCTCAACACCCTTTGGATGCTATAGCCAATGCATTATTTCCCTTATTTTTTATACCAAAACTATTTACAACTGTACTCAATTATTAACGGTTTCCATGACTTTGCAATGGCTGTCATATTAATCCAGGAAAGTAAGATAAATACAACAATATTTTGGCAAGCAGTGACAACTGGCTTCCCAAAGCAAACATGCTGATGCCGAGGACCTGAAGAGTAGGCTAGGGTGAGGACCGCACTGGATCCACGGACAGGTAAGTGCCCTATTATTAAAACTCAGCAGCTACAGTACTTGTAGCTCATGACGTTTAATGTTTTGTTTCTAGGTTGAAGAACTGCTTTAACCACTTTTTATTATTCATCTACCCTGCAATATTAGTACACTTTGCTTGCAAGAGTTTTCTTTATCTCAGGGCTAGGAAACAAGAAAGAATCAGAATTGGCATATGATACACAAATCCATCTTTTTTCAGCCAGGTGATTGCACAGGAAGGAGATTTAGTCATTCAGAAGACTGCCAGAAAAAGTATTAAGTTGTATCTATCACACTGTTGGACTGGAGGCCAACATTTTAGTCATATAGACAAATAACTTTGAAGGCCAAGAGTTATTGCATTGCATGGAAACCTGATCAAATGTAAATGATTGATTGAAACTGATTGAGACCCAGAATCTCACTGGAGCTCAGAGTAGCCCGATGATGATCTCTGACACACCACCAATTCTGGAAAATATCTTAATTGTCATGTTACCAGTCCAAAAGAAGGCCGGCCTATCAGTAATCTTCACAACTTTGCATTAATAGCTTGTTGATATATCACAAGTTACAGTAACAGAAAACTACTACTACTTCTACTACTACTACTACTAATAATAATTATTATTATTAATACAATACCAAATAATAATATTACTAATATAATTATTAAAATATAGACTAGACCTTCACAGTATGCCTGAGAGAATGACGGTGTCTTAGTTTCCAATACTCCAAAAAAGCTAAGTTTTTGATTGAATTACTTGTTGAAACATGTCACGATAGTGTTTAAAAGATACAAAAATAACACCTGAAAGTCTCACTTTATAAAAAAAAAAATAGTTGGAAATAAATTGAAACTGATTCCTTGATCCTTGAGAAGGCCCCAGTATTACTCACAATGTTTCACTTTAAAGAGCCATGGTCTTGGAAGAACTTGTAGTTTTTCTTTATACAGTCAAATGCCAGCTAATTAGATAGATAAACTAATTGACCAGTAATATCTTTAATCCATAGAACATTAGGGCTGCCTGAGGAAACTCAACACAAACACTGTCATGGTATATTGATGAAAGACTGTTCACTACAGAAACAAAGTAGTGATGCGTATTCTCCTCTTAAAACAGAAAATAAGACATTTGCACATAGTTTAAATGACTTTCCAAAGCAGATAATATACCAAAGTAGAAATAAAAAGAAAAAAGCTACAAAGTACAAAGCAAAAAAAAAAAGAAAAAAAGTCTTAAACCTCAGCTCACTGGAGAGAAGAGACTTGCATATGTCATAAATCAACTGGGCTTATTCAGGAAAAAATCCCATTAACTGTGAGTTCATTTATTCATATAATATTTTATCAATAAAAAAGAAAGCAGCTCACTGACAGTTTATTGGACAAGACCACTCATCTCTCCATATAGATGCTGTTTTATTAATGACCCCCAGCAACTCAGCTCCATTACAATAATTCTTGATGTAAAATTGAATACGTTATACCAAACTTCATGTTTTTTTCTTATACTCACCAGTTCATCTGTATATGGCAAGGATATCTGTATTAAGAGGGGGTATATGACTGGAATGTCTGTGTTAAGAATGGATATACAGCAGGATATCTTTATGCAGAAGGAATAAAAGAATATGACAAGGATATTTGTGATTGGAAAGTATGGGCTATGTTTTCAGGCTTTTTACCTATGTTTATAAGCTAATAGTAATCACCAATAGAATGAAAAGAAAGCACTTTCCCATTACAAATTTATCATTAATTTATTATAATATTTATTTTTATGGAACTGGCATAATGATTATGACTTTACACAGTACATCAACCAATCACATCAACTCCTGTCTCAGTTAAAATGGTAATTCCACTTTTGTAACCAAATTGGAATAAAATCGATTTTGTATTTGCACAAGTTACATGTTCACATTCTGTACTATGCATATAGATCTCATCAGCTGCTGGGAGCTTAGTTCCTATTGATATTGGCATGCTCCCTGAACTACATCTCCTAAAATCTCCCAAGAGCACACACCTTGGGATCAGCCTCTTTGGGAGTCTATACAGCAGCAATATAGTGTTGAGAAAGAAATCAATGCATGCATGATGAGTGAGATAGAGAAGAATGAGGGGATAGGCAGACTCTGTAGTACCAGCAGGTAGGACTGAAAACACTGCTCAGGATTCCAGTTCAGTGAAGGCATTGTGTTGTTAGCCCAAACAGGAAGTTAGGAGCCGAATAAATAAAAAGAAATAATTTTATTTATAAATATCAACACTAAAATAATCTTTATATAAAACAAGGTACTGTTGTGCACATGTTGTTATCATGCCATTATGTGGGATGCGGTCTTGGCGCTATCTTAACCATCTTATGTGATTTGGACTTGTATGTAGGGAAACCAGGCTTCCATAGTAGGAGGCTGTTTCATAGCGTTGGGAGGGGCTTGGGTTGATCCCTTTGGGATAAATTGAGGGGGTTCCAGAGGGTTGTACCTTCTATTGGGAATTTTGCTCTGTGTCATAAGGACTGTACAGTCCTACCGTGTAAGAATAAGGTGGCTACTTGCTTGCACCTATTTTGATGATAGTAGCCACTAAAATCTATATATATTCATATATCACTTTGTGTTTTGGTGGTGGATACTTACATTCTTTCTCACCATATATTTCTTGTTAGATTTGACTTGTTTTCTTCACTTCAAACTCTCTTTTTCATTTATGCTCACTTTTTAAGTAATATATTTAGTATTGGACCACAAGGTAAATACTTTGTAGCTTTCACATTCTTCATGATAAGATTGGTGACAATAAATGGCACTGGGAGCTATTAATGTTTCTTGTGCATTATGTGTATAT
This sequence comes from Staurois parvus, assembly GCF_062004578.1. Taxonomy (NCBI): domain Eukaryota; kingdom Metazoa; phylum Chordata; class Amphibia; order Anura; family Ranidae; genus Staurois; species Staurois parvus. The sequence continues at coordinate 4,897,582 of NW_028318072.1, forward strand.
ATATATTTACATATATTTTATTATTTCTGTTTTGCAGACTTCATTCACACCCATACTTTGATATAATTACGGGCTGCAGTGTTCCTTTTTTCTATCTTCATGCTATCTTCCCCCCCGTGGCCCTGTTGGTGCATAGCAGGACTTACTATCACAGCTACTGGGAAAGATCCCCTTTGACTGTCATCACCTGGAAATGCTGTAAAAAAATTGTGTAGAATTTTCAGTATTGGTTTTATGATCCACTTTGGAGATTTGAGCATAGCCTCATCATCTTAAAGGATATGTGTTAGGTCCCTTTCACACGAGCCGACCGATGGAGTTCGCCTGTCCGTCTTCCAGGCAGACCCGATCGGTCCATCCATAGACTTCTATGGACCAGTGAGTGTCAGCGGACGATAGTCCGCTGACACCCACCGGCATCCGATCTGATCCTGTACGCCAAAAATAAACGGATGGGGATCCATTCCCCATCCGTCCAGCAGTTCTGATCAAATGACAATCGGGTGTAAATGGACAGGCGGTCCATTTCAATCCAACTGTCCCATTGAAATCAGTGGCTATGTCTGGGGATCAGTAGAGAGAGGCAGATCATGCTGATGGATATACCCATCTGAAAGGGGCCTTACAGTACCAAAGTGACTTTTTAAAGTTTTTTTAAATCTTGTTTTTAGTTTTTAGATATCTTGTCAGTAGCATCCACTCGTGATGAAGTGAATTAATAGTCACAAAATATGCTGAGATTTGTGATGTGATTTATTTTGGCATTCAACTGTCATTCTGTGGAAATCTAATACATGTATTTGTGCACAAGATATGAATCTGTAACTACAATGACAGCAAATCTGCTGATTTTATATAAAGAATACTTTATTGTTGATATTCATAAATAACATGGTTTCCATTTATTTATTCTGTTGTTGTGATGTACTTCCTATAAAGTCCCATGGGCATTTATAATGTGTTGTTGGATTTTTTTGAGGAATGGAGGTAAATCATTTCAGGTACCAGATCGCTATATCTATGTAAAGGAAGTTAAGACCCCACTGGATCTTTGGCAGATTGATGTATTTTTTTTAACCTGCAGCACGTTAAAGGAACAAAACATGGGAATAGTTCATGCATTGCTGAGAAAGTGTTTTTTTTTTTTTTATTTTGTCATGACACACTCTTTAAGCAATATGCTGTAAATGTGTATTCAGTTCTAACTGTAATTATTTCATGATCTATTTTATGATCTAATCCTCTCAAACCAGGGGCGGACTGACCATTTGGAAACTCGGGCACTGCCCGAGTGCCCGGGGTCAGTAGGGGGCCCCATGAGATGCCCCTGGTACCTTTTTCATAGGCTTTTATGAGTTTGGGCAAGGACACAGGGGCCCCATGATCCCCTATTGCCCGGGGGCCCCATGAGTTGTCAGTCCGCCACTGTCTCAAACACAATATTTAAAGCTCATGTAGACTTCAGCTGATAGCTCTAGCTTCCTTCTTAAGGAAGGACAATAAGCAAGGTTGGATTTTTCTTGTCTATTGATCTTCTAGCAGCTGCCCAGATATATATGCTTTTGTAGTACCAACATCTACAGTTGCAAGAAAAAGTATGTGAACCCCTTGGGATTACGTGGAGTTTTGCATGAATTGGGCATAAAATGTGCTCTGAACGTCATCTAAGTCACAACAATAGAAGAACACAGTCTGCTAAACATAATACTACACAAACATTAGACTTTGCCATGGTGTAATTGCACATAACATGTAAACATTCACAGTGCAGGGAGGAAAAAGTAAGTGAAGCCCTAGCTTAATGACTTCTCCCAGAGCTAATTGGGGCCAGGAGTGAGCCAACCTTGACTCCAATCAGTGTGATGATATTGGATGTGTTGCTGACAGCTGTCCTGCCCTTAAAAGACACACACCTGTTTTGGGTTTACTGGTTTCGAGAAGCACTGTCTGATGTGAACCATGCCTCGCAGAAAAGAGCTCTCAGAAGACCTACGATCAAGAATTGTTGACTTGCATGAAACTGGAAAGGGTTACCAAAAGTATCTCCAAAAGCCTTGATGTTCATGTGTCCACGGTAAGACAGACTGTCTACAAATGGAGAAAGTTTAGCATTGTTGCTACTCTCCCTAGGCGTGGTCGTCCTGTAAAAATGACTGCAAGAGCACAGCGCAGAATGCTGCATGAGGTAAAGAAGAATCCCAGAGTGTCAGCTAAAGACCTACAGAAATCTCTGGCACATGCTAACATTTTTGTTGACACATCTACAATAAGGAAAACATTAAACAAGAATGGAGTACATTAGAGGACACCACGGAGGAAGCCATTGCTGTCCAAAAAGAATTTTGCAGCACGTTTGAAGTTTGCAAAAGAGCACCTGGATGTTCCACAGCACTAGTGGCAAAATATGCTGTGGACAGATGAAACCAAGATTGAGTTGTTTGGGAAGAACACACAACACTATGTGTGGAGAAAAAAAGACACAGCACACCAACATCAAAACCTCATCCCCACTGTAAAACATGGCAGAGGGAGCATCATGGTTTGGGGCTGCTTTGCTGCCTCAGGGCCTGGACGGATTGTTGTCATTGATGGGAAAATGAATTCCAGAGTTTATCAAGACATTTTGCAGGAAAACGTACGACCATCTGTCCGCCAACTGAAGCTCCGCAGAGGATGGGTGATGCAACAGGACAATGACCCAAAGCATACAATTAATTCAACAAAACAATGGCTGCAACAGCACAGAATACGCCTTCTGGAGTGGCCCAGTCAGAGTCCTGACCTCAACCCGATTGAAATGCTGTGGCATGACCTTAAGAGAGCGATTCACACCAGACATCCCAAGAATATTGCTACACTGAAACAGTTTTGTGAAGAGGAGTGGTCCAAAATTACTCCAGATCATTGTGCAGGTCTGATCTGCAACTACAGGAAACGTTTGGTTGAGGTTATTGCTGCCAAAGGAGGGTCAACCACTTATTAAGTCCAAAGATTCACATACTTTTTCCTCCCTGCACTGTGAATGTTTACATGTTATGTGCAATTAAACCATGGCAACATCTAATGTTTGTGTGGTATTATGTTCAGCAGACTGTGTTCTTCTATTGTTGTGACTTAGATGACATTCAGAGCACATTTTATGCCCAATTCATGCAAAACTCCACGTAATCCCAAGGGGTTCACATACTTTTTCTTGCAACTGTATCTCTATATGATGTCTATCACAAGAAAGTGTATTTGATAGGCAAATCACACACGCATGCCCAACCATTTTGTATGCTTTCATTGGTTTAGGAATAGTTACCTATTGTTAGGATGCTCCTGTAGTACTTCAATATTATGCTTGATAAGATTTAGAGAATCAAATGAATGTATTGCTGTTGATCTGTGACAGGTACACTTTTTAAATAGACGCAGTATAATGTGCCCTTTAACCTGTTTTCCACCAGAGTCAGCATATTAAAGCTAAATGATTTCCCTCCTTGTTTTTATTTGAAGCAATAATCTGCCATCCGAAAAAGCTGCAGCTTTATTCATTCTACACGGATCCGCTCGATTTTCTGCTCAGTTTCTTACAAGATAGAACTTTGTCACAAAGAGCATATCAACTTTGCATGAACCAGTAAACAGGGGACGCGTTGCAGAATGATGATCAGACAGAGGCTTGCCAGAAACAGAAAAACAGGCTTAAAATAAAAGTCAAACATTGATACCAACAATGTGTGTATGAGGATCATGTAGCTTACAAATAAAAGTGACAGACACTATTTATGAAAAAAAATCACCAAGTGAAAGTGCATGTATGTTCATTATGTGTAAGTGGGACAAAAAACAATAAAATTAGGCTATTTTAATGTGCTGGTTGAATGCTTTTCATTGATTTAAAAAAGTAAATACCACATTTGGCCACTAGAATGCATTAACGTACCATAGGAATGTTCCATTTAAATCGATAAAACAAAACTGGCCAGCACAGGAAATAGCCTAATAACATGTATTTTTTATCCCATTTACACAGAACGAATGCACATGCACTTTTACTGGATGAATAGCTATGTGGTCATTTTTTTAAATAAATGCAATCCTTTGTGGTTTGGTTGAAATTTAAATGCCAACATAAAAATGTAATATCAAGAAATAAATACAATGTATGTACGCTGAAAAAAATGAAAGGAACACTTTTTAATCAGAGCATAGCATCAAGTCAGACACCTGGGATATTGATCTGGTCAGTTAAGTAGCAGAGGGGGTTGTTAATTTCATTAACATCAAAGCAGCTGAAACTGATTAACAACAGGTGCACTAGATGGGCAACAATGAGATGACCCCCAAAACAGGAATGGTTTTACAGGTGGAGGCCACTGACATTTTTTTTCCCCTACTCATCTTTTCTGACTGTTTTTTACTAGTTTTGCATTTGGCTAGGGTCAGTGTCACTACTGGTAGCACGAGGACCCTACAGAGGTTGCATAGGCAGTCCAACTCCTCCAGGATGGCACATCAATATGTGCCATTGCCAGAAGGTTTGCTGTGTCTCCCAGCACAGTCTCAAGAGCATGGAGGAGATTCCAAGGGACAAGGAGTTACTCTACGAATGCTGGGCAGGGCCATAGAAGGTTCTTAATCCATAAGCAGGATCGGTATCTGTTACTTTGTGTAAGGAAAAACAGGATGAGAACTGCCAGAGCCCTACAAAATTACCTCCAGTAGGCCACTGGTGTGAATGTCTCTGACCAAATAATTAGAAACAGACTTCATGAGGGTGGCCTGAGGGCCCAACGTCCTCGCTGCCTGGGATTTGCTCGATTGACATTTGCCATTGAACACCAGAAATGGCACGTCTGCCACTGGAGCCCTGTGCTTTTCACAGATGAGAGCAGGTTCACCCTAAGCACATGTGACAGACATGAAGGGTGGAAAACGTTATGCTGGCTGTAACATCATTCAGCATGACCGGTTTGGTGGTGGGTCAGTGATGGTCTAGGGAGGCATATCCATGGAGGGATGCAAAGAACTCTACATGCTAGACAATGGTACTCTGACTGCCATTAGGTATTGTGATGAAAACCTTGGACCCATTGTCAGACCCTAAATTGGTGCAGTGGGTCCTGGGTTCCTCCTGGTGCACGACAATACCCGACCTCATGTAGCGAGAGTATGCAGGCAGTTCCTGAAAGATGAAGGAATTGATACCATTGAATGGCCCCCACGCTTGCCTGACATATATCCAATAGAACACCTCTGAGATATCATGTTTCAGTCCATCCAACGCTGTCAGGTTGCACCTCAGACTGTCCAGGAGCTCAGTGATGCCCTAGTCCAGATCGGGGAGGAAACACCCCAGGACACCATCCGTCGTCTCATTAGGAGCATGCCCGATGTTGTCAGGCAAGCATACAAGCATGTGGGGGCCATACAAACTACCAAACTACTGAGTACCATTTTGAGTTGCTGCAATGAAATTTCAGCAAAATGGACTAGCCTGCTGCATAATTTTTTCACTTTGATTTTTGAGGTGTCTTTGAATTCAGTCCTCTGTAGGTTGATACTTTTCATTTCCATCAAACGATGGGGCATCCTTATGTTCCTAACACATTACCCAGTCCATATTAGTATAGATATCCAGTATGATACTTTTCCCCATTTGATGTGTTTTTGAAGTGTTCCTTTAATTTTTTTGAGCAGTGTATTATTTCTTCATACATGTGAAAGCTCTTCGGTATTATGGTATTCTAAGGAGCTCATTTAAAAAAACAGCATTATAGCTGCACTACATATTTATAAATCACAGCTACGTATTTGGGACTCTGAAGCCATACCTCCCATCTTTAAAACTGTAAAAAGAGGGACGTAATGGGAAGCAGCATTTAGGATGGTTGGGGGGATATGCTGAAACCAGAAAAAGCAGAAATTAGTTCTATGGAAAAAAATGTAGATGAGAATCTGGTCATGTGACCTGTCAAAGCCAGATGACTGACCAGTTCTCTCTTCCTCATTTTAAGTGGAACTAAATGAATGCTAACTGTTACATTTGCTTGTTCTCTCAACAGAACTGTCAAACCATTGAATGGCTGGTGTCATATCTGATCACATGCACACCACCATGAAAACAGCAGATAAAAAAAGGCTAAGATATTAGCTTCTTTAGCTGTAAAGAATAGAAAGATTTAGTTCTGTTTTAACTCAGTTATGAGGGTCCAGTTAAAGAGAGACAGTCTGAAGGTATGCAGCCTCTGTATTCCTCTGTTTTAGAAAACCCTTGGCTTTGTAAATGCTGTGTCATAGGAGCCCCATGTATAAATGATTATCTGTAAAAAGCAATTGTATATACATACTAAAAAAATGTATAAACCTCATATAAAAATGACCAAAAACATGATTTTTTTCTTTCAATAAACAAAGTGGGAGCTTATGGATGTACATAACAGCCATGTTTCAATTGACTTGTATTGATTTGTATTCTCTAATTTTTATATAATCAACTTGAAATTGAAAAAAACAAATCACCCATTCAGACAAGTAAATTGCCTTTCAGCTGTTGTATTTTAAAGTATACTAACTTGGAGGTGAGAAAAGCAGGTACTTAGGTAGTTTGTCTTTTGAGAAAATTGACTTAAAAGATACAGAATAATTGTTTAAAAAGGCCAAGATTAAGTAGAAAAACATCACATTCTGAAAAAATAGCTAGATTACTATTTTTGAATAGAATTAAACCTCAGGTTTATTTTGTAAGTATTTTAAAGTTCAAAATCTGACTTTTTTTCCTTTGCATTTAATAAAAACAAATTATTCTTTTTAAATTACATCGCTCTGAAACTTTATAAATGGAAGAATAGCAAATGCAGGGAGGAATTACACATCTAATTTATCACTAATAATAAGTGACAAATGGAATCCAAAGTGTACCCGTGTTCTTAGATAAAACTCTATTCTTTATTTCCTTTGCTACTAAGCAAAGAAAGTAAGAATTGTCCTTATCCTTTTTTTTTGTAATTGTGAACAATGTGCTATTTTCTAAAGGTGAGAAACTATGACACTTTCAAAGCACAATAAACTTTTAAAGATTCAATATCTACATCCACCACCCTCCTCCACCAAAGCATGTATATTTATTATGACAGTACAGGAACTCTTTATTAACATACTGAAAAGTGGACGTGCTCAGGGGTGTATTTACCACAAGGCAAACAAGGCATTTGCCTAGGGCTGCATTTTTTCAGAGGGGCAGCAGCATTTTTCAGGGGGGCAGCGCTGCCCTTCAAAAGAAGGGATGGAAGAAAGGACACTGGGGTGGAGTGTTGTTGGTCAATGTCAGGCTCTTATTGTGGGGAAGGGGGGTGCTTATCAGTGTCAGAATCTCTCCGTGGGGGGGGGGGGAGGAGCAGATTTTTGTGTTGCCTAGGGCAGCATGAAACCTAAATACACCACTGGATGTACTAGGTAGTGGCAGTCAACTTTCTTAATATAGAGGGCCTCAATTATGGCCCCTGACATCACTAAAGGGGCCACACATAATATTCACTGAATGTAATACTACAAAAACTGTCAGAGACTGCAGACATGCATTGATAGATGTTGAAAAACTGCAGACATGCTGCATGAATTGTTGGAGAGTTGAGACGCGCTTCAGGAGACATAGAGGTTGATCTACTAAAGATAAATAGGCTGTTGACCTTTCAAGTGTAGTTGCACTTTGCAGGTGATTTTGCCCCAGAGCTATGTGGTGAAGTTTCTTTTAGAATATCCAATCACATGCGAAAAAAATAAAACCGCAATTTTGCTTACAATTGATTGGATGATGGAGTCTCAAGAAACCTGGAGTTAGGCTTTAAAGAGTATTTTTCCTTCACTGACCTGATCAGCATCTAGTGAAGGAAAACATAGACTACGGTCTGCAAGGGCACTGAGGGCTGCACAATAAATGTCAAAGAACCAGAGGTCACGTACCAGTGTGCAAACATTGTTAAATGTTGCCATGTTATTGAAAGAAATATTTTTTTCTCTATATACGTTAAAATATCTTTGGGAATAGAAGAACTGTTACAAATTAATGACTCTCAGAGATATAGCATTTTAGTCAGCGATATTAAAGACAATTTACCAAATTATAATTGGTTTAAAAAGGAATTCTCAGAGCAAGCATTCCCACGTAATATAAAAAAAAGTTAAACATCCATTAAGTGCTAGCTATATTTGTTGAATGGAAATTTCTAAGTATAAGAATTAGTATCTTATAATGGTAGATTTATTATTATTAATTCCCTAATTTTTTAGCATTGAAAAGCTGAAAATAAACCAAACAGAAAGGCTTGCGTGGGTATAAAAAAAAACTCCTCAGTTTATTGGTACAAAAACTAGGTATGAATATGTACAAAATAGCATGTGAATAGACCATTTCTAAAAACAATAAAATATTACATAAAAAATAAAAAAAACTAGCCTTGTGAAATATGAATGTATACAATTATATCAACCAAAATTACAGTAGTAACCTCAACTTATATAGCACATATACAATTTATGTAAAGAGGTCTTACTTTTAGTAAGTTTACTAAGCCTTATGGGTTGCTTCACATTGCCCTGCTGTGCTTTTGCTAAAGCTCAGCTAACGCACAATTTTCATGCAGGTAAGCGCTGCTTTCCCATAGACTTCTATGAGGTCCTGCAGGTTGGGTGTGCAGCACAGGGACAGTGTAAAGCTGCCCTAACTAATCAAACCAATCAAAATCTTTGCTGAAATCAGACCAGTACAATATGAATTCTGATTTATTGTAAACAATTAATTCCTTATGTAGCTGGGATTTTATTTATTTATATTTTTCTAAATATATAGTGATAGCCAGGGTTATCTATTACATGTGCAGTATCTAATCCCTCCACTGTAGTGCTGCACAATGGTTGTACTGTACCACTCCTCTCTCTCAGTTCATTGATTACACTATGTGGCTGTTATATCAAGCATCGCTAATCAAAGCCTTGGAATACTGATCTCCCTGTAATGGCTAATTTGATTGCCATGCATCAGTAATGTATAAAATCATTTTTTAAATTAAAAATAATTTTAGGTGATATTAACACTTATTTTCTCACCAGGCAGGATTTTTTGAAGAAGGAAATACTGTGAGAGTGCAGGACACTACATTAATAAATAAAAATATATTTTTTTAAAACCTGCAATACTTATTAATACAGTTGACATACATAAAAAGAACAAGCTATGTGAGCGCTGGGTTGCGGTATAGATGGAGAGCTGGCAGCATAAAGAGGGAAACCTCAAGATCCTCCAGTGAAAATATAAGCAAGTGAAAATATGCAGTGCTAAAATGATATTAATGAAGAATAAATATGCGTATATAAATAAATATGAAAATTAGTAAATATAATAATGGTATTCCAAACTGGCGTTTAACAACGCTCATGAGGTAAAAACAGTCTTGGATAAAATCCCATAAGGTGCATAAAGTGACAATTGTGCTCTAGTCCGTATGATAAATATTGCGAATATCCGTGATTGTTGTGGCTGTGAAAATAGGTGTACAAAGCAATAACCAGACAGCACAAGTGATTGTGCGTTGGAGTATATAAGACCTACTCCTTGGTACTCAGGGAATGGAACCTATGCACATGGAACCTTGGAGTCGTCAGGGAATGGAACCTTGAAGTCGTCAAGGCAGAAACCCACCACCAGGTGTCATCCATCCAGGACAAGTTACCAGTCTCCAGCAGTACAGATCTCAGCCATCAGGACAGGTTAACAGTCTTGTGCTATACAGATCTCAGCCATCAGGACAGGTTAACAGTCTCGCGCTATACAGATCTCAGCCATTGGGGGGATCATGCAAATATGCATAGATCAGGTAGGAAGAAGCACCTTAGGAGAAGGGGGGCTCGCCAGCGAAAGAAACGAGCCCAAGAGAAGAAAAGCTCCAATAGTGTAGTAATTTATTTCTTCAGGTATAGGTGACAACAAAAAACAAAAATCAGACACTTACATATATCAATCCATTAGAGCCACCGGCCATAAGTGGGGCCATGCGGTGTGCAGGTGAAGGTTAGGTGCACCTCGCTAACGCGTTTCGTGTAACACACACTTTATCAAAGGGAGCTGACATACATATTTAACTTTCCATTAAAGTATTAACTTAGCTGCGGTGGAAGGGAAAGGGTTTACTGTCCAATTACAGCTCAATAGCAACAAGTAAGTTGTGATAAACCTCCTTCACTGATGTGCACCAATGAGGCTGCAATTATGGGCATTGATAAGCGTCACTGTTGGGCACTGATATGCAGCACTGATGAGGAGGCACTGATAGGTGGCACTGATGGGCATGGGCAGGCATCACTTATGGGCATTGACAGGCATCACTGATGGGCACTGATAGGCTCTGATAGGCGGCACTGACTGGCACTGATGGGCAGCACTGAAAGGTATGCACTGAAATGTGGTATCGATGTGCACTGGTAGGCACTGATATGTGGCATTTATGTGCCCAGGTATGTGGCATTGATGGGCACTTACAGGTGGCATTGATGGGCACTGACAGATGACACTGATGGGGAGTAATGCCGATTACCGGCTCTCCTCTCTTCACAAGCTTTTAGCGGGAAGAGAGGACTGCCGATAACCAGCATTTCCTATTTACATGTGATAAGCTGTGATTGGACACAGCTGATCACATGACAGAGCCAACATGGCTGATCGTGGCGCCGCACGCCCCCAAGGGTTCGCACACGCAGTTAAAGTGGGAGGACATCATTTGAAGTCCTCCCAGAACGAGGGAACTGCTGCCCTCCTATCATTTCCTTATATGGCAGACGGGAGGTGATTAAAATGCATGACACAACGTAATTTTGAGGTCACACACACAGTCATAGGCCATCTCTCTTAAGAGCAAAGTTCTCTATGTGTGTTTTGCTTGAGCTGCCAAAATTCATTTTTAAAAATGATTTAATATAGCAGTCCAGAGTCATAACATTTACAGATGATAGCTGGAAAATTTTACTTCCCAAGATACATTTCATTAAAGAAAATAATTCTTTACTATTATATATATTATATTATCTTAGTATTATTTATTTAAAACTTTTTTTAATATTGTTTTATATTATTTTTGTATCAGAGGGGCCCCTATACAGAAGGGGGTCCACGGCAGTTGCCCCTTTTGCCCCCTTATAAATCTGGCACTGCCTGCACCATTTCTTTTGGCTCCCGTAGTATAGAAGAGCTTTATGTCTTTACTTTAAAGGGTAAGCTATTCTTCATTTTACTCTTTTTTTTACTTGATGTTTATAAGAAATGTACATTAGTACAATTTATTTCTAATGAATGCCTTTTTTTCCAACCAACTTGGCCTCAATGACTGAAGGCCATTACAAGTCCAGTAATGATGATCATTTCATATCCTTCTGATGTTTCCATTTATCCTTGGTACACATGGAAGCTCTGCAATGCCTAGACAAAATATTGACTAAGGGGGTGATGTTTATAAGAAATGTACATTAGTACAATTTTTTTTAGAATTAATGTCTTCTTTTCCAACCAACTTGGCCTCAATAACTGACGGCCATTACAAGTTCAGTAATGATGATCATTCCAAATCCTTCTGATGTTGCCATTTAACCTTGGTACACATGGAAGCTCTGCAATGCCTAGACAAAATATTGACTAAGGGGGTGATGTGTAACTGATGTACAAACAAAATTCTAATTGCATAATGTCTTTTGGCACATAGCAACCAATCAGAATCCTTGTTTCATTTTTAAACCTGTACTGCAGAAATGATGTCCAAAAACAGATTAGTTACTATTGACAAGAATTTCTTCTTACAAAGTTTTTTTTCATGCATTTAAAAATAAGAGACTTGTAACTGAGATAATCAAACAATTGTTCCAATGGTGTGGTAGTTATAAAAATGTGCGAAACATTACTAACTCAATAACTAGTTGGGTGTAGTCTGCCAGCTAATCTTACAGTGTGGCAAACATTTGATTGGCTGCTTTGCTTTCCTCCATTTTTTAACAGTCATCAGTGCACATATTTTACTGAATTTCCCTAAAGGAGCCTCTTGTCTGAGCTGCCAATTTCTACGAACGTCCCAGCAGAACTACTATAGGATAATGCATTGCGTTTCCTCACTTGCCCTTAAATCCCATGTTTGCTGAAGAGTCTTGTTAAATCAAAACCCTTGTCGCTGGGCTGTTAAAGATGAATCTCAACTCATTGAGGAAGACAGGGGATGACAAACGGCCCGTGCTTTACCATTTTCATAATAGCCATAAATTTCGGCGAGAACATTTCCACCGTATCTTGGTTTATAAGGAAATATTGCTGTTCTCTAGTGTTTGAAAATGAGGCTGCACTGATCATTGTAAAGAATCAGCGTGAGTACAATCTCCTGGACAGCCGTGAGTACAGGAGGTGTTTGCCATTAGTTTTACTGGATTAAACATGACATATAACAACATAAAATATAACGCAACAATGCAGAATGCAAAAAACTTCTACATTTCATTGTTTCAGAGAAAATTGTATTTAAAACAGCCACATTAATGCTTTGTGACTTTGGGGAAAAAAAATTACACTCCTTAATTGAAAAATTAGTATGATGCCCCATTCCTCCTACTCATGGGTACATGTCTAGGAAAATACATTTTAGATTCTGCATATTGCAACTCTGCAATTCTCTATCAGGCAACAGAGGAGTAGAATGAACTAAAAAGATTTCTATTCTACAATGGTAATTTTCACTATTCTACTCTGTTTAAAGTGTATGTGGTTGATTTACTAAAGACAAATAGACTGTTTACTTTCTAGGAGAATTTTACCCAGAGCATAGTGAATGAGGTAAGGATCTGCTGACTTTCATCATCTAATCATGTGCAATAAAAAATTGTGTTTTTTTTTTCTATTGTATTTGCACTTGAATGGGTCTTCTTTGCAAAGTTGTATTTCACCACATTTACTAAACTCTGGTGAAAATTCTCTGCCTATTTGCCTTTAGTAAATCAACCTATGTAATCTCAAACAAGATTTTGTTCTTGCAAATATATCCTTAAAAGCAGTTGGTAAAGTGGTTGTAAAGTTCAGACATGAACTATAAACAAAGCATGTCCCTCCATAGTGTGTACTTGTCTCAATCTAGAGCACTAAGTGTCATTTATGTCTGCTGCTTCATTCCTCTTTTATCAGAGAGTCACTTTTGACAAGTTTTTCCAACACCAAGAGAAAAAAAGGTGACGTGGAGGGACCTCCATCAAATTGACAGCCTCAGCTCTGTTCCTGTGGGCTGTGTAAAGGTGGGCGTGTCTCTTCCCTCCAATCAGCTCTCAGAGTTCTCCTCACTGAGCCCCCCTTTTTTTCTGAACTCTTAGACAAGCTTTATTAATTCAGCACTTTGAACTGATGTAGAGAAAAGAAGTCTGCAGATAAACAGGTACAACGTCTTTGTGAGAATTTGTTTAATCTCTGTGTATCACCTGAGGCCAGTCACTTCACTGGGTATATATGAGGGTTTACAACCACTTTAAATCTGTTCAATAAGTGCAGAAGAGAGCAAAAATCATGTTGATCCTGGCAGAAACCCAGTGAGCTTGCTGCACTGAACTCTCAAGTGTTATCATCTCTACCTAGTTTACTTTTGTGCTCTACAGAACACCTCTCATCTGTGTTATGGTGATGAAAAGAGACGGATGTCTTATGTAATCCAAATCAGAAGTGAGCAGCCTAGGGTGACAGTGCTGTCTTTCCCTAGATACAGAAGAGTGAGTAAGTGTTGACACACTAGGAAATGAAGGTTGTTACTGGAAGGATCGTAAAAACAAAAAATGAAAAAAGAACAAATGCAGCCTCCACATCTAAGAACCAGTAATCTGCAATGTATTATGTTCTTGGGTTTTGATTCACTTTCAGATTTACTTCTTGACGCAGCGGAGGAAGTGGATACGGATACATAGTTGAGGGTGACAGGTCCTGGCATAAAAATTGCTTTCCAACTTTAAAGAATGTGTTAACCACTTGAAGTTAGTATTTTTAACATCCCTTTATGTATCATAAAACACAATTATAATGTCTTTTATTAAGATTTCTCTTCTGTAGCAACCCACAGCAACCAATCAGAGAAGAACATTCTGCTGATCCTAGACCAATGAAAACTAATCTTTAGTTACTATAGGTTATTGTATTCAACATTTTTTGCACTACAGTATTAAAGCCGAACTCCTTCAGTCCTTGATGGTAAATATAAGTCACCATTGTTTGGGTTGCGGCCCCTTTAAGGGGCACAACAAGAGAGGTGTCTTTGATTGCTAAGGATTAATCCACCTGTGAGACAGGTCTAAAAAGAGCAGGAAGCAGTCAGCAGATGTATGTCAAGTGTTTGTGGAGCTGAACATAGGGGGTTATTTACTAACACTGGAGCATGCAAAATCTGTTGCAGCTCTGCATAGAAACCAATCAGCTTCCAGGTTTTATTGGCAATGCTTAATTGAACAAGTTGAAGTTAGCAGCTGATTGGCTACCATGCACAGCTATACCAAATTTACTGTGTTCCAGTTTTAGTAAATCTACCCCACAGTGTGCTCTGAGCTACTCTTTGCTGAGACTCTGCTTGCCTCTGTAACCTTTGTGGGACTCTGGAAGTAGGTGGGAACTGTAAACCCTATTGTGGCACAGGTTTCCACTGGAGGTGAGACAAATTTTGTTTTGTACCCAAGGTATATGGAATGTTTTGTTTGCAAAGCTACCTTGTTTTGGCTGGTGGGAACTGTAAACCATATTGTGGCACAGGTCTCTACTGGAGGTGAACCAAATTTTTATTTTGTATCAGAGGTGTATGGACTGTTTTGTTTGCAAAGCAACCTTGTTTTGGCTGGTGACTCCAGGCTTCCTCCATATCACAATATGAAAGCACACAACTGATTGAGTCCTGGTGCTGCCCTTTCATTCCAAGTCTGAGTAACATTTGCTTTAATTAAGCAGTATAATATTGAAGTCTGAACATTGGGGAGAGGAGACAACTACCTCCTGTCTATAGTGACTGATCTCAGCCTAGGCAAAGTTACTTGCCTGGAGCTCAAGGCCATCTTTTTTATTGATAAAAGGTGAGTATATTGTGAAAAATATACTGTTTGTGTATACTGTGAAATATCATAAATGTTTTCATACATACTTACTAAAAGGTCCACTCTACATCTGTGTACTATGTTTTAATGTCACCCAAGCTTGCTGCATGAAAGCAGGAATATTAGTTTAATTTCATTATATAGGAGCAGGTCCTTCTACAACTTAAATTAAAGTTTTATTCAGTATTTACATGCAGTTAGTAACAGGGGGTCAATAAAAAAGCAGATATCTATGAATTATTAGAACACCTTTTCAGGTCTCCATTTCCCACACATTGGGGAAGATTTACTAAAGCTGGTGCACTCTGAATCTGGTGCAGCTGTGCATGGTAGCCAATCAGCGTCTAACATCAGCTTGATCAATTAAGCTTTGATAATGAAACCTGGAAGCTGATTGGTTTCTAGGCAGAGTTGCACCAGATTTTTCACTCTCCAGTTTTAATAAATAACCCCCACACAGTGGGCTACGAATGCCTAAATATCTCTTCTACATGTGCTTATGCATATTAGCAGTGGGGACCTCCAACTACAGGAGGACCATTGTACCTTCTAGACAGAAAGCAAGGCATGCATGTATAATGAACAGTTATGGAGACAGTGGCGCCCAGGGGTTGACAGACAACTCATGGGGCAATAGGGGATCATGGGGCCCCTGTGCCCTTGCCCAAACTCAAAAAAGCCTATGAAAAAGGTGCCAGGGGCATCTCATGGGGCCCCCTACTGACCCCGGGCCCTCGGGCAGTGCCTGAGTTTCCAAATGGTCAGTCCGACCTGGTGGCGCCCCATGTTAACTCCTCTTCTTATATTTAAAACTGACATACTAAAATATTAATATCAAACAAAAATCAAAAAAGGCCATTTCACTGTGCATTCCTTTACTAGGGTATCCATTTGTCTACTGCTTTATATGGCGAGCCGACTTTTCAGAGTCTGACGCAGCACAGCATTTAAAATTCCTTCTTTGTGCCACTCGCTCACTCTCTCTCTCACCTTGCTAGTCACATGGAATCAGCAATTGCCACTTTCATATTGAGAATGGCAGCTGCCCTTGCCACTGGATTATTCTCTCCGTGTTTACAACACATAAAATAGCACCTCTCCAGGCATGATTAAGTAAGCAATTATATTTCCTGATCTATTAAGTCTTGATTGCTTATCAAAGCATTCAGCCAGATCATTTTCTTCCTGTCACTTCCAATTAATTGAGCACTTTCTTTAGTAAGAAAGCCTTTTTTTCCCAACATGCTTCCAGGATAGCGCTGAGCTGCTCGTCCTGTTAAATGCACAGACTATCATAGCCATTTATTTGTCTTGTTAAGGAATAGCTGTGCATACATCTCTACTGATAACATCAACCTTAATCCCTGTGTGAGAACAAAGGATTCTGGTGAGACATGAACATGTACCAGGACTGTAATGTATTCATGTCATTTAATTTATTCAGGGCTTCTTCCACTCTGTGGATAATGGTAGATTAAAGTAGACTATTACTCAAACGTTATTACAAACTTACCGGGATGGGTAAAAAGTAACAAAACACATAAAATGACTTTTTTTTGGAGCTGCCGCCAGAAACGTCTGACATGACAAACTTTATTCTTAGTCAATTGGCTTCTACCAGAGAGGATGATTAGTGGTGAGTTATTGGGGTTGATTTATTAAACGCAAAAAGGTTGTTCACTTTGCATGGGAATTTTCACTTTGAAAGGAATTTTTCCTTAAGATTAATGAATGTGGAAAAAACTCATCTTGCAAAGAATATCCAATCACAAGCAAGAAAAAAAAGAAAACAGTATTTTTTGCTTGCACATGATTGGATGGTAGAAGTAAGAAGAATTTCACCTCATTCACTAAGTTGGGGGAATATTTTCTAGCAAAGTGAAAAGTCCCTTATACAATGAACACTCTGTTGCATTTAGTAAAGGCATTGCCTTTAAGAGGGTATTTTAACCTTTTATTATTCTTTTTTATATATCACAACAAAAGAGTTAAAATGGTTTTACAGTGCATTAAAATGCATCTATGCTATGCTTTATTTGTGGAGGGCACACTCAATTTAATGGTAGTCCTGCCATCTGTTTATATTTTCCTTCCCTCTGCGTCTCTGCCACTCTATGCAGCTGCCTGCAGTGAAGGTAGAAGGCCCGTATAAGTTCCAGGTTGACACCTAAAACTTACTCAGGGCTATCTTTCTGCCTAGTATGAAGAAAATGCCTCCTGTGGATACGTGTGATAGCCTGGTATAGGTATAGAAGAAAACTCCACATCAGTGGGGAATTGTTTTTAGCCTTGCTGCCCTCTAGGACTGCGGATGTCCTGAAGCCACTACAAAAACATAAACAAAAGGGGCGCACTAGCCTAGTGCATTTTCCCCCCAAAAATGTATTTAATATCAACATAAAATGTACTCACTTACTTACAAGCATATAAATTAAAATCACTAATCAAACTACTTGGCTGTAGCCCAGTGGTCTTGGATTCGGCACAGTCTAGAATACAGGGGGACTTCACTGGAGTCTTTGAAATGCTATCCAGAATACAGGGGGACTTCACTGGAGTCTTTAAATGGCTCTCGAATACAGGGGGGCCTCACTGGAGTCTTTGAAAGGCTATCCAGAATACAGGGGGACTTCACTGGAGTCTTTAAATGGCTCTAGAATACAAGCGGGGGGGGGCCTCACTTGAGTCTTTGATTGGCTATCCAGAATACAGGGAGACCTCACTGGCACTGGAGTCTTTGAATGGCTCTAGATTATGAGTGGATCTCACTGGAGTCTTTGATTGGCTATCCAGAATACAGGGAGACCTCACTGGCACTGGAGTCTTTGAATGGCTCTAGAATATGAGGGAATCTCACTGGAGTCTTTGATTGGCTATCCAGAATACAGGGGGACTTTGCTGGAGTCTTTGAATAACTCTAGAATACAGGAGAACCTCACTGGAGTCTTTGAAAGGTTAATTCAAACCAATTCAAATACTCCAGTGAGGTCCCCATGTATTCTGAACTGTGACAAATCAAGGACCACTGGGCTACAGCTGAGTAGCTTGATCAGTGATTTTAATTTATAAGTTTGAAAGTACATTTTATATTGATTTTAAATACATTTTGTGGGAAAAACACTAGGCTGGTGTCCTCTTTTCTTAGTTTTTTTGTACTATCATTCTGCCTTCATGTGTCAGTGCTTGATTTCTAAACAGCTTATCACCAAACACCAGTGCGGTCAGATGGGAGGAAAGGAAATAGGTCACATGCTTCCCATATCTGAAAGTACAGGGAATTTTTCTATAGGTCCAAAGCAAACAGAGTGGTAGGGGAGTGAAAAAAAGGTAAATAAGGACATCATTTGGAACCACAATTAAAGTCAACTTTTTTCTTTGTTTAGCAGGGGCAAAGCACAGGTAACCTTTCACACTTAAAGTGTTACTAAACCATCAATAGTAAAATCAGTCTGTATATGCAGTAAAGCATGCTTGTTATATTCACTGTGGAACCTAAAGGGTTACCCTCTGCATTGTGCAAAAAGGCTGTTTGATCTTGTCTTTTCCCCTTCTTCTACTGTGCCCAAGCCATCTGCTGATATTACAGAGCTCTAGGAATCCCTCTGCACATGCTCAGTTTAGTGTGTATGGCTAGAAAGTTTTTTTTTTTCTTTGGGAGGGCTAATCACAACTGTCCAGACAGAGGGTCAGGGTGTTATGCAGCCTCATAGGACAGTCAGAGCAGAATGAAAACTACAAGCATCAAACAGTGCTCAGGTGAACAATAACAGAAGTCACAAGAATGCTATATACTGCTAATGGGAAAAAGCTATTTAGCAGTTTATATTTTAATACAATAATTGCATTTCCATGTTCTGTGTACTGTGGGAGACCAGATATAGTGAATGCAGGGTCAGGGGTTTAGAAACACTTTATGTATAAGTCTACTTTAAATGTTTTATTGTTATGCTTGGAAGAAAGTTATAAAGGGCCATGATACATAAATAACATATTGGTTTATGTACACGATTTTAATAACTTTCCTGTGTAAATATGTAAAAGTTTCAAGTACTTGTCAAAACTGAATTTACAATATGGCTGGTAAAGTGAGAGCAATAATTTCCAACAATTCTATAGAAGAATATTACCAGCTGTAACTTTAAAGCCTCCATTAGCCTGATATGGCATATAACGCAGAACTTTTACACATTGTATACAAAATGTTTATGTCATCCATATATCATCTATTAAAATCTAAATAAGCAAACAGCAATGTAGTTTTATTCTAGGAATTAAAACAAAACAACTCTTAAGGGAACATTTACCAAAACTGGTGCACTCAAAATCCGGTGCAACTGTACATAGTGGCCAATCAGCTTCTAACTTGCTAGCTTGTTCAATTAGGCTTTGACAATAAATCCTAGTAGCTGATAGTGTGACCCAAAGAGGGTCAGCATGACTAAAGGGAGGAACAGGTCAGAGAGAGGTTAAAATCTGGGTCATTTATTGGTGAAGGGGCATAGTTCTTACCTTGTTGGAGGCCTAAGGTTGGATTGGCAGAGCAGAGCCCCAAGTGTGGTTTGTGCAAGGGATAGTGGGTATTGATTCCGTAAAATTATTGCAAAGAAGAAACTTCCCTTCCCTCCCGTCCAAAATTCCGGCTGCCTGGTGTTCTTGGGGTTACAGGGTTCGATTTTGTGGGTGTGCATTTATAGGTGAATAATTGTACCAAACCTACATGAAATTAAAATAGGGAACGTTGTCACAGAACCTTATCAGGTCTTTGGGGGTCACTGTGTAATTATATTGTTACAAACAAATTGGGGGCCCATCTAGGGTATGGTGCTTCCACTTGGTTAGTTATTGGTGGTTATCCCAGGAGCTAGGTCCCCTGGAGGAAAATGTAAGAATGTGTGAGGTTGTAATGTCTTTGTGCGGCTGAGGACATGGGCGGTTACAGTGATAAAGTGTGCCTTAAGGACACCCAATGACCCCTTTGCTGGTTGAATTGTTTCTATTTGCATTGTTACAATTGTTCTAATTTATGTTAGTTATTTGTTTGTTAATAAAAGGTCTGCTGTGGCCTTTTAAAACTATGTCATGCAGTCTGTGTCTTTATTGTAAAAGTTTAAGGACCGAGGTTGACAAATCTTTTAGTCATGGGTGCTCTGCACAATTGCACCAAATTGTGTGCGCACCACATTTAGTAGTCTCCCCCCTGCCTACTGCTCACGTGAAAACATTTATATTGCACTACTATATTAATAGACCTTTTGTGGAGATGGGGATATACATAAGACCTATTAAACAAAAAAATTATATATAATGGTTTGGGTACAATTTGATTTATTTATTTTTGTAAATAGAGGTGGCCTGGCTGTGTCTTAGGAACATGCTTGCCGTACCCTTGTTCACTTCCATACTCATGATGGACATATCCTAAAATGCATGGCCTATCTGAGGGAATTAAAACTAATATTTAATCTATTCTGAAAAATTTTTATGAAAAAAAGTGTTTTACAAGCAAATGTTTTAACACAAACTACACATGGATTGGTTAGGAGAGCACAGCAGAAGCTGTTTGCCTTTAGTCTCTCTCTCTCTCTGAACAAAACTCCTAAAGAGTCATCTGTGCTTGCCTGGGGGAAGGGGGAGAAGGAGAAATTAACTACTGCTCTGGCTATTCATTTATTTGTAGATTGAAGTCTGTGCTATTGAGTTTTTAAACGTCAAAGCTAGCCTGGGAAATAGGCAACCAGAGCGCTACCTGTTGGTTAAAAATGAAAGTACAAAATATTAAATATAAGCATTTTTGTCCTGGCCAAAATAAACAAAATATATGATAAAAATGCTTTTAAGAAAAAACTTACCATAGTGTTAGTTCTGAGACAAATGAGATGAAAATTCACTTTGCAAAGAATACCCAATCACGTGTAAGGAAAAAAAAACAAACGTGTTAATGCTTGGGCATTATTGGATGATGGAAGTCATCAGGAATTTACTTCATTCACTAAGCTAACGAATAATGTAAAAATTGTCTTGGAAAGGAAACAGCCTATTTGCCTTTATTAAATCAAACCCATTGCCTGCAGAAAAGCTAAAGAGCAGAAGGATAAAACTAATCAATTCAGTGATTCAGTCATTCGGATCCTTGTACTACATTGCCGTTTATAAATCTAAAGGTGATTGTACAATCAGATTGTAACTTGTGCATCTGTGGTCAGTTTCAGAGTAAGTGAAGTTTGTTTTATTAGCACGTCACTACTGACAGGGAATCTGCAAGCAACTGGTGCAATTTTTGCTCTGCTAAATTTATAAAAGCTAAAGAATGTGGTGGGGGGTTTAAGCTTTGAGCTTTGGCAATAAAACCTGGAATCTGATTGGTATCTATGCAGAGCTGCCCCAGATTTTGTACCATGCAGTTTTCGGAAATAACCCCCCATGCGTTGCAAACTGAATATCTTTGAAGGACATTTCAGTACCCTGTTTAAAGTCACTTTTTCTGTTGCTCTTCGGTACTGCTCTTCCTTATTGTTATATATAGGTTTATACCAAAGTATGTGCACCCTGTACCAGTTACATCTTTCACAAGTAAAGAACTTCATGTTCTGGCACTACTGTCTGACAATGTTGTCACTCTACTATCTCTAGGGGCCCCCTTTTTTATAAACAGGCTTCCAAATTTCAGTAAGCCCCACTTGGCATCCCTTTTGGGGGCCAGAATGTGGGAATGAAGCATTATTGTCCCCCTTGCAAGGTTGTTCCCATGTTGGGGGGAACAAGGGTCCAAAGAGGATGTGGCGGAGTTTCTGAAAAGGACTTAATCTGAGAGCCTTCTTTATATTAAGGGGGCTCCCATATATCTGCACCCTGCATACCCCTTGTTACTCTTTGCCCCAAAAAAGATAAAAAGCAATAAATAAATCACCCACATTATGTTCTTCATCAGTGTAAATCTAACATCCATCGTGTCATCCATTGATTTAGATCCTCATCAATATCAACAGTCCTCTACCTGATGACCCACTACCTAACCATGTTTACTTGTCACACTCCTGCTGCTAAAATGACAGACCATATGCCTGCTGTATGTAAACAAACTGGCAGGGGATCTTTAATGCCGTCATTGACCAAATATGATATTGGTCATATTTGGTCAATAATCTCACCCATGATCCCTGGCAAGTTTATTTACAAACATGAGCATGCAGGGATTTGTCATTTTGTGGCAGTAGTGGCAAATTGGGCAGGCAAACTGTCCAGATATGGCCAGTGTTAAGCCATTTGATGAACTGTGAACAGACTGGGCTCAATCTGATCCCAAAGCTCATCTCTACTCAAAAATACTACTCCACACTTGAACACGGTTACACTTACACACTTACTTGTTGAGTGGTGGAACAAAATACATCCATCAAATTGATCATCTCACAACTGAAGCATTTTTGGTCCAGATACAATACAATTAAAGCTTATGTAAATCCTAACAATAAACATCTTTTATTTGGTTCCTTGGATCTGTTAAGTATACTAATAACAGTGTTTTGTTAAATCTTCTTAAGTGCAAAACATACTTGTTAAACTTGCCAGAAACCTTATAAGTTGATTATGTTCTGAGCTCTCTGCTTGTTCTGACTGTTATTAGCTACCTTATTCTCAGTGGTCTCTGTGAACTATGGAACTAAGCCTCTATGTGATATGGAGAAGAGGAGAGGGATTGAGTCATGTAGTCTTGTCCTATTTCTGTTGTCCTGACACAGAACAATGTCATCGTTAGTCTGGAATTGTGTTACTGGCAAAATTACCAGATGAAAATAAAGAAAAAAAGCTTGAAAAAATAAAACAAATACAGCCTCTATATCTAAGGGCTGGTAAGTTATAATATATTCACCACTTGCCCTGAGGAAGGCTTTACCCCCTTCTTGACCAGGCCATTTTTTACTATTTAGCACTGTGCTATTTTGACTGACAATTGCACAGTCAACACTGTACCCAAATAAAATTTATATAATTTTTTTTCACACAAACAGAGCTTTCTTTTGCTGATATTTGATCACCACTGGAGTTTTTATTTTATATTATATAAATGAAAAAAAGACCAAAAATTGTGGAAATTTTTTTTTCTTTTTGCTAGAAAATATATCAAATAAAGAAATGTAAAAATACAAAAAATCATAAATGTAGGCCAAAATGAGTGCATATTAATAGTTATGCGTGAAAGTTATAGCCTCTACAAACTATGGAAATATATACTCAAATTTTTACTTTTTTTTATATACTAGTAATGGTGGCGATCAGCAGCTGCAACAAATCACAGCACAGCCGGGTCTGCGGACGTGCATTTGCTCATCCTACCCAGAAGCACTGATCATGCAACAGGTAAGTGATCCAGCACAAAGAGGCCACCTTGCCGCCGTACAAGTGATGCGGTTGCAGCAAGTGGTTAAATGTTTGTTTTGGGATTAGATACATATAATTGTAAGAACTGAGCAGGGGCGGACTGACCATTTGGAAACTTGGGCACTGCCCGAGGGCCCGGGGTCAGTAGGGGGCCCCATGAGATGCCCCTGGTACCTTTTTCATAGGCTTTTTTGAGTTTAGGCAAGGACACAGGGGCCCTATGATCCCCTATTGCCCAGGGGCCCCATGAGTTGTCAGTCCGCCCCTGGAACAGAGGCATAGAAATAGAGATAAACAGTAGTAGCGGGAGTGTGATAGTTTGGCAGGCAATCTGACACTAACTGACACTTTGTGGGAACTAACACCAGTGACACTAATACAGTGATCAGTGCTAATACTATACACTGTCACTGTACTAATGACACTGGCTGGGAGGGGATTAACATTTAGGGGTGATCAAGGGGTAAACTGTATGCCTAAAAAGTGTTAATGTGTGTGATATGTGCTGCTTTTATTATTGGATCTTATTGTTTTTTTCCCTGCTTTGCAGGGAATAAAAAAAAACAGCACGATCACCTGTCACTATACAAAGCTCTGTCTTGTTTACCATTACAGTGCTTTGTTTGTGAATCAATGACCTGTTCATTGGGTCTCGGAGCTCAATCATTGGCCAGGACCTGCTGATTGGCTTGTGCTGCAATGAATCACAGCACAGCCGGGTCTGCAGGTGTGCATTCACGCACCCTACCCAGAAGTGCTGAACATGCATCAGGTATGTGATCCAGCGCAAAGAGACCACCTTACTGCCGCACATCTAAGTGATGCAGTTGCGGCAAGTGGTTAAATGTTTGTCTTTTTGGGATTAGATACACTTAATTGTAAGAACAGAGGCATAGAAACAGAGATAATAGCAGTAACAGTAAAGCACCCAGCCAGAAGGTGCTATTAAATCAGCTTTGTGTAGACACAGAAAACAGTTGCATGTAACCATGCACTTGGTCATGTGATCTATGATGTATTTGGCTAGGGGCCCCCTGGAGAAGTGGCTTACTTGTAGATTCCTACTACTACTCTACTGGGAAAGAAGCTCTTTGTTTTTTATTGACAGCAAGAACTGTTTCCTTCACATGTGTCCATGCATGAGTCCCTTTGTGATTATATCAGTAGACACAAGCAGTCAAATTCAATAAAATTCCACAAAACATCCTATTAGACTTAAAAGGGTGTTGAACGCTTTTATCCCAGCGAATAATAGGTTTTCCTGCATCATGCATTTTATGGTTAGTGGATCTCGTTATGGGAAAGGGAGTCATGCTTTTCTTAACAGCACAACAAACAACACATTACATTTTAGTTAGTGTGTTTGAGCTGGAGTATTTGCCATGTTCATTTAAAGCTGAACTCTAGAATAAAAGCTAAATATACACTCGAAATACAAAGGCGCTATTTAACCTGACATTGGATTATTTTTACTGTCCATCCAGTCCTAATATTTACACAGTCCTGGGAGTCAATATAACCACGTTGGAGCTTTATGTTTTCTACTGCAATTAAAGCAGCAGTTCACTCTCTCAATCAACACTGACTATTTTTAATCCTTATGCTGCTAGCATTAGTAAATAGGAAAGTTTATTATATTTACCTGTTTTAAACTTTTTTTTTTTAATTTCTTCAGTTACTTCCTGGTTTCCATGCCTAGGCAAATGATGTCATACATTCCAGCAGTCTTCTGGAGTGGAGGGAGGGTTCTCAGCTCAGCCTATGCCTGAGCTAAGGGCAGATGGATTCCAGGAAGTAAATGCTACTTGAATCATCTGCCATTACTCAAGATGACCAAAAATGCCAGGGGGAGCTTTTCAAATAGATTTCTTTTTTAATTCAAACAACTTTTATTGTCAAGATAATAGAGAAAATGGAACAGTACTTTCAGAATCCACAATGACATTACTGAAACAGCAGGATTACACATAAATAGAATAATGTGGATATGCAGATCCCGTAATAAACAGAATAACAGAAATAATAATCAAACAAAACAGAGGCCACAAGGATCCAAAACTTTCTTGACAATACCTTGCTTTTTCCTTTTTGCATCTTATTCCTTCTCGACCAGATGGAAACAGAAATGGGGGAAAGGAACAAAGCCCAAAACATGTCGTCAAACAATAAAAAAAAAACCACATCAACAACAACCTCTGGTTCACCCAAGACATCTCATCAAAAAGAATGGGAGATGCACATGAACTCCCCCCAGGGGGAGAAGTGGAGCCACACATCTGATATAAAATGTCACACCTGCAAAAGTCAGTCCACTATCAATTGAGGAGGGGCGAACCCAGGTGTATCCAGCCAACCCTGCCATACCTGCTGGAACTTACGATAAGCATTGCGATGTTGGTACGTGAGTTTCTCCTGTTTGAGTAAAGAATTAACATAATCTATCCATTGCTTACTAGTTGGAGGAGCCAATGATAACCAGTACCTTGCTATCAACTTTCTAGCCAGATATAAAAGTCTAGATACCATAATATGCCCTCCTGGTTGGAACAGTTCTTGGTCCAGTGCCCCCAACAGACAATGCAAGGGATCCTGGGGAACAGTATATTGCGATACTAGAGAATTAAGCTGGAGGACCTCACTCCAATATCTATGTAACTTGGCGCAACGCCAGAGCATATGAATGAAATCACCCTGTTGGACCCTACACCTCAGACAATCAGGTGAATCCTGCCCCACCGATACAGATGCACAGGGGTCCTATACGCTCAATGGAGAATAGACAATTGAGACAATTTATGAGAGGAAGAAAGAGAAATTCAAATAGATTTCTCAGCAAAATAAAGAATGGAGACATGGATGAATGAAAGAGTTTGTTCTGAATATTAAAAAATGAATTAAATTGCATTTTTGGTTTGTGGTTCTCTGATGCAGTGCTGTCCTACTTTAACCTCCCTGGCGGTATGATTATTTCAGATTTTTGATGCTGAAAGCGGTACCATTATTTTGCATGGAAATATGTATTTTTTTTATTGTAGGCTGTAATTTTTAGGAAAAACTCACTGAAATCTGTCCGAACAAGAGTCTAGTAAACATCCCGGGTATGATAAAATTTGAAACACAAAATCATAAATTATAATTTAATAAATAATCATAAAAATAATATAAAAATAATAAAAAATTTAATTCAATAATATAATCAAACCAAAAACACTGAAATGTGAAATATAGCGCCAAGTTCGCACATTGCTGAGCTCAGTCGCAAAATCGTTTTCAGTGTCTGATGACGAATTTCCCCCACGAATCATTATCACTCAATTCTGCAAGTGGTTCTGATTTACTATCGCTGTTCTCTAGCTGATCTAAAACCGCTTTTGACCTAAAGGGACACTTTTTGGACGCCATGGACATTTCTCAGTTTCCAGGCAGAAAGAACAGACAAAATGCAGGCAGGGCGCAGGACAAAGCACTAGGGACAATATGTATGTGAAATAGGTTGAAACAGCAATGTTTTACTGTGTAAAATGAAAAAAAAAAAAAATGACATTTTTTAAAATTTTTAAATTTCCCGCCGCTGGCGGCGGCGGCGCCCGTACGTCCCGACATCACAGGGACAGGACACAGAAGCCGGATGCCGGCATCGGCCGGAGGAGATGGCCGGGGACGCTGCAGGGGACACATCGTGGGAGCGCAGGGTAAGGTAAGTGAAGAACACATGCCGGAGCAGCGCCGCATGGTATTCCCGAGTGTAGCTCGGGGTTACCGCTTTTGGTACTGAAATGTTACCCCGAGCTACACTCGGGAATACCGCCAGGGAGGTTAAGCAACACCTCCCTGCCCCCAGCTTATAAATGGGCAGAGAAGACACAGCAACAAACTGATTAGGTCATCTCCCTGTTCTTTCCTTCTGTTAGCAGATGTGAATATAGGACACCTGATTGGCTCAAAGAGCTGCCCCTCCCTCCCAGCGTAAAAGCTGCTGTGCAGAATTTAAAGGAACGTAAAACAAGTCGAATGCGGGCATTTATACTAATTGCATGTAAGTAAAAAAAAATAACTGCATTAAGGCCCCTTTAACATAGGGTGGATTCTGTTCTGATTAGTAGGGGATCAGTTTGCAGATCCCCTGCTGATCAGAGCAGAGTGGACAGATGACACATCCACACAGAGCCTGTTCTACTGTATGGGAGGCCGGAAGTAAACAAACTCTGCTGTCTGTTTAATACCTGACAACCCTCCAATCCAGTCTGCCTAAACGGAAGTGGATGGATCCCTTTCCAAATTTTTTACCTCCTCAGCGGTATGATTCTTTCCGATTTTTTGTGCTGAAAGCGGTACCATTTGTTTGCATGGAAATATGTAGTTTTTTATTGTAGGCTGTAATTTTTAGGAATAACTCACTGAAATCTGTATGAACAAGTCTAGTAAACATCTCGGGTAGGATAAAATTTGAAACACGAAATCATAAATTATAATTTAATAAATAATCATAAAAAATAATAATATAATAATAAATTTAATTCAATAATATAATCAAACCAAAAACACTGAAATTTGAAATAAAGAGGCAAATTCGCACATCGCTGAGCAAAGTCGCAAAATCGTTTTCAGTGTCTGATGACGAATTTCCCCACAAATCATTATCACTCAATTCTGCAAGTGGTTCTGATTTACTATCGCTATTCTCTAGCTGGTCTAAAACCGCTTTTGACGTAAAGAGACGCTTTTTGGATGCCGTGGACTTTTCTAAGTTTCCAGGCAGAAAGAACAGTCAAAATGCAGGCAGGGCACAGGACAAAGCAGTAGGGACAAAATATATGTGAAATGCATTGAAACAGCAATGTTTTACTATGTAATAATCATTTTTAAAAAAATGACATTTTTTAAAGATTTTAAATTTGCCGCCGGTTCCGGCATCCGTACGTCGCAGGGACTGGAACACGGAAGCCGGATGCCGGCATCGGCCGGAGGAGATGACCAGGGACGCTGCAGGGGACACATCGTGGGAGCGAAGGACAAGGTAAGTGCTGCAGGGACTCCCTGAGCAACGCCGCATGGTAAGCCCGAGTGTAGCTCGGGGTTACCGCTTTTGGTACTGACATTTTACCCCGAGCTACACTCGGGAATACCGCTAAGGAGGTTAAGTAGACTGGATTGAAGTCAGAAGTAGGTGGGTGTAAATAGACACAAGTCCATTTACATCTGCCTGTTCATAGGAATGCATAGACCTTTTGATCAGGTCCTCCAGAAAAACTGATAGACTGACCTGATTGGATCACTGGTGTTAAAGGGGCCTCAGGGCTCTTTTAGATGGGCTGAGCTTTGGTTTTACCACCTGAATGCTAACATTACAGCTAAGGTTGCCACCTCATCCCTTTAAAACTGAACACATATTGTTTACACAGGTTCTGTGGCAGATTAAGGTGGTAATTAAACTCACTTAGTGCCTTATCTGCATTAAATTAGCCTCAGAACCTGTGTAATTAATGTGTGTTCAATTTTAAAGGGATGAGGTGGCAACCCTAATTACAACCTGATAGGGCTGTACATATGCAGTGTCCTTGATGCTTTGCTTCGCAGCCACAGCAATTTTAATTTGGACTTCAGAGTTGGATGAGCAGCAACACCTGCCAAACTCACCCATTGAGATCAAAGAGGTTGCACAGCAACTGCAATCCAAACGCAGGCTCAAAGTTGCATCACACAATATTAAATTGCCATTTGGCAATTTACAAAAACAAAAAACCTCTTGCCAGCTGCTCCTATACCTATATATTTTAGGTGGAAGTAACTTATTATGCAGGCTGACCCCAATTTTGATTTTGAAGCAGATATTCTACATTGAAGCAATGTTTGGGATCACAAATATCCCTAGAACAGGACACGCTAGATGCTTTTGAATCTTGGTCAAGCCCACAAATTAGCTAACTCATCTGTGTATAGGAGACAGCTCCAGTGGAAATGATTGAGACCACCTTGGCCAAAGCAAAGATTATAAACTGACACAATGTTTGGAACCAAAGGTATTGTTAGGACAGAACAAGCTGTATGCTCATGAATCCTGAACTAGCCTACAAATTGTCTAACTCCACTGTGTATAGGAGACAGGTGCAATGCAAATGATTGAGGCATAATTCAGAATAAGGATCACAAGCAACAAACAGTCTGTCACCAATCACATTCATTTTAGGTCTCTATTGGGAACCTCTAGCATTACACAAGCTGACACTATTCATCATCAATCTGACTATTTATGTTTCTTCTGTTGGGTAACTGTAATATTTCTTCATACATTTAATTGTACATTTCATTATTCAGAGGTGGTTAAAACAAAGTTTTGCCCAGAAGCAGAACATATTAACCAATCAGAAGGAAGTTAGTAGTTCATACATGAGCGCTCCGTAAAATCTATCATTAAATCAAGATGATTAAAAATGCTTTTATATTTCATCGCTGCTCTTTTAAGTAAGGATAAAAGAAAAAAAATAATTAAACTTCAAGAAAGAACCAAGGTAACCTCATGAAATGTTGAACAATCTAGCCTGATCTCAGAAGAAAACATTTGTGATGAACCAGGAATTGCAAAGCATGGCTCTCAAAAAAGAATACTGAGATTATCACCCTGAGGAAATGACAGCATGTGTAATGGTAAGGGCTTTTCACATTGGTAAGTCCCTGCATCTTAACAGACACTGCTTGAAATCCACCACATTTTACAGCTACAACTTGTGTCAAGGGTGTGCAGAAAAGACACTAGTTATTTTTATGGTGATCACAAATCCTAAAGTATACACAATAACAATCTGAAGTTGCGGTGTATTTCTGTTTCTATTAAAGTTTACAGCAGTGGTGACTGATATTGTGTATGCACGACAGCCTGCATTCATTATAGAGTTAGATGGTGACCATCCAAAGTACACCAACATCAGGCTTTGTTTGAGAATGTAGTCTTCACTCCTATTCATAGGAAGGGATAGTCAAATCTATTCAAGTTTGATTTAACAGGTTAGTCGAATACTGTTTGAAATTTGAATTTGCATTTAGTTGTGAATCCAATTGACGTCTTTGGGAGAAGAGTCTTGATACTAAATTTTAAGTCTTAATAATACATTTTCCATGCTTATAAGCAAGCTATTATTAAAAAAAGCTTGTAGGGAACTGGGCTCAGCCATGTACAGAGATTGTCAAACTTGACACTTGGCGCTCAGAAATGGATACCATCACTCTAGGTGTGATCCCATGGACTTTTCACAACCAGGACTGGAAAGAAATGGCTGTGCAGCCCTCTTCAGATCGGGGAAATCCAGCACTGCACAAAAAACATGAAAATAAAGAGGGTGCAAACTCCTAGCGCATTATCTTAAGTTAATTTAAAGAAAATAAAAGACAGAGGCTTTACTCACAAACCAAGTAGGTAATTGGCATGTGGTTGTATAAACACACAATGTGGACCACTCTCCACCTCCAACTGAAGGCAAGATGGTGTGAGCTACTGACGCGTTTCGGGGACCCTGACCCTACCTCAGAGCAAAGGCTTGAGGGATATTTAACAAAGCAAAATAGAAAGTTACATATCATTCAGCTGGGAGATGGTACTTTTTTGAGACTTTGAGGACAACATGGAAAAAATACCACTCCATTATAATAATAAATGCTTGGGAGTTACCTTTAAGTTGTATGTGGTATTACAGAACTGGATAATTTTCACAGACAGCACCAGTAACAACATATTTTGCCATTACAAATTTTTGGATGTGTAATTTTTTTTTAAGTTTTAAGTTTAGTTTGAATTCAATAAATCAGCAGCACTTGTATATGAATTCTTTCACTTTGAAAAACAAGGCGTTTAGGTAGTTTTGGCTGGGAGCACAAACTTTTTCATGAAGCTGTAGTAGGCCTGATCAGTTCAAGTAGCAGCCACAACAAGTATACAAGCTAAAGGAAGGTTTACTCAAAAAAAAAAAACTAAAGCCCTCAACTTCCTACACATTGGCCAGTGGTTGAACTGTTCAGTGACTAAACAATATGTTTTAGCAGCAACTACTGTAGCTGCTGTTTAGATACAGGGCCCCAGTGCAGCATATTTTTCATTTTTTTTGTCTAATTTTCTGCTAGGTCAAAAAAATGTGTTGCAATTTTTTTGTTTTTCTCCCAAGAGATTTTAGAGACTTGGGATATTCCACATCAATCCCCCTTTCTTGAGTTTATGGCCTGTGCCACCAATAGTTTGCCCAGAAGGCCATGCCCACCAGAAAGAGGAATGTAAAATTTCTGTGTTGGTAGACCATTCAGTCCAGTAAGCATGAGCAGGGGTGCTACATATCCTTCACAGCACACTGGGTTAATGTTCTGTTGGTTAGGGAGAATGCAGGATGGAGCACACCACTGGAGCTATGATTCTGCCACATGTTTTGTCCAAGCACAGTCACCTCCTTCTACTATGTTTACTTACTCATTATCAGACTTCTTGGAACCAGCAGCCCTGTAAGCACACCAGAGCATATGCAACACTCCAGGCTAAATGCTGCTGTGCTCTGTTGCAACTCATATGTTGGGGGGAAGACAGGCGCCACTTTGGACCAGAGCTGGTGGCAGCTATCCAGGACCAGAAAGAGAGGGGGCTGACCCAATACCATCTTCAGTTAGACAAGGTCATGTGTGAAAATGGAACTGACCTACTGGCTGCCCTTTGCCTGAGAAAAATCAAACATGCAGCTTGCATTTCTTCAACCTGGTGGTGCAGCAGTTCATATGGTGGCTTCCAGATTGTCCTTCATCAGGCCAGAAGGGTTTGTTACCAACTGGTCATACTGGGCCAGTATTCGCCTGTGGGAAATGCAGCTCCAGCATCAGCCATCTGCCAACCACTTCAAATGTAACACTTCCACCTGCCGTAGCAGCAGTGTGCCCTCAGTAAGTATCTGTGTGTTTATGGTATTGACAGGCTGTGGCCGCATACAGCATTTTGGCACATTTTGAAGAGATGACCAGAATGGTGAGCTGTGAGAAGATGATACAGTGATACAATTCCTCGTATATTCCACAACAGAAGGAGAAGTGGCAGACTTGCTGCTGTCTCAAACTCAGGAGGATCCTTTGCCTACAACCTCCATCCCTGTGAAACAACAGGAGGGAAATTAGAAGGTTTGGGATGCTGGCAGGGGGAGAACAAGGAAATGGGCAGGTTTCAAGGGGGATGTTTTACCCCTCTCAGACCTCCAGAGTTGTATGTTAATGGGGTGAGATTGTTGTCCTTAGCCACATCAAAGACTCAGGGTCCTCTTTTGCAAGCAATTTTGGGTCTATCAGATCCCCAATAAAAGGGCACCATCCCAGAGGGAGTGAAAATGCAGCTCTTTGAAAATATGCTGCATAAGAACATGTTTTCTGCATTTCCTGATGGTGGTATGATTCCCTCTAATGACCACTCTGATGATGATCCACTGATCCCGCAAAGGAGGATCAGCAGTGGCATTTGCTGCCGCTTTACTTTGTTTTATATTTTTATTTTTTTTTTTACAATTTTAATACTTTGTTTTTAATGTTTTCATCGTAAGGCCATCCCTGCTTTGGTCAAGCAAACATTGGCATGGGCAACAAAGCTGTAACTAAAACCAAAAAGTGCTAAAGCTCTTGGTTTTTTTTTAAGAGAACTCCCTGTGCCTTCTGTCTCAACTTTATTTCCTGTTTTCATTGCCTTGTGTCTTTACATTTAGGCATGTGCTTGTTGTCTTGAAAATACAGTACCAATGGCCAATTTTATGCAAGGCATAAGGAGTGATGTATTTTGCAGAGAAAGTCCCAGATTGTTGTCCTTGGGTACACTTAGACTGGCATCTTTTATTGGTGCTGAGAAAAAATTTGGATGGAATTGCTAATAAAAAAACACAAAAAAAGGCTTTTTATTTACACATTTTGGCCTTTTCAGTAGCTTAAGTGTATTCATAACACTGCACTACAATTTGTATTGTTGAAAGCTCATATGCCTTGTTTGTGTCTGCACAATGTGGAGTCCTCTGCCTGGACTTGTTAAACTACCACATTGCTGCTGATCAATATTTTTCCAAAGTGTCTCTGGGACAATATGCTTTTATACAGTATTTAATGCACATCTGCCATGTGTCTATGCCTTTCCTTCTTCAGTCTGTTCACAGAGCTGCAGGTCGATTTTTTGTTCTCTTTCTCTGAGATGACACATTTGAATTTCTAGTGTAGAGAAAAATCTGCCTTGTTTGTGTTTCCACATTTTAGCCTATCCTGCCTGATCACATTCATGTACTATAATGGTGCTTGCTAATTTTTGATATATAAAGCCTAAGGGCTATAGCTCTAATATCACTGGCATAAATGATTACAAGAACAATATCTTCCCACTAACCAATGATGTCAGGACATTCTTCCCAATGACCACCAATATAAAGAGACTTTCTTCCCACTGACCACTGATTTAAGGAACATTACACTTTTCACTTTCTGTCCATCCTTTAAATGTTATTGTTCTGTAATATTCTATTAAAAAACACATATACTTTAAGCTATGAACCCTTTGGAAGTTTTATTAGACAATATATCAAGCATATTATAATCTTTTGCCCAGCATATGTAGATTTTTTCCCCCTGGTTTATCACCTACTGTATCTTTTCTTCCCAAAACTTGTTTAAAGAAGAAAAATGCATCTTTCAGCTAACAATAGCATAGGAGTTTGGGTGATCATAATCAGCACATAGCAGGAGTTGCTTCAGTTCTTCTTGGCCGAATACTTGAATATTGTCTGGGGGGGGTTATTATGAAACTCTTCAGACAGGTATTGAGTATCTACTAAAATGGCAGCAAGATGGGTGGCACTGTGTCATGTTGGAGAACGGTCAGGCAGTAAGAAGAATGTGAATGTACCCATAACCAATACATTAGTCATAGATTAAGTGACCCAAACTAATGCATACATTGGATACATGGCTGTTGTGCTATGTGCCAACATTATTTGCCAGGACCAGCTTGGTCTTGGATCCTGAAAGTACTGGCTATGTATGCTTGTGTTATCTGAATTTCTTGTACTGTGTATGCAGCATGATTGTACTATGTGACTACATGGATTTATATTTCAGATCTTTTGACCACAGGTTCGGGTAGGCCTTATATATAATTTATTTGTTGTAAATGGGTACACTGCAGTTTAATGGATAATTTTACATCATCAGCCAAAATGACGCATCAGAAATGTCTTCATTAACCCCTTTCTCTCTCTCTTTGTTAATTACCTTCGGAAGCTGGGAATGTCATCAAGTGTGCTAGTCATTTTCTTGCAGACATTCTCTATATTTGCATAGCAATGAAGGCCCTCCGGTGATGTAGCTACAGTATCCTTTCAAGAACTCTCTCATCTCTCCTGTTTCTGCAGCTCTCACTGCAAGGGGACTGGGGGCAACTCCTTTGAAAACTTGTTTGTAACATCTGCAAACAAATTGACCCAAGAGACATCAAAAGCTGTTGAACATTTTTGCAAGATATCAGAGCCGTGTTTGGAGAAGTCAGAACATGAGTTACTTGAAATGGCAGGCGGTTGCCTTTAGCTTCTGTGATTACCTGTTCTCTGACGCAAAGTAAGCTGTAATCGAAGACTTGAACAGGCATGGACAGGACAAACTATCTATGGGAGAGGGGAACCTGTTTTTAATTTTATGTACTGTATGTAAATATGTTCGTATCTATCTATCTATCTATCTATCTATCTATCTATCTATCTATCTATCCAATGTCTATCTGTTTATCTATCCAATGCCGTGGTGTCCAACTTGTGACTGGATGGAGCATGCAGCCCTTTGGTGTTGCCCTCAGGCCCCAACAAAAAGGTGTCAGTGTTTTCTTTGCTTAACTATGTATTCAGGGACTACGAGACATATTCATTAAACTGGTTTCCAGTAGCTAAATGATTTGGTTCATTTATTTTTATCTTTATTGTTTCTATCTAGAGATTTAATGCCCTAGGTATAGAGTTTGAAATACCCCCATCCTTCCTCTACCAAAACAATTTAAAAAAGGTAAACAGTTAGTTCACAGTCAATTTCTTCCATTTTGCATCTATTTTCATAACGTCATATCCCTCCTGCTATGTTTTTCAGGACAATGGAAAATCTGGTTAAAGAATATAATTGTAAGAAACATATATTCACTTGTCAGGCTCGGACACAAAACTCAAATGCCTTTGAAATATATATATATTTATATATATATATATATATATTTTTTTTTATTTTATTCTCAGTATGATATTACTCCTTTTCCCATGTATTTAGCAGCTGCCCCAGTTGCCCTCCCCTAGTTACATCACTCATATAATGTAATGCATATATTCCACTGCTTTCATTTGCTTCTTTTGATATTAACAGATGCAAGGCACGTACAGGCTGGCATGCTCAGAATAAGCGTCTATTTGTTCTGCCTTTGCAGAAAGTCAAAACTAATGTTCATTGCAGCTAATAGAAAGAGTGTAGTCATGTTAAAGAATCAGTCTAACACCCTGCATTGTTTGTTTTCATTTTGTTTTAACACACTCCAATTCCAAGAACTGCTCAAAGCTGGAGTTATTTACAGAGGGAATAAAAATCATTTATCCAATGTAGAGTTGAAAGAAATACACACTTTTAGGGTCTGTTTGTGTACATAGGGATTCATTTCCATGCCTTTCTTTTTATTAGATTTTGACACTCCTATGAAGCTTAAAAATGGATTCTACTCTAAAAATCCGGCCTTGTAGAATTGGATAACTACCATCCATAATCAAAATTGTAGCTGAGATGTCCCTTTCATAGAATGGTGTAGTAGTACCCCACCTTGCCTGACTGGTCTGATAGCTTGTTTGGTATCACCATTATCATAGCTGATAATGTTAGCATTTGCTTGTATTATCTTGCACAGATGCTCTGCATGTAGAAGCCAACCCTTTATTATATATCATATTTATCATATATAAGATGTGGTTTAATTTTTAGAGAGAAGGGTTAGGTCATAAAAATGTAACTAACATCTTACCACCCTACATTTGTTCACTACTTGCCCTCCAGAGGATTTACCCCCGTTCCTGACCAGGCCGTTTTTTGCCATACTGTTCTGTGTTACTTTAACTGACAATTGCGCGGTCAAGCAACACTGCACCCAAATAAAATGTATATCCTTTTTTTCCCTACAAATAGAGATTTATTTTAATGGTATATGCTCGCCTTTGCATTTTTAATTTTTTGAGCTATAAAAAAACAGCCAACAATTTTGAGAAAAAACAATATTTTGGACTTTTTGCTATTAAACTTGTCTAGTAAAAAAATTTTAAAAATCAAATTGCATCATAAATTTAGCCCAAAATGTATTCTGCTACATGTCTTTGCTAAAAAAAAAACCCAATAAGTGCAAATTATTTGGTTTACATGAAAGTTATAGCATGTACAAATGGCGGTATATATACTGGAATTTTTTGTCTTGTTTTGTTTACTATACTAGTAATGGTGGCGATCAGCGACTTGTAGTGGGACTGCTGGACTGCAGAACTGTGGCAGGCATTCTGACACTGGGGGGGGGGGGAACTAGCTGTCACTGACATCCCCAGTGACGCCAATACAGTGTTCAGTGTCAATAAAAAGCACTGACACTGTACTAATGACACTGGGCAGGAAGGGGATAACATCTGGGGCGATCAAAGGGTTAACTCTATCCTGTGTCGTGTTTTACTGTGTGCTGTGTGTGTGCTTTACCGTGTAAGCACATTGCTTTGCTATGCAGAGCAATACAAAGCAATGTGCAGGAGTTCACAGGGAAGAGATCTGTATTGTTTACATATAGGTTTCTCCCCCGTCAGTGATACATGGTGATCGCCGAGTGTTGGCGGGGAATCACCGTCCCAGTAATCAACAGGTGAGGCCGCCAACCTACCCTACCCGTAAATGCAAATTAACGTGTATATACATGATTTTGCACACTCCTGCCCAGGGGTGGACTGACAACTCATGGGGCCCCCCGGGCAATAGGGGATCATGGGGCCCCTGTGTCCTTGCCCAAACTCAAAAATGCCTATGAAAAAGGTACCAGGGGCATCTCATGGGGCCCCCTACTGACCACGGGCCCTCGTGCAGTGCCCGAGTTTCCAAATGGTCATTCTGCCCCTGCTACTCTGTAGCAGTATTTGTGCTATAGGGTGGCGGGAAAGCAGTTAATGTCAAAGTTGCTTTCTGGTTGCCCAGGGAACCTTGGGATGCATACAGGAGTAGCACACCCATAGCTATTGGCTTTGATAAGTATGAAGGTACAGCTTCTACTTGACTCTGATGACACCCTGGCAATCCCACTAAGACAAACAATTGTAAATAATATGCAAATTTGTTCTGTGGCCACTGTGAGCTGAAAGAAAGGGGAGAATGGCTAATGCAAACAAAGCACCAAGTTCAATAATCAAAAGTGGAGACACAATATTGTCTGAGAAGATTGGCTTGAGAAGATCAACAAATGTTTTATAGCAGTTCACTTTCCCCTATCTAGCTAAGCTGATTGTAATATAAATTACAAACTTGTCCGTTGGTGAGGCCAAAGGTCTGTGGGCCCCTGAATAGCTGAGTAGTAAACAAACTCCTTTCCAAAGCAACAAAGTAACAACAGATGTATAATTAAGTTAATAGACTACACTGTGAAAGACACAACAAGTGTGCAGTCCCTTTAAGCTGATCCACCTTGGAGAAAGATTCTTCTTAGACAGTTTACTTTATCCAGAAGACATGGCTACAAAGCAATTGTCTGTATGTATCCTCTGTATATATCTGAACAGTCTTTCCTTGGCTGTGCAATGCAGTCTCAAACAGGGGCGGACTGACAACTCATGGGGCCTCTGGGCAATAGGGGATCATGGGGCCCCTGTGTCCTTGCCCAAACTCAAAAAAGCCTATGAAAAAGGTACCAGGGGCATCTCATGGGGCCCCCTACTGACCCCGGGCCCCTCGGGCAGTGCCGAGTTTCCAAATGGTCAGTCCGCCTCTGGTCTCAAACAAACCAACACCCCTAGCGCTCAGAGGACTGTCACTCGATCAAGTTGCTGGATACTCTTCGCCCTCATGCACACTGGACGTTTTGATAACGCTGGTAACGTTAGCTGTGTAAAGTCACATTAAAAACGTGAGTTTTTCAGCAATTTTTTGTGTTTTTGCATTAGCGTTTAGCCGCGATTAGCGGCGTTTCCCGCATTTGCATTTTGTAGCGTTTTTTGGGTAAAAAAGTGCATAAATGCCAATTTGCGGGTCTTTTACGCATTTTTCAAAATTTTTCAGAGTTTTCCAGCATTAGAGCGCATTTACAGCTAAAAAGCTTCTCTAGAAACCCACTAGTTTCGTTTTTATTTTCCTGCCAAAAAATGTCCCAGCCAAAAACGTTGATTACAGCCTATGAGTGCATGGACACATAGGATAACATGCTGAGGAGTTTGTTGACTGTCGAAAAAAAAATTTCAAACTCCAAAAACAGCAGCTGTAAAAATGTGAAGTGTGCATGAGGGCTTCTAGTGGAACTCATCAATGGTGAAGCCCTTCTGAGATAGGGGAATCCAATAAACAACTGTAAAAAAGCACACAGCAGGGTACAAATGTTCTGTAGAAGGGGGTACACCTCTTGAAATGCATCTGCTTGCAGATACTGTAGTGTACCAGTCAGGTCACGTGATGCCACACTGGATCTGAATCCAATAAGAGACAATGATTGAAATTTTCTTCTTTTGTATTGATTTGGCTTTTGTATTACTGTATTACTAAATCTTGGAGTAACTAGGTGTTTGTGCCCTCCTGTGTCCTTTTATGCAATGCAGTCTATACCACTTTCCTAATGAGATGAACAGGTAGCTGTACATACAACAGCAAGGAAATGTTGTTCTATAAATCTAAGAGATAGCCCCTGTAGCACAAGGTCTTTGCAGAAACCATGTGGCACTTACAATATAGCAGTCAACTCTTCTCAGGCCTCTTAGGTAGAGAGAAAAGCAAGTGGAATGTGCTCCAACCTCTCTTTGCACCATCTTCTAGGCACTGGACAAACAGGAATTGATTTGATGAATTTATAGGGTGTCTACTTTAAGTCTTTCTTAGCCAACTCCTTTCAGAAGCTTCCCCCACCCATTTCCTCCTTCCCCCATCCAGTAAAGGCAAATTTTAATGCCATTTTGGAAACGTTTAAAACCCTTTGCT
The DNA here is from genome assembly GCF_062004578.1 of Staurois parvus. Classification (NCBI taxonomy): domain Eukaryota; kingdom Metazoa; phylum Chordata; class Amphibia; order Anura; family Ranidae; genus Staurois; species Staurois parvus. The sequence continues at coordinate 4,937,287 of NW_028318072.1, forward strand.
GGCAACCTGTTATTTTATTGTTATAAATAATTTTCACCACTAACTTGCACAACAGATAACATAGTAAATGCCTCTTATGTAGCTACAAAGGGAAAAATACAGGGAGCACATAAATGTAGTGCACCAGTCCACCCCACTCCATTTTATGGCTAATACAGAAACCTATTTTTCCTATCTACATTTGCAAAGGTATTCCCACATTACACAAATACACTGGTTTTGCCTTATACACACAAAAACTTGATACTTAAAGTGCTATTAAAGGCAATTAAAAAACACATATGTTATACTTAACTGCTCAGTGCAGTGGTTTTGCACAGGGCATTCCCGATCCTCCTCTTCTCAGGTCCCTTGCTGGCTCTCCTGGTCTGCTCCCAAGCCCTTGCTCTACGTATCCACACAAAAGCCACGACTAGACCACCCCCCCCTCTCTCCTCGATGGCTCACTGATTGTGATTGCCATTGGCTCCCACTGCTGTCTAAGCCAATGAGGAGGGAGAGCCCCTTGTCAAGGACCTACCTTTTCCCAGAGGTTATGTTACTCCATGTGCTGGCATCCATCTTGGATTTATGCTGAGCATGGTGGGAAGCTTTTATGCCTTCAGGTCTCTGAGGTCCATCCCCCAGAGGGGTGTGGCTGAGTACATATAAGCCTGTGATCCGCACATGCTCTTTGCACTTGTGTCTTGTGTCTTTGTCTTGCTACAGCTCTGTGTATACGCTCGTGACTCTTCTGGTATTTGACTCGGCTTGTGACTAGACCATTCTCTGTGTTTTCCTTCGATCTGACCTTCCGTTGCTGAACCCGGCCCGTGACCTGTGATTCTCTGTCTACTGTTCTGTACTGTTTTGTCCCGTTGTTGTTGACCCGGCTTGCCTGACTACGCTATTGTCATTCTCACCAGCTACACGCCATTGGCGGCGGCCATTACCGCAGCCGGGGTGTCTCAGGGGCCGCGACCTGGTTCCTGGCTGCGTCAAGTCCATCCCCACCATCAGGGGCCCTGGTGAAGGGCAGCCTGGGACTTAGACTCCGCGCCCTGAGGGACTTCGGTCTGTTGGTGGTGGTTGTCGTCAGCCAGTGCGTTACCCTGCCACTAGGCCTACCTGTCCGTTCCACAGCCCTGCCCTGACATTACACAAGTGCCATGAATCCTGACGGTGCAGGTACGCCTTCACTTCCAATGTTGGTCGCCAGACTGGATCAACAGGATCTCCTGTTGGATCAGTTTGCTCAGGCGTTGCAAACTCTGTTGGCACGCACCGCGCACCTTACTCCTGGTGTTATTAGGCCGGTTGTCACTCCGGTGGTCGCTCCCGCTGCTGTTCCGCTGGTTGCGCCTACCGCCGCGGCTGCTGCGGTACCCGCGGCGCCCAGAGGTATGACTGGTTCAGCCCCTCTTCCACAGCGCTTTGGGGGTGAGCCAAGTCAGTGTCGTGGTTTCCTCAACCAGGTGGGGATTTACTTCGAATTAATACCCCACGCTTTTCCGACTGAGAGGTCAAAGGTGGGTTTCCTAATATCGCTACTCTCAGACAAGGCCTTGGCCTGGGCGAATCCCTTATGGGAGAGGAATGACCCAGTGATTCACAAGTTTTCCGGTTTTGTCGATGCCTTCCGTAGGGTATTCGACGTACTCCGCCTCGGCTGCCAAGCTGCTCATGTCTATGCATCAGGGTTCACGGACCGTGGCCGAGTACGCCATAGAGTTTCTTACCCTGGCAGCAGAGGTGGGTTGGAACAATGAGGCTCTGGTGGCTGCGTTTTCTCAGGGTCTTTCTGATGCATTGAAGGACGAGATCGCAGCCAAGGAATTGCCTGTGGAGCTGGAAGCACTAATTTCCTTCCTGATCCTGATTGATACCAGGCTCAGGGAGAGGCCTTCACTCAAGGAACGCCTGCGGAGGCCTTCCAATCGACTGGCACCTGCGTTTTCTGTCCCACCCATTCCTCCCTCTCCTCCCACGCCTCCTGGGGATAGCTTGTCTGGTGGTGAGCCCATGCAGCTGGGGTTTGCTCACCTTTCCGAGGGAGAGCGGGCCGCTCGGCGTCAGGAGGGTCGCTGCCTGTACTGTGGTCTTGGTGGGCACTTTCGGCGGTCCTGTCTGGTCCGTCCGGGAAACGCTCGCACCTGAGATCCTGTCGGGGACAGACCTTGGGTGGAGTCTCCTCGTCCCCGGCGTTCCGCAGAGATAAGCCACTGATCACCGTTGTCCTCTCTTGGGCGGAGGGCTCGGTGACGGCCCAGGCATTGGTAGATTCTGGGGCCGGCGGGTTGTTTATGGACAGCTCGTTTGCTGCCCAGCACTCCATTCCCCTGCAGGCTCGAGTTACCCCATTGGTTCTCGAGGCGATAGATGGCAGGCCCCTGCAACCACCGCAAGTTACCCACGAGACTATGCCAGTTGAAGTAGCTATTGGGGCTGTTCACAGGGAGTTGGCCTGTTTCCAGGTGATTTCTTCTCCGCACTATTCGGTGGTTTTGGGGTATCCCTGGCTCCAGATGCACAATCCAACCTTCAATTGGCAAACTGCCGAGATTCTCTCGTGGTCTCCACAGTGTGGGGCCGGGTGCATCCGTGGGCCGGTTAACCTCCCTGGCGGTATGATTATTTCAGATTTTTGGTGCTGAAAGCGGTACCATTTTTTTGCATGGAAATATGTATTTTTTTTATTGTAGGCTGTAATTTTTAGGAAAAACTCACTGAAATCTGTCCGAACAAGAGTCTAGTAAACATCCCGGGTATGATAAAATTTGAAACACAAAATCATAAATTATAATTTAATAAATAATCATAAAAATAATATAAAAATAATAAAAAATTTAATTCAATAATATAATCAAACCAAAAACACTGAAATGTGAAATAGAGCGCCAAGTTCGCACATTGCTGAGCTCAGTCGCAAAATCGTTTTCAGTTTCTGATGACGAATTTCCCCCACGAATCATTATCACTCAATTCTGCAAGTGGTTCTGATTTACTATCGCTGTTCTCTAGCTGATCTAAACCGATTTTGACCTAAAGGGACACTTTTTGGACGCCATGGACATTTCTCAGTTTCCAGGCAGAAAGAACAGACAAAATGCAGGCAGGGCGCAGGACAAAGCACTAGGGACAATATGTATGTGAAATAGGTTGAAACAGCAATGTTTTACTGTGTAAAATGAAAAAAAAAAAAAATGACATTTTTTAAAATTTTTAAATTTCCCGTACGTCCCGACGTCACAGGGACAGGACACAGAAGCCGGATGCCGGCATCGGCCGGAGGAGATGGCCGGGGACGCTGCAGGGGACACATCGTGGGAGCGCAGGGTAAGGTAAGTGAAGAACACATGCCGGAGCAGCGCCGCATGGTATTCCCGAGTGTAGCTCGGGGTTACCGCTTTTGGTACTGAAATGTTACCCCGAGCTACACTCGGGAATACCGCCAGGGAGGTTAAGGTGTTGTGTGCCTCCTCGGACTCTGCGTTGCCCACTGATTATGGGGAGTACCAGGACGTGTTTGATAAGGTACGCGCTGGTGCCTTACCTGCTCATCGTCCTTACGACTGCGCCATATCCTTGCAACCCGGTGCCACTCCTCCACGTGGCAGGGTGTATCCTCTCTCGGTTGCGGAGAATAAGGCCATGGAGGAGTACGTTGCGGATGCGCTTTCCCGGGGGCACATTCGTAAGTCTACTTCCCCAGCTGGAGCGGGCTTTTTCTTTGTAAAGAAGAAGGGTGGTGAATTGAGGCCCTGCATTGATTATAGGGGTCTCAATCGAATCACCACTAAGAATGCCTACCCGATTCCCTTGATTACTGAGTTGTTCGACCGCCTTAAGGGGGCAACAGTCTTTACCAAACTTGACCTTAGGGCGGCGTACAACCTCGTACAGATCAAACAGGGGGATGAGTGGAAGACTGCGTTTAACACCAGAAGCGGTTACTACGAATACCTGGTGATGCCCTTCGGGTTGTGTAACGCGCCCGCAGTTTTTCAGGAATTCATAAATGATGTCCTTCGTGACTTGTTTTTGGCCACCAAAAACTACCAATATTGGGAACTCTGTGTAGAAAACAAATGTGTTTGATTATGTTAAGTAATGTGCACTTTCCAGTATAGACCAGTAACAGGGTACTGTGTGGTTTCACTTGTTGCCTTGATTTGCTTGTTAATCCAGAATAATAATAGCGCAGGACAAAAGGTCTGAGGTTTTTTTTTTGGATAAAACAAGCTCATGCTTTGGCCTTGAGTTACACCTCTGCTACAATGTATTATATAAAACACAGATTAAAGTTAAATTAGGTGGACTTGCTGACTATCCTGAATAGAATTAGCACTTAATTGATTGATTTTATTTCTTTTCTGGAGTAGCTCTTTATTTCAACAGTCTTACAATTTTCTGCATGAAAAGAGACGGGGAACACATACAATACCTTCTGTCAGAGTCTATGGACTCCGTTCACTAAAGATCAGACAATGAGTGGAGAAGTTTGGATTTACTTCTTATTCTTTTTTCTTTTCTGATCTATCACTCGCATACATGATTTCTCAAAACAGAGTACAAGTTCACGTTCATTGACCAATCCCCCCCCATCCCCAAACGTTCATTATACTGCTTCATACAATTTAAGAAAATGTCTTCATATCACAATTCTGAAAACCCTAAGCCCCCATTCACTACCGAAGAGTGTTTTTCAGAAGCGTTTCAATGCTTGAAACTGTGGGGGATATTTACTAAAACTGGAGCACACAGAATCTGGTGCAGCTGTGCATAGTAACCAGTCAGATCCTAACTTCAGCTTGTTAAATTAAGCTTTGCCAATAAAACCTGGAAGATGATTGGTTACTATGCACAGCTGAACCAGATTCTGTGTACACCAGTTTTTAGTAAATATCCCCCATGTTTTCATGTTATTCTATTGTGCTTGGTCACATTTGAGCAATGTGTTGTCTTGTTTATAAAATGCACAGAAGCTTTTTTGGGGCATGATCGCACTATTGTGGGACCTGATAGAGTTCAGTAGGATTTTTTTCATGCTTTACATCCTCCTGGTAACTACCTTTCCATTTTTAAAGCAAACACTTTAAAACTTGAAAATATTAGAAAAACATGCAAAAGCTCACAAAATAGGCCCCAAAATCATACAAACACACACATTTATGCTAAAGCAGAATTTCACCAAGGGGAAGTTCTGATTTATGTCCTCCTCTTCTACATTTGGCACAATATATTTTTGGGGGGTAATTGGGTACCCAGATACCCACTCTCACTTCTGCTCTGATTGCCTAGGTGATCCAAGTGGATGTCTGCCCCACCTCCCTCACAGGTCCCAGGAGGCTGCAGGACCTTTCACAAAGTGCATGTACAGTGGGAAGCCAGCTGTGAAACTGCAAGGAGTCACAGCCGGCTTTGCACAGTAAACAATATCAGAACAGGGGATCCAAGGACTGATGGAGAATTATCCTGGATCCCAGAACAGGTAAGTATCCTTTTATTAAAAGTCAACAGCTATAGTATTTGTAGATGCTGTCTTCTAATTTCTTCTTTCTAGGGTGAAGATTCTTTTTAAGTGTGGATCTAGATTTAAGCACATACGCTTCAATTTCCGGTGTGGTGGTCGTACAATGCATGTCATGTTATTTATTAAGAAAAGAAGTGTATTTTTTACTCACCAAATACAATTAGGGGAAAATAATATTTGCTCAAGCTCTGCCTATATTCCCTTGCTGGGGATTGAGACTAGTAGGGGATTAAAAATTCATGTGACAGAATCCAGCTATTTTCCTTTAAATAAAAGATATAAAAAATATTGTTTCAACTTTTTGATGCCAGTTGAATGCAAAAGTAGTTTTAAAGTGAGCTGTAGTGGCCGGATTATAGATTTTCAAGTATTTACATACTTTTAACACACAGTAAATGAGCTCTAAACAACCCCTCACTGTACTATGGAGCTACAGGCACTGTGTTGCATTTCATCCTCAAATTTTAAAGCAGGAGCAGTGAAGTTGGTCTCTCAGCAGATCAGCCCCCACACTCTGCTAACTCTCTCCGCAATGACTCAGCAGTCTTCCAGCCTTTTAATATCTCAACACAAAGCAATATTCCTGGAAGGGGAAACAGCGGGAACTGAGCGTCCAAGAGATCAGAATTTGACTACATCTGCCTAACTTGATTGTATAATATATTTTTTAAGTTTAGGATAGAGTGGTCAAGGATTTTAACTCCTGTCAGGTTTATATTGCTGACTGTGTTATTACAAGAACAAGAGAGAAGGGTACATTTTCCAATGGGACACCAGATCTGGTGACATCTGCCTAAGAGAGGAATTCCCCTTACTTTGTAAAACATTCCTCTCTCTCTTCCTTTTCAGTCTTCAGGGCAGAAAGTGAAGGGTAATTTCACCAACAGCAAACAGCAGAAAAAATACCAACATGGCTTTTAACTCTAACCTAATCTATCCAAAATTAAGATAAAACATTTTGGGTATACCTATGATTTAAGGATTATTTAATCCACATTGCCTGCAGCTACAGAGACCAACCAGAACTTATTTTAAAGCTCATGTACAGCTTCTTCACTTGAAAGCAAAATTTGCATGTGTTAACATATAACTGCACTCTATTCTACTTACCACCAACCCTATCAGTGTTATGCTCACCTGCCTCAGATCTAGTGAGATTTCAGATGTGTATTTCATTGACATCACATTGATACATGTCCCAATCTACCTTGGAGGCCCTTGGTTGCTGCACTCTCCATTCATTCCTATATGGATTTTGTACTTTGTGCTTTGAAAGAGCACTTTAACTTCTTCCCAATGTGGGCAGGATGGCTTTGCAATTCCAACACACTGAACTAGCTATCACTGTTAGGTACCAGTTTTTGTTTGTGATCATGAAACAGTTGGATGCACTTCTGGCCATGTGACCACTGTGACTGTCAATCACAGCGATCATGTGGAAGCTGCCTCCACCTACTTGCATCAACACGCACTTAAAAGGCTGCTGGGAGGTGGCAGCAAGGGGTTAAAAACATCTGAATGCCGGTTACACTTTACATAAGGCTTTAAACTTTTCTGTGGTAATATCTTCAGTTTTAACAAAGGCAAATTCTTTTCTATCTTTGGTAAATCAAGCTCTATTTTCACATATGATAACATAGTTTGAAAGGCCATTTTGGCATGCCATAAGCACTATGGCAGCTGGATGAATCAGTCCCATTAAGTTCCTGTAAGGCTCACATCTCTGGTTGCCTCTACTTGTACAAAGAGTAGCTAATTAGTGTCTTGTCTGCATCGTTTTTACATCAATAATTCTCCAAATGATAAAACTAGAGGCAGATTTCTCAGGTGAGAAGAGACAGAAGTAAGTTATATTAAAATAAATACAGCTTTCAGTGACTAATGGGTTACGGGCAGCCATTTCTTATTCCAGCAGGCAATGTAAGGCTGAGCACCTGGCTTAGAATTGAGACTGTTATTTTACTGTTTTACAGCCATATTAACCAGAGAACAGCAAAATAATTAGGGGGCTTGGCATGTATTTTTCTGAAATAATGTCTTTTGAATTTCCTATGAATACATTTCACTGAATATACTCCTTTTCGATTATTTTCTCCATCACTTTAATATGTGCCTATGATTTCAGTGATTCATTCCCAGGACAGAGTACATTAACTGTGTTCTCTTCTGGGGAAACTGCAATATTGCACGATTCTTTTTTTTCCTTACTTATCTACAAGTGTTTACATACAGTCGAGTATAGGCAAAGACTTATATTAAAGGCAGTAACTTAATTCAATAAAGGACAATGTGCTTGTTATGGAGCTCAAAACCAAAAGGTATCCACTTTGGCCAATGATTTACACAAAATGTAGCATGTATATATGCTATACTGTATGGCCTAATATTGATGGATACCTGACCATCACAACTACACTATATTGACAAACGTAAGTGAACATCCCTCCGAATTGTTGATTTCAAGTGTTTCCAGTCAGGGTACTGTTAACACTACAAATAGAGCTTCCAATAGCGTTCCATCATTTTGGGGAAGACCCTTTTCAATTCAGAAAGTGTGGGCTCCTGTGCATAAATTGATGAGTTTTGTGTGGAGAGACTACAGAGGTTTGTATAAAGCCCCAACCTCAACTCTATTGAACAACATTGAGATAAAATTAAATACTGACCACCAGTATTCTTGTTCAACATCAGTACTTGACCTCACAATCACCTTAATGGGCACAAATTTCCACAGACACGCTACAAAATGTTGTGAAAAGCCTTCCCAGAAGAGTGGAGTCTGTTATAGATGCAAAAGAGGGACCAACTCTATGTATTGGTTTTGGTTTTAGAAAGTGATATCCAACATGCTCCTGTGGTATGATGGTCAAAGGTCCACAAAGCAATTAGTATGCTACAATGGTGGTTATAGTTTTGGAATTACATCAGTCTCATAGGTGAAATTTCCTTTATGGTGGAGGCTTAAGGGACACGCTTTTTTGGCTATACTTCTGTGGATCACAGGAGTGCAGTTAGCTGAAGCCCACTGTCGGTTGATGTCACAGAGCCAATCCAGGCTCTGGAAAGATCCTGACCATGTGGGTCCCACCTATATCTGTGCACGACATATGAGCACCACGAGTTTCTGACATTTTTTATTAGGTATACATGGGGAACTCTGTCACTGTATAGCGGCATTTTGCATATATATTTATCCCCCTTTTATTATCTTATATAGATTTTAGCCATTTTCCTTATTTCTTAATGCTGTTTGTCCACATGGTCTTGTTTCCTGGGGGCGTGCATACATTACTCTCCAAGGCTGCCCCATCCCCGCCCCTTTCCCCTATTTATGTGGCTCGTCTATCACCTTGGGATCGGTCTTGAAGAAGGAGCGCTGTGCATGCTCCGAAAACGCGTCACCGCCCCACGCTCACATCACTTCTGGTTTCCGTTCCTTCTGGACAGTGTGCACTCCAGTGTGCACTCCAGAGTTCCCGGAGGAGCGGTGGCCATCTTGGCCCCTCATCCTGATCTCCCCCTGCAGCTGCTGGTTGGCACAGTGGGATGCTATACAGTGGTGAGAGCCCCGCACATTGACGTACTATTATGAGCCTGTTATTTCCTCTATCCTGTAAGTATTTTTAACCGTACCTATTAAAGACAACTTTGGAGCTATTACACTTTGAAACGCTTCTTGTCTCTTCTCTCCAACAGTCTTAGTAGACCTCCCCTTCCCCACCCAGCAGATAGCTGATGAGCTGAGCAATATCCTACAATTGGAGTGGAGTCGAACCTGTCTGTGAGCTGACATTTTCCAACCTATCCAAACCGCTTAAAAAAGCCATGGAAAAGGACACTATGTGAACCAGACAACATGCACAGATTTGCATTATGCTTGATGAAATATACCGTTTTTAATGATTAGCACTTCTGCAGCGCCTCCACCAGACTAGATACCAAATTGCATCTTATTTTTGCCAATGTGTAAGTAGCATAAATAAAACAGCCCACTCCACTGGATTATTGTACATACAGTTTATGGCAGTTACTAACTGCCCTTGATTTCCAGATCCTGTAGTTCCAGAGGCCGGTTCTTCCCTGTCAGTATAAACTAGTTCTTTCATTCCTGACAACATCTCTAATCGCTCTGGTGGAACATTAAAAGTAGTACTGACATTACTTGTGAGCTCTGACAGAGAAGGACAAGCACCTGAGATGTGAACATACTGCTGCTGTAGAGATAATTAAATCAAACGATGCTGTGGATCCCCGAGGTGACTCGCTAGGTTGTATTTCTGTCCTGCTGATCCAAACTCAAAGATTTACATTATGTGGTTCAAGGTTAGCCTATCATCCAGAGATCATGATAGATCCTCTGAGTCCTAGAGGCCAGAAGTATAGATTCGGCGAGTGAATAAATTATGAACATGATCAAATTTCTTTCTGTTCGTGTAGATAAAATGATTCTCAAAACAACAAATAATTTAATACTGCAAGTCCCCATGCAAGGAAGACAATAAACAACAAAAATCTGATTACCAGGCAAACAGAATCAGTCTCCATAGGCCAAAATACAGACCAGCAATTTGGGGCTGACACAATAATTAGGATAACTGAACAAAACCTTACCTGCTTAGTCATTAGATTCTGTTAACAAAGCTTTAAACAGGAATACAGATATTTCTTTACAGCCCAGGGGCTTTAAATGACACTAAATTATATCTTTATTCTGCAAAAATAGTCCAATACCTAATGGCCCTGTAACCTAATGTCCATGATTTTCTGTCTCCTTGTAACATCTGCAGTGAACTTACAAACTTCTCCTCAGGGGCGGACTGACCATTTGGAAACTCGGGCACTGCCTGAGGGCCCGGGGTCAGTAGGGGGCCCCATGAGATACCCCTGGTACCTCTTTCATAGGCTTTTTTGAGTTTGGGCAAGGACACAGGGGCCCCATGATCCCCTATTGCCCGGGGGTCCCATGAGTTGTCAGTTCGCCCCTGCTTCTCCTTTTTCCCCTCCCTTCCATTTGTTTGGAACAATTAGATATGGTCATTTGCACTGCTCTATGCACACTATACTTCCCATAGTCCATAGTCCATCATAGGAGTGTAAAAGAGAGGGTGGCTATGTTTCATTATACAGCAGGGCCAGATCTAGGGGGATGCTAGGGTGGGCTATGCACCCCCATATTTCAGCATTCCCCCCAAGGCTGCTATTGATACTTTAGCTTTATGCTCTGAGTTGCTCCTCCACAGAAGGATCCACGGGTCTTCCCTGATACAGCATGCTCGGCACACTTCTCCCGAGCCCAGCAGAAGACTGTCTACTGCAGCTGTACTATTGCTCACAGACAGACTGAACTCCACTCCAATTGTAGGATATTGCTCAGCTCATCAGCTAACTGCTGGATGGGGAAGGGGAGGTCTGCAAAGACTGTTGGAGAGAAGAGACAAGACTGCGCTTCTAAGTACAATAACTCCAAAGTTGGCTTTAATAGTTACGGTTAAAAACACTTACAGGATAGAAGAAATAACAGGCTCATAATGGTACATCAATGTGCAGGGCTCTATCCACTGTATAGCATCCCGCTGTGCTGACCAGCAGCTGCAGGGGGAGCTCAGGATGAGGTGCCAAGATGGCCACCACTCTTCTGGAAACTCTGGAGTGCACGCTGGAACACGCGCTGTCCAGATGGAAAGCAAACCGGAAGTGCCATGAGCTTGAGGCGGTGACATGTTTCGGAGCATGCGCAGCGCTTCTTCTTCAAGCCCAATCCCAAAGTGATAGACGAGACACATAAATAGGGGAAAGGGTCTTGGAGAGTAATGTATGCACGCCCCCAGAAAACAAGACCGTGTGGACAAACAGCATCAAGAAAAAAGCAAAATGGCTAAAATCTATACAAGATAATAAAAGGGGGATAAATACAGTATATATGCAAGATGCCTCTATACAGTGACAGAGTTCCCCATGTATAATTAATAAAAATGTCAGAAACTTGTGGTGCTCATATGTCGTGCACAGATAATGCATGGGCACCCTTGATACAATAATATAAATGGAAAATAAGACAATATGGGTGGATTATGTGATAATCCGTGCTGATAATATTAAAAAAAAACATAATGAAAGCATGGATTATCACATAATCCACCCATATTGTCTTATTTTCCATTGATATTGTATCAAGGGTGCCCATGCATTATCTGTGCACGACATATGAGCACCACAAGTTTCTGACATATTTTATTAGCCCTGCACATTGACGTACCATTATGAACCTTTTATTTCTTCTATCCTGTAAGTGTTTTTAACTTTTCCTATTAAAGCCAACTTTGGAGCTATTGCAATTAGAAGTGCCTTCTTGCCTCTTCTCTCCTTCACTCAGAGTTTTCTTCATACTCTCAGAAGTGCTGCCCAATGCATGTTTCCATCCTACTACCAACTACTGGCTGTCATCTCCTCATCCACCGTCTCCTCCACAGATGCGCCCAGGGGCGGACTGACAACTCATGGGCAATAGGGGATCATGGGGCCCCTGTGTCCTTGAACATACTCAAAAAAGCCTATGAAAAAGGTACCAGGGGCATCTCATGGGGCCCCTACTGACCCCGGGCCCTCGGGCAGTGCCCGAGTTTCCAAATGGTCAGTCTGCCCCTGCTTGTGAAAGATGTAACTGATACAGGGTGCACATACTTTGGTATAGACCTATATATAACAATAAGGAAGAGCAGTACAGAAGAGCAACAGAAAAAGTGACTTTTAAACAGGGCACTGAAATGTCCTTCAAAGATATTCCGTTTGCAACGCATGTAGCAGTATTTGTGCTATAGGGTGGCGGGAAAGCAGTTAATGTCAAAGCTGCTTTCTGGTTGCCCAGGGAACCTTGGGATGCATACAGGAGTAGCACACCCATAGCTATTGGCTTTGATAAGTATGAAGGTACAGCTTCCCCCTACTGACCCCGGGCCCTCCGTCAGTGCCCGAGTTTCCAAATGGTCAGTCCACCCCTGGATGCGCCCTATGAATATTTTCTTCTGCTAAGATTGTTGGCAGCAGTATCAATGCCTATGGATGGCAATAACCAGTGGCATCTGTGACAGACATAGATGCAAGATGAAGAAATGGAGTTACGGGGCTGGGGTTATTCCAGATGGACTTGTGACTATAGGTACAGAAATGCACACAGGGCATTTTGTAAAACTCCTGCTGAATATTAAGCTTCTCGCGAACTCTGTCCATAAACATTGCTTGCCTCCCTACTAACAATATCAACGACAATTGCAAATCCAGCAGTCGGGATCTAGTTTCTCAGGCTCCTGTGTCCTTGCCCAAACTCAAAAAAGCCTATGAAAAAGGTACCAGGGGCATCTCATGGGGCCCCCTACTCACCCCGGGCCCTCGGGCAGTGCCTGAGTTTCCAAATGGTCAGTCCGCCCCTGCACAGCACTCAATTAACCCTTTGACTACACCAAATGTTAACCCCTTCCTGCCCAGTGTCATTAGTACAGTGTCAGTGCTTTTTATTAGCACTGATCACTGTATTGGTGTCACTGGGGATGTCAGTGACAGCTAGTTCCCCCCCAGTATCAGAATGCTCGCCACAGTTCCGCTATAAGTCGCTGATCACTGCCATTACTAGTAAAAAAAAAATCCCAGTATATATACTGCCATTTGTAAACGCTATAACTTTCATGAAAACCAATTGTGTACATATATTGGTTTTTTTTTTAGCAAAGACATATAGCAGAATACATTTGGCCTAAATTTATGATATAATTTGATTTTTAAAAATTTTTACTGGACATGTTTAGCAGCAAAAAGTAAAAAATAATGTTTTTTTCTCAAAATTGTTGGTCTTTTATTTTTATAGCGCAAAAAATAAAAAATGCACAGGCGATCAAATAACACCAAAAGAAAGCTCTATTCATGGGAAAAAAGGATGTAAATTTCATTTGGGTCCAGTGTTGCATGACTGTGCAATTGTCAGTTAAGGTAACGCAGCGTCGTAACGCAACAAATGGCCTGGTCAGGAAGGGGGGTAAATCCTCTGGAGGGCAAGTGGTTAATGCAACACATGCTAATGCACAACACAACATGTGTAATGCACAGGAATTGAGAGGTGTGGATGGGTCCTAAACCTTTCATCCAACTTCTATATTTTTTCATTTGTTATTTTTAAAAGCCAATATAAAGTTAAAGTAGTGGTGGAATGTGCCATACATTACTGTATATACAGTGAGTACTCTTAAGTAAGCCCCTTCCACTATTAGCACAGTTTTGCCACATTCACAATTGTCCAAGCATTATGCATGGTTGCCCAAGACTGAACCCACCCTGCAAGAAACAAAAAATATCTTTGGCCTTGGACAGAAAACCAGGGAAAGAGAGGGGCTGGACTATGGAGACTAACACAGAGGGGACTGGGGTTGGGCTGGACATTGGGCAAACAGAAAAACAGGGGAGAGAGACTGGAATTTGGGCAGATAGAAAATAGGGGCTGGACACTGCAGAGACAGAAAAACATGGAGAAGGGAGACTGGAATTCGGGGGTATAGAAAATTGGGGATCTGTACTTTAGAGACATAGAAAAATGGTGGTGGGGGGAGACAGAAGACTGGGTAGGCGCACTAGAGAGAGAGAAAAAGCCTGTGCATGCGTGCTAGTGTGCTTTGCTTGGCTAATGTTACCTAGTTGCATTCCAAGATTACTCATGGAATTTTTGCTAGGTATAATATTTACATAGTATAGTTATAGATATAATAGTTTGCAAAGCAGGCACAAGCTTCCAGTCCACTGGTTCTCAACCAGAGAATGCACCGAAGCTCCCATGCACCAGTAGGCAGTATGTCCTTCTGTCTTTTTTTAATGCACCCCCAGATTACACAGACTAGATCCGACCCTGTTATACAGTGGGGCAATGGAGAATAATCAGCCACCCTCTAGCAGGAAGTCAGATTACAGTGGAAAAGGAATTTGGAGATTTGGAGGAGGCTAAGAGCAATTGTTAGAAATTTGATACACTGCTCAAAAAATTAAAGGAACACTTTTTAGAGTATAGCAACAAGTCAGTTAAACTTCTGGCATATTGATCTGGTCAGTTAAGTAACAGAGGGGGGTTGTTAATAAGTTTCAACTGCTTTGGAGTTTATGAAATTAACAACAGGTGCACTAGATGGGCAACAATGAGGCGACCCCCAAAACAGGAATGGTTTTACAGATGGAGGCCATTGACATTTTTTTCCCTACTCATCTTTTTTTAACTTTTTTCCCTAGTTTTGCATTTGGCTAGGGTCAACACCACTACTGGTAGCATGAGGCGATACCTGGACCATACAGAGGTTTCACAGGCAGTCCAACTACTCCAGAATGGCACATCAATACGTGCCATTGCCAGAAGGTTTGCTGTGTCTCCCAGCACAGTCTCAAGAGCATGGAGGAGATTCAAGGAAACAGGCAGTTACTCTAGGAGAGCTGGACAGGGCCATCCTTAACCCATCAGCAGGACTGGTATCTGCTCATTTGTGCAAGGAGGAACAGGACGAGCACTGCCAGAGCCCTACAAAATGACCTCCAGCAGGCCATTGGAGTGAATGTCTCTGACCAAACAATCAGAAACAGACTTCACAAAGGTGGCCTGAGGGCCCAACATCCTCTTGTGGGCCCTGTGCTCACTCCCCAGCACCATAGAGCTCGATTGGCATTTGCCATTGAACACCAAAATTGGCAGGTCTGCTAGTGGTGCCCTGTGCTTTTTACAGATGGGAGCAGGTTCACCTTGAGCACGTGACAGACATGAAAGGGTCAGGAGAAGCTGCGGAGAATGTTATGCTGCCTGCAACATCATTCAGCATGACCGTTTTGGTTCTGGGTCAGATAAGGCTGCCCATCAAACAAATTTTGGCTGATTCAGAAGGAATTGACCAAACTGTAATCCACATACAGTGTGTTTTAGGCTTCCTTACTGCACATATCAATGTAACAAAAAGTCAAGAGCCCTTATTCGCTGCCAACAATGGGCATACGGGCCAAGGACCCCTCCCATCATCTTCCCACAACAGGATCTAGATAGGACACCACTCATCAGAAACATGGGGGGAACTCTGCCATCTTGGTCACTTACATTCTCCTGGCCTGGGGTCTACCTCCAGTGATAAGGACTGTTCAGACTTTGTAACATTTTACTTAAGCAGGAACATATTGTACGGTTCTTATCCATCATACACTTTGCCTGTACTGCTTTACTCCCAACCGTAGACCCACTGCACCGTTTAAGCCAATTTCCACATAGGAACTGCCACTTAGCTCTTCCAGTTTCCTCACTGAAGGTCCCCATAAGTGGGTTCTCTAATGTAGCCTGTCTCGAACCTACCCTGAAAGGTTCACTTACTGAGGTTACAAGCTTACATGACAGTACACTAGCAGTAGCCTATTCTCATCACCTTTTGCGCCAGGCTCTTTCAACTCCAGCTTATAAGAGGCTAAGATAACCTTGAAACAATATCATCCCAGGGAGAGGAGTGCTAACCCCTGCTTTATACATTCTGACATTCGGGCCCATCATTGTACTGAGATTCTACTGCTGAGCTCGGCTTCATATATCATATGTTGTATGCATCATAGCTTTTTTTAAAGTCAGGTTTGGTGCTATTGAGATTGGAACAACAGCTTTGGTCAAGAGGTAACACTTTGCTAGTATAGATAGCAAATGCAGAAAAGCATTCCCTGCCCATGTCACTGGGGCTGGCTTCTTCCCACGGTTTAATGCTTTTTCCTAGAAGGAAGCATTAGAAATCAATGAGCAAACATTGCCTGAACGTTGCATGCAGTGCTTTTGTCAGCACAGTCTGAAACCAGGCTCAGTGGACAAGGGGAAAAAAAATTATGTCCATCCGAACCAAGACTTAACAATGTGGCCAATCAATTCAGCTGCTGTACTCCATACTGTGCAATAGAGTGCTCAGTATATCTTTTCTCAGAAACAATGGTTGGGTGGATTGAAGACTTAAGATTATAGATGTTGATAGATATACATAAATGTGCTATTTCCAGGTCCTGGACAAATCATGTATATTCTATTTAGACCAGCCCCAGCACTGGTCCCATGACTAGCCCCTTGATGGAGTGCAGAGTCTTGCTTTCTTATACAGTTACCTTTTTAGAGTCTTGATACCAATTTATATTTGTTTTAAACAGAAGCAAAACAAAAAACTTTAAATTAAATTAAAAAAATTTATTTTTACTGTAGGTGCATTTAAAAGCCGGACTTTCAGAAGGTCTTCTCTTCTGCCTTTTCCACGCTCACATTTGCCCCCCCAAAAAATAAAAAAAATATTTTGTTTTTTTATTTCGGACCTGAATCAGGATGATGTAGAGGGCCAGGCATATACTCAGAGAGGTCGCAAGTGCAAGATCTCAAAAGGGCCTTCTGAGATATGTGACATAGACATTCCAGGAGCACTTTGCAAAATCTTGCAAATGTGCTCATGAGCCGCACAGTCTATGTTGAAGAATTGGCAGAGACCAGTGGCATGTTAGCACCTGAGCGGGAGATCTGACACATGCAAAAAGACGCTGCAGGTTCTCTGCCAGGTTCTGCAGATCTGGCAGAGACTCAAAGAGTGTCTGCACATACTTCGGATCCCATTAAGGGATCATTGAAGAGGATACCTAAGCTTCAGGCAAGACAACACTGGACTTCATGCTCATTTTTTTTTTTTTTGGAGACAGGGATAAATGTTTTTTTTTTTAGGGAAACCAGGGTTAAGCTCCTCTTCAGGCAGAGAAAGACTTTGCTTAGTTAAAAGATCAGCTGCTGTAAATGTTTGTCTCTCTTAATTATTTACGAGATACAGATGGGGTTCTCATTTGGCTCTTCAAATGGTTGAGCATTATATAACAAACCAGGCAATTGTCTGCTGCTAAGTGTACCTGTAGTTTTGCAGCAAAGTAAGTGCACATGAATAGTAGTGACCTTTTTCCCTCAATTTAAACAATGCTTTATTTCTAAAGGGGTTGTTTTAGTCATAGCTACCACACTGCTTAAAACTAAACTCCAGCTGTTTTGTAAGCTAATAGATTAATAATTCTCTACAACCATGCTTGTGTTCAAGATAACCCTACTGGAGAGCATAGTTAGCTCCTTGACTTCCACTGCACAAGGAAACGCAGGACTGTAAGGGAATTCCTGTACGGCGACTGGTGCATAGAAATGAGCATGGGCACATTGCTAATAATTCCATGTGTCCTGCTGCATCCTGTGTGTATCCGTTACTGACCCGGCTTGCCATTGACCTGCTCTTGGATTCTGCTTATGCTCTGCTCATCGGTTTCTGATCTTGGCTTCCTCCTGACCTCGTCCCTGTCTGATGTTCCGGTACCTCATTGCCTGCTCATTGCTGACCCTGGCTATTACTCTGACTATGCTCCCAGCTCCAATTTGGCTCTACAGTCCTGCTGAGTGCTTGTCCTGGATATTTATTAAATCAGCTCCGATTGTCATGGTGTGTTCCGGCCTCACACTTATCAGAAGTTCCGGCAAACCATGTGCCCAGATCTTGCAGTTCCAGTGGAGTGCTTCCATAACCTCAGCTGGCCATTTTGGCATCTCCTCTGTTCCTGACTGGATGCCCTGGATACACCTCCACCCGCAAGTTCTGCAATCAATATCCACAGGCACTCGTGTTTCTCCTGTCCTTCTGCATCATCTGTTCCACCTTCAGTGGTGCCTGGGTTGGAGATACAAGAGAGGCTGACCTTGTCAAGTCAGACTTCTATCAGGTACGTGACAAGGACAGCTTAGTCAAGAAACACATGCATCTTGTTATTTGAACCGTGAAGGAGCGGCAGCAAATTAACAAGGTCACCCTCCTGCTCACTCTATTCTCTCCACCTGTACGCATATGTGCAATGCAGCACATCTGCCTCCTACCACTGACCATCGAAGTCTGATGTATATGGGATAAAAAAATTACAGTCACTCACAGTAATTGCATTTAAAAATACATCAAATTGTCCTCTACCATTAATGCAAAAAATGAATAACTAAATGAAAGATAAAATAACAAAACCAGCCTTTGTTGCAACATTCACCTTCAATTCAGATAATTCCCCTTTAGTACTTTTTTCTGCCATTAGATGTCCTCAGTCCTATGGCCAATATCATTTAAACCACTTTCTTTGAGCCCAAGTCTTCCTAAACACTCAGTCTTTGACTGGACAGTAAAAGGAGAAGCAGAAGAGTAATGAGCCTATCTCACTGTCACTCTGCTCTCTCCTCTTATCGGCATGTTCCTTGTCAGCACATGAACTGCTTTTCTCCTTGTGCTGCTACTTCCTCCCACAATCCAAATCTGGAATACAGACACTGCCAGATGCGGATACAGGGTACAATTTAGATACTTCCACTGTCTACATTAAAAAACAAGGCCGTATAGCCTCCAAAGTGTAGTAATATGAATAGGAAGTCAAATTCTGTAGTGGTTAATGAAATTCAAGCTTGGTGCACCTGTCACGAACTCCCTAGCGGTAGCTCTATAGGTCCACAGTCTGGGACTCCCCAGGGCGCGGAGTCTAAGCCACATTCTGCTTGTTCACCAGAGCCCCTGATGGTGGGGATGGACTTGGAGCAGGCTGAGACCAGGTCACGGCCCCTGGGTATGCCCAGCTGTGGCAGAGAAGACCGCTTGTGTAACGGAGCTAGTAAAGAGCCAGGGCAGACCAGAGCGGGATGTGGATGGATCCGTACGGGATGCACCATGAAGCAAGTAGCAAAGTCAGACTGGCTGGGTTAGTAACTGAGGAGGCAGAGCAGATCAGAGCTGCAGGCAAAGGATAGTCGGGTCACAGGCCAAGTTCAGCAACAGGAGGTCAAACAATCAGGAGCAGGCAGAAGAATAGTCCAGAGGCAAGCCAGGGGTCAGGGCAGGAGATAATCGATCAGTAGTCAGGAACAGGCTCACTCTATTATCTATTGTTACTGCCAGAATTAAGCTGGGTATACATGTATTGAAATTTAACCAGTTCAGCAAGAACTGGCTGAATTTCAGTACGTATGTACCCACATTTGTTCAAAAGAAGCTGGTTGTTAGATTGGCTTCCCTTGAACGGTCCTGTTGGAAAACCAGCATTCAATCAGTGCTTGCAGCCCTTAGACCGGCTTCTGTTGAACAAAGAGTGGAGCACAGACATTGAAATTCATCCTGGTCCTGCAGAACTGAATGAATTTTGGTGTGTGTACTCAGCTTTACTGTCAAATAGTTAGCAAAAGATATGTTTACTCTCCATTTTCATGGTGTTAGGTTTCTTCCTGTAATATAGTTGTACAATAATACAGATCTTCACCTGAAATTAATCCTCACCTTCTCCCTCCCCCCCAGGCCATTATATAATAGTATATTGTGTATTTTGGTTTTTTTGGGGAGCAAGTACCTTTTTTTGTGCTACTCGTTCACTTCATTAATCCTTGCCTAGGCAAGAATGATGCCCACTTTGCCCAACTGCAGCCTCCTGGAACATATCACACATCCCAGGAGGCTGCAGGTTCAGTTCTCATATACTACAGCACCCACCGCATGTGTAGTGGGGAGGTGTCTGTGAGACATGAGGAAGTCACAGTTCGCTCCCATTCCAAGTTGGCGGCACTGGAGTTTGGATGCCTTGGGAAGAATTGGCTGCAGAAAAGACAGCATTGATCTTTATGGACTGGTAAATATTTATTTCTTAAAAGTTGACAGCTACAGTATTTGTAGCTGCTGACTTTTCTTTTGTGACATAGTTGGGTGATGTTCCTCTTTAAGGAGGACAGATTTATGAAAACTGTGGGGAAGGGAAAATACGCTGTTACCTACTACATGGTGTCAGTAGTTGAAAATGAAAAATATTTGCTGAGAACAACTCTACTTGTTTTAGTTTGTATAAATTAGCTACTGAATGCTTCTGTACAGTCTGGCATATTTTAAAAGTATTACATTCTCCATCCGGAAGCATGCCCAATATCATGGAAAGCTGTTCTATTTGGAACACTTCTTGCACTCCATTCTGAATGAGATAACTTTTAAAGGTCACAGCTAAGTCTGCTGAGAAACCGATCAAAAGATCAAGTGCTGAGCGGAATCTCCTTTTGACGGCCTTGTCACTCCTTCTATTTCCCTTGATGCCAGGGTTATCTGCAAGAGATATGGCAAGCAAGCTGCCTGAATGCAAACACTTGTGCATTGGGAACTGCAAGCGGAGAGGGGAGGGAAGCCTGGGAATACAACAAAGGTTGTCCCCTGAGCACTTTTATTGTCACCTCCAAGAGGATGTGAGGTGTATACTGAGTATTCTTCACGAAATATGGACCAGCCCCCTGACATGTCTGCTGTTGTTGTAGGTGAAAAGGGAAAACCTTTAAGATTTTTTTAAATATTTTACTAACACATTTTCATGAAGGGAAGCACAATCTAGTTCTTTCTGGATGCTATAGAGGAACTAAAAGTCCCATTATTACTGTGCGTGTGTGTATATATATATATATATATATATATATATATCACCAACGACCTGCTAACCGCCAAAGCTAATGGCCACTACTCAGTGCTCCTACTCCTCGACCCCTCCGCGGCTTTCGACATGGTTGACCACCCCCTCCTCCTCAAAAAACTATACTCTCTTGGCCTCAGAGACTCCGCTCTCTCCTGGCTCTCTTCCTATCTATCACAGCGCTCCTTCACTGTTACCTATAACGCTGCCACCTCGGGCCCCGTCCTCAGACCCCTTCTCTTCTCCATCTACACCTCCTCCCTTGGCAAACTGATACACTCCCACGGCTTTAACTACCATCTCTATGCCGATGACACGCAAATCTATCTCTCTACCCCTCGCCTCACCCCTTCAGTCTCCACCTGAATCACTAGCCTACTGAACGACATATCAGATTGGATGTCACTCCACTTCCTCAAATTAAACCTTTCCAAAACCAAGCTCCTAGTTTTCCCCCCAGCCCACGCCCCCCCCCCGACTTCTCCATCACGACCAATAATGCCACCATCAGTCCCACCCCGCAAGCCAGAGTACTAGGTGTCATTCTAGACTCCTATCTGTCTTTCCAGCCCCAGGTCCAATCGCTTACAAATTCATGTAGACTCCATCTCCGCAACATCTCCAAAATACGTTCGTTCCTAATCCCCGAAACTACTAAGCAACTCATTCACTCCCTTATTATATCGCGACTTGACTACTGTAACTCCCTCCTCACCGGCTTACCTGATCACAGGCTATCCCTGCTTAAGTCTATCCTGAATTCTGCGGCCAGACTCATCCACCTTACTAACCGCTTCGTATCCGCCATCCCCCTCTGCCAATCCCTCCACTGGCTTCTGATTGCCCAACGCATAAAATTCAAATTACTAACATTTACGTACAAAGCTGTTCATAACACTGCCCCGAACTACATCACCAACCTAATATCCATATACCACCCAAAACGTACTCTCCGCTCCTCACAAGGCCTCCTACTCTCTAGTTCCCTGGTCTCCTCCTCCCATGCCTGTCTCCAGGACTTCTCCAGGGCTTCCCCCATCCTCTGGAACTCACTACCCCAATCCATCATACTGTCACCTACCCTCCTCACCTTTAGGCGCACCCTGAAAACCCATCTCTTCAGGGAAGCCTACCTCGCCCTCACCTAATTGCCGATCTCCTCCACTCTTCCTACCACTCCATCCCCCACAGCTATTTCCTCCTGTACCACTATCCCCTCCCTCCTAGATTGTAAGCTCCAAGGAGCAGGGCCCTCGAACCCCTCGTGTATTGCACTGTTTTGTTACTGTACTGTCTCGTGTACTGTCTCCCATTATAATGTACAGCACTGAGCAAACTGTTGGCGCTATATAAATACTGTATAATAATAATAATAATAAAATTATATATATATATATATATATATATATATATATATATATATATATATAGTGCTGTGAAAAAGTATTTGCCCATTTCTTGATTTTTATATATTTTTTACCCTGGCCCTATGAAATCATGAATGAACTGTGATTAACTAAATTTTTTGGAAAGCTATGTTAAATTTCACTTTCCACACCCAGGCCTGATTACTGCCAGAACTATTGTATCAAGAAATCACTTAAATAGAAGCTGTCTGACAAAGTGAAGCATTCTAAAAGATTTCAAAAAGCAAAACATCATGCCGAGATCTAAAGAAATCCAAGAACAGATGAGAAACAAAGTAATTGACATGTATCAGTTTGGAAAGGGTTACAAAGTCATTTTTAAGGCTTTGAGACTCCAGCAAACCACAGTGAGAGCCATTATCCACAAATGGAGAAAACGTTGAACAGCGGAGAACCTTCCCAGGAGTGGCCGGCCTAGAAAAATTACTCCATCCAAATTACTCTCATCCAGGAGATCATAAAAAAACCAAGAATAACAAATAAAGAACTGCAGGCCTCACTTGCTCAGTTAAGGTCAGTGTTCATGATTCAACAATAAAAAACAAACTGGGCAAAAATGACATCCATAGGAGAGTTCCAAGGTGAAAGCCACTGCTGACCAAAATGAACACAAAGGCTCATCTCACATTTTCACAAAAAAAAATCTTGATTATCCCTAAGACTTTTGGGCAAATATTCTGTGGACTGAAGAGACAAAAGTTGAACATTTTGGAAGGTGTGTCCCCCGTCACATCAGGCATAAAACTAGCACAGCATTTCATAAAAAGAACTTCATACCAACAGTCAAATATGGTGGTGGTAGTGTGATGGTCTGGGGCTGCTTTGCAGCTTCAGGACCTGGATGACTTGCCATAATTGATGGAACCATGGATTCTGATTTCTACCAGAAAATCCTGAAGGATATTGTCCGGCCATCAGTTTATGACCTCAAGCTCAAGCACACTTCGGTTATGCAGTAAGACAATGGCTAAAAAAAAAATTAAGGTTTTGGAGTGGCCTAATTAAAGTCTGGACTTAAATCCAATTGAGATGAACTACCTTCCAATGTGTTTGAATTAAAACAATTCTGCAAATAGGAGTGGGCTACAATTCCTCCACAGTGATGTGAAAGACTCATTGCCAGTTATCACAAATGCGTAATTGCAGTTGTTGCCACCAAGGGTGACACAACCAGTTATTGGTTTAGGGGGCAATAATATTTTTAATATAATGCCAGACAGTTTTGGACAGCTTTTTTTCCCTTAATAAATGAAATCATCATTTCAAAACTGCATCATTTGAATGTGACAAATATGCAAAAAAAGGAAGGGTGCAAATACTCTTTCACAGCACTGTATAGACAGTACAGTGTGTGTATATATATATATATATATATATATATATATATATATATATATATATAGACAGTATATAACCGATGCTGCAGCTATATAGGTGAGTATGGATGTCTGTTTTTTTTACTTCCGGTACTTTTCCTCTATAGTTAAACCTCTTCTTGTCCAACTTCATTGAGTGACTTCATGTTTTCTTAAGAGATCTGAGACTGAATAGTTTTCTCTTTATGCTAGAATCACCATTTATATATTTGTATATTGCAATGTCTCCTCCTAACCATCCCTTCTTCAGTTTAATGTTTGTAGTCTTTCCTCCTAACTGAGGTCCTTGAGTCCCTTTATTAGCTTTGTTGCCCTTCTCTGGACTCTCACCTGCTCCAGCACATCCTTCCTGAGGATTGTTGACCACCAGAACTGGATGGCATATTCAAGATGTGACTGAACCAGGGTTTTGCAAAGTGGTAGAATTATAGTTTTATCTCTTGAGTAGGTACCATTTTTAATGCATGCTAATAGTCTGCTGGTCTTGCTTGCTGCAGTTTGGCATTGCATGCTATTTCTGAGTCTATGATCTACTAGGACCCCCAGATCTTTTTCCATCCTTGATTCCTCCAGAGGTTCTCCCACTAGCAAATAACTTGCATTCATATTTCTTTCTCCCAAGTGCATTACTTTACATTTTTCAGAATATGTATAACCAGGCAAAACATTCCTTTTTTTTTAGTTTTTTAGAGTGGAAAGGGATTATAATGCCTATCAGGTTTTTATTACTGTCTGTGCCCCCATTGGAGAGACTGACCCTCTCTATTTATCCTGTTTACCATTATACGCAAGAATAAATGTTAAACAAAATCCAAAATTTTGGGTTGTCATCAGAACAGATATATAGAGAGGAAATATTCCAGTAGGGACACATATTCCTCTGACCCTGGTGATTCTCTCATTTTGGGGGAATTTCCTCTCACTTCTTGTTTATTCTATGGGACAGGAAGTGAAGGGAAATCTCCTTAGTTGGACACATATGGCAAAATGAAACAGACAAGAGTTCCTTCCCTACTCTATCCAAAATGAAAAAAAGAAAAAGTATTGTCTTCAGTTCTACTGTAAGGGTTTTTTGCTTTCTTGTTTTTTTAGAAAGCCCATTTAAGGTCCTGGATCAGGTTGGGAGCAATAGGAAAGGTTTTATAGTGATAACATACTGTACATTGAGAGATCTTTATTTTTCCATCCTGGCAACATGACATTTAACCACATTGGAGCCAATGGGGCAATTTTTTCCAAGCTAAAGCTGCCAATAGATGTTAGATAACAGTGCAAATACTTACAACACATGACCACTAAGTAAGTTTTTACACAAGAATCATCATTAATAAAATTTAATTCATTTGGTTGCTTTTTTTGGTTAATCGAAGGGTTATGAAAGATGTCAGCTGACGCTCAACAATGAGTGGTTAATGCTTAAAGAAACGGTGAAGAATGCTTGTACTATTTTAGGTATTGTATGAGGTTTTATTAATAAACAAACATGTTTTTAGTGGTTACAGGTCTGGTCAGCTGTGTTTTTGCCACAGGGTAGATGCTTGGTTGAATCTCAAAAGATGTACTACCTCTGGTGCAGAGCTTATCTCTTCAGCATCATGCAAAGTAATGCAGCCACTTCGAAACTAGCACTGCTTTGAAGAGTCAGGCTATAGCCATATTTATCACTGGAAGAAAGCTGCAATTGTATCAGGTAAAAGTTATATTTTTAATAGCTACTTGGGTAATTAGGCTTGATATCTGTATCCTGGAAGGCATGAATTGGCCGCAGGAATCTGGCAGCCACAGTTACCTGGTAATGTGAAGGAGGTCTAAGACTGGGAGAAGGAGCAGCAGCAATGAGAAACAGTGAACATGCTAAAAGATGAGACAGCAGATGAAGGAGAAGGGTGATGCTCCGCTGCTTCTTTATTGCCCAACCAGCAAATGCTGATGCTCTAGTGGAGGTTGACTTATTGCCTATGCTGACTGTTAGTGGCATCCAGGTGCTATATTGAAATATAAAATTTTTGCAAGAAAACAGTTCCTATACATGTAATTTACCTCTTTCATGGTCGAATACCCAGAGTCATAAATTTGAAAGCACTAGAACTGCATCAGTGTTTCAAGGATATGAGTGGAGTGTTGTTTATAAAGTTGAGAACTTAAGTTTGTATAAGTGTACGCCCTATGAAATGAGACCATGGACCTGCATTATCACCTCACAATATGGCTGGTTCCTTCCAAGCAGCCAGGAGCCATACTGATGCAACTGCTGCCAGGGAACCATCTTAGATGTGAAAGAGTTTACAGACGGTAAGTCTTGCTCCTTCGGAGCAGCCTAGCTAGTGCTGCTCAGCTGAATCCCTGGTCTCTAGCCTCAGGTTTAGCATTTGGAGAGTCTTGGCAGGCGAACACAGGGCTGCAGTACTTCTAAGACTTGGTAATTCTGCTAATTGGCAGAGAGATTCTTCTGTCAGACTGCAGGATCCACAGACTGGCAGCAGCAGGCACATTTATTTTTTCTTTTTTTTTTTCTACTTCTCACATAAACCACACCATTTATTTCATCCTAAACACTTATCCTTTCTGATGCAGCTCCAAGAAGATCAGCAATATAAAGTATGCTGAGTGAAACTGTTTAGCACGCAATAAGCATACAGTGAATGCAACAGACTGGAAGCATTTTTTCCCAGGAAAAAAGAACTTTAGCTAAACAGCTTCATTTCTTTCTGAAAACATATACAAAGACTGTTTTTTCTGCCAAAGGGTAGCAATTGATGACCACTTGTGAACCCACTGTAGGGGTGCCCAGGATAAAGAATGTGACATGTAGCTTTCTTAACATTGCCTACTTTGGAATTTTAGTGACTACTGCAGTGTCTATACCTGCCCCAAAATATTTTAAATACTGCATTTTCTTTTTGTTATGTGAATTTTTTCATGTATAGACAAGAATGTATCCATTACATAATGGCAGCTCTGAGAATTGCAGTTTGGGCTTTTCTGAGGGAGGTAAGCAGAAGGCAGATCTCCAGGTACACTAAATAACCCTGGACCTGTACAGTACTAAGCACTTCTGGCTTCAATTAGAGTACCGATGATGGTCCAGTAGAAGGAGATGTCCCTGATCTCAACCTGCACAGTACAAGAGAGGCATCAGGGTCTAAATACCCTCCAAGAAAAGAAGAAACACCTACATACACAAAGAGACACATAGCAGAGACTCCAGAACAACATACTCAAAGATATGTGGGGAACTTTTAGATTTGCAAGCATAGTCAGATGAAGGAAAACCTAAAACACACACAATGGCTCTCACACAGCAAAGCTTCCCTTGATGGATACCCAACAGTTGAGTTGTTGCACTGCAACTGCTGTGAAGTTGTCCATGTACATTGTTTAATACTGGTTCTGTGAAGCCACTGTTCTGTGAGTCCATCCAAGTTTTATCCTGTGTTGAACCCTGATGATGGGGGTGTAGTATTTCCCTTGAAAAGTGTTGGATATTTTATCTGATTTTTGTCTTACCAACAACTTACCAACTTTTTTTTACCAATGGTTTTAGTCTGTGTAGTCTATTTTATATGGTTTGAGACACATAGCAGAGACATACTGTATGCACTGGTATAAACAAAGCAAATATAAATGAACATCTAATTTTCCCTATTTAAGGCAAAGTGGCAGGTTCTCTTGATAGCCCATTCCTGCTGATACCAATCTTCCCTGTGCCCCTCCAACACCCTGTTTTTGAAGGAAGAAAGGAAGGAAAAAAGGTAGGTGGGAAAAAAGGTCACATGTTCCCCTTTACCAAACTTAATCAGGGCTCAACAAATCCCAGGCGCCAGGTCACCTTGGTGACTAGAAACTGCATTCTGGCACCTTGGAGTTTGTAGGTGACAGGTGCCTCAGCTGGCATTACAGGACAGGCTGTGGGGTGGGCTTGGCCGGAAAGGTGGAGGTGGCCCAGTCCTCGTAGACCCTCCAGAAACAGCAGAGCACTGCTCGGCGCCACCAACATTATTGGGAACACAATTAACTTCAGCAGTGGGGATGATGATGGCCTGGGGATAGAACAGGAAGAGAATGGCATGGCAGCCATTGACACAGCAGGAGGAGCAAGCTGCCAGCAAAGTGCAGTCAGACTAGGGGATCCCTGGTTGCTTGTCATCCCAGCTGCTGCTGCCACCCTCCCCCGGGATATTCCTGGAGCAGGCCTGGCCGAGGGACTTAGCAGCCTGGCTCAGGGACATGGGGGCTCTAAAGTCAGTGGTTTCCCAGAACTAGAGCGCCCTGCTCCAGTGGCATAGCATGGCGGAGGTCAACCACAGAGGGTGGTAAAGGTAAGGGAAGGAGAGGAGGCCCTGGGAGCAGAGCTGCCATCCATGCTATCCGGATAATTGAAGCCATGGGACTGAGGGAGGGGGAGAGCTCATTGCCGCAACCACCATCCCTCCTCTACGAAGGTGTGCTCTGTGCCTGCTGCAGAGAGGAGAGAAATACCAGAGCTCTGATGTCTGAGGGAGGATTAGGGAATGTAATGTTGGGAAAGATTCCACCAGCAGCATCAGTGTGGCTGCTGATGTGAAGGAGGGGGGAGAAGGAGCTCATCTCCCAGGTAAGATCTGATGGGGCGAGAGAAATGCCAATACCTGATTTATACCATCTGGGGGGGTGAAGATGACTGGCAGGTGCTAGCACCTTTATTGCCTGATGTTCTGTGCCAAGGGTGCAGCTCCACCTGCGCCTTCCCCTGGCCATGCCTGTGCACCTGATTTCTCCTCTCTGCTCCTTTTCTCTGCCATGGCATGGATCGTATTATGGAGGTTCAGGGGTGGACCAGCTCACTGGAGCTAGAGGAGCAGGATTGCAATATGACAGGGACCCCCAAAGTCCACGATCTGCAGAGGGTCCTTTGCTAACAATATTGGATATCCAACACATATATTATCAGATATTATAGGGCCAGTCTGTATACAAACAGCCATCTCCATGTCCTTGACTAGATGCATGTTTGATTTGGGGCCAATGACAAGACACAGGCAATGGTACTTGAAGTCAGAGCATAGAGCTGAACGACAAAAAAAAAAATTAGGTGTTCGCTGTACTAACTATCCAGTGATCTCCCCACTGAGCTATTGTCTTTTGACAGGGGGACTGCCCCCACAGAACACTCTGTTCAGCACTCTTAGCCAGTTGCTTAGAGGACTTATTAAATGCTGATCGGCAGACCTTTTTCGGCCATGTCCCTTTGACAGAACCCGCCATTCGGCTGGGTCTGGCTACATAAAAGAAGAGGTTTTGTAGTTGACAGTAAAGCTTTGTTAGTTAAAAATAAACTGGCTCCTTACATTTTTAGCTGGCTCCTAGATCCTAGGCAAATTTGTCAAGCAGTGGCTTTAATGGCCAAACAGGTCATGAGATCTGGTTATTAAAACCCTGAAGAATTCAATCTAAACATCAGACCTGACCATAAATTATTTATCTTATTGTGCAAACTTGATCTTACCAAGGAAAAAAGTTTTAAGACATAACTCTTAACAATCTCAAAATAAAAAAAAAGCTTCTTGATACTATATTAAGATGTAGAGGCTGTTTGCAAGGTATGTCATTAAAAAAAATAGGAAACAAATATAATTATTGGACACCTCAAAGATTTCAGGAGCACACAGGATACACAAATGATTTGCCTTTAATTAGCAGTGGTAGGAGTAAGATTATAATGAGTGAATGATAGCTGCCTCTTCAAACCAACTTAATGATCATCTCTGTAGCATGAAGTGCCATCCATCATTATTTTATCATTAGAAGAACATACATCAAGTCTGGGATAAGATAAGATATTTATATAGCAAAGTGTTTAAGAAAGATTCATTGGGCGAGTTTTTGATAAACAGAAGCTTTAGTCTACAATGGAGGGGTTATGTGGTTCAAGAGCTCCTCATTGCACGTCTCTCTTCAATTATTTCATGTTTTATATGTACAAAAGTATAAAAAGATGTTTTGAATACCTGCATCCATCAGCCTCAGGACATAACATAACCTAGCTAATCACAACTATAGTTTGTGACTACAAAACTCTATTTGTTCTTTCCTCCATGCACTGTAAGCTACCGGGAGGCATTGCTGACCAGTCGTGGCTTGGTGATTTCATAGGCTGTCTTTTATTGTAAAATATAACTACTACCAAAACTTTTTATCAGCTTTCAGTACAGCTCAGGGAGAGTTAGAACTTATGTTTTTACTGATCTCAGGAGCCCTGTTGGGAAAATGTTCCTCCATGATGGAGACACAATCAGCAATGATAAGCTAAAAGAAGGTCTTTTCTTCCTTCATTTAAAGTAGACTTAAATTCAATCACTGGGATCTCATAGAAGCTTTAACATAATAATGTAATATTAAAAGTTGTTTTTAATATTTTTGAATCTGCAACTTTTTTTATTAAAATAATATATATTGGTCCTGCCATGAAGATTCTTGTTCAGGCACTTCCTATAACAGGGAGACAACACTCAGTACTTGTCTCCCATTGGTCTCCTGCATTGTATTGGCTGTTGTAATGAACATTATGCAAGTATAGTTCACTGCTGTCATCATCAGAAAACCTAACCTGAGAAATGTAATGTAGATATTGCTAGAGTGCATGTAGAAAGGAAGTTGCAGCAAGGAGGCCACAGGAGGTTACCAGATGCAACAAAGGATGAAAATAGGTGAAAATAAGTATTTAAAACAAAGTGGCAATTGTTTATGATACACAGTGATTTGGTATTCATGTGAGTTCTACTGAACACATCCCTTTTATTCACACATCTGCTTTAAGAAAAAAAAAGTATTTTCTTTATTGCTGCTGTCTCACTACTAGTGATGGACTGGATGTTTGAGTCGAACGTAAGTTTGGATGAACACACGAATGGTAAGGGCATTTGGTGGGCTGTTTGTCTGCTGCACCCCACAATGCACTGCGCTCTCACAGTGCATTGTGATTGGTCAAAGCAATGCACTTGGCCATAGGTCAATGCTTTGGCCAATCACAGCACAACTGGCTGGAGCCAGCAGTGAAGTCACCGCTAGCTCTGCACAATTGTTTACATCTGACCTGCAAATGTCAGATTGCGGCATCATTTTTCTTTTGGTGAGTTGGCATTTTAGTGACAATGCTGGACGCCGTATTTGACAATGGATTACAACAATGGAACCATTTTTGGGGCTTTTTTTTAATAAAGGACTTGTCAAAAACTTTTGTTTTGTTTTTTGTTAAGTAAAGGAATTTTCCAAAAGACTGGTCTCTTCATTTTTTACTCAATTTAACTCCCTACTCATTCACAATGGGGGGCTGCATCATCAGAGTGCCCCCCATATTTAAAGTGGTACCCTGATGCTAATGAGCTTCCCTACCCACAGAGCCCTACAACCACTGGGCCAAGATTGTGAGGAAGGGGGGGGGGGGGCGTGCTTGTTCGTTAGTGCCCTGCCAGGCCTGTGCTCGGATAATGGGTCTGCTAAGATTTTTGGGAAGACCCCATGCTTTTTTTCTCATGGATTTTTGGGGTGGGGTTCCCCTTAAAAGTCCTACCAGGCCTAAAGGGCCTGGTATGGCTTTTAGGGGGAACCCCACGCACTTTCCCCCCCCCATTTTCGGGAGGTGGCTTTCCCCTTGAAAATATTAACAGGCCCCAAGGGCCTGGTATGGATTTTGGGGGGGAGCTCTACGCACTTTAAAAAAAAAAAATTACTGTGCGGTCCCTCCTAACCTCTCTACCAGACCTAAAGGGTCTGGTATGGATTGGGGGGGACCACATGCTTTTTTTTTGTCATTTAAAAAAAAATGTCAGTCCTACTGCAGCAGGTTTTACACATTGTAGAGATGTGTAACTTTGCAGATAGTTTAAGGGGACCCCCAGGCATGATATTTAAAGGAAGTTTTCTTTTTCTTTTTTTACTTTAAGCAATGAAAAATTACTGCCCCTTTACAAATGGTACTTTTTGAAAACAAATTTTCACTGATTCATGTCCTTCAGGGCAGTACCTGAGTCCCCATTCCCCATCTATGGCCAATAACTTGCATATAAGCCTTCAAAATGAGAATTTACAAGTTCGAGTCACATAGACTTGCATTAACTTCGAAGTTTGCGGTCGAACATTCATTAGGTTCAAATGTTCAACCGCTAACTGAAGCCCATCACTGCTCCCTACTAAAGATATTTCCTTTTGCTTCCTGTCTCAGTGGCAACCTTATTCCCAGGACAGGAAGTTTGGTAAATTCTCCTCAATAAGAACCCAGACAGAAAAAAAGACCTGGCACAGGATTTAACCTCTCTCTACTGTATCCAAAACATTAAAAGAAGGTTTGTCTGGAGTTCTACTTTATCTGTGGGTAGGTGCAGTGTGGTGCAGCGGTAGAATACACTCTGAGTCCTGTTGCAAATAACAAGACTTGTTTTGAAGAAATAGCCCAAATATACAATAACCCAGTGGGAAGGCACCAAGCTGGGAAAGATTACAGTTCTGTGCAGCCTGTAGTGTAGAGTAGATCCTGTTGCACCGACAATGTCTGTCTCAGAGGGCAGAATGGGGCCTGGCCAGTCCAATGGGGAGGATTCCGATGTAGAATGGAGTGTCCCTAGCCTGTCCCTACTCGTCCAGAACCTTTCTCTGCAGCTACTCACTTTCTGACTGATGGGTACTTTGTCCCTACACTATCTTCTAAAAATGTGCACCAAAGCCAGGGGGCAGGCACTTAAAAAGGTGTTTCTGACCCAAGATGGCCACCAGGGTTATAGCCAATCGGAGCACTGCCTCTGGGGACCAAGGAAACCATAGATAAACCAAGTTTCATTCAACTTCCTCTCCAGCTGCAATACCACTGTGGCCGAGCATCACCTACAGGGGAGAACTGAGGTCGCACTTACATCTTAAAATACAGAATGTCCCTCCATTGCAGTTATAGGATTTGGTCTGCATTCAGTTGGAATGCTGACTGCAAGCCAGATCTTCTCATCCAACATCAGTGTTTGACCTTGTTTGACCTTACAATTGCTCTATGGCAAACACTCCCCCAGAAGCACTCCAAAATCTAGCAGAAAGGCTTCCTAGATAAGTGGAGGCATTTATAATCGCTATCCATATCAATGCCAATGGTTTTGGAATAAAATATCCAGCAAGCTCATATTAGGTGTGATGATCAGGTGTTTTCAAAGTTTGGGTCAAATAATATATAGTTTAGATAAATATAAAATGAAATTGCAAAATAAAATTGCATTGCATCAAATTGCAAGACACTAAATGTGGCCCTCTTAGAAAGTTAGGCCCGGAGTTAAAGAAGGAAAAGCCTGCAGGACCTACATGACTGGGTTAAAAGGGGAAAAATAATCAGTATTCATGGTACTCACCAGATTGGTGGATAGGGCTCTAGAAGGTAGGGCTTCAGGGGTTTGGGACATAGGAAGGTTTGGCATTCTTTAGCCAAAAGAAAGCTTGGTCAGGACAGTTACAGGCACTGTGTATTTTATGTCATGGCAGCTGGAGGGTACAAGGTCCATGGATGTGATTTTATTATGGGCAAAAAGGGTACAGTTGTAGGGACCCATTTTGGGTACAGCTCCCATTATTCTGGTTGGTGGTACCTGTGATTACTGGTTTGAGCCGATGTTTCTGTGGCTGGAGGTCTGAATTTGGTGTACACAGGTACTTGAGGTAGATACCCACAAGGACCTTGGAGACCCCTTTACTATTGTACTGAATGTGAATGTGTTGGTATGTTATTTATATTTGGTTAATATTAGGCTGCTATGGCCATTAAACTCCAATGAGTATCATGTGAATGTTATTAACTAAAAGTAGTTGGTGGAGTGGTGGTCAGGCAGTATTAGTCAAAACACCTTTTATACCCTAGTCAAGATACTGAAGCCACAGATTATATAAGCAAAATACATCCAGGACAGCAAAGTTCTTTTTTTCTGCATCTCAGGCCTATGCTTGTTCCTAGTAGATTGATGAGGGAAGAGGTATGATGAACAGGACTTTTGTTAATGTACACAGATTTGTCTGGAAGGTGTAGTTATCCTATAATGGGTCCTGCCACTTTTCTCGATGAAGTAAGTTTCTGGCCTGTTTGTAAACAAATGTAATGTTCTTCTGCAAATGCAGCGTTTGAAAGATTCATCCACAAAGCAGCATCATTATATCTACAGTCTGCAGATTGTAAGAGAAAATTATATTTGTTTATTGCAGAATTCGGAATACAACAGAACACTGCAAGCTCATAAAACTGCCAGGGTCTGTGTGTGCGCCTGGCCAGGCAGATATGCCATGAAATCCATAGCTTTCCATATTTCCTACCATGAACAAAGCACAAAAGATAGAAATTAGTGTTATTGTCTTCAGTGTTTGCCATGATAATTTGTCAGTATATTTATCAGTATGCGCCTTAAAGAGGACATTTAATCTACATTTTTCTTGATAGAATGTGATCAGCTTATATGAGTTTTTTCTGATGGCAAAATGAATCATGTTCAAGTAAACCGGTCATAAAAGAAGTAAGAAGATTGCTAGTTTTGACCTCCCTCTGAAAATGCTAGCTGCTTGGCTGTTTCTGTGTTTAATCATTTTTTAGTTCGTTTTAGTTGATAGAGTTGCGTGTAGAGCCATGTTAAGAATGAATCTATGTTCTGGGTTCTCTTGTGTTCCTTGAGATACATGGGAAAGGATCTCTCTGCAATATTTGTAATATAGTTGGGGATATCCAAATAGTGGCATAGATGTTACAATTACTGTCACAGTGACTGGTAAGCCCACTTTGGTGAAATCAAACTGCAGAAGAGTGGTTATTATCACCATTTTTTGAAAGCCAAGAGGTACTTTTCATGGGGTGCCCTTTTTTATGTGGGGGGGTTTCACTCACCTCAGTATAGGGTTATCAGATTTTTTCTATTTTTGATGTGATTCTAGATAAATCTCCCTCTCCATTGTACAGTTGCAAGAAAAAGTATGTGAACCCCTTGGGATTACGTGGAGTTTTGCATGAATTGGGCATAAAATGTGCTCTGAACGTCATCTAAGTCACAACAATAGAAGAACACAGTCTGCTGAACATAATAGTACACAAACATTAGATGTTGCCATGGTTTAATTGCACATAACATGTAAACATTCACAGTGCAGGGAGGAAAAAGTATGTGCGGCCCTAGCTTAATGACTTCTCCCAGAGCCAATTGGAGCCAGGAGTGAGCCAACCTTGACTCCAATCAGTGTGATGATATTGGATGTATTGCTGACAGCTGTCCTGCTCTTAAAACACACACCTGTTTTGGGTTTACTGGTTTCAAGAAGCACTGTCTGATGTGAACCATGCCTCACAGAAAAGAGCTCTCAGAAGACCTACGATCAAGAATCAAATGGAGAAAGTTTAGCACTGTTGCTACTCTCCCTAGGCGTGGTTGTCCTGTAAAAATTACTGCAAGAGCACAGCGCAGAATGCTGCATGAGGTAAAGAAGAATGCCAGAGTGTCAGCTAAAGACCTACAGAAATCTCTTGCACATGCTAACATTTTGGTTGACACATCTACAATAAGGAAAACATTAAACAAGAATGGAGTACATGGGAGGACACCACGGAGCAAGCCATTGCTGTCCAAAAAGAATATTGCAGCACGTTTGAAGTTTGCAAAAGAGCACCTGGATGTTCCACAGCACTACTGGCAAAATATACTGTGGACAGATGAAACCAAGATTGAGTTGTTTGGGAAGAACACACAACACTATGTGTGGAGAACAAAAGGCACAGCACCCCAACATCAAAACCTCATCCCCACTGTAAAACATGGCAGAGGGAGCATCATGGTTTGGGGCTGCTTTGCTGCCTCAGGGCCTGGACGGATTATTGTCATTGATGGGAAAATGAATTCCAGAGTTTAGCAAGTCATTTTGCAGTAAAACGTACGACCATCTGTCCGCCAACTGAAGCTCCGCAGAGGATGGGTGATGCAACAGGACAATGACCCAAAGCATACAAGTAATTCAACAAAACAATGGCTGCAACAGCACAGAATACGCCTTCTGGAGTGGCCCAGTCAGAGTCCTGACCTCAACCCGATTGAAATGCTGTGGCATGACCTTAAGAGAGCGATTCACACCAGACATCCCAAGAATATTGCTACACTGAAACAGTTTTGTGAAGAGGAGTGGTGCAAAATTACTCCAGATCATTGTGCAGGTCTGATCTGCAACTACAGGAAACGTTTGGTTGAGGTTATTGCTGCCAAAGGAGGGTCAACCAGTTATTAAGTCCAAAGGTTCACATACTTTTTCCTCCCTGCACTATGAATGTTTACATGTTATGTGCAATTAAACCATGGCAACATCTAATGTTTGTGTAGTATTATGTTCAGCAGACTATGTTCTTCTATTGTTGTGACTTAGATGACGTTCAGAGCACATTTTATGCCCAATTCATGCAAAACTCCCAAGGGGTTCACATACTTTTTCTTGCAACTGTATTTTAATTTTGGACAGGAGAGATTGTGATATTTTCTTATCCTCTAGTTATTTTTTAGTGGGTTATGAGTGTTCATGTTCCCCATCCTAATAGTATTCAAAAACAACACACACAACAATCCCACCATTCACTAAAATCATAATAAATGTTAGGTCATTGGTCCTCCTGGTGGTTTTTGGTGCGTGGGTATATGCACCTCCGTATCTTGTTCAAGTATTGTTCTGCTTTGGGTTCCAATGCAATACATAACTCTGTAAGCCAGACACAGGCAGTAGATTGGTTGATATCCAGGTTGATGTCCTTTTTTTCACTACTTTACTTCTTTCAGATTTGGAACAAGTATGGAGATCAGAAATGTCAGAAAAGAGTTAAAAGTCATTAGATGCATTCTTGTTCCAGCTCAATCACTGAAAGTCCTAGTGAGGATCAGCATTATGTAAAGGAAATCACATTTTTAGCAATGTCACACTCTGTAGTATTCTTATCATAGGTCTCCTCTAATGGTCCTTAACCTTTTGATGGGTGACTATAGGAAAAATAGCTGCTAATTTTTTACCTCCTTGGTCAACTCTTTTCCCCAAACTGCTGATTTTGTGCGCAATGAAATCAATGGGAGATGCTTATTAAAAATTCTGTCCATTTATTAAGTTATTAGGCGAGGGATTGTCAAAAATATAGCATTAGGGGCCAGACACTGCCCTGAAAGTGTGCCAAAACAAAAAAAAAAGTTTTACAAATCTTTTTTGTTGGGTAGCAGCGATTTTTATTAACTCTTAAAGTTAAAAATGAACAATGGCTTTTAATAATATAACTGGGGGATATCTTTATCCTGCCAATGAGGTAGCACATCTGTACAATGTATACAACCAACTGCAGCAAAACTGACATTTATTTAAAAAAAACAAAAAATGCTGTTCAATTGTCTCCAAATGACAGCTTCAGCCACTTTACTTCTGTTTGTAAATAAAGCAGCCGGGGATTCCCTTTATTTGTACCAGACCCCTATCTTAAAAAAAAGGGGGCATGGGTTTCCCTTAAACATATATACCAAATTCATATCCTTAATGAGGGTCTAGTATGGATGGCAGGGAGGACCCTGTGTAAAAAAAAAGCATGGAGTCCACCAAAAATCCTTGCCAGACTCTTATCCGAGCATGCAGAAAAACTGGCCAGGAAAGGGGGGGGGGAGGTTGAGTGTGCCCCCCCCTTCTTAACCATGCTAGACTACATGCTGTCAACATAGCAGGATTCCTTGCCAGTGGAACCTTCCTGACAAAGCACCTTGTCCCCATGTTGTTGAGGACAAAGGCCTCTATTCCAAAAACCTGGCCTGGTGGTTGTGGGGGTCTGTAGTCACAGGCTGATAGAATCTGGAAGCCCCTTTAATAAACAGAATTAAAAAAAACACAAAAATGTTCAGTGATGAACACCTATCACCATTCACGTCATTCAGCTATGCAGATCCATGTCAATCACAGTGAGTGACGTCCCCCCAGCCTGCCAAAGAAAAAAACAATTGACCCATGTCTGATTCTGTTGCTTACCTTGTGCTGCATGATATCTCCAATCCTTGCTGCTAAAGTGTAAACATGTTAGCCTGCCCAAGAGCTCATCTCTAACTAGAAATGCATTTACAATTTTATCTGCAGCATCAATATCTCCACATGTCTCAGCATGAGATGTTCTAAAGCTAGCAAGATATTTACTATGGCTGGCAACTTATAGGTTAAGCATAAGATCCTTAATTATTTGACATCCCTTTCAGTGGTTTAGTGGTAAGGTGGGTTCTGCTCTTCAAACTGACCACTGGAGGAAATGCTCTCCACATTAGGCCAGTTGAATACATTATAGGAATAATGTTTTAGGGTTTCAGCACGTGGTTTACATGAAGGTTCAGTGGTTGGAAGGAAGCCATTCCAATAATTTTTTGCATGTTCTTCAAAGGTAGATGGCCATTGGCACCTTCTCTCTTTTGTTTTGGATACAATAGGGAAGGGTTAAAACCTTAGTCGAGTATTTTTCCCTCATAGTTAGGAAGGATTCCATTACTTCTTTTCCCAGGGACAATGGTCACCAGAAAGGAAAAGAGAAGTACTCCTTCTAATTGGAGTGCAAGCAACAAAACCTTAGGCATATCAAATCGTAGTTCTAAAAATGTCCTATACTTAGTTTCACATTAAGCACATTACTTTACATGACTTCCTAAGGGGTACTTTTAAATGAGTTAATTTTTTTTCATAGTATTAGTTCATTTTAGTCAGGTTCCTGGATTGACCCAATTCTAAAGCTTTTATTTTCAACAGAAATTAATTAATGTTTTAAAAAAAATAAATAAATAAAAGTATCTGCACAATCTTTTAATCTTGACAATTCTTTTGTTGGCATTCAGGGCTGTTAAGAACATCAAACAAATACAGCAGCGTATTAATCAGAAAAGTACTTAAGAATATGAGGAGACCGAGGAGACTGGAGTTGGGAGGGGTTGGGACTCAGTACAAATATCTTTATTCTGTCTAAATTTGGCTCAACTGTACAGATGGTTGAATTACCTCCTAGATTCCTTTCCATTCAGCTACCCATAAAGAAAGAAAACACCATTCTTGTTAGGCTGCAGGATTTATGACCCTTTATAATTATTTACGGCTTTATAAAGTGCGAGGTACAAATAATTCCCTAGCTAATGTAATTGAGGGCTGGAACCCTGGGTTTAAAAACTGTTCTCTTTGGAATAATAAAGGGAACTGAAGGGAGATTTGATCTCAGTGTGTAACTTAATAAACAGGCAGTTTGAATCTTATAAAGAGCTAACAAAGTCTTTACTTCAGGCCATGGAGAAGGGTTAATGGGAAAAAACACTGTACAGCATGAAGCGAGATTAGTGTATGCTTTTGTACGCTGCACAGTTTCAAGACTTCCAGATTTCTTTTTTCCGGCCTAAAGGAGCCCATGCACAGTAGGCCTAGTGCAAGCCTATCAATAAAGTCCAATATTTCTGAGGGGAAAAAAGATCTCTACTAAGTCTAACATATACATTGGACCAGCTGTTCTCAACCACGGTACCCTGGAACCTCGAGAGGTTGGTAAGGGTTCCTTGGGCTGTGGCTGACTGACCTTTCACCATTTGGTTGTGGCTTCAAAGTTAAGGGATCAATGCCATTTGACAAAGCCAGCTGCAAGAACCCAATGGTCTTTTTAGCTATCTGTAAGGATGACACTCTGACTACCACTATGAGGTGGACACCCTTGCCATTAGCCACCAACATAGGGGTATTTTTTTCAATGACCACCAATGAATCAGTTCTTGCAAGGGTTCCCTAAGACGTTAAAATTATTTCAAGGGAAAATAGTAAATAGTTTTATTATATAGTTTGAGAAAGGCATTGGACTGTCTGCTTCTTACCTGGTTTTGTTTTGCAGGTATTGATACAGACCACTTGCTGAAAGTGAAGTATGACCACGTTAGTGAATTTGTAGCAAACTGTAAAAACATCATTAGTTTCCATTTCCGGGTCAAAAAGTTAATTGTGTTTCTGAGAGACTACCTTTAAATGCTAATGATGTTTCTAAGTGGAAAGTTATTTTACTGAAGATTTCCCTCCAGAGTGGAGCAGATTAAACTAGAAATTGAGGATTTACGATACACTAAGGAGGAAGAGAAAGAAGAAAGTGGGTGGTTAATTGCCTTGGAAGCGGAGAGGGAAGGAACACTATCTGCTTGCTCTTTGAAAGGGCTAGAAGGACTCCATTGGAAGCATAGATTTCCCAAAACCATGCATCAGCCATAGAACCTTCCATTGGCAAAATCCCTGGTTGTGATAAAGTTAGAGTCTGTCTAGACC
Source organism: Staurois parvus (assembly GCF_062004578.1). Taxonomy (NCBI): domain Eukaryota; kingdom Metazoa; phylum Chordata; class Amphibia; order Anura; family Ranidae; genus Staurois; species Staurois parvus. The sequence goes on from NW_028318072.1 coordinate 4,977,417, forward strand.
CAATTACAAAAATGCGGCTTCTGGCTTTTTCCTTTTTTCCTTTTGGCAATTATTCTAATAACACACTTTTGGTCCCTCGGGGTCTACTTTTCTTGAAATGGAGGAGAGAATCCTGACATTTATTAGACTCTCCGCCATTCACAGACCATGTTATATGCAGTGTAATGAATGAAGGAAGGAGGAAGGGGCGGTCTACCATCAACAGCTTTTTTGTTGTAGCTCACAAAAACTCTGAGCTATTAACTCTCTCAAAACTCAAAGTTTAGCAGCAGCAAGAAAATCTGTTATCACTGCACCGAAGATTTCTACATGACCCAGTTTCCTCACATACAGAGGACATATTTCTTTGGAGGTGTGTGTAACTGCAGCTATAGGAGCAATATATTTCTTTTACTAAATTTTAGATTTAAAGGCACTTTTCTTTACCAAAGAAGACTTTACAGCAAATTTTGACTTTCGGTGTCTACACTTTATATCTGCAGCAGTTTTTTTTCCATATTTTTAAATATTTGGCAGATGTTTTTGTAACCACTGGAAAAGAAAATGGTGTCATGTTTACCCTGCTTAAGAAGATATGGTTAGCAACATGATCTAAAGCCATATAAATACCAATAGTGTATATGAAAGTGTACAAATGTTCTGTGACCCCCATGGGGTAGATTTACTAAAACTGGTGCACTTAGAATCTGGTGCAGCTGTGCATGGTAGCCAATCAGCATCTAACTTCTGCTTGTTCAATTAAGCTTTGACAATAAAACCTGGAAGCTGATTGGTTTCTATTCAGAATTGTACCCGATTTTGCACTGTCCAATTATAGTAAATAACCCCCCAAGTGTAAGAGTGCCATTGTTCCATGGCTTCAAGAATAGCTTGCTTGAAAAAGGAGTGCACTTCCGCCTTCCACGGCCAGTCATGCTCCGAAACGCGTCGCAGTGCACCCTGGGATCTGACGTCATCACGGCCACGCCGCCGCTACGTTCCAGCGTGCGTTCCATCTGGCTCTGAGGGAGGACATGCATGAAGGCTGGCCTCACCGCTGTTCCCCCTCCAGCCACCACGCTGTTCCAGCCGAGAGCTGACCTCCCCACATCGCAGAGAGATGACGGCTCTTCACCCGTGTTACCACCCCACCGTTAACTATTGTTAACCACGGTTTTTATGCTTATGATTACTTCACACATGTGAGTGTTTCTACATTTAGACTTGAATTAAAAGACTTATTGCACTTAGAGGCGCTTCTCTCCTTTTTCTCAAGAATAAGACTTAGCCTTAAGTGTTAGATTGTCATTAATCTGTAGATTTATATCTCATTGCACCATTGTTATGTGGCCCCCACATTCAGAGTGTCGGGGTATTATATCCCCAGGCTTTAAAGTATTTTTTTTTATAAACTATGTGTAAGTTTGCCTTTGTTGTGTGACCCCAAAATCCTTGTTTTATATTTCAAGTATGGAGCCCTATTTGGGACCCAAACAGAGGAAACCTGTGTAAATTTGCAAATTATTATTCTTAAGTTCTGTAACTGGCAGTGTAAAGCCAAATTGACACAGCAAAAATTGATATTCAGATAGCCATTGTTCAAACTACTCCTCTTTTTTGTAACATTACTTCCACTTTCCTCCTATAGCCGTTGTGCAGTGTGTCTAAATATGATGAGTCGAATAAGCAACATAATTTGATTGCACTTCACTCTGTTTTCTAATACAACCTGGTCTAACACACACCCTAATTTTCTTGGCAATACATATATGAGTGAGAATACATGTAAAGAGGGTTATGGCTGGTACTCATTCATGCCAACACTGGCATATGGCATGGAGGGCATTTCCACAAGGAGAAAAATGTATTATAAGGCATTTCCAAGTGAAAAACCTGAAATTCATAGCATATGGCTGTACATGACAATAAAGGAAAAAAAGTGTGAGACTTTAATTAGGCTTGAAACAGACGTAAGCTAGACTCCAGCCCACAGTAGATCTGACATCTGCCAGAGATCCTTTCTAAGTTCCAGTACAATGTGTTCCATGTGTGACAGTCACCTGACAATCAACTAAGTACTATTTCCAGTACAAAAACCTCCAATGTTGCAGCACTGGTGGGCTGAGTTCATACCGGGAGTAGGGAGATTAATAAGAGCATCTGTAGAACCTAGAAAGGTTTGATAGATGTCTTCCACCCACAGGTTGCCAGATGAATGGACCTTTCTCAAGTAAAAAATGATAGCATTTCCTCAGGAGCATATTTTGCTTATGCTGTTAAAAACAATGGTAGGTAAAGCTTGCGGAATGTGAAAAATATTTTACGTTATGTATGTGTGCCTGCATCGGTCGTCATTTAACAATAGATACAGTTCTCCTGACAAGTGTTTCTCATTTGCAAAAACAGCTCCCTTCGTCAACATTAATCCCGGCACAAGCATGCAGAAGGAGATAAATAAAGAATGGCACAGTGCTCAGTTTTGCACCTGAAAAGGTCTATAAATAAGGATTCACAGAAAAGCCCTTCTGATTGATGATGATACAAACAAGTGCAGTTGGAAGGTGCTGCTGCTCTCCTGAGGCTCTGTTTGAAGTATTGAGATTCAGACAAAATCCATCACTTTTCCTGGGACTGCAGCTCTAATTCACACAAATTGAAAGTGCTGGACAAAGAGGAGATGGAAGCTGGAGATAAGCAGAGATGGGGAAGGGAGTCATGTATTTTGAATTCCTCACTCAGCCTGAATAAGATGAAATTATAGAGACGGTAACCTCTGAAGTTTAGGGTAACTGCATGTTACACTCAAACCCCCTATATTCAAACTAACTGAAAACTGCATTGGTAGTAGGAACTAATGGGCAAATAGACAATGCACTGAATGTAGCAATAAAGATGTTAATTACACATTAGCACATGTCCTCTGGATGTTATACTGTTTCACCAGGTTATATTACTGGAGAGCAGGCAGAAGGTCATCAGCAAATGTTCATTGAGAAGTATATACAATTATACCTAATGGGACAAAGGACTTTTAGGTAGCTGTTTTTTTTGCAGACCTGTAAGTAGATGCCTCATCAATGGATTTTTAGGGAGTAGTACTGACCCCCTTTGGAGCTGCTGATTTTTAACACGCTATCCTTCCTTACTAATGGTAATGTTCCCTGTAGCTGCAACCAAACACACACAAACCCACCACTGGCAACAGATGGACAGACTTCCCTTCAAACCTTTTCTTGCAAATTATTGTCTTAATTGTTTTGGAGAGAGAGGGTTATGGATACAGAATACCCCAAAACAGCAGCTAAAATTCCATCTGCTCAATAGACTTCTCAAAGGTCTCTTTAGACCCAGATGGGCTTCAATTTTCCACTATCTTTTGACCCCTGTCACAGATCAGCTGTAGGACTCTTTATGTTAATTTAGCCAGATAGATGGGAACCCTTAGTTCTGGCTTATGGCAAGAGGCCTGGATGGCAAAGACTGGACCTCTTTGGAGCTACACCCTCCCCAGGCAGGAGCCTAAGAGGTAAGGAGTGGACCCTGCTATATTCACATCCTCACTAAACAGAGCTTGGGAGATCAAGGCCTTTCTACAGCTAAATGTTATCCAAGCAGCAGCCTGGAAGGGAAGATCCCTTCTAGAATGTAGCTACAAATATTTTTCCTCTTCCCCAGTTCACATTAGTGGCATGAGCCCCTCAGTGACTTGTCATGGAAAGATAAATATTAAAAACCCAATACATGTATTTTTCTTTTTCTGCTGGAGAACACTGAGCATCAGCAGGCAGAAGTGAACAATGTCCTTGAGGTTAGGAGAAACCTAACAAACCTAGATAACATGGACAAAGCTCAGGCTGACTGCATGCTAACTGCAAACACTAAATTTAGACTACAGACACTCCATGGCCCCTAAAAGAGCATTACACAGCTTTGGCTGAACCAGAACACCGACCAGTGAACAGTCCTGTATTGTTATAACAACCTCATCAGCTTTGTATTTGTGCCCCACATTAAAAGATTTTTAACAGACACTTAAAAAATGTGAATTACACTTAAAGTGAACCTATGGCTGAGCTATGGACATACAAGTATTTACACATTCATAGTAAAGAGTAAATGTGCTTTTAAACATGCCTGCACTGATCTCTGTAGCTGCAGGCACCGTGGAGCAATTCACCCTCAAAGTTCACAAAGTTCAAGCAATGAAACTGTCCAACTTAGGTATCAGCACTCTGTTCTCCTTCCACGATCATCTACTGTAGATTTGCATTACAGATTAGAAGGTTGGAAGGCTACTGCAGTCAACTTGAGTATGAACTGCTCCACTTGCAGATACAGGGGTCAGGATTTATGTTAAAGCACATTTAATTTTTTTTTTGGCAATTTCGTTAAAAATGTTCAAATATTTGAATATCCAAAATACAATTGGTCAAAGTTAAGTTATTCTGCCATGTAATCCTTTTTTGAATCTGCAAAATAACCATGACCTTGCAAATACAGAGTCCCTTTTATATGATTCAGACAGCAATATCCTCCAGTCAAGCAACAGAAACAATGTAACCATGCTATGGTTTGAAAAATGAGGCAAAACTTTACTGCTTTTCCTAGCAATCAACATATGCAGAAAGGGAGATTTCAGGGAATGCCTCACAGTAGATGCAGATAAACCCCTCCTAAAGCCTGGTTTACACCTACAGTATTTCAGTAGTAAAATCTTGATTACTAGTAATAAAATAATGTATAGAAAGAAATAATTGAGTGTTACATTCTTAAAGACTGGAAACATTGCCAATCTGTGGGAGGGATCTCAAGCAGGCAACCAGCTTCAACCTGTAGCTTCTCTTTATTTTCCAGGTTTGTTTCTCTGCTAACTAATCACAAGAGTGTACATAGGGTGTTCTTTTGAAGTCTTGAAGTTTCTTTTGAATTTTTGAGAAACCTACTTCAGTACTGCCAATGGAACTACCCAGATTTCTTGAGGTTCATGCATTAAAATGGTGTGATCAAGGACATTTATTCTTGCTATAGTAACTAATCAGATTACCTTCTTCATTTCAAACTGCAAACTGCAGAAATAACAGCTGAAGGCTGGTTGGTGGCTATAGGCAACAATACATTTTTCTGGTTAGCATACTAATCGTATAAAAGCTCTTTGTCCTTCAATGGGTGAAACAAGCAGACAATAGAGGACTTGGAACAACCAACCAGTTGCGTAGGATGTGTGGCCATATTGAGATGCTTTGCTTTATACAAGAAGCCACAGGACCAGAATGAGAATGGCATAGAGGCAGCAACATACAATCAGGCCCAGCAGCTGACAGTGGAAAATGACTAAGGTTGTTCTAGCACTAGGTCTCTGCCTTTGTAAAAATACAGCAATTTATCAGGTGAGCCTTTCTTCATTACATAGGACTTGATTAGTGGTATCGATTGGTGGGTTTCATTTTTTGCTGGGACTTCAGAATTCAGGGATAGTGCAAAAATAGTGAATCTTGTTGGTGTACAGTAAAAACTATTACCACAATAGGTAGGGAAATCCTGTCTGGTGCTTTATTGTTGGTGTACAAATCTTAGCAGTCTTTTAAGACCACATTAACATTTTGTGAACATTCATTGAAAAAGACTTTTAGTTTTACGACTCTTAGCTTTCAAAAACAGGACTCTTCCCTTGAGTTTGTACATGCCATCCCTACAGAAGTAGTACAAGAAAACACAGCTGAGATGCAAGAGATAGATGTACGGAGAATGCTTCAGACTCTGAATATGTATTGATAAATCCCACTGTGTTGTTTGATCCATGCAGCGCTCTGGCTGGGAGCTGCCAATAACTATAGTGATTATTGAAAAACACAGTTTGACCGATGAGCACTCATTTGTATTCTCTTAAACCTTTGCCCATTCTGTGTTCTGCAAGCACAAAGGCCTTTTGCTTGATGTCATCCCGACTCGTGTTCTTCAGGCCACTCATAATATCTGATTATGGCTTTTTCTGCCCCCAAAAAAACTAAAGAACAAACTGCAGGAAAAAATAATTTAAATAAAATTCAGAGGTTGCAAAAAATATATCACCCTGCTTCTGATAAGTATTTTTTGCATTGCAAGACAGTCCCTGTAAACAGACGGGTCAAATACCTGTCTGTATTGTTCTTTATGTGTACTTACTTCGTTATACTCAAGGATGTACATAGAAAAGACATAAGACCTAGCAGAAACATACAAGATTTGTCATAAGTGTAAAAAAAAAGTGTATGTTATGGGATAATGCAATGGAAAAAAATAATGAAAACCTAAATGCTTTGTACAACTGCAATATACAGTGGGGATCGAAAGTTTGGGCACCCCAGCTAAAAATTTGTATTAATGTTCATAAAGAAGCCAAGGAAAGATGGAAAAATCTCCAAAAGGCATCAAATTACAGATTAGACATTTTTATAACATGTCAACAAAAGTTAGATTTTATTTCCATCATTTACACTTTCAAAATAACTGAAACAAAAAAATGGCGTCTGCAAAAGTTTGGGCACCCTGCAGAATTTATAGCATGCACTGCCCCCTTTGCCAAGCTGAGACCTGCCAGTGTCATGGATTGTTCTCAATCATCGTCTGGGAAGACCAGGTTATGTCAATCTCAAAGGTTTTAAATGCCCAGAGTCATCTGACCTTGCCCCAACAATCAGCACCATGGGTTCTTCTAAGCAGTTGTCTAGAAAACTGAAACTGAAAATAGTTGATGCTCACAAAGCTGGAGAAGGCTATAAGAAGATAGCAAAGCGTTTTCAGATGTCTAATTCACTTCCTCGGCCCTCTTGAATAAACCTACACTAATACCCTCCACCTATGTATAAAGATCAGAGGCGCACTCTAATGGCATCAAGCATTCAAGTTTATTCCAAATCCACCAGCTCCTGCACAGTCCCCACCCTTGGCCATGCCCCTCTGACATGTTTCACCCAGATTGGGTCTACCTCCACAATTAGTCCCAGTCCAGGTCTACCTCTACGATTAAGCCCAATACAGGTGAAACGCGGTAACGGTGCATGGCCAATGGTGGGGAATGTGCAGGAGCTGGTGGATTTGGATAAAACCTGAACGGTTGATGTCTTTAGAGTGTGGCCTTAATCTTTACACTCTAGAATTTATGTGGAGTGGGACATGCTCCTTTCTGGGATCAGCACCTAAGGCAGATATTGATCCAAGCGGAAACACACAGGAATCTTGGAGTGGCACTGCCTGATTCTTCTGTTAATAGTGACCATCCCCCTCCACCCATGTTTATATACCTTTGCAGTGGCATCTTGTCCTGCTGCACTGTCTCTCCAGCAGGAATCCATTTTTATTCCTAGCTGTGCACATTGATCCCTATTATGCCTGTATAGTGTTGTATTATGAACAGCTCTAGCATCCTGGGTGACAACAGTTTTGTGACCTCCTGAAATCCCATAGCATACAAAACAATTCACATATATGCAGTTCAGCTGTCTACTTTAATTTGCTTTTCCTGGAGTACAGCTTTAAAGTGATCCTGCCACTAGGTTACATGTTCTTAAGCAGTGAATTACCTTTGAAGCAACCTTTTACTGATCTACTGATCTCTGTAGCTGCAGGCACTGTGGGGTAAATAATCATCAAATCGCTAAAGATGAACTTCTCCATACTGCCTACAGGTATAGAGGTCAGTAAGGGATTATTTTAAAGCTCATTTACTGCCTGCTAAGAAAATTCTTAAATGTCTATAGTCTGGTCATAGACGCATTCCCTGCATTTAGGTAAAAAAAACTCCAACTAACTGTTCCACCCCCCTACTTACCTGACTCCTTCACTGATCCATTACTGTCCCATACTGCAGCAGCACTGCTCCCTCTTTGTAGTCTCACAGGAAACTCTGAGATCAGCGGGGTACCACTGCACAGGGTAGGTACACATAACCTCTTTTTTTATTTTGTTTAAAAAAAAAAGTTTCCTTTACAATCACTTTCAGTCTTGTGTTGGCACTGACCAATCAGTATTGCTTTGACCCATCCCAAAAGCACTACAAAAACAAGGGGAGGAAGAGTGGGGATATTTAAATCCCTTGACTGGTATACTGGCTGTGTGGGCAATGACAGCTAATTACTCATGGAATTTAGTGCGGCTTTTCAGGTTTTCCATGCCGGTGAGGATGCTGGGGAACAGTCCACTGCTGCAGCATAGGGGAGGGCCATCTATTGGGGGAGCAGATGATTGGAAAAAAAAAAAACAATTTTCCCATCCTCTAGAATTAAATGAACATTTAACCCATGCAGTGTCGGGGCAGCACCACTTCATAGGAACAGTTTTACTTTAATGAAAGTACCCATGCCAACAGATTAAGTAATGTTAGACCTAACTGACAATTTTGATGCCCAAAATTGTAGGGCCTAAATCTGCTCAGATTTATTTTATTTTACCGTTATAAACTGCATCTCCACTAGATAAAGCAAATCTAGATAAACTAGGTAAGGGTCATACCAGCTGTTTATCTTTAACAATCTCGCATCTATTGCTTCCCCGCGACCCTTTCTCATCAACCCTTCCCCCATCATCCCTCTATTAATTTAATCAGATTGTAATGAGAATCATATTGGTGTTTGACTTGCCGACCTGGACAGACATGTGATTAATTGGAATCTCTGCAAAGCATGACTAATCTGTGCGGGATGACCTTGCTTTGTGGAACAATACATTACCTCTCTAGGAGTAAATATTTTGTTACAGGGAAAGCTGCTCACTTTTATGTCAGCTTTCAATAAATCTTTTATGTCTGCCCAATGCTATCTGCTATATTTTCATGAAAACATCCTGCAAATCACATAGAAGAGATCTTGCTGAAGTTTTTTATAAGTAACGTGTAGCTTGAAAAATGGCAGACATTACACCTCATTTATTAGGGTTAAAGAAAACATCCTAATAAATGAGCATTACATGTCAATGACCTCATTATTATTATTATACAGTATTTATATAGCGCCAACGGTTTGCTCAGCGATGTACATTATAATGGGAGACAGTACACAAGATAGCACAGTAACAATACAATAATACACGAGGGATTCGAGGGCCCTGCTCCTTGGAGCTTACAATCTAGGAGGAAGGGGAGAGTGGTACAGGAGGAAATAGCTGTGGGGGATGGAGTGGTGGGAAGAGCGGAGGAGATCAGCAATTAGGTGAGGGCGGGGTAGGCTTCTCTGAACAGATGGGTTTTCAGGGTGTGCCTAAAGGTGAGGAGGGAAGGTGACAGTCTGATGGATTGGGGTAGTGAGTTCCAGAGGATAGGGGAAGCCCTGGAGAAGTCCTGAGATGGGCATGGGAGGAGGAGACCAGGGAACTGGAGAGTTGGAGGTCTTGTGAGGAGTGGAGAGTGCGTTTTGAGTGGTAGATGGATATTAGGTCGGTGATGTATTTTAGGGCAGTGTTATGAACAGCTTTGTACGTCAATGTTAATATTTAGAATTTTATGCTTCGTGCAAATGAGTGTGAAAAACGCAGCTCTCAGGGGCGACTGGTGTGTTTTTTTATGCCTCTGAATGTAGGGGTTTAAATTTGTATTTGCACACTATGTTTGGGGGCTTAAAAAAACGCCCCAAATTCACATCGCCTAAGTGGGCTTTTTACATTTAAACATGCATGAGAAAGGGACACCTTTCAGCACAAAGAATAAAAACTAAAAACAACCCTGACACATCCCCCAGTTTCATGGACTATGAAGAAACAGGCCTTATTCAATAAAGCTTGTGCTGGGGACCGCGCTGGACTGACTAGATTGCTCACTGGTCCTGGATGGGTATTCACGTGGGCAAAAAGGAAGAAATTCCTTCTGGTGGATAGTGCTCAGTGATGGATGGTGGTGATGGACCATCGTGGGGATTGGGTTGCTTCCTTTTTTGTGTGACTTTATGGTTGTTTCAACATGTAGACTTGGATAAGAAGATAGGAGTTCCTAGTGTCCAGAGAAATGCAACCTCTGAAGTATGGTTTATAGATGTTTCTTAAAAAGTAGCAACAAGTACATCAATCCAATGCGTTTTGGGGGAATAGACTCCCCCTTCTTCAGGGCTAACAAACAAAACAAAGTGTAGAGAAAAGGTACATATAGCAATTTATATATAACAAAATATAAGAATAAGCAAACATAATAAAAAAGTTATAAAAAAGTATAAACAATACTATAAAATATATCATATGTACATAGATCTGGTAGCCACATTTGGTGAATATAAAATTGGATACAGATTGAGCTATGTACAGAAAAAAACACAATGTATGCAGATATGATTGACATTAACATATAAAGAGATACTTGGAAAATTAGAGTTAATGTTATGTTAATGTTAACATAAACTCTAATTTTCCAAGTACCTCCGTATATGTTAATGTCAATCAGACGTTTATAATACAAATGATTATAGACATATATACACACTCTTGAGTATAATATATACCCATATTATCCCTTACAATCTTGCTTATATTTCAGCTCATACATTAATTGCATACATTGTGTTTTTCCTGTACAAGTTTGATCTGTATCCAATTTTATATTCATCAAATGTGGCAATCACCGATCTTGCTGGTAGCCACCCATGTGCATGGTACCTTATACTGCCTTTCATAATAAAGGCAATTATTCAGAGGTTTGATGAAAAGATTATTGTAATAAAATTATTTTCATAGTTAAATGCACCATTGTGGTAGAGGGAACAAAAAGAGGGATGACACAGTAAAAAAAGGCAATTGGTTCCTGAAGAGGGGCAGTCCCTCCAAATTGAGCACAATCAGGGGCTATGTATATACTACATATTATATAGCTAAATAGGCTTTTTTTCAGTGGGAACACAGGGGAATGCAGTTCTGCAACCTCCAGCACTTTATGTATGTAATGGCAAGGGGTGCTGGGCTGTGCTGGAGGGTCTATTTATGCTGATTGCTGGGGGATATGTTTTTACATGTGGGTCTATTGTTGCCGTGGAGGTCTGTTGTTGCTGGGATGTCTTGTCTTGTTCGGGGGGTCAATTGTTGCTGGGAGGGATCTGAGTGAGGGATGTATTGGTGCTTGCTGCTGGAGGATCTATTGATGCTGGCTGTCTGGAGTTTATTGTTGCTGGAGTGGATCTAATTTTGCTTGGGTAATATTTTGTTTAGGGGGCTCCATTGTTGATGGGGGAGGATCTATTATTGTGTGGGGGATCTATTTTTCCTGGGGGGTCTATTGTTACTATGAGGGCCTTTTGTTGCTCGGGGATCTATTGTTCCTGGGGGTATAGTTGCCAGGGGATCTATTATTGCTTGGGGGTCTTTTGTTGCTGACTGCAGTGGATCTATTTGACTGCTTTGCTTGTTTTCATTAATAAATTCCATGCAAATTACTTAGCACCACAAAATGAAACTGGGTTATGCATTCTCTAAAATGGGTGGTACTAAGAGGTATGTAGGGGGTGGACCCAAGGAAAGGTGCTCGGAGGTGGGTAGGGGGCGGAGACAAGCGGTGACTAAGAAGGGGGAAGCGCCTGCACCTATGAGAAAAAAAGCCCTGGTCAGACTAATGTGTAGTTTGTCCCTTTTTATGTACCAGTGCCAGAGCTCCTCCATGCCTCTTATCAGTTTGGTTGCCCTTCTCTGTACTTTCTCCATTTCCCCAATGTTCTTTTTGTGAATTGGTGCCCAAAACTGAACTGCATATTCCAGATGAGGTCTTACTAATGATTTGTACAGGGGTAATATGATATCTCTCTCTCTGGAGTCTATACCTCTTTTATTACAAGAAAGGATTTTGCTCACTTTAGAAACTGCAGCTTGGCATTGCATGCCATTATTAAGCTTATGATCTACCAGAACTCCCAGATCCTTCTCCACCATTGATCCCCCCAGTTGTACCCCCCCCCCCCAGTATGTATGATGCATGCATATTCTTAGCCCCCAAGTGCATAAACTTATATATATCAACATTAAACCTCATTTTCCACATAGTTGCCCAATTAAACAGTGCATTGAGGTCGGCTTGTAAGTTGAAGACATCCTGTAAGGACATTATTCCACTGCACAGCTTGGTGTCATCTGCAAACCCTGAAATGGGATTTTTAATCCCAGACCCTATATTGTTTATAAATATATTAAAAAGTAAGAATCCCAACACTGAACCTTGGGGTACACCACTGACAACCCTAGACCATTCAGAGTATGAATCATTAACCACTACTCTCTGAATACGATCTTTTAGCCAGTTATCTATCCATTTACATATGGATTTTTCCAAGCCCGTAGACTTTATGTTACACATTAGCCATGTGTGGGGAACTGTGCCAAATGCTTTTGCAAAATCCAAGTTTATCACGTCCACAGCCACCCCTCTGTCCAAGGTTTTCCTCACCTCCTCATAAAAAGAAATCAGATTTGTTTAACAACTTTTGTCTTTCATGAATCCATGCTGTCTGTTGCTTAAAATATTTTTTTCCAGCAAGAACTCATCTATGGGGTCTTTTATTAAACTCTCCAGTACCTTTCCAACTATAGAAGTTAAACTAACAGGTCTATAACTACTTGGTAAAGATTTTGCCCTCTTTTTAAATATTAGCACCACATTGGCTTTTCGCCAATCCAGTGGTACTATGCCAGTTATTAAAGAGTTCCTAAAAATTAGAAACAATGGCTTTGAAATGACAGAGCTCAATTCTTTAACCCCTTCGCACCGGCACCTCCCGGCCCTTTAAGAGTTTCAGAAGGTAGGAGGTGGGGCGGGGTTTAAGGTCATGTGACCGCCATGATGCGCCATCATGGCGGTCACATGATCGGGAAAGGTCCTGATCGAAAGAGGAGATCGGGACCTTTCCGTGAGTACCAGACTTGTGCTGGGAGCGCGCAGGGTGCGCACTCTCAGCACATATGTTCTTTTTTAATAGAACGCAAATGTGTGGCTGCCCGGCATCTAGGCTCAGACTCTGGGAGGCCGCACATTTGCGTTCTGCCAACGTGAAGAGGTTAAAAACCCGTAGGTGTATGCCATCCGGTCCAGGTGCTTTATTCACCTTTATTCTAAATATTTCTGGATCAATCCAGCACTACCAGTACACGGGAACTAAATGCACTGTTATCTCTTGAAATACACAGGCTGTCATTGCTGACCTTCTTCAGAAAATGCAAACTGCCTGGCTGTCTCTGGCTTGAATACTCTCTTGTCATTGAGCCAGGACAAGCATACAGCAAGTCAGAGTCAGGTCAGAATGCCTATTCTGCATACTTGCTCTGGGGAAGAATGGGGGATTGCATTTTATTAATTTAGTGAATTTTGAGAATTAAGCTTTAAAATGACTTTCAGATTACCATTACAATAATAAATCAAGATGTGTACATGCTGAAAGCACAATACCATTAGACCTTAATTATAATGCAGCAATGACATTTGTCCTTTGCAGAGGATGTATTCTTGTTCTGTATGTAGAGGACTGCCCATTACATTCTATCTACCCTAATGATTGAACCAGGCTGATACTGAATCAAATGCACTGACCAAAGGTTCAATTGTCACATGCAGCCACCAGGTGGCACCCAAATCACTGCTGCTGGATAGAGTCACAGAACAGGCCAGCAGCTGTATCAAACCGATTCTAAATCCAAATAGAATTTCTATAGCTCAACAAAGCATGTGATACATACAATGTAGAAATATCTGTACATTTATCAGTTGTGCAAAGAGAAACGAAACAAAGAAACAAAATCTATACAACTCAGCTTATCAGATTTCATTTTTCTTTGGACACATCAATTAAATTATGCATTAATTGAATATACTATATTGCATTTTAATGCCTTAGCAGGGGTGGACTGACAACTCATGGGGCCCACGGGCAATAGGGGATCATGGGGCCCCTGTGTCCATGCCCACATTCAAAGCACACCCAAAAAAGCCTATAAAAGGTACCAGGGGCATCTCATGGGGCCCCCTACTGACCCTGGGCCCTCGGGCAGTGCCCGCGTGCTCGAATGGTCAGTCCGCCCCTGTGCCTTAGTGCACAAATGTATAAGTACTTTGCTATTTGCATATCAGCCTAGATTCACACTAATACGCTGAGGGAAACCTTTTGAACCATGAGCATTTCCTGCACGGAATCCCAGTCGCACTGCCCTTGTGATCTGCTGCATGTGTCAAAACAAAGTTAAAGACACCCCAAATGCAGGTTGTAAAAGCAGTGATTTTACCTGCACCGGATCGTATGGTACAAAAGAACCATGCAATCTGGTTGCGGTACAGTTCCAAATTTGATGCATGCACATATTTGGTGCAATGCATTGCGATTTGAGCCCAATGGGGGCAGCACAGTGGCTAAATGGTTAGCACTTCCGCCTGGCAGTACTAGGGTCATTGGTTCGAAGGGGAGGGGGGTATTTACTGAGACTGGAGCAGAAAGAATCTGGGGCAGTTGTGCATGCAACTAATCAGCTCCTATTTTCCATTTTCAAAGCTTACAGTGTTACTAAACCCAGCACCAGGGGTGGACTGACAACTCATGGGGCCCCCGGGCAATAGGGGATCATGGGGCCCCTGTGTCCTTGCCCAAACTCAAAAAAGCCTATGAAAAAGGTACCAGGGGCATTTCATGGGGCCCCCTACTGACCCCGGGCTCTTGGGCAGTGCCCAAGTTTCCAAATGGTCAGTCCGCCCCTGCCCAGGACCCTGCATTCACAAGACAAAGACCCTTATATCTGGTCTCCCACAGATAATGGAAATGCAATTATTTTAGTAAACATAAACTGCTATCAGTGTCAGCTGAGCAATGATTAAAGCTTGTAGGAGGAGTTTTCATTCTCCCCTTCTTGTCCTAGGAGGCTGTAGTACCCTTGACCCTCTGTCTGGACAGTGATAATTGGCCCTGTGCTGATCACATGCACTCTCCCAACAGAAAAAAACTCTCTAGCAATACACATCAAACTGAGCATGTGCAGCTTGCACCCACGGCTCTGTTATTTCAGGAGATGGATTGGAGAGAGTAGAAGAAAGGGAGGATCAGAGAAGACAGGATCAGCCTTTTTACACAATGCAGAGGATTAAATCCTTAGGTTCCACAGTGAGTATAAAAAGCATGTTTTACTGCATATACAGACTGATTTTACTGTTGTAGGTTTAGTAACACTTTACCTGGACAAGCTGAAGATAGAAGCCAAATGGTTACTATGCACAACTGCACCAAATTCTGTCTGCTTCAATCTTAGTGAATTCCTCCGTAGTCATCTACTACATGTGCTCCTGTGCATAGAGTGGCCAGACATCCCTGGTTTCTGGGGACAGTCCCCAATTTTAGGTTACTGTCCCTGGGAAAAAATGTCCACAATTTCATTCCCAGTTAAAAGGATGTGTCCCCAATTTCTTTCCAGCTTTAATAATGGTGTCCCCAGCCCAGATGGCTGCAGGGTAACCCATTTTAGCAACATTTCTGTGATTGGCCTGGAGCAGGAGGAGGGAAGGGATGTCTGCCCCGTGCTATGTCCAGGGCTATTGATCATGTCACATGCTGATATTATGTGGTCTTCCCAGTCCAACCTGTCTTGGCTTGTGGATGCCACTATTATACCCACCCACAGCAAAACCTGTGAAAATCTAGTAAAAATCTAGTCACTTTACCTATGGAGAGCTGTGTAACAAGATCACAAGCCCAGGGGCTGATCCATTTCTGCACCTGAGCTAAGTGCTGGATGCTGGCTTTCACCGACAGCCACCATTGACAACTTAGATGCCGGTCATGACCCATCAGAACTGTTGAGTCTCAATGCCTTTTAAAACAGTGTTTGGGTGAAACAGCTGCTGCCCATGTGCCGTCTTAAAATGACACTCAGGACTCAATTGGATAAGGCTCGGTTCCCACTACTGCAACATGATTCCGATGTGACTTTCAATGCGATCATGTTGATGCAAGGTCAGCTGTGGCTAGAATATTCTATGGAGCCAAATCGCAACAAAAGTTCACAGGAACCTATTTCAAATTTGCACAGTTACATTGATGTGAATGGGCATCACTGAAAATAATACGACTCAAGTCACATCAGTGTGAAGTTCACATTTTTAATAAAAAACAAAATAAAACTGAGCAGGGTATTTGTTAAAAGAGTGTGGCAAAAAATCCTTATATGTCCTTAAAAAAAAATGTCCAAATGATTAAAAAAAAATAGTCATAGAATAATTGTTCAATTGAGTGGTGAATAGTGACACTGCTGACTTTGGTTTGGGCATCTACGCATCAATGACATTTCTGGTCATGAAGGTGTTAAGTAACTGGCATCTTTCTGGGCTATGATCATTCTCTAAGGACATGTGCAGTGACCTGCAATTTTCTGCATGAGATCAACTCAGGTCACTGCAAGGGCACATAAAAAAACATTGTTTTCTATCTGCCTCATTCACACCACAGTGTTGTGTACATGTTTTTCTGTTGCAATAAACTGCCACCTGTCTGCATTTATCAAGGCAATGCACATAAATGCAACACAAATAAAAGTATGAAAATATGAAGAATACATTTTTATTTTTAAACTCTGTTACCAAACAATAGGTGACATGAAAATGCATGCCAATGCACATAGGGATGCAGTACAATGCACATAGGAATGCAGTACAATGCACATGAATTTGCATGTTAAGAGCACATGTAGTGCAGACCCTTATTTGGCCCCTCTAAATTGCCCCAGGTTCTCTTTCCATTCAGGTGTACAAGCCGCTAGGCACATAACAACTTGGACAGTCTCACAATTCAATGACTAAGCAATGAATGTCTTTTTATGCTTTAATGTTTACTGAACTTGGTTGGGGTGCAAGTTGGGATTTGGGATACTCCAAAATTAATGCATCAAGAAACCAAAGAACACTCTCTGCCTTGTCTACAATCTAAAGGATAATTTACATTTTAGCAGACAATAGAAGAACAGCAACACTGGGACTCCAGACTAAGGAAAAGTCCCAATTCAGCAGCAATGGAGCAGATGGTTGAGCGGTTAAAGCAGCAGTCACTAGGATCCTTCATCCAGGCCTATACTTACAAAGTCCCATATTTTTGGAAGCCTCTATCCAATATCGTCCAGATATTTCTCATTTGAATCTTCAGGCCAGATGTGAATCCCCTTGATTCGGCTCCAGCTATTTACAGAAAATAGGTTCAACAGCTTTCACTGAGCTTGGACCTCAATGAACTCCTGCAGATGTCAGCTAGACTGCCCAGAAGGGCAGCAGCCTTTCAGGCTAGGGTCTTCTCCTCCTGGATAGTGATGGTCTACATGTTTTACTCCAACATGGGCTGTTCATGTGTTCTGTGAACACACGAACAGCACAGGAGTACAGTGGGCTGTTCGCCCACCATGCCCCACAATGCACTATGTCCTGACAGTGCATTGTGATTGGCCAAAACATAGCAGGTCAGGTGCTATGCTTTGGCCAATCAAAGGGCATGATGATGTCACAAGGGGACAGTGGATGACATAATCAACGTATTTAATAACTGCCATCCCAGTGCAGCTGTCAGACAGTGGGAGCCAGCGTCGAGGGTGGAGTGTTTTTTTTTTCTTTTTTCGGGTCGACAGTGGTGGCTGGCATCGTAATTGATGTTGGATCTACTTCGAGGAACATTTTTTTTGTTATGTTTTTATTAAAGGACTTGTCAAAGACTGTATCCTGTCATTTTTACACTACACCTTTTTTTTTGTGAATGGATAGCCCCCCCATGTACCGCATACTTGTTAAAGGGGGCTTCCAGATTCTGATAAATCCCCCCACCTGCAGACCCCCACAACCACCAGCCAGGGTTGCGTGGAAGAGGCCCTTGTCCTCATCGGCATAGGGACACCATCCCAATGCCGAGGGCACGTGGCCTGGTAAGGCCTGGGGGGGGATGCGTCCATCCCCCCTCCCTTTCCCGGCCTGCCAGGCCTGTGCTCGGATCAAGGGTCTGGTAGGAATTTTTGCTTTGCTTTTTTCCCCCATTGTTTGGGGACTGGGATTCCCCTTAAAAGTCCTACCAGGCCTGAAGGGCCTGGTACGGCTTTTAGGGGGAACCCCACGCACTTTAAAAAAAAAAAAAATACTGTGGGGTCCTTAAAAACCTTCCTACCAGACCTAAAAAGTCTGGTATAGATAAGGGGGGAGGAAACCCCAAGTTTTTTTTTTTTTTTTTAAATGTCAGTCCTACTGCAGCAGGTTCTATATGTTGTACAGATGTGCAACTTTGCAGGTAGTGTAAAGGGACCCCCCAGGCAAGATATTTAAAGGCATTTTTTATTTATTTTCTTTTACTTTAAGCAATGAAAAAGTACTGCTCCTTTAAAAACGGTACTTTTTTAAATGTTTTTTTTTTCACTGATTCATGTCCTTCAGGCCAGTACCCGAGTCTCCATACACTTTTATGGCCGATAACTTGCAAATGAGCCTTCAAAATGGGTTCTTAAAAATGACAAGGCGAATCCCATAGACTTGCATTTTGTTCGATGTTCGTGGTAGAACTTTCTTTAAGTTTGAATGTTCTATCGCGAACCGATCAGGAGGGTGTTCAGACCATCAATACTCCTGGACAAGAACCCTGCTGTTCCAGGCAGCAGACTTTTTATGCCACCTACTGGGCATTGGCTGAAACCGCATAAATATTCAGGTCAAAGATCTGCCTCTCCCAACCCACTACATTCTAGAATCCACTAGAAAGCAGGGGGAAGTAGATGAACCTGCATCCAGTGACTCCCAGGACAGCCAAAAATAATCACACACCACTAAAATGATTACAGAGGAGTCAAAGAGCTAGATTTAACTCAACCTCTCTAGCAGCATGTTGATGGAGGGCGCTACACACCTCAACACACTTGTATTTTCAATGCATTGTGGTGGTATGGCCTAAATCATATGTGTGACTTTAAAAAGGGTGGGTCATACCACTGAGAGTGTGGGTTAAATAATTAAGAGTTTTAAATATGAGTACAGGGTAAATTAGGAAAAGCAGTAGGCAAATTAAATCATAAACAATTTTACCCTAGGTTCACACCTAAGCTTTTTCTGCAGCATTTTGTGTTTTGCAGAAACGCAGTACAGTCCATTTAACATGATTTCCTATGAGACAGGTTCACATCTCTGAGTTTCCACCCGGTGCGTTTTTTGGAAAGGGTCAGGGACTTTTTTAAATGCACAAAGTTGCATTTTTGGTTCCATAGACCTCAATGGAAATGCTGCAGAAATGCATGTGGTGCATTTTCTTTTGCATTTTTGCAGCATTTTTGATGTGTTTTAAATCTGCCTAGCAACAAGAAAAAAAGGCAAAATGCATAAAAAACGAGTCAAGAATGCATATGCAAAAACGCAAAATGCACTGCAGAAACGGATCAAACGCAAACTGCATAGGTGTGAACCTAGCCTTAAAGAACAATATAAAATGGCACACACTGTATATGGATAGATTATGGTAGACAAAGCTACACAAGCATTTTACCTTAGTCCCCGTTCACATATGTTGATTTTGAATTTCGTGCAGAATCGTTGAAATCCTGCCTGTGATTCTACATCACACATGACACGCATACCTGTGTCATTATTCTTAATGGCACCCAGACGCAGTTGATTCAGCCACAATTTTCAAGTGTCAGAAACATGCAGCAATAACTGCAAAGCGCATGTTTAAAAATTGTCCTAAGCTTGTCCACTGCGCATAGGGCAGCCCATTGAAGTGAATGGGCTGCCCTATGCCCAACACAAAAAAATGCATGTAAATTGTGCTTTTAAGATTGCAAGGAGGAACGTTCATCCCTGCAACACAATATCTGAATGGGGCTTTAGAGTGCCTTTAAATGATATTAAATCTTCAGTTTTTTAAGCACTTTCAACAGCTGATTTAATCACTAAGTATGAAGCTTCTTTATCCATTAGTTCTTGCCTATTTTTCAGTTTAGGTTCGTGCCATAACCACTTCCCCAGTGTGGCTCCTTTCTCTTGTAGCATCCTATGGAGTCACCCTTGCATGAAGGGACTAGAGTTGTGTCTCCCCACTCTGTGCGCATCAATAGAATCACACAGTTCAGTATCATAGGATGCCCTTCTCCTCCTTCCACCTCTTACCTCTCTTCTCTAAAAGACTAGAGACCACACTGTTAATGTTTTCCTGTGAAGACCGGAAGTTCAGGGAAGCAGCATTGAGAGGGTAAGAGGTAGCAGCAAGTTGTAAACTGCAAGTGCAGGGGTAGGAATTTTAACATATATTTTACTGGGGATTTTACTGGGGCTAAAAAATGCTGAGGGTTTAATAATACTTCAAGGAAGGAAATAAGCCTGTCTATGCCTCACCTTGGATAGCAGAAAAAGATATTTCATCACATCTTTCTTTTCACAATGCATCTTCATAAAAAAAAGTCAGCGATCTGCAACATAAATCCGTAGTCTGCTCATCTTCTTGAACATTATCCCAGATTTCCCAATGTTTTACAGTCAGAAAACTCCTTCCCGCATCTCCCATTCCTTTCACAAGACCATGAAATCCCCAGTCACAGCTTGACTTGTTAAAAAGACAAATGAAGTGGCTTTCTTGAATGGGGCTGTCTGCAGCATACATAATTCATAGCGAATAATTGAATTTTGTGACATCCTGCTGGTATGTGGAGGTTTACCAAACAAGCTTCTCACAAATGACTGTAATGGTGATGCATATTCCTACAAATAGTAATAACGTGCAAACTGGAGAGGAGAGAACGGGGCATTGGAGGTCTTCTACAATATATAATATACCGCGTGACGCCTCAGGATCCCATGTGACTGTTTGCTTGTGCGTCAGTCTAATTTGGAACATTCCATGCTCTTGGGGACAGCTCTATTTATTTATTACAATTAATTATATAGCAGATCTTCACATACTGTACATTCATATCTGTCCCTGTCCTCAAGGAGCTTACAATTAAAGGTCCCTGACTTACATTCATGCATACACATACTAGGACCAAATTAGACAGGAGCCAATTACCCCTACCAGCATGTTTTTGGAGTGTGGGAGGAAACCAAAGTATCCAGAGGAAACCTATGCAAGCGCAAGGAGAACGTGAACACTCTATGCAGTCCAGGTTAGGACTCACACCAAGGACCCTAGTGATGCAAGGCAGAAGTGCTAACCCCTAGGCCACTGTACTGTCCAATCCATATGCATCTTTTAAATGCAACAATTGCTAATTTATTGTTAATAATTAGTCTCCCACAGTTGCCCCTAGTAACCTTATTCCTTGTTTGTTCCATTAAAAAAAATAATAAATTAGTCCAAAATATAGTTGGTTTGTCTTATACAGACCCATAGGAGACATTTGCAATAATGTTTTAAAGTCATTAAAAAGAGAAAAACAATAAAAGTTGACTGTTCTTTGACCTCTTATCACATTTTCCTTGGAGAATCCAATTACTTTGAGCATAAATTGAATTATCTGTTCACATCAGGGAGGTTAATGTTGAAATGAAAATTATACTGAGGAAGTATGGAATCTGCCTGTAACAATCAGCATTTGCCATCTGCTGGTTATTATTCTGCATTGCAACTCAGGTTTCTGCAGTGCACACCTGTCTCATTGGAAGTGCTTAAATAGACTGCTGGGCATTCAGGCTGTGCTTGATCAACAGGTTAGTCTGTCTGCTCATGCTCTAGATTCTGGTGTTTCTAACGTCTGACAGATTATTCCCATAAATTGTTTGTACTGTGTCCTGGACTCACCTTGTCTATGATTGTCCTGATTATGGGACTGTTATCTCTGCTTGCTATTGCAAAACAAGAAAAAGTCAGCAATCAACCAATGAACCTCATGGTTTTAATGAGGTCGTACTGCAGTAGTGCAAATAAAAAGTGCAAAAGATGCATAGTACCCCAACATTTTGTGGCCATGCCAGTCCCCTTTCTCAGGCCTTGTTTTGAGCTATAATAAAGTATCATTGTTAGCCAACTTTATGAAGAAAAGCCAGTATTTGGAGCACACTGGAGCATTCAAAAATAGTCTCCACACATTAGTCTCCATCAGGGGCGGACTGACCATTTGGAAACTCGGGCACAGCCCGAGGGCCGGGGGTCAGTAGGGGGCCCCATGAGATGCCCCTTTTTCATAGGCTTTTTTGAGTTTGCTCAAGGACACAGGGGCCCCATGATCCCCTATTGCCCGGTGGCCCCATGAGTTGTCAGTCCGCCCCTGGTCTCCACACATTGATTGAAGGTGCCTGCTTATTCTTACTATTGCTGCTTTACCAAATGTTTTGAATGGGACTGTTAATGATACCCTGTCATGGGAGCAACAAGTAGGTTGCCATTGTTGACATCTCCTGAAAATACTAGTTGCCTGGCTATCATTATAATGCGTTGGCTGTAATATTTCTGGGTCATTAGTTGGAAAAATATTGAGGTATGTGATTCCTTTTTTGGGCTTGATTTGGGCCTGTGTCTCAGCACTGCCAAAAAACTAGCATTTTCAGGGAAGAGCCAGAGTTGGTAGTGCACACATTTCAGATTCATGAGAGGTCTGCTTTGAAGTCCTTTTTGCTATCACTTTAGTCAATCCTTGTCATTCTATTCAGAATCACTGACATGTTCTGCAGACCAGAAAACTGCAATGAGTTTTAGAGAAATGGTTTAGCCAATAGTGTATATGGAGCAGAAAATCTCCCTCTGCACTTCTTCTGTTTTATATTCTGTATTTCTTACTGTATCAGCATTCACTGCTAGTTAGCGCCTTAGAAGAAAACATGAGTGTATGTTTTCAGTAGGTATGCTTTCTAACAAAAAGTTGTCCTGGAAGATGCAACTGTAGTATTCCTATGAATATGATGGAAAGCAAGCTTCACACCGATGACATCACCTCTTCATAAATCTTTATTGTATCATGAACAGTATACAGCACATCCCTGCCAAAAGCACTACCCCTCCATGATGTGTTTCATCACCATAGGATTACTAGATATCTACGACTAAACCTACTGTGGTGAAATGTGTCAGTGGGGCAGTTTTTGTGGCTGGGACGTTCTGTGTACTATTTTTGGCACAATAAAGTTTTATGAAGCAGTGATGCCATTGGCATGGGGTTCTCTTTCTATCATATTCCTTGGAACAGGTGCATAGACAAGCTCCTTTGTCAGCACCCAATATACCCACAGTGGAGGAGAGGCTCATGCTTCTTACTTTTCTTCCATTTTTCAGGATACACCAGCTTTTGGCCACATCCAGCAGTCCTCATAAACTATCTTCTATTACAAAGTATACATCCCTTTATCCACTTCCCATCCGGCCATGTACATAAACAGTCGGACGGGAGCAGTGCAGGAGCGGGTGGCCATTTATAAACGGCCTCCGCATTTACTGCCTGTGCGCGCTCCCTGGGAGCGCGTGGCACTGATCGCTGATCGCTCTGTGTGAGGCCCCAATTCATGTGATCACTGATTGGCCAATCAGTGATCACAGGAACAATAGTAAACAAGATGTCACTTCCTGACATCATTGCTTGCTACGTGTGAAATCTGTGAATGATCACAGAGGTCACATGGTACAAGGCTATTCATAACAGCCTTGTACCATGCGACAAGCCGTGACCAATCACAGCTCACACAGAATTTCTCAATGGCTGCAAGAATGCAGCCAGAGAGAAGGAGAAATGATTGCTTTTACAGCCTTTGTGGGCGTGAAAGCAATCAGTGTAAAAAAAGAAAAAAAAATCTTCATCACCCCCCACAAGTAGTACAGTGTCACTATGGTGACACTGTACTGCTTGTGTGACAGTATGTTAAAAAAGCATAAATAATAATATTAAAAAAAATGTAAAAACATTTTTTAAATGATCATTTTTAAATTTATTTGAGTTTTTTTTTTTACTAAAAAGATAGTTGAATACATTTTGGCCAAGATTTATGAAGAAAGATTATTTATTTGCTAAATTTTATAAGAAAAACACTTCAAAATATTTGGACTTTTTCATTTATATAGCAAAACAAATAAAAATCCCAGTGGTGAATAAATACCACCAGGGGTAGACTGACAACTCATGGGGACCCGGGCAATAGGGGATCATGGGGCCCCTGTCTCCTCGCCCACACCCAAAAAAGCCTATGAAAAAGCCAATGAAAGGTACCAGGGGCATCTCATGGGGCCCCCTACTGAGCCTGGGCGCTCGGGCAGTGCCTGAGTGCTTGAATGGTCAGTCCACCCCTGAATACCACCAAAATAAAGTTTTATCTGTCTCAAAAAAAGCTAAAAAAATTCATATGGGTACAGTGTTGCATGACCGCGCAATTGTCATTCAAAGTGTGATAGCACTGAAAGCTGAAAATTGGCCTGGACAGGAAGGGGGTGAAAGTGTCCGGACTTGAAGTGGTTAAATGTTAAAAATTACAAATGACATCACATGATCATTCCAGCTTCAGTAATTACAGTAAAGTGATTGTAAAGGCAGTTTTTTTTTTTAGTAATAAACATGTCATACTTACCTGGTCTGTGCAATGGTTTTGCACAGAGCTGCCCTGAGCCTCTTCCTGGGTCACCTGCCAGCACTCCTGGCCCCTCCCTCCTGACAAGTGCCCCCACAGCAAGCAAGTTGCATTGCATAACTTCAACAGAGCAAATCCAGGTCACCAATCAAGCTGTGCTATCTGACAGGGTTGTGTAAACTTCAGGCCTGAATGGACAGAAATACAGACCCTTTAGGAGGTAAAACAGCCCCCATATACACTCACTGGCCACTTCAATAGGTATGCCTGTTCAATTGCTTGGTAACACAAATTGTTAATCAGCCAATCACATTGCAGGAACTCAATGCATTTAGGCATCTAGGCTTGGTGAACACAACTTGCTGAAGTTCAAACTGAGCATCAGAATGGGGAAGAAACAGGATTTAACCACTTGCCAACCGCAGATAGCCGAATGACGGCTTCACTGTGGCAGGCCAGTTCTGGGAGGGTGTCATATTGTCAGAGGACGTGTTGGCACTGATCATCAGGGCATTGATGATCATTGCCCAGCAGTGCCATCCAGCAGTGCCACCCATATGTGCCCACCAGTTCAACCCACAAGTGCCCAGCAGTGCCACCCACCTGAGCCCATCAATGCCACCCACCTGTGCCCATCAGTGCCACTCACACGTGCCCAGCAGTGCCACCCACCTGTGCCCAGCAGTGTCACCCATCAGTGCAGCCCATCAGTGTTGCCCAGCAGTGCCACCCATCAGTGCCCATCAATGCCGCCAGTCAGTGCCACCCATCAGTGCCGCCTATCAGTGCCACCTATCAGTGCCCATCATTGTTGCATATAAGTGCCAGCTCATCAGTGCCGCCTATCAGTGCCGCCTATCAGTGCTGCCTATCAGTGCCCATCAGTGCCGTCTATCAGTGCCTATCATCGTTTCATATCAGTGGCAGCTCATCAGTGCCACCTATCAGTAGCACCTCATCAGTGCCACCTATCAGTGCCCATCAGTGCTGCCTATCAGTGCAGCCTCATCAATGCACATCAGTGAAGGAGAAAAATTACCTGTTTGCAAAATGTTACAATAGAAACAAAGAAAAACTTAAAAAAAAAAAATTTAAAAAAAAATTTTTTGCTCTTTTTTTGTTTATAGCGCAAAAAATAAAACACCCAGCAGTCAGTACATACCACCAAAAGAAAGCTCTATTTGTTTGAAAAAAAATATACGAATTTCATATGGGTACAGTGTTGCATGACCGCTAAGTTGACATTCAAAGTGCAACAGCACTGAAAGCTGAAAATTGTCCTGGGCACAAAGGGGGTATAAGTGCCTGGTAGGCAAGTGGTTAAGTGACTTTGAACGTGGCATGGTTGTTGGTGCCAGATGGGCTGTTCTAAGTATTTCAAAAACTGGTGATCTACTGGGATTTTCATGCACAACTAAATCTAGGGTTTACAGAGAATGGTCCAAAAAAGAGAAAATAACCAGTGAGTGGCAGTTGTGTGGACATAAATGCCTTGTTGATGTCAGAGGTCAAAGGAGAATAGCCATCCCTTTAAGACGTCTGATGGCTACTTCCAGCAGAATAATGGTTATAATAATTCCAACACCTTCTTGAATCTATGCCATGAAGAATTAAGGCAGTTCTGAAGGCAAAGGGGAGTCCAACCCAGTACTAGCAAGGTGTACCTAATAAAGTGGCCTGTGAGTGTATGTATTTCAGCTGTGCATTTAGCTTTCTGTGGATTTCAGACATTTAGTTAAATCTTTAGGGAAAGGTGAAACCCTCTTCAACCCTCAATGCATATTTTCAAAGCTCTGGCTGTACACATGTTCCTCATGTACAACTGATCCCAATCTGTGACCATCTCATTCACACAGTTCATTGGATCGCAGTGTGACGCCCGTCCCCGTAGGCACTGGAAGTGTTAAATACAACACAATGATAAATGCTCTGGTGTTCTCTGAGCCTCTTGATTTATTTAAAGTAAATGTAAGAGACTGGAGGAATTCATTCTGAGCCACAGCAGGGGGAGGTTTTATTTCTAGCAATACCTGAGAAGGAGCTGCACCTCTCACGGAGCCTGTTCCACTAATGGCTTTGATAGCTGCAAAGCGAAAAAAAAAAAAAAAAAACAATCCCCTAGATTTACATTTGCACAGTGGGATTTTTTTTTTTTGGGGGGGGGGAGTTAAATGGGATGTGGCCTGCGGTCTGTCATGATGTAAAGAATTACAATACCAGCAATGATCTTGTTCTGCTGCGTTGTAGGAAGCAGGCTGCAGTGTTTTGTGAGATTCCGCAGCCTCTCTCTGACTGACAGCCCAATAACAGAACATCTAAGGCTCGTACATTTCCCAGCAGTTATTACCATCAATCTAATTGACTGAGGGATGAAAGCAAAGTGTGCTGAGATTGCATGTCAAGTGTGCGTTCGGTCTATAAGAAGCATGCGTGTGTTCACAGGTGACAAACATGCAGGGCCTTTTCCTTTTAAAGGGTGAATCTATGTGTGATGTCTGTTCCACCTGTACTAAGTTCAACTACAATGACCATTGCGCACACAAATTTTCATGTCAAGTCATATAATAGGCATCTTGTTTCTACAACCTAAATAGAGCTACAAGAATATTAATATGCAGGATATACGGTAGTTTCTTAGCTTTTAAATGACTTATTGGAGATTGAAGGAAAAGATAAGTGATTGAAAATGCTGGAAATATTTTGAAAATCATTTTCATTGGGGTTGTGTACATGGGAGGTTAGCTTTAGCATGTCAAGCTAGCATTAGCATATGAGGCCATTATTAGCATTGACACGTGAAGCCAATATTGGCATGTAAGGCAAACATTAGCATGTGATGACAGCATTGACTTGTAAAAGCAATGATTATTATTATTATTATTATTATTATAATACAGGATTTATATGATGCCAACAGTTTGTGCATCACTTTACAAAATGAAGGTAGACATTAGAGCTTACAAGCTAGGAGATGTGGCCAGTACTGACGTGTGAATCATGAACATGTGGGATCAGCATTAGCCAATGTAGCACCCTCCTAGTTTAGCTAGGGGGAGCTAGACTCCAATGGTTAGACAGGAGCTGAGTAGCAGCCCAGGTGTAATAGCCAGAGAGGGGTCACATTGTGGTCAGGGCTGAGAGGCTCTGCAGGCCAGCCCCTCTGGACTTTCCCCTGCTCTAGGGCTTTTGGAGGAAGGCTCTAGAGTCAGTGGGTGGATCTGAGGAGTGGCTGGCTGCACTCTTGAGGAGTCATAGCCAATCCCCATCAGGAGCTTGGCAAGGGGCTGGACACCCTTAAATGTGTTAGAGCCTGCTCAGTGGCAAAACAGAGGAGAGTTGAAGGGAGAGTTGGGGTGGAAGATGTAAGGCTGCAGGAAGAAGGCTGCGAGGAGGCCCAATGGGATGGGGTCAGCCTGCATGCCTGGAGCTGTAAAGGAGGAAAGCTTGGACTCACCGGCCCCCTGAGAGAGGAAGGAGTGGTCCAGCTGATAGGCCTGGTAGCAGCCACCAACCCACAAGCGGTACAGGACAGGATCTGAGTGAGTACACCTACACCTCCTGGATGGATAGGAGAAGGAGCACTCTGGTGGAAATCCAGATTAACCACCCACCAGTGACTGTTCATCTTTTAAAGTGACAGGAACTGGATTCCCTGTTCAGGGATACCTCCAGATTGCTGGGTGAAGAGGAGAAATTCATCTAGGGCCTGGGGTGGTACATTAAAGAGATGCTGAATGGCTCTCCAACAGAGACTGTGATGCAGAGAAAGCTTGTAAATAGTTCCAGAAAGTTGTCCTCAGTTTATCAGTACCCCTGGGCATCCTGTATACTTCTAACCATATCCCAGTTCAAATCCCCTAAATAAAACAACTAAACCAGAGCTCAAGAATTGATTTCTGACTCTGAATGCAAGCCTGTGTGAAGATGTGGGATGTCTGGCTGTGCAGTACTATAGGGGGACCCAAATCTTCTAGCCATTCCTAAGGGGGTAGTGCTACACCTTGGTGTGAAGCATCAGGATTCGGGGTCAGCATTGGCATGTGTGAAGCATGAGTATATGCATTGGCATGTGTGAAGCATGGGTATATGCATTGGCATGTGAGACCAACATTGACATGTGAGGCCAACATTAGCATGTGGAAACAGCATTGACATGTGAGACCAGCATTAGCATGTGTGAAGCATTGGCATGTGAGGCCATCACTGACATGTGCAAGTGATGGCATGTGAGGATAGCATTAACATGTGAAGGTGGCTTTAGCATATGGAGGCAGTACTGGCATATGAGGCCAGAATTAGCATGTGAGGCTAGCACTGACGTGTATAAAGTATAGGTATGCAGGGCCAGCATTGGCATACAAGGCCAGCAGTGACAATGTGAAGCATAGGCAGCTGGGTTCAACATTGGCATGTGAGCCCAGCATTGGCATGTGAGTTCAGCATTGGCATGTGAGTTCGGCATTAGCAAGTGTGAAGCATTGGGATGTGAGCGCATCATTGACATGTAGGCCTGCATTAGCATTTGAGGCCAGCATTGACATGTACTGTATAGCCAGTGATGGCATGTGGAGAATGTAAGAGTGGATTTAGCAAGTGGGACATGTGAGTTCAGCATTAGAATGTGTGAAGCATTGACATATGAACCCAGCACTGGCATGCAAGGTAAGCATTGACAGCATTGACATGCCCTTTTTCTATTTATAATTTCATTATTGTTAAATGGTAATTCTACCTCTGTAAACTATTTTTGGTTATGGTATCCCATTGTATTCAGCAAGGGAAGAGGGGTTGTACAGCATGGTAAAATGAAAAAGGCCATACAAGGTAAAGATGGCAACTGGCAGGACAACACTTGTTACCAGTGTACCTGCATCCTTCACCAACAATCTTAGTTTACTGCATTACAGTTAAACCCAGTATTCATATAGAACAAGCATATTATGTGGCAATTAACCCATTCACATAAATAACTCCACCAGAGGAGCTAACAATCTAATATCACTACTGCACCCATATATACTAGGAGTAATTTGAGATTAACATAAAAACTCTATGCAGATAGTGTACCATATGTGAGTGGAGCTTATAACCAAAACTGCACACATGGGTGCTAATTGCTACCATCCAATCTGTAATAGTCACCCTAAAAATTGTAAACTTTAATGAGCAGGGCCCTCTGATTCCTCTTGCACCAAATTGATTTGTAACTGTAAAGTCTACCTTCATTTTGTAAAGAGCTACACAAACTATTGCCACTATATAAATCCTGTACAATAATAATATTAATAATGATGATAATGTAATGTTTTAGAGCCATGCAAAGTTCCTTCATCAAGGACAACCTTATTCCCAAGGACATGTTTTATTTCCATGGTCTTAATGTAAGTTTTTTCTTTTTTAAATGTCATACAATGAGGACCCAACAAACCCCAATGCCAATCCCTGTTCTGAAATAGTAACGTTGGCAACACTACTACAAGGTATTTTCAAAGCTGTAGTTAACTTTTTTTCTTCAAGGAGAACAGCTGTAATGGAACTAAAGAGATCTATAGTGAAGCACAGTTGATTTAAAGAAGAATTCCAGGTATGGATGTTGTATATAGTTAATTTTTTTCAGTTTGGAGCTATGTAGCTATGTACAGTGCATAACATGCCTAACTGATGTCCCTGGAAGCTGGAAATCTTTGAAGAAGACACTGCTGAGCAGCCAGTCTGATGCATTCTGAACACAGGAGGTCAGCTGCTTGGCCACAGTTAAAGGCTAGCTTTCCATTCTCTGAGTGAATGCAAAGCATTATCTGATTGGGCGAAGTGGAGAGGTGGGGCGATGACATCACACAAACTGCAAATGCACTTACAGTTAAATGCGGCAGCACACGTTTTTAATTGTAGGCCATAGTTCTATTTTAACCCTATTCAAAACTGGGGTATTTCCTCCCCCATGTGTCCCTTCCCCTGATTTCTCTGTCAAGATCCATGGCACAACTATCAGTCCATCCACCCATGCCAGGGTGCTAGGGATAACCCTTGACTCTGAACTATCCTTTCAGGCCCACATCAAATCCCTGTCCAAATCATGCTGCCACAACCACCACAACATCTCCAGAATACACCCCTTTTTAACCAACGACACAACAAATCTCCTAGTTCACTCCCTGGTCATCTCTCACGTTGACTACTGCAACTCCTTCCTCACTGGCTTACCTTTACATAAGCTATCCCCCCTTCAGTCCATCATGAATGCTGCTTCCAGTCTCATCCACTTTAGCAGCCGATCAGTGTCTGCTACCCCTCTCTGCCAGTGTCTCCACTGGCTTCCGCTCACCCAACGAATAAAATGAAAAATACTAACAACAACTTGCGAAGCCATCCACGGCTTGGTCTCAAAATGCCAATCAAATTGCTCTCATCGGCCCTCCCAAGACCTCCTGCTCTCTATCACCCTTGTCACCTCTTCCCATGTTCCTCTCAGGACTTTTCCTGAGCCTCTCCTTTCCTATGGAACTCCTTACACCAATCTATATGACTATCTCCTTCTTTATCCACCTTTAGACAATCCCTGAAAACCAATTGCTAAGCCTATCCTGCTTCTAAATAGCACACTGTGTTTTTACTTTCTCCATCAGCTCCCTCTTAGACTGTAATCTCTAACAAGCAGGGCCCTCTGATTGCTCCTGTATTTAATTTCATTGTAACTGTACTGTGTGCCTTCATTTTGTAAAGTGCTGCACAAACTGTTGGTGCTATATAAATCCTGTATAATAATAACCCTACAGCAGAAAGTGACGCATTTGTGACAAAGTAATCCTTGGGGTCTTAACACCCATCAGCCAATACTCTCATTACAATTCCATACAAGAAACGGAAATGCCTTGATTAGATATCTTCCATCAACTGCAAGGAACTATTTGAAATTTTCAGCGTAGGTACTGATATAGCTCAGCACCAGAAAAAATAATAGAAAAAAAATGCAAATTAACTAGTAAAACTTCACACATAAGTGTTCTTTGGTTGGAGTGGTTTGCTATGCATTGCACATACCCTACTGCCCTATTAAATAAACTAGAATCAGATCTAATAGACATTTTTAGTATATAAAGCTCAGCAACGTGGAAATCCCCTTGTCTCTCCTTGTTACTTGGTATGTATAACAATGCATGCATCAGAAAATGATTACAGTATAAACACCAGCCTTGTACAATGACTAAGTGTTTCTTTTTGGCGGGGGTGCTCAGGCAGGCTGAGGACTACAGCCGAGAAGAGAAATATGGATAACCTTTCTCAACTAATGATCTCCTTTTTTTTTAAAAGCAAGCTATATTAGTGGCGGCGGCTCAATGTAAAATTCCCTAGTCAGTGCCGCTCTTTTACCGGCCACACTCCTCGCTAAATAACAATACAGCTTAAAACCATCAGGCAAAGGCGTCCTATCAAACAGGCCAATTATTAGCGTGCCAAGAGATTTTGAAGTGTCCGAGCAAATAATTAACTAAGGCCTGCTCTTTCCTTTGCAGAACAAGATGGGTGTTAATTAACGTCTTCAGTGGAAGCCGCAAACCGGCATAGCTTGGGGTTTAATGCCGAGAATCAAACGCCGGAACAGTCTCCCGCTCGAGCTGGAACATCACAAGTGCCTGTGTGCTGAGACTTTGATCTTTAAGATATTATTAAGGCTTCTAATGATAACCTTTCATGCTTTGTGCAGAGGGAGCAAGACTATGTAATGTTATTTTGGGGGACAAAGACAGCTTGCCTTCGTTCTTGCTCATTTCAGTCCATGAGTAATTAGGCGTAATAATTCAAATCTGCTTTATTTCTTCCAGAAACTCAAGAAAGGCAATTTTCAAAGTCAAAAGCTCTGAGAATTAAGTCGCTTTTAAACAAAAATAAAAAAAAGTTTTTTTTTAATTTTTTGATCGTATTAAAACCTGGGTTTCCTTTGAACGCTGCGTATTAATTGTTCTTAATTAGGTTTAATTGTGCCTCTTCCAATTAAAAATGTTTAAAGGCTGCTTATGCTCTATTTACAGTGAAAGGAGCCATTTTTGGGCATTAAAACTTTTTGTTACAATTCAAGAACTGTTGACTCTACTGAGCCATAAGAACTATTACAAAGTTTTAATATAACGTCCAGCCAACTGAAAATCTTTGATATGCTTCTAATCCCTGAAGTGATGTTTCAAGTTCCTTTTACAACTCCCCTGTAACTCATAGTGGGACTACTATTCTTTTTTTTTGACTGGGTAGACGAAATGAAGTCATTCAGATTCAGTTAGACTCACCATGGACAAATATAGCTTCTAGGCCATACTGAATACATTTCTCTACAAGAAGGTACTGATGGTGAAATCTGTACAACACAGAAGCTGTAGCAGTAGCAGAACTACTACATATTATGGTGAGGACTAAATGTAAAATGTCAAAATGTGTTTCTCTTTTAAAGTCAGGTTCCTACATATGGAATATGTATATTATTTGTTTAAACATGCTTGGCCAGCAGGTAGCGCTTTAGGTGCCTTTTCATAGGTGTTTTGCTCCATCTCCTTTGCTTCTTTGTTGTATAGCTTAAAGATGAACTCCATGGAATGGATGTATTCACGTAGTTACATTGGTCATACTGGACCAATAAAAACTATACATATATAATTCTTTGTCAATCCACCCTGGAAACTGGAAATCACTTTAGTAGGCATCACTGCTACAGTGATCTCCATTAGCTCATCACTGGCATCATTCAGAGAATTCTTTGCTTAACCACTTGCCCTCCGGAAGATTTACCCTCCTGCATGACAGGCTATTTTTTGCTATCACTGCTGAGCTACTTTAACTGACAACTGCACGGTCATGCAACACTGTACACAAATTAAATTTATATTGTTTTTTTCACACACATAAAGATTTCCTTTGGTGGTATTTTATCATCATCGTTTTTTTTTCTTTTTTTTTTGGGCTATAAATGAAAAAGACTGACATTTTTTTTCTATACAACAATATTTTTTTCTTTTTGCTATAAAACATATCTAAATAAATAAATAAAATGTCTTTATAAATGTAGGCCCAAATGTATTCTGATACATGTCTTTGGTAAAAAAAAACAAAAAACAATAAGTGTACATTGATTGGTTTGTGTGAAAATGATAGCATATACAAACTATGGTATATATACTGGAATTTGTATTTATTTATTTTTTTATACTAGTAATGGCAGTGATCAGCAACATATATTGGGACTGCGATAGTCTGACACTAACAGACATTGGCTGGGAACTGACTAACTGCTACTGACATCTTCAGTGACAGTTATGCACTGATCTAATAAAAAGCACTGACACTACTAATAACACTGGGAAGGAAGGGGTAATATCTTGGGCAATCAAATGGTTAAATGTGTGTAAGGGAGTGATCTGAATATGTGCTTTGTGGTGTTTTACTAGGGGATATGCTGTTTTTTGTTTCCCTGCTTTGCAGAGAGATAAAAACCAGCACGCCCATGCTGGCAGAAGAGAGATCTGTTGTCATTTACACTCACAGATCTCTCTCCTGTCAGTTGTTCTCCGATTGCTGAGTCCCAACCATGAATTGCTGTCTGGGACCTGATGATTGACATCTACAGGAACCAATGACAGCGTGGGTAGGCATGCACCTCCTACCCGGAAATATAGAATCACGTATATATGCATGATTCCATGCAGAGTAAAACTGCTACAGGGCAGTTGGCAAGTGGTTGCAGAGTGTTCTCTGATTGGATGAGGTGGAGAGGTGAATTCTCCACCTCATCTAGTCACTAAGAAAATGCAAAGCATGCTCTGAATGGTGCCCAGATTGGTTAAATGATCTCCTATGTTTAGTAAGCAGCTGTACAGTTGCTTGGCATGGGACCTGGTAGCTTTTGGAAATCACTGTAGTAGCAGTGCCTACTACTGTGGCTTGCAGCTTCCAGGGAAATCGGTCAGGTATGGTATATGGATAGATACATTGGTCCAAGCTGGACCTGGAATTCAGCTTTAGGTTGAAATTTACATACGCATAGAAGGGATTGTACATAATTGCACATATTGATTTCTTTTGTTTTTTTTTATATTATATTCACAAACGTGTCAGAGCAATGACTCCCTTACCACACTTTTCCTGCTTCTTGATCACCTTCATCATTGGGTACAATGAATGACATTATAAAGCAAGAAAGATAGAGAGATCAGAAACCAGTTTAAAATGTCTAAACCTAATATGATACGATATACTGTATTCTTCTTTGGAGGGGTTACTTATGTGGAAATTTCCTTTAAAGCCTTTGAAATCCCTTAGGGGTTTCTTACACCTTGTGATTCATTTTTTTTCTTTAAATAAATCAATGGAGTGTGATATCTCCTTTCTTGAAGATGAGCTGGGTGATGCTTTGAATTGTCATTGATGTCCTTTGAGACTGTGTGAAGTCATGAGAAGACGCACCTATGTCAGAAGGTGAAAGAAGGGTGGAAGAGTCATTTTTTGCATTGTCCTCTTCCTGCTGAGCTGGGAGTTTTCAGTATGTGTTTTTCCCTTAGAAAATATCCTAATACTGAATGTGTGGATGGAGAGGAAAGAAAGTGTTAGTTCTAGGACACTCCATCCACATCCTTGTTTGCGTGGGTTTCCTCCAGGTACTCCGGTTTCCTCCAACACTCCAAAGACATGCTGGTGGGTTAATTGGCTACTGCCTAAATTGGCTCTAGTATGTGTATGTATGAATTTGAATTATGGACTTTAGATTGTAAGCTCCTTGAGGGTAGGGACTGATATTAATATACAATATATGTAATGTGCTGCGTAAAATGTCAATTCTTTAAACGTACCTGTAATAAAATAAATATTATTGAAGCTTAACAATCTTTAAATGTGGTGGCTTCATTTGTTTTATTTTTTAGGCATTTCCTTTTATTCCCACTGGGTAACCTGATCAGCTGCAGTTTGGACAGCAGCATTGAAAGTCCTCATGCACGGGGGACTTTTTTACAGCTGCTGTTTTGGCTTTTGACATTTTTTTCTACAGCCAGTAAACCCCCAGCATGTTACCCTATGTGTCCATGCACACATAGAATGTAATCAACATTTTTTGGATGGGAAGTTTTTTGACTGGAAAAAAAACCCCAGGACTAGTGGGTTTCTAGAGGAGTTTTTTTAGCTGTAAAAACGTTTTAATGCTGAAAAACGCAGCAAAACGCAGTAAAACGCCGCAAACAGGCATTTTTGGATTAAAAAAAAACCATGGGGGGGATAAAAACAACACTAATAAAAATGCAAAGAAAGCAGAAAAACGCCACTAAACGCCAAGTTTAGTTAAAGTTTTTAACATGACTTTACACAACTGATGTTACCAGCGCAGGGGCGGACTGACAACTCATGGGGCCCCCGGGCAATAGGGAATCATGAGGCCCCTGTGTCCTTGCCCAAATTCAAAAAAGCCTATGAAAAAGGTACCAGGGGCATCTCATGGGGCCCCCTACTGACCCCGGGCCCTCAGGCAGTGGCCGAGTTTCCAAATGGTCAGTCAACCCCTGTACCAGCGTCATCAAAATGTCCAGTGTGCATGGGGACTAACAAAAGTGAAACTCTAGCTAACACTTTTGAAGTAGTTACATCAACAGTTTTTTTTTTACTTTTGGGAAAAAGGTTTTACATACTGTATATAAATAAAACTGAATATTGTAAGCACCCCTGTCAGAGTTAAATGATTTGTCTTGACTCTCTAATTGCCACTATTGCTGGACAGCTTGTTCTGTTAAAGGATGTTGTAAAATAGACTTACTGTCAGGATCATCATGTGAAAATAAAAGAAAAAAGCCTAAAGTGGAAAACAAATGCAGCCATCACATCTAAGAACTGGTAAGGTGCAATATAATAAAATGTAGGGGTTTTTTTGTTTAACACTGCTTTAAATTGCCTTCAAAAAGGTA
The DNA here is from genome assembly GCF_062004578.1 of Staurois parvus. NCBI lineage: Eukaryota > Metazoa > Chordata > Amphibia > Anura > Ranidae > Staurois > Staurois parvus. The sequence continues at coordinate 5,013,786 of NW_028318072.1, forward strand.
TTCTTTTAGACCAATGTGTCCATGTCTCCAGGATTGTAAAACAGTTCTGAATTCAATAGAAGTTTTTATGCCAGTTACCTCTATTATCACCAATGTGAACATGATCTTGGCATCTTTGACTACAGCCAACACCTTAAACATAACTGAAGCTCCTTTTTAACTAGTAATACAATCATCTTAAAGTGACCCTGTCACATTCTCTATTTTTCAACAAAGCTCATACCTGTAAAGAAGAAACTGGATTGTTACTGCTGCTGCCACCTGAACACCAAAACTTAACACTGCTATAATTACTGGAAATGGGACCCTGAAGTCTGTTGGGAAACTGGCACTTCCATAAGATTTAAACTCCATCACCCTCCACAGCTATGACTGGTTCCTTCCACAGACCTTACATCACGGTTTTCTCCTGTGATGATGGGAGGTCAGCAGGAGGAACCACTGAGGAGGAGAGTAGGAGACCATGGAGATGTACACTTCCCAGTTTTGGGCAGCATGTCTAGTGAGTAGAGTGGTAGCTATGACTGGTTCCTTCCACAGACCTTACATCATGGTTTTCTCCTGTAATGATGGGAGGTCAGCAGGAGGAACCACTGAGGAGGAGAGAAGGAGACCACGGAGATAGACACTTCCCAGTTTTGGGGAGCATGTCTAGTGAGTAGAGTGGTAGCTATGACTGGTTCCTTCCACAGTCCTTACATCATGGTTATCTTCTGTAATGATGGGAGGTCAGCAGAAGGAACCACTGAGGAGGAGAGAAGTAGACCACGGAGATAGACACTTCCGAGTTTTGGGGAGCATGTCTAGTGAGTAGAGTGGTAGCTATGACTGGTTCCTTCCACAGTCCTTACATCATGGTTATCTTCTGTAATGATGGGAGGTCAGCAGAAGGAACCACTGAGGAGGAGAGAAGTAGACCACGGAGATAGACACTTCCGAGTTTTGGGGAGCATGTCTAGTGATTAGAGTGGTAGCTATGACTGGTTCCTTCCACAGACCTTACATCACGGTTTTCTCCTGTGATGATGGGAGGTCAGCAGGAGGAACCACTGAGGAGGAGAGCAGGAGACCACAGAGATGGACACTTCCCAGTTTTGGGGAGCATGTCTAGTGAGTAGAGTGGTAGCTATGACTGGTTCCTTCCACAGACCTTACATCATGGTTTTCTTCTGTAATGATGGGAGGTCAGCAGAAGGAACCACTGAGGAGGAGAGAAGGAGACCACGGAGATAGACACTTCCCAGTTTTGGGGAGCATGTCTAGTGAGTAGAGTGGTAGGTATGACTGGTTCCTTCCACAGACCTTACATCACGGTTTTCTCCTGTAATGATGGGAGGTCAGCAGGAGGAACCACTGTGGAGGAGAGCAGGAGACTACGGAGATGTACACTTCCCAGTTTTGGGGAGCATGTCTAGTGATTAGAGTGGTAGCTATGACTGGTTCCTTCCACAGACCTTACATCATGGTTTTCTCCTGTGATGATGGGAGGTCAGCAGGAGGAACCACTGAGGAGGAGAGCAGGAGACCACGGAGATGGACACTCCCCAGTTTTGGGGAGACTGTCTAGTGAGTATAGTGGTGGTTAGTGTTGTGTGCAGCAGCTTAGGTACATATTTAATCTTTTATTGGCACACAGTTGACAATACGGAACCATAAAAGTTGTCACATTTTGGCCAAGCCTTTCTCAAAGCTTTGAGAAAGGCTGTGGCCGAAACACGTCACCTTTTATGGATTCCATATTTTCCACTGTGTGCCAATAAAGTCATCATGATGAGGATATGAGTTGCCATCTACTTTGTCATATACCTTGGATTTAAAAAACAGCTTGAGCACCAGCACCCCACTCACATCTTTCTGATGAGCAGTAGAGCTTGGGTGAGTCGTTGTCTGTATTTACAGATATGACCTTGGTTGAATGACTGGACTATATGATAGGGTTGGTTTAAATATATCACAGTTACAATAAAGGTTTTAATTTTGTCTTTACATGGACAGTGCCACAATGAGGGCAATTAAGCTGACACACACATGCACTACAAATGTCTTGTTTTATACCTAGGTGGCTCAGATAACTCTCGGTATTGAAAAGGTTTCCCAATACTGATAAATATCAGATGAGCATTGATCGGTTCCATCATAATGATTGCATCTGTATGCGCATACAAAGCCACCTCTCTGAAATTTACACACATCCTCTTCAGGTTCTACAAGCCATAACTAATGTAACCCTGGGGATACATAACTTATTCTGTCTGCCATCCTGCCGGTAAATATTTACCCTATGCTTATTATTATTATTCCCCTGTTGCCTAAAGAAAACACGGCTAGGTGCTGCTTGTAAAACTAGGAAAGAGCCAGACGTCACCACTGGGCCTGTTTTCTCATTTTTGATGCCTGAGCCTTCTCAAAAGGCTTAACTCCACTTACTTAAAAGGTTATGTTTATAGAAATACATATGAAGGATCTACATAGAAAAAAAATACCTCTTACAGGATCCCCTCCGCCCATCAATGAGTCAGCCACAAATTAGATGTAGAACTTCCATGAGTCATTGAGTTCCTGTAAGGTGGTTCCTAATCTGCCCATTCAAGCATCGGATTTTTTATAAGAGAACGGAAAGTATTACAGTCAGGTGTTTGGCATAATGATGTGCATTTGTTTCAGAATGAAGAGTTATTTGAAAGGATGATGACAATTATTCATTATCATTTGAAAATGTGTAAATGGTTTACAACTGTTGCATAGAGAAGTTTTTTGGTGGCATTTTTTTTTTACTGTATTAATTCTTATAAAAAGAAAGCCGAACACATGGGTTAATGACAACTAGCTTCTGGTTGCAGTGGTCAATATCTCCATTTTTCAGAAAATTTGATTTAAAGTGGTTGTAAATGTCATATATGAAATATGAACAAAGCATATCCCTCTACAGTATGTATTTGCCTCAAATAAGAGCACAAAGTGTCATTTCTGTCTGCTGCCTCATTCCTCTGCTATCAGCTTGAATTACTTCTGATATGTTTTCCTGATACCAAAAGAAAAATGGTGACAAGGGAGGGAGCTCCAGCATAGTGACAGCTTCTGTGGAGGGGAGGGGGGCGTCCCTTCCCTCCAATCCGCTCTCCTCACTGAGCTCTGCAGAGTGTGACCTCAGCTCTCCGCCTAATTTTTCTGAACTCTCAGACTTTTTATAATTCTGTACTTTGAACAGATGTAGAGAAGAGAAGTCTGAAGATAAACAGGTGCAACTTATGTAGGAGGATTTGTTTCATCCCTGTGTATCACCTGGGGCCAGTCCCTTAACCTGGTATATGTAAGGGTTTACAGCAACTTTAAAGGAAATTCATATCCATTCACTTACATGAGTTTAATGCCCAGCTCTTCACTTAGAATAATTTAAAGCGCAACAATAGTTTCAACCTGGGATCACATCAGTCTTGTGCGGTAAATTCCATGTGATTTGCACAGGAACGGCACCGCATTCCTGTGTAAATTACATGCGATTTGTATGCGGTGCGATTGGAGCCATACATTTTGTATGGCTGTATTCGCACCGCACCCGCACCAAAAACATGTAGGACCCTTTTTTGGTCCGCACTAGAATCGGATCGCATAGGTATTCAAACCTATGTGATCTGATTATGCACATTGCACCGCGTTTTGTGGACTGATGTAAAGGTGTCGTTAACTTAACATACACACCCGTATCGGTCCATGTGATCGGGATGCGATTGTGATGCGATGAATTTGCACTGAAAACGCTGAGAATTCCACCCCGCATCAGTGTGAACCAGGGCTCAAGTCCAACCCATTCTTGTGATCCTGACACTTCTGCCAGACTTTACAGCCAAGTCAGTCACTTCTCTTTTCTCTATAGCAATTTTAGAACATGGAATGGCTAGGAATGAGAAAAAGCACATTGACAATTGAATCACTCTGTTCTCTCCTCCTGTCAGCGTGTTCAGACTGTTGACTGGTATCATAGTGCAAAGCAACACAATGCTGATAAGCTGACCTTCCTCCTTCCAGTGTGAATGCTGCTGGACAGAGGATTACATGAGATGGATAGCTGGACAGATTGTATTAGTTCAATATCAACATACATTTAGGGATGTATTACAAAAATAATCTGTATAGCTGTTCATGCCCTGAGATTGCATGTGCATTCATTCTGTGTGATTTAGGGATAAAATTGAATGGTACTAAGCTATTTCATGTCTAGGAAGGTACTCTTTCACAAAGAATAGAGTGAATCAGGAAAATATTGCATTATGGCCACTAGATGGAGCAGACAACCATAGTAAATAAGTATTTACTGTATAAACAAAGATTGTCAGTTCCATCTAGGATTGTCAGCAAATTCAAATGTTCTCGGGCTATATTCCCTGCAAATCGAATGTGTGAATGTTGAAAATATTGCATTACCCCCACTAGATAACACTGATGCTCATAGTAAATAAGTATTTAGGCACTATGATTGTCCACTATGATTGTCCACTGTGATTGTCCACTGTGATTGTCCACTGATCAATTTGAATGTGTGAATGTTGAAAATATTGCATTACCCCCACTAGAAAACACTGATACTCATAGTAAATATGTATTTAGGCACTATGATTGTCCAATATGATTGTCCACTGTGATTGTCCATTGATCCATTCAAATGTGTGAATGTTGAAAATATTGCATTACCCCCACTGGGTAACACTGATGCTCATAGTAAATACGTATTTAGGCGCTATGATTGCCCACTATGATTGTCCATTGATCCATCTATGATTGTCAGCAAAATCAAATGTTCTCAGGCTATATTATCTGCAATTTGAATGCGCGAATGTTGAAATTATTGCACCGCAGCCACTAGATAGCTCCGATGATCATTGTAAATAAGTATTTATATAGTATGATTGCCAGCTCTATCTAGGATTGTCAGCAAAATTGAACGTTCTCAGGGTATATACTCTGCAATTCGAATGGGTGAATGTTGAAAATATTGCATTACGGCCACTAGATAGCGCTGATGATCATGGTAAATAAGTATTTATTTATTATGATTGTCCACTCCATTCATGATTGTCAGCAATTCTCTGAATATATTCTCTGCAATCCAAATGCTTGACATTGAAATATAACATTATGGTCACTAGGTGGCACTGACTATCATAGGAAATACTGTAAATATGCTCATATGCTCAACACAGCCATCTAGTGGCCATTATGTGGTATTTCCGCATTCACACATTTGAATTGCTGAGAATACTTTATATCCTGAGAATATTCGATTTTGACCCACTTGCACAGAAGGAATTTACATGTAGTTTTAATAGATGAAGAGCTAGGCATTTTTTAGCATATATCCTGCTGAAGTGAGGGCAGCTATGCATTTTTTTTTAGATACACCCCTTAGTGTTTTTCTATTGAATACAGGGAGGTCAGTTCCCTCTCTGCTTTATTCCTGATCAGTGCCTTTTTTTTAGTTACCTTCAAGCACAGCTTTTTGTCATAACAATACAAGGCATGTTTGTAAAGAATCTGACATTCAATGAGTATTCACTGCAGGCCACTCTTCCAGGTGTATGTGTTTCAAATGCAAGTGATTGATTTCCCACCAGTGAATGTCTAGTGCAAGTCACATTCACTGACCCCATATGTCCTCTTTTATGCATTCTAAATCTTTTTCTCCAATATGACTGCTCTATGGCTTGCATTGGAATAATCATTAATTCTTCAAGTCATCTCTCTGTCTGTGCTGTCTGACTCTTGAATTTCTCCCTCTGACAGTACCAAGCCTACATAGCAATGCTTAGAGGGGAGAGCGCGTTTTTTTTTTTTTTGCTTTGCAGCTTAAAGACTCCAGAGAACTGCAGCTATATTCATAGCGAGGAGCTACCCAAACAACATGCAGCTTTTCACGCTATCTAAAATCCCATCAGCCTTTTGGCACTCTCTTTATGTAAATTCTGCCTTTCCCTAATTACTAACCTCAAATAACTTCACATCAGAACTGCATTTCCTGACACTCTACAACATGACTATGGATCCTGTGACTTCCAGTAAGACCTTCTCATGGAGATCCATGGTTATAAATGACAAATACAGGGGTTAAATATATTCTAGAGGGAAAAAAAAGAACAGGCGTTGCTTATTATAACTATTTTCTAGTGGGTTAGGAAATTAAGGCAATAGTCATATCAGCTACTATGATCCTCGTTTATTCTCCTTCTTACAAATCTGCTCCAGTTAGCCACAGGTTAAAAATCAGCATTGTGATCATATATAAAGGAGTTGAGGTACACATGCTGTGAGATTTATGTGTGTGAAATTTACAAAGTGCCTCAAAGCACAGACCTGATCTAAATTTTCTCAGCCTTCGTTAGATAACACTTACAGGTCTTGTCCCTCCGCCTATGACTGGACAGTGAAAGGAGAAGCAGCACACTGATGAGCTCATCTGTCTCTCACTTTGCTTTCTCCTCCTAACAGCATGCCCCTTGCACTAGAGCACACCGAAATGGCTTTTTGTGCTGCTTCTTTCTCCCCTATTCTTAACTCTGTTGTCTAGTAGACTGCAAGAGGCCGATACCAGGCCAAATGTAGGTACTGAAAGGGCTAGCATTTAAAAAATATAATAAAGGATGAAATAATGAATACAGAATTGCATTAACCTCCCTAGCGGTACGATTATGTCAATATTTCTGTGCTCAAAAAAGTACATTTTTTTGCATGGAATTATGTCATTTTTTTATTGTAGGCCTGTAATTTTTAGGAATAGCTCACTGAAATCTGTCCGAACAAGAGTCTAGTAAACATCCCGGGTATGTTAAAATTTAAAACATGAAATCATAAATTATAATTTAATAAATAATCATAAAAAATAATAATATAATAATAATAAATTTCATTCAATAATATAATCAAACCAAAAACACTGAAATTTGAAATATAGCGCCGAGTTCGCACATCACTGAGCAAAGTCAAAAAATCATTTTCAGTGTCTGATGACGAATTTCCCCCATGAATCATTATCATTCAATTCTGCAAGTATTTCTAATTTACTATCGCTGTTCTCTAGCTGGTCTAAAACCGCTTTTGACCTAAAGGGATGCTTTTTGGACGCCATGGACGTTTCTCAGTTTCCATGCAGAAAGGATGGTAAAAATGCAGGCAGGGCACAGGACAAAGCACTCGGGACAAAATGTATGTGAAATGCTTTGATACAGTAATTTTTTATTATGTGATTGTAGTGTATTTAGTGAATGTCACTTTTTAACATTTTTGAATTTCTTGCCGGATCCACCTAACGTATGTCCCGTACGTCCCGAAGTTCGCCGGGACCGGAATCCGGAAGACGGATGCCGACACCGGCCGGAGGAGATGGCCGGGGACGATGCAGGGGGGACATCGCTGGAGCGAAGGGCAAGATAAGTGCAAGAAGGATCCCAGAGCAACGCTGCAGGGTAATCCCGAATGTAGGTCAGGATTACCATTTCTGGTACTGAAAGTTAACCCCGAGCTACACTCGGGAATACCGCCAAGGAGGTTAAGGCAGTATCAACCCCAAAAGCATACATTTATTATATTGCAGTTTACTAATTCTTAGATGTGGTGGATACATTAGTTTTTTAGGCTTTCTTTTATTCTCACCTTGTGATCTAGCTAGTCTGTTGTTTTTCTTTAACGCATTACATTTTAATTGAGAAAGTAAAGAGAACATTTCGTAATGACAAGGTTTCCATATTATCACAGATATTAGTCTGGGTACATATCTTATTGTACATTAAACAATGATATCGTGACTCATAATCCCGAGCCTTTAAATATGTATAATTAACATTTCGTAAAGGGTCGACATCAGGTGGCATTTTAAAATGCCTATATAAAGAAAAAAAAAAAAACTATACAAACGAAGGGAAAGGAAAAGAACAGAGCATCTAACTATTGTTGTACTCCATTAGTGCGTTATATCAATAGAGAGAGAAGAGGAGATCAGATTGATATCCATATTCACATGGTAACATTAAGATTTAGGAGATATATTTAAGTTTGTATCTTGTTATCTAGGGTTCCCAATCATTTATACATTCTTTGTGTCTATCCTTACGAGCAGTATAAAAATGTTCCTGCATACATTGTAGGTGGGTACATTGGATAACTTCTTATACGTTAGACCAGGGATCTCCAAACTTTCTAACCAAAGGGCAGGTTTACTGTCCTTCAGGCTTTAGGGGTGCCGGACTGTGGCCAGTGGGAGTAGAAAATGCTCCTGCATCAGTGCTCCATCATTGATTTTAATGGGGGGAATGGTGCCCCATTGTTGGTATCGGTGGGAGGAATAGTGCCCCATTGATAGTGTCACTTGGCGGAATAGTGCCCCAAGAGACAGAGAAAGACAAGCAAAGGGCCATATCTGGCCCCCGGGACATAGTTTGAAGATCACTGGGTTAGATGAATCCTCCTACTTCTATTTGCTCAGTAACATTAGCTGTGTCAGTATATGTACTACAATTGGATGCAATTGTGACGGAAATCCTTCAATACCTAAACCTAGCAATGCTAAATTGGGGGGGGGGAGGTGGAGTAAGGATGCTCGTTTTCCAGTGCAAGCTACAGTGAGAGGCTTTGTATGGGCATTTGAATGCTGTACCACACTCTTTTTCTTCAAAGGTTCGATTTAAAGGATAAGTTCACCTTTTAGACAAAAATAATCCCCCGGGATTCTGTGGTGCAGATAGCAGAGGAATGAGAAAGGAGACAGAAATCACACTAGGTGCTTTGGATTGAGCCGATCACACACTATAGAAGGTTATGCTTTGTTCATTTTTCATTTCAGAGGTTTACAACCACTTTAACCACTTGCCCTTTTGAGGGTTTACCCCCCTTCCTTACCAGGTCATTTTTTGCGTTATGGAGCTGCGTTACTTTAACTGACAATTGTACAGTCATGCAACGCTGCACCCAAATGAAGTTTATGTCCCTTTTTTCACCATGAATTGAGCTTTCTTTTGGTGGTATTTGATCACCTGTGCATTTTTTACACTATAAAAAACGACAATTTTGAAAAAAAAAAGTATTTTTGACTTTTTGCTATTAAACATGTCCAGTAAAAAAATTTAAAAACATCAAATTTTGTCATAAATTTAGGCCAAAATGCATTCTGCTACATGTCTTTGCTAAAATAAAAAACCCAATACGTGTAAATTAATTGGTTTACGTGAAAGTTATAGCGTCTACAAATGGTGGCATATATACTGTTTTTTTTCTAATGTTTACCAGTAATGGCAGCGATCAGCAACTTATAGTGGGGCTGCAGGACTGCAGCGGACATTCTGACACTGGGGGGAACTGACTTGGTGGCACTGACCTCCCCAGTGACACCAATGCAGTGATCAGTGCTAAAAAAAAAGCACTGACACTGTACTAATGGGACTGGGCAAGAAGGGGTTAACACGAGGGGCGATCAAAGGGTTAACTGTGTGTTTTACATAGGGGGCTGTGTCAGTGTGCTTTACTACAAGCACACTACTTTGGATGGCTGTGCTGTGCACAGCCATCCAAAGCAGTGTGCCTGAGCTGACAGGGAGGAGAACTGTTAGTAAACAAAACAGTTCTCCTCCCCATCAGAGATCGTCAGACAGGAAGCTGTTAATGGTGTATTAAAGGCGATCAAAGGGTTAACTGTGTGTTTTACATAGGGGGCTGTGTCAGTGTGCTTCACTACAAGCACACTACGTTGGATGGTTGTGCTGTGCACAGCCATCCAAAGCAATGTGCCTGAGCTGACAGGGAGGAGAACTGTTAGTAAACAAAACAGTTCTCCTCCCCATCAGAGATCGTCGGATAGGAAGCAGTTAATGGTGTATTAAAGGAGAAGTATTGCATTATGAAAAAACAAACACACAAACAAACAGCCATACCCACCTCTATACTTCAGCTGCCCTATGCTGGCTCTAAGACCCATAACTGAGTGACCAGATGACCGCTGACCACTCAGTTCTCAGTCTGCTCCACTCTGCATCTCTCCAGCGCTTTTTGGAGCTCTGTGCTGGAGAGGTGATGGGTGCAGTTGGCTTCACTTCTCAGCCAATCAGGTAGCTGTGTGAATCCTGACAATATTGTCAAGCTCTTTCCAGAGCCTGGAGTAGCTCTGCCTCATCAGCTGTTAGTGGACATTAGTCGCTATCAGCTGACTCTGGGTCACAGGACAATAAAAATAAGTATATTCCTATGACCCACAATAGAAGTATGGCTGAAAAAGCTTTGGCTTTGGTAATGAATGCAGGGCTGTATTAATTTGTCTTTTACATCCTATCCTTCCCTCCAAGGGAACAGAGCCAACAAATAACCTTTTGCACTTTTTCCAACACTTTGATAAAAAAAAAGGTACTTAGCAAAAGGGTGGACCTCTTTTGATTGACATACGCTTTATATAAGTTATCACCATTACGGCAAATGTCCGCAGACAGAAGTGAAGTTTTATGTCCATTGTCAGCAGACTCATTCCGTAATGAAAGTAAAGGTTGCAAGACTCAGCACTTTGATAGATCATACATCATCAGCACTTTCAATTGTCATTACTACGGAATACCAGTTATCCATGGTTAACTGACTCTTCACTGATAAATCTGTAAGAATTTACTGAAAGAAACCGTTTTTACTGACATGTAATAAATCTATCTCTCTATCTGTCTCTCTGTCTACATATCCATTTTGCCTCTACATCTGTTCCCCTACCACTATGTTGTACAATATGTGCCTGAGGATGTACGCTGAACTCATTGGATTGAGAACCATCGCATCTCATTGCTTCATGGTACCACTTCCTGTTTCCAGGACGCAAGCCAAGATGGAAGATCCAGATAGCTGGAAGAATGTAGCCCTAGGATTCCGATTGCTGTTTCAACTGTTATTAATTAACAATTTGCCAATTAGTTTCACTATGATGAGCATCAAACCGCTGACTAATTAAAGTGCATTTGACTAAAAGCAGATGGTTCTCCCCGCTGCTGTGCACTGTTTAAAAGGACAAAAACACATTTAAATATCTGGGATCAAATTTAACACCAGACATACAATTGTGTGTGGGGGTCCTGCGGCTTAAGTGTTTCAATTGTTCCAGGGATCCTGGCGATAGCGTAGGTGTTTTATTGTGGCTAATAGGAAAAAAAGAAAAGGAGACAGAAAAGTAATAGTAATGTAGAATTGTATTTGTTTCTATAGATGCCACAAAGAATCAATGTACTAACAACATCCAAATATGATTTTAAATGGTCGATGGGTATAGTAAGGTATATGTAATGGTATATTGAAGGATTGATGATACCATGAGTGACAAATGTTAGGATCAGTAACATAAACATACTGACATATTAAGCTATGCCCTATAAACATAAAAAAGACAAAACAGATACATACAATTAATTAAAACGGAGATCTTGGCAGGAGATAGAGTTACATTTATTATTCCTTCTTCTAGCAAACACAAGTCTTATGCCCTTCAAATCATGTATGTACATGGCTATTAGGTAACAGCAGAGGGGTCTCTGTCTGCCATCTGCCTGCATATCACTAAGGGAAATCCAAATAAACATTGCTGCACTATACTCACTGAGACTGATTAATTCCCTAATAATTGAAAACTCCCTGATATTACATTCTCCATGTACTTATCAAAATATGCAGAAAAGCTTTCATTTTTTACCCATCAATCCACCCAGCACTGTGCATGCTTGCTACAATCCTATGTTCACTACGTGACAGTACAGACGTATCACTGTCAATACTTTGGCACAATTTAAAAATGTCTAATATTTCCTATATTGTTTCTTAAAGCTATTTTTTTCAAGAACATAGGCATGATATAATTGAGTTGCGGTGGTAGTAATTAAAACCTCTGGTGACAACCCTAAAGATAACACTATTCAACAAATTTTTATTTTTTGCCAGTTTTGGAAACAAAAGGATCCATTTCTTAATGAATTTCACATTCTGAGTTCAAATATAACAATGAAATTTGTCAATTGGCTCTAGTTTTTCTGTAAACGGAAAGTTTTCTACTACAGGCGTAATGACTACATAATGCACAATAATTATATAGATAGATGTCTTTCCACAAATATAAAGCAAGTGATATTGACTACATAACAAAGCCTAAATGGCATAATATATTGCATAGGATTACCAAGAAAAATTATAGCCATAAGCTAAGTTGAATCATTTTAATACTTAGGATTCTCACTAGTTTTGTCTTCAGTTTGTGTCGGTTTTGCTTCTCTTGGCTTTTCTCTTGTATTCGAGGAAAGGGCTATCTCTTACAACTGCACGTGACTACACACTTCAGGTTCTTCCTCACTTGACTCAACCACGAAAGATTCTGGTGCTTTAGGAATTGGTAGCCCCTCTCCATGAGGAACTGGACATATTGCCGATGGAATATTTGGATAGTGCACAGATAACTTTTTCTTCTTATTTAGCCCTTTTACAATTGGAGGCACCATACAAAAGTAACAATTACTAACATGATCTGTTGGCTCTCTCCAAATCATTGGCACAGCGAAAGGCATAGATGCCTTTTTTCCATTCAACCATTGCTCCAGTGCCGTCCCACAAGAATTGCAGCTTATATGTGGTGCCCAGCTCTTGTCCTGGTCTCCTATCTTGCAGCCAAAATACAAGTTGTAGGCTTTCTTAATCATTCCTGTTATCCTCCTTTTTTGTGAGATAAAAGTTATTTCACCGCAGATATAGCAGAAATTATCTGCTTTATTCACACAAGTTCGAGGCATTACTGAGTAGCCTATATAAGCATAAAACGAAATGTAAAGACGCTGTCGAACTACAATCAGCTACAGATACTGCAGCTTTTATGCAGTGAAGTGATGCAATTAAAGGCTAATATTGCATCATCTCAGTATACATGCAATTTTCTATTGGTCACCAGTATCAATTGCGCAATATGCAGCTGAAGTTGCATCATAATTTTGAATGGCTTACGTCATTAGATGGGTGAATATATCATGGAAACTAGAGCCAATCAACATTTTTTAGGGTCATTTTCGTTTTCAGCACCCCAAAATTATGTAAGATTAGCTAATTTTATGCCCAAAACTTTTTACCTGTTGAACAGTGTAATCAGTTTTGGCCTTATGTGGGAATGTGGAAATAAAATGTCCCTTGCATTAGTGTTAGTGGGAATAAGATATCCCTTACAATGATGTTAGCAGTTGTAGGATGAACCTTAAAGTGGTGGAAAATGGAAATAAAATACACTGGTGGTCGTTGGGAGTATGATGCCCCTTACACTGATGTCTAAAAAAGTGAAATGGAATTGCCCCTTACATTGGTGAGCAGTGGAAATAGAATGTCCCTTACATTGATTGTCTGTGAAAGTATGATACCCTTTACATTGATGTCAGTGGGTGTACAATGCCCCTTGCTTTAACATCAGTGGAAGTAGAATACCTCTTACATTAGTGGTCAGTGGGACTATGACACCTTTTACATTGTCATCTATGGAGTAGAATATACCTTACATTGGTGTCAGTAGGAGTAAAGTGCTCCTTGCATTGATGTCAGCTGGAGTTGCATGCTTCTTACATTAATGTTAGCAGGCACAGGATTCTCTTTATACTGGTGGTCAGTGGAAGTAGGATGTTCCTTACATTGATGTCAGTATGAGTAGATTGCCCTTTACATTGATGTCAGCAGGCACAAGATTCCCTTACACTAGTCCTCAGTAGAAGTAGGATGCCCCATACATTGATGTCAGTGGGAATAGAGTGCCCGCTTACATCAATGTCAATAGGAGTATGATGTTCATTGCATTTGTATCAGTGAAAGTAAAATGCCCAATACAGTGGTGTCAGTAGAAGCAGGATGCCCCTTGCATTGATGTCAGCAAGCATAGGTTGCCTCCTATATTGGTGGCTAATGGGAGTAGGATGCCACTTACATTGATGTCAGTGGGATTAGGATGCCTCTTGCAGATTTAGAAAGAGGATGCCCATATATTGGGTGTCAGTGACAGTATGCTGTCCCTTATATTGGTCTCAATGAGGATATAATGCCCCTTATATAGGCATCAGTGGGAGTAGAATTGAGACATAGGATACGCAATACGCTTATACATTGAGACATAGGATACGTCTTACAATGGTGGTCAGTGGGCATTGGATGCCCCCTGAATTGGTGCAAGTGGGAATATAATGGCATTCACATTGGTATCAGAGAGAGTAGGATGCCCCCTGGATTGATGTAATATGGGAATAGGATGCCCCCTAGACATGGGGTTGCTAGGAGTACGATGTCCCATACACGGATGTTGGTGGGTGTAGGATTCCTCTAACATTAGTGTTAACAGGTACATGATTTTCTTTACACTGGTAATCAGTGAGAATTAGGATACCCATTACATTAATCTCAGTGGAAGTAGATCCACCTTACAGTGATTTCAGTGGTTGTAGGATTCCCCTTACATTGATACTAATGGCATTAGCATGAATCTGACCAACAGTACCTATCAGACAGGAAAGGCATGATGGCAGATTTCAGGGAGGGTAGTCAATAAATTTGTTTGCACCTAGACACTCCCTCCACTTACATCCATGTCATATGTTTAGCAGGAATTACTCTTTTAAGAAGCCCTGTAATGTCATCCCTTTACCTAGTATGAAAGCCTCACACTTGACTTCTCATATAGCTTTTCTATAATAAATTGGAAGAGCAATCTACAGAGACATAAAGAGATGACTAGCAAATATTTTTTTCTGTTAACCAAATACAACCTCTTTCTCTTTTACTTCCAACTGTCTAATACTAGGAGAGCAGATGACCAAGTACAGGTTCTGGGGTTATTGTTTCACAAACAATTCTGACAACTCTTTGGCCTGATGGTTGAATTCAAGCTCTGCACTGTTGGGAGGAATGGGGAATAGCACGTGTTCCCCTTTCTTAGAAATACTAGATATTTCTTTAGACTTTGGTGGAAGATCAGGGTGGTGAAGGTAGTTAATACTTCTTATGGTCCTTGGAAAAGTGAACCTGTTGCCCAGTATAAGCAAAACATAGGTTCACTTTCAGGATCTGCTGCAGTAGGTCTTTGCATAAAATGATTGAAGTGTAATCCAGTAATGTGTATGAAGTCTGTTACTTCAGTATGAATAACACAAGCTGAATCGACATTACAAGAATCCACATTTTACTAATTTACCTCCTTTTTGTCAAATTTTGCTAAAAAATCCCCAATAGGCATCTCCTACTTAGCACAGAAAATCCTTCTCTATCTGATTTGGAGTTGCACCCTTCTTAATTGAAGCCACTACTCTTGCACCCCAAGCAGATTCTGCACACCTGCATTGCTCCCACTGCTTACATAGAAAGCAGCCGAGGAGCCATAAAGAAAGGTGAAACCTTTGTCCAAAGCTGTTTAAGAATGCACTGC
This sequence comes from Staurois parvus, assembly GCF_062004578.1. Taxonomy (NCBI): domain Eukaryota; kingdom Metazoa; phylum Chordata; class Amphibia; order Anura; family Ranidae; genus Staurois; species Staurois parvus. The sequence goes on from NW_028318072.1 coordinate 5,029,219, forward strand.
TTAGACTGGATGAATAGCAGTCAGAATGTGGAGGAAAACCTCAGCTTGGCCAACTGCCTAATTTTATGGGACTTTGCAGTAGAAAAAAATGTTTATCTCATTCACAAAAGTTCATTTTAATCTTGTTAATATTTTGTAACACAGTTTGGGAATGTAGCTGAAGCGGGCTCCTGTTGACTCTGTCCTTCACAAAAAAAAAATCATTTTTGTCCATAGCTTGCTTGTCCCAGAACGGCTGCTGCTTGGAATACCAATGTTTTAAAGTATCCGAGTATAAGAGAAGCTGCAGACGCTTCAAACTGCGGTATATTCACAATACGACTAAACATGCAGAGCTGGAGAAATCACATTTCACTGATTGTAAAAGGGAAAGCCAATTATGCTGATCACATTGACAAAGACAGGATAAATTAGCAACTTTTTTTGTTTCCCGTAATAAAGAAATCCACTATCCATACTTATGCTATAATTGAAGGGTATAGACATTTCTTATCCCGGGCATTTTCTGAATGCAACGGGTCTGACTGCAAAATCATAAGTTGGCTCCTCTTCCCTTTTTTGTGTTCAGGCTAATTACAGTCAACAAATGAACAGTATAAACAATATGTGAATACTACACATAAGGGTAATCTGCCTACTGCTAAACAGTCAAAACCGTGTGACAGAAAATGTGAGCATGACTAATATAATGAAAGAACTGGGGCACCCTGGGATAGAAAACTGAAGTTCTGCAGTGAACTGAAGTTCTGCAGTGAATGGTGTATAGCAAGATTGCATGTAACAGTGGGAGTGGCTTAAAGGAGATGATTAAACAGTCCCAGATGACTAAACAGGTCCTCCATATCAGATTCCATCCTTCACGTTAGAGTCCACCCTCTATATCAAGAGCCACCGTTCACAACAGGAGCCCCCAAGACATATGCCAGTCACGTCCAGCAACATGTCATGTTAGTAAATTTCTATTTCACCAACTGCCCAGGGCTTGCAATGGCTCATTACTATAGTGCAGCAGCATGGCAGAAGGTAAAAGTGGGGAAAGTGGGCAGGGATGGATGGAGGTAGGCTTCAGAGTTCCTTCTGTGATGGAAGCTCTGTCCTCTTCTGAATGCTGAGGCAGGGGCTGGACTGGGCCATGCAGTCCATGTGAGGACCACACAAAACCAATGGTTGTTAGGATTCTGGTGGCCAGGTGGTCACCAGTATCCTAGAAACCAACACTGAAGGGGGTTCTGCACTGAAGGCTGCAGAGGGAAATGTGGAGATCACAGACAGCCCCTGCTGACTCGAATGCTCAATGTCTGCAATCTGTGAGTGGGACCATTTTCCTTGGGGCCCTTCTGCACCTTACACATTGATGATATGCCGTTGTTACTTGTGTCAGGCATCATCCTGTGTAAATATTGTAGACTTGGTTCCTTGTTACAGGTCTTCTACCTGATAGCTTACCACCTCTTGACTGTGCCTATTCTAACTCAAATCTCCATACCACCTGCCAACCAATGTCCAGGTATCTAAAATGGTCAATGTACCTATGGAAAATACTATTGTATTAAAGTGGTTCTAAAGAAAGGTAAAAAATCTTCTGGGTGCAGCTTCTCCCTCAGCCCATCATAATACTTACCTGAGCCCCATCTTGACCCAGCAATGTGCATGAGAGCAGTGGTTCTCCTGGGTCTCTCTCTCCTTATTGGCTCCCACAGCAGTGGGAGCCATTGGCTCCTACTACTTACAATCACAGACAGTCAGTCAATGAGGAGAGAGTAGGGGGCAGGGCTGAGCCGCACTGTGTGTGGAAATGAACAATGTCCATTCACAGAAGCGCACCTCAGGAGCGAGCCTGCTCGAGTGCCCCATAGCAGAAGCTTGCTATTGGGGACACTAGGCAGGGGGGAAAAGCCAGGACTGCTGACGGGTTAAACAAAAAAGAATAAGATTGGGGCTTCTCTGTTCAAAACCATTGCACAGAGCAGGTAAGTATACATTTTTTTTTATTTACAACTTTTAGAATCATTTTAAGCAAACTATATCTCTGGTGGGCTTTAGGAGTGGCATCACTGTACTTGCATTACCAAGCTTGTACACCTGCTGTAGACATTGTGCAAAACCATGTAAACCTACAGTTGCAAGAAAAAGTATGTGAACCCCTTGGGATTACATGGAGTTTTGCATGAATTGGGCATAAAATGTGCTCTGAACGTCATCTAAGTCACAACAATAGAAGAACACAGTCTGCTGAACATAATACTACACAAACATTAGATGTTGCCATGGTTTAATTGCACATAACATGTAAACATTCACAGTGCAGGGAGGAAAAAGTATGTGAGGCCCTAGCTCAATGACTTCTCCCAGAGCTAATTGGAGCCAGGAGTGAGCCAACCTTGACTCCAATCAGTGTGATGATATTGGATGTGTTGCTGACAGCTGTCCTACCCTTAAAAAACACACACCTGTTTTGGGTTTACTGGTTTCAAGAAGCACTGTCTGATGTGAACCATGCCTCACAGAAAAGTGCTCTCAGAAGACCTACGATCAAGAATTGTTGACTTGCATGAAGCTGGAAAGGGTTACAAAAGTATCTCCAAAAGCCTTGATGTTCATGTGTCCACGGTAAGACAGACTGTCTACAAATGGAGAAAGTTTAGCACTGTTGCTACTCTCCCTAGGCGTGGTCATCCTGTAAAAATGACTGCAAGAGCACAGCGCGGAATGCTGCATGAGGTAAAGAAGAATCCCAGAGTGTCAGCTAAAGACCTACAGAAATCTCTGGCACATGCTAACATTTTTGTTGACACATCTACAATAAGGAAAACATTAAACAAGAATGGAGTACATGGAAGGACACAACGGAGGAAGCCATTGCTGTCCAAAAAGAATATTACAGCACGTTTGAAGTTTGCAAAAGAGCACCTGGATGTTCCACAGCACTACTGGCAAAATATACTGTGGACAGATGAAACCAAGATTGAGTTGTTTGGGAAGAACACACAACACTATGTGTGGAGAAAAAAAGGCACAGCACACCAACATCAAAACCTCATCCCCACTGTGAAACATGGCGGAGGGAGCATCATGGTTTGGGGCTGCTTTGCTGCCTCAGGGCCTGGACGGATTGTTGTCATTGATGGGAAAATGAATTCCAGAGTTTATCAAGTCATTTTGCAGGAAAACGTACGACCATCTGTCCGCCAACTGAAGCTCCGCAGAGGATGGGTGATGCAACAGGACAATGACCCAAAGCATACAAGTTATTCAACAAAACAATGGCTGCAACAACACAGAATACGCCTTCTGGAGTGGCCCAGTCAGAGTCCTGACCTCAACCCGATTGAAATGCTGTGGCATGACCTTAAGAGAGCGATTCACACTAGACATCCCAAGAATATTGCTACACTGAAACAGTTTTGTGAAGAGGAGTGGTCCAAAATGACTCCAGATCGTTGTGCAGGTCTGATCTGCAACTACAGGAAACGTTTGGTTGAGGTTATTGCTGCCAAAGGAGGGTCAACCAGTTATTAAGTCCAAAGGTTCACATACTTTTTCCTCCCTGCACTGTGAATGTTTACATGTTATGTGCAATTAAACCATGGCAACATCTAAGGTTTGTGTAGTATTATGTTCAGCAGACTGTGTTCTTCTATTGTTGTGACTTAGATGACGTTCAGAGCACATTTTATGCCCAATTCATGCAACACTCCACGTAATCCCAAGGGGTTCACATACTTTTTCTTGCAACTGTATCTAATAGAATAGCATTGTACAAGGTTGTCATCCTAACATGTTTCAAGCACCTCTTTCAGGGGTGCTCTTGCTCCCCATGTTGGGCGAGCACAATAGTTACACGGGAGGGATTCCTCCTTCAACACTGGCTGTGTTGATGGGGGAATCAAGCGATTTTCTCTTTGGCAACTTGTGGCTGCTGGAAAGAAAATCACGTATTTGGCTGGATTTACATTTGTGGTCATTGGGAAGAATACCCCCCTGACATATAGCTAAAAAATATCATTGATGTCAGCGGTTATTTATCTGAGAGACAATAATGGCTGATTGTTTAAGGATCCCCAGCAATCTCTGGAGGAACTTTAGGACTCCATGGAACCCAGGCTAAAAAAGGCTGCTCTGAATAGTAGTGTCATTCAAGGCTACACAGTGGGCAGAGGTGTTCAAGTTACACTCACAATAGTTCACAAGAGACCCGGTACCCTTGCATCCCATCTGGTTGTTCCATATTGGATTTTTAGCATACAGAAGAGCTGTTTTTGCATTTGGCAAGAGAAGAAAATGGGGGAGGGCATGTTTTTTTATGTTCCGCATTATGTTTATGTTGCATCCAAGTTTGAATTACAAAAAAAGCCTTCCTTTGAAATATTGAGAGGCTAATTGACAGTGAGAGCACTAATGAGTAAAAAAATAAATGAATCTGCAAATGTTTCTGGGAAGGAAATAATTAGGACAGATGATGGTGTAAATCACAGGAGATAGGAACTATCCATTACCATTTCATGAAACTGTGACTGGGGGCTGTTTATAGCATAATACAGGATATTCTGCTTGGGGTTAACCCTTTCACAACACCAAATGTAAATATCTGCATTGCCTTCTGTGTGTATACCTGTTCTGTGGTATCATACTCTCGTATTTAAGTAATTATCCTTTAAGACTAGAAGATCCTCTTTTGTCTTCATTCTTGCAATACGGTACACACGGTCACTTGGGATATATATGTCGGAGGAGATATAATATGCAATAGCTTTAAAATATCACCAGCAGTAATAGGTATGCTGGCTCAGCAGGTTTGCTTCCATGTGTCCACGACTAGAAGATTTTGTCCCTACATTGATCTTTATGGCGTCAACATTGCCAAACAATTTCAAGGTTTTAGCTGCATTCTGAGGTCTGCATAGATCTGGATTTTTTTTTTTGTATAGACAGATAAATCAGGATGGGGGACTGCGTTTAGAGGCTGCAGCTGCACAGCATGTAAGACCCAGGTCCATAGTGTATAGGAGAAGAGCTCTATTTTCTCCGCTTGTCTGGCACGTAAGTATGGAGTTCCTGGACAGGACTTCCACATCATTCAGATCCCATCAAAGCAAGAGGGGCAGGGTCATAAAGGGGTAGAGTTGACACACACACACATTTTGTATTAAGAGCTTGGCCCTTTAATACAGCCAATAACATATTTAAAGGTTAATTCCAGACAGGTAGAATTGCAGGATAACCCTAACTAATCCTAAAAATATTCGCTCACCCCTACTATCACCTATGCTTACAAACCTATGTAAACAAAGATGCATACTCTTACCTATTTTCATGCCGGTCCGGTCACGTGATCCGCCTCACCTGTGTCAACTATCGCCACTGCAGGGGAGAGGAAGGAGCGTCAACAACATATGGGCCATAGTAAGCCTTTGGGTGATGTCATCACTCAGGCACTTCCAACTATTATTGGAGTGCTTTCTCCTCTCCCTTGTAGCTGGCTGATAGCCAGCATAGGGGAGATCACGTGACAAACTGGAGCAGCATGAAAATAGGTAAGTATATGGACCTTTCTTACACAGGTTAGCAAGCATAGGTATTAGGCAGGGTGAGGGAGCATCTTTAAGATTAGTTAGGTTCACCCCGAATTTTACTTTAAGCCAAAAGTCAATATAGCTAGGTTCAACTAGTGTCTATTAGTTTAGTAGTCTATAACTGTAACAACGAAAACCGTTGTAATCCACTTGGCTATGTTGTCCACCAGAGCAAATTTCAGGACTGGATGGACAGACACACACTAAAGCTGGTTCACTGTGCAGGGACTTCTTTCCTGCGTGTCACGGGCACGGGAGTCCATTCAAATGAATAGGCTCTTGTGCCCATGCAAAACGCGGCCCATATATGTGAACCGGGAGTAAAACCTGGAAGCTTCCAGGCAGAAGTGAGCCAGATTTTGCACTCTCCAGCTTTAGTAAATAAACCCCACAGCTCTTTTGGAAAGTAAAAAATCGCCCTCCTATGTATGCATATGTTTTTAGCTGCTTGTCTAGGTGAATGCACTGGTGAATCACGACTGTGAACTGGCTCTTCCAGCATTCTGTTAACAGAAAGAATTAATTAATAACGGATTTCTTGTTTCTCTTCCATTCAGCACTTTACTTTTCATTAAGCAATAATTTCTAGAATCCGGAGGAGGATGAGTATGAGTGTATGTGTTACTGATAATGTAGGAATCATAAACATTGCTAGAAGTGCTCACCTTAATGGACTGGCCAAGAATCACATAAATGAGAACTAATCAAGCTTAGAGCAAGAATATGGACAATTCACCACACAACTGGGCAGTGGAAAATTTCTTAGTTCTTATAAAATTTTTCTTAGTTTAATAAATGACACAGGATGCAGCTTTTATGCATTTCATGCTTGCAAGCACAGTTCTGACTTCCTAATTTGCATGCTTCTTCCAATTTAAAAATGCATTAAAGCCAAAGCATTAGCATGACAGTCAGGAAACCAGGTACAGGTTTCCTTTAAAGTGGACTTTGTATTACCTCTTTCAAAAACTACAATACTTCCCCCCACAATGACTTAATTTGCTTTCCTCTCCAAAAGGACAACACCATCTTTGTTTAGGGATCATCTAAGGTTAGTATCAACTTCTTGAACTGGGATACTGGCTCAGAGAGGGGTGCCCAACCCATGGCCTCCAAGCCACATGTGGCCTGCAGAGCCCTCTGATGTGGCCCATGACCTCAAACTAGGGAAGCGCAGTCCCAGAGTCGGCATGATCTGGGCTTGCCAACCCACCATCTCTGAGCCATGCTCTATTTTGTTGAGAAATTGCTTTGAATACCTCTCCCCTAGCAGTTCTGGCCATGGCCATCTTGAGTAAGGACAGATTATTTGTGTAACACTTACTGTACTTCCTGGAATCCTTCTGCTCTTAGCTCAGGCATACAGGCAGGAATGTGTGCTTAGCTGAGAAGGCCCCTACTGCCTTCCTTCAGATGAAAGAATGAAAAAGCCCACAAAGACTCCTGGCATTAGTGAGATTCTTTTGGCCTAGGCTAGAAACCAGGAAGCAACTGAAGAAATGTAAAATAAAAGTTAAAATAAGTATAAATTATATACCATCCTATCTATTTACTAATACTGGCAGAATAAGGAATAAACATAATGTTGAATGAGTTTAGCTTCAAACCTGTCTGCAGACTGATGGCATCATCACAGCCTAGCCAAAATAATTAGTAAAAGAGTGCCAGATGGTTGTCTTAAGACTGCATAATCATTTGTTGTGAATAAAACTGAGACATTAGTAAGGTAATAGGTATCTTTCAAGGGCATACTTCATGGGCCAATCTCCCTTCATTGGGGCTTAGATGGAAAAATGTCAAAACTTCCTATAGGACTCTCCCCAAAAATCTCCTGGAAAGTGTTCTATGTTATGGAAGGAGTTATTACTAGTCACAATAGACATGTGCTGAAGGTGCTTGTGTTGGCTACCTTTTACCAACAAGAAATGACTATGGCGTCCTAGGAAGATCATCTGGTGCTCTTGTTGATTTCACTTGGATTTCTCAGAGGGGGAGGCCATTGCCTGTAGGTAGGTATCTTTTTTTGTTGTAAAGCTGCCAATGTTAAAGTGATTGTAAAGAATCACCTTTTGCTTTTAAAAAAATAACAAACATGTCATACGTGCCTGCTCTGGGCAGTGGTTTTGCACAGAGCAGCCCTGATCCTTCTCTTCTCAGGTCCCCATCGAGCACTCCTTACCTCTCCCCCTGCCAAGTGCCCACCATAGCAAACTGATTGCTATGGGGGTACTCCTGTGGGCTTTCTCCCGAGCCAGGCTCTGTATTTCCATAAAACACTCTCAACCCCGCCTCCCACTCCCTGCTCACTGGCTGTGATTGACAGCAGTGGGAGCCAATGGCTCCATTGCTGTGTCTCAGCTAATGAGGATGCAGAGAGCAGAGAACACCTTTGCTTTCGTGCACATTGCTGGATCGAGATCAAGCTCAGGTAAGTATAAGGAGGGCGGGCTGGCAGGGGAAGCTGCATGCAGAAGGGTTTTTACCATAATTCACAGGTAAAAAAACTCTCAGCTTTTAAAATCACTTTAAATCATCAAGCCCAACTGATACCTTTTGATTGACGAACAAATAATATAAGTCCAATGTCTTACATCTACGCTTTGCTTTTAGCGAGACTAGACTGCGGCTCAATGATTGCTTTTTATTGATAAAAGGTGAAGTTTTTTTGGGTAAACTATACTGTTTCTTTATATTGTGACATGCCACAAATGTAATCATGTAAACTTAAAGTTTAAAAAACTTAGTGTGCTTATATAGGTCTGGTTTATTGGAATCATCCATTTAATTATTTTCTCTGGAAAAGGGAGTGTTAAAGACCATTTTTACATGTAAAGTCTAAAACTGAAAAGCTTTATTAAATATAAATGCTTCAGTCTTGTCAAAATTCTAAAAATATATACGTAGCACATATGATTAATCTTTCTGCAAATAGAAAATGAATGAATATATGATTCTTGTGCTTCTCCCTTTATATAAAAGTTGACCTGGCTTTTACTGTGGCAGAACACAGAAATGTACTTCCAGAAATCCTTCAGTGATGCACAAAAATGTAATTTGGTGATGTGAAAACTTCAGTGTGCTGCTCGGAGCGGGGCGAAGAATTGAAATGTATCTGGGGTGGATACTGTGTTTGATGCCTTATAGCAGATGCTCTTTTATATATCTGAGGTTACTTGCTGCTTTGTCACTTTATACACATTTGATTGAAGGGCAAATCGGCACTGAAGCTTGGGCTACCTAGATCTAACACAACCCCTTTTCTGTACCATGTTGATGTGTTACTTTAGATGTTACATTTCATGGATATGTGCTATTTCTGAAAAGATGCATCCTCTCTTTGCCTTTATTAAAAGTAAATCTTGCCTAAGATATTTATTGAGGCTGCCTATGTTGGCCTTGTCTTGAATATGTTATGTATCACCCTCCTAGTTAGCTAGGGGGAGCTAGTTGATTATTTTTTAGTTAGAGGCTGAATAGCAGCCTGTGCAATAGTCAGAGGGTCAAATTTGGGTCAGGGTTGAGAGGCTCTGCAGATCAGCTCTCTGAAACCTCCCCTTGATCTGGAGATTTGGAGAAGTCTCTTGAATTCAGAAGGCAGGAGTGAAAACTGTCCGGTTTACACTATCAAGGGATCCTGGCCAATCTCCAAGCAGGAGACTTGGCATGGGGTCAGGACAGCCCTTCAGAGTGACTGAGCCTGCTAAGTAGCAGGAGAGTTTGGGTGGAAGATGGAGTGAGCAGTACGGAAGATATGAAGCAGCTAGGTGAAGAGGAGATTTCATTTGGGGTCTGCGGAGGTACAGCAGGAGAGGCTGGCTAGCTCTCCAAGAAGAGAAAACCCTTCTGAGCATTTGTACATAGTTTTAGGAAGCTGACCTCAGTTCAACGTTCCTTGGGCATCCCCATCCAATTTTAAATCCCCTAAAAAAAAAAAACAAGTTCAATGACTGTTTACTGTCTATGGAGTGCAAGACTGGAAGGAAATGCATGTTGCCTGGCTGTGCAGTACTATAGGGGGACCCGAATCTCTAGTGACTCCTAAGGGGGTAGTGGTACAGTTAGTTACCTGGCTGTCATGCTAATCTGCTGGTTTTTGAGACCTTTAACAAGTATGGATTAGAGTTAAAAAAAAGACACAGACGTCCTTGTCTGCATATTTGCTCAGGGAGAGGTAATGGATATTTTGAAGCAAGAGGGTCACCATGATAGTTAGGCAGCTATAATTTGTAGAATAAGCAGTCAACAATCACAACTTCTATGCTCTCGCAAGAAAGGTTTCCAATAAACAGATCCTGCCATGTGAGAAACATGGAGGAAGCCAACGTTAATTTTACATTTTATGGATATGCGCTTCAGTATGTTTGATTGAATATTTAAAGATGTAGAAGTTCTGAAATCCAAAACAACTAGGAAAGCACCTTTCATGGGACAGTTGTTTTTTGATCCATAAAGATTTAGGGATCCATTTAGGAAACAGCAAGACATTTATAAAGCATAGCAGTGTGTTTTACAAATGTACAATGCACTCTGCTGGCTCCAATAATGGCGGAGCGCAATTAAACGTACATTGCCCTTGACATGATCAGACTGGGCATGAAGCACCTCATCTTCATAATAACACTTTGGGAAACAGTGGCAATGAGATGAGGGGAGGAAAATGGGAAGTTTCCCTCCTTACCCAGCTCCCAGCCATACCCATCTCCAAACCTCCTCCTGTTTCCTTCTTTCCTCAGTCCCCCAATATTCTTTTTTAATTTATTCTCCTCTCTTTTCTTGTCTTTTCCTTTACATTTGCATGGTCCAGCTGGATATGCGACCAATGGCTACCAGCCGTATAGTCAGTTTCATGATAGTCTACAAAAACCATCTGAACTTGTTTACTCCTTTTGGCAGTAATCCTGCTTGGCATTCCAATCTTTACCCAACACATTCCCCTCAGTACCAAGACTTCAACTCAATACATACCACTCGTGGTTTCTCTTTTGTTTGCATACATTCGTATCCATGTTAAAAAGTTTTGGGAATGAATTACATCTATAGCTTATACCCTTATGACCTTCTTTACTACCTGCAGAGCAAATTATTTGTTCTACCAAACTGTGTACTCTATTCACTTTCTTTTTTTTCTCCCATTGTAAAGATTTACTTGGCCCTCAGGCCTCTGTTAAACCAATTTTTACCCAATAAAGTATTTGTGGAATTAAAATAAATTACATTTAATTTGGCAATAAAAATGTGAGTGGCAAAGTAAAAAGTATCTACTCTCCAGTTGCAAAGTTTTCTCTGCTGTATTAAGAAAAGGATATGTAATAGGATACTGTGGCCTGCATTTTATAAATGACCTGCAAAATCAAAGCTGCACTGTGCAGTAATACTGGAATAATGAAGAGCAGATAGTGATATTCGCTGTTATAAATTGATCCCCTGGGAATGCTCCAAAGAAGACAATAACATTATGACTACACAGGGCTCCCATAAGGCTGTACACCGCACCATCATATAGGTGGCTTTACTATTTCTGAGTCTAATCACAAAAGTGGGGCAAGCACGGTGTCCCCATTGGGGAGAGTATACTTCACATGCTGGTCTGTGTGACTATATATACAGCCTGTGTTCTGGTTAAGCTGGCCATGTACTGATCACATTTTAGCTGTTTTCTGATGAAGCTGGACAAATTTGAGCAGTGGTTGGTCCTGTTGGCACCCTACCACCTGCCTTCCATCAACCAGAAAATTGGAGGAGCTGGACAGATAATTCAAACTGCATGGAAGAGCTCACTGTACTCTGACAGCAGGTGGCTGTCAGAATACAATATCCTCAGCGGGAGATTCATCCATTTGGGCTGTTTAGTGTGGATGGAGGAATCTGTTGGACTTTATTATGTTGTGTCTGGAGGCTGAACAAAAAAAAATACAGTAGTTTATGGCCAGCTTAAGACATTATTAAAGTCAGCATGAAAACCCAGCAACTAACATTTTTACGAGGTGTGTATAAATAGTAGCCTACGTATTTCTCTTAGACTACTGATTTCTCTTAGACTACCTTCTATCTCCCTTCCACACTTACACAAACAATATAAAACATTAGAAATAAGAATATTGTCTAGATTAAAAGGAAAAAAAAACGTATGTGGAGTAAGAGAGAATTGAATTGGAATTAACTTTATGTACTTTTGCACCAAGACATTAATTCATATTGCACCAAGACATTGATTCAAATTGGCAGGTGTCTTTTGAAGGCACGACACTGTGCATAAAAGTGGTTCTTGTGAAAATGCATAGAGAAAAGGTCAGATGCCATTTCTAAAAATAGAAGTTTGCGGTATTCACAAAGAATAATTTTAAAAGCACCATTATTCCAAAGAAAGGTTCATCGTGCAGATGGGCTTCCTAAACTTTTTTGATTTCTTATGAAAAGATCTATTGTTTTCCTTTCCACCTGATAAATCTAGGCCATTACGTTCATACAATTTTCCTCTGGAAATAAATGATGAACAGAAATGATCGTGTAATTATCCAGGGGTTGTAAACATTTTAGAGGTAATTTTTAAAGCTCTCATTCCTCCCCGATTATATAGGCATGAATAATTTTATATAGCAGTAGCAAGATGATGGCAGAAAAAAAAGTACTATGCAGTTACAGACAATGAAAATACAGCTGGAAATGGTGAGACTGCAGAAATGGGAAGGACAACAAAAGATTACTGATATTCATGTCCTTTATAGATGGTGTAAACACAGAGCTGGATTTTATTAGAGGCACAGTAGACCTGTGTTTATGGTTGACCTAGCTGGAGGGGCATTTGCTTAGAAGGACAATATAGTGTTTCATGGAGCACATATTTTGAGTAATTTCGGTATTGCTATTATAGAATTATTTTTATGCCATTGTTTCTATATTTTTATTATGAATTAAATATAGGGATCTGTAGATTAGCCACTAGAAGGAGTTTTCAGTGGCTCAGAGCAGTTTCTTCACCTTTTCTTAGACCCACTACTCCCACACCAAGCTTTTAACCATTTCAATACCGGGTAATTTTACACCTTCCTGCCCAGGCCATTTTTCACGTTTCAGCGCTCTCACACTTTGAATGACAATTGCGCGGTCATACAACATTGTACCCAAACTAAAATTTTATCATTCACACAACTAGAGCTTTCTTTTGGTGGTATTTAATCACCACTGGGGTTTTTATTTTTTGCTAAATTAACAAAAAAAGACCAAAAATTTTGCAAAACAAACACGTTTTTCTTTGTTTCTGTTATAAAAGTTTACAAATAAATAATTGTTCTTCATAAATTTAGGCCAAGATGTATTCTGCTACATGTCTTTGGTGAAAATAACCCATATTAGGATGGATTTTTTAGTTTGTAGGAAAGTTATAGAGTTCACAAACTATGGTATAGATCTAAAAATTAATTAATCCTGAAGTACTGACAGCCAATCTAATTTCTTGAGGTCCAAGAATGTCAGAATAGTACAGATATCCCCAAATGACCCCTTTTTGCAGAGTAGACAGTCCGACGTACTTCATAAGAGGAATGGCGTGTTTTTTGAAGTTGTATTTTTTTTGTCATAATTTTTCGGAAAATGAAAAAATTAAAAAAATTATTTTCACTATTTTTTTTTTACATACTGTCACCAGTGCAGTACAGCGTCATCATATAACTGGCATGGTGGTGAACAGGGACACTGACTGGTGACAGTATGAAAAAAAAAATTGTTTTTTTTTTTATTATTTTTCATTTTTTATTACATTTTTTTTTCCCTATTTTACTATGACCAAAGTAGTACAATGTTACCATAGTAACATTGTACTACTTTGGGGAAGTGATCAGTATTTTTTTTTTTTACACAATTTGCTTATAGCAAAGAATTACTTTGCTATAAGCAAGCATTTACCTGAATAAAATCGATTCATTTAGGTTTTTTTTTTTTTTTTGTGCTTAGCTGTGATATGGCCACAGCTAATCACATGACATGTGCATGTGACCTGCTGTGACCATTCACAGCTAGGCACTAGTATACAATGGATGGCATGAATGAAGCCATCCATTGTATACAACTGTCATGTGACCTGCTGTGATTGGTCACAGCAGGTCACATGGTACCGGCAACGGGGGGCGGTACTCAGATCTGTCATTGGCCGTGTCCGAGGTACACGGCCGATGACAGATTGCTCCGCTGCACGGCTTTGCAACCGCGCGAACTGCGCATGTGCGGGGGACACCAAATGGCGTGCACCCGGAAAGCTAGAGCATTTTTGTGGCCGCCAAACGGCTATAGGCCGGGCGGCTAATGGTTAAGTATACACACTATGGTTGCTGAGGCAGATTTGGCACAGGTAGATATTTAATCAAGAAACAATGGCAAAGCCCTGAACATTTGTAATTGAATCCCACAGCAATGGGACAAATCAACATTTTTGCTTCATAATTGTGGTAGTTACCGGTTGGGTATATGAAGGTTTCAAGGATCCTTTATATGTCTCAAACAGTCTTGGACATAGAGAAGAATTAAAAAATGGTTAGACCAGTGTGTATTCACTTCTCCTCATCATGCCATGCTAAGGCTATGTATACCAAATAGCCTTGTTGCCATGATTCAATATAATCATTTCCTATTTATGTTGCCCTATCAATTGAATAAGGAAGAGGGTCACAGACATAAAATCTCTCAGGGTGTCAAGGTGAATTGCAGCTTGAGGACACTTACAGGTCTTGCACTTCCCGCATCCAGTCACTGGAAACTGAAAGGAGCAGCAGTAGACTGATGAGCTTAACTCTCTAAAACAACATACTCACTTTTAGACTTGCAACTGTAGGAAAGCTTCAGACAAGTTCAATGGATCTTCTGAGGCAACTCCCACACAGCAAGGCTCCCCATAATGGGAACCCATCAGTGACTCAAACCATAAAAACACAGAAAGGAGAACCAGTCCAAAATCAATTGAAAGAGGCCAAAATAATGTTAATTGTTGAAAAAAAAAGTGATAGAAAAACAGCCAATGCTTTTCAGGGGCAAAACCACTTTTTCTTCATTAGGACTCAACACAGGATACAACTTGGATGGATCACTGCTGCTCAGCAACTACTGTCAAGATGTTACTCCATGAGGAGAGTTTAATACTGGTTCTAATATAGATCTCTGAAATCACTGAGTTCATCCGAGTTCAAGTATATCACTCACTGTGCTCATTCACAACTGAAGCATTGTAAACTGTGTTTGCTATGCATCAGTTTATGAATGAACAGGAAGTCTTTGTACAGATGCCTTCTGTTCATTCATCTGCACTAAGGCTGAAGAGAAAGGATTCCTTTCTACTTTCTGTGTCTCAAAAGTGAGACAGCAGTGGTCTGTTTATATCCCTAATATTTCACCTAAGACCCCCCCCCTTCACAACGTTGTAAAAAAATTGTAAAAAACAATTAAAAAAACAAAAATTATAAAAACTAATTTTAAAAATTTAATATTCATCGCATACTAGCACGTTATCTAAAACTTACCTTAAAATGAAGCCCTCCAGCAACGTGCTGTCACTGCTGCAGAGACTTCCATCTTCACCCGGTCTTCTGGGTGTGACAGGCTGGGCCACAATGATGTCAGTCGGGAGTGACGGGAGCCCTGGGCCACAGCTCTGAAGGAACGGCATGGGTATGCCATCCATTCAGAGTACATGCACTGACTTAAAAAAAGAGAATATCTCCTAAACGGTGCAAGTTTAGCAGATATTAATTTTACCTGCAGGTAAGCTTCATTATAAACTTACCTGTAGGTAAAATAAAAAAAAACGAGTTTACTACCACTTTAAGGCTTCATTCACATGGTTTCTCTGGCCCGTACAGTGGGAACGAGTGGTACGAACACAGCCGCAGGTCCTAATTTGACACATGTTCAGGTGTGGGTGAGTGGCCCCAAGTGCACAGTGTCTGTGTTCCGTCCCATAGAACTGCACCAGCATGCCTGTCAAATTAGGACCTGCAGCTGTGTGCATCCCCATAGAGTAACATAGGCTGCTTGCACACAGCTGAAGCCACATAAAAAAAGGCTGATTTACATTGTATAAGACACAGCGCCCATGTGAAAAGCCCCAAGACCTAATTCACACACAGAGCTTTATTTATTAACTCAGTTTTATCTCTTGGATTTAGTAGGAACTTTGTAAGTTATGCTGTGTTTGTGTCCATTAATAAAGACTTTAGTGTATTTTTAGTGAAAATATTTGATATTTAGGGGGTCCTGCCAGGAAGGCAGCCCTGTACATCACCACTGCATTCAGGGAAATTAGAAAGCTAAAAAAGTTAAAACACTTTTTTTAAGAAGACAGTGTTAGGCGATTTCATATCAACATGTATCTTTGAATTTTAGGTAAAGGGGGAAAGGTCCACTTTAACCACTTGCCCTCCAGAGGATTTACCCTCCTTCCTGACCAGACCATTTTTTTTCTATACGGCGCTGTGTTACTTTAACTGACAATTGTGCAGTCATGCAAATTAAATTTATGTCCTTTTTTCCCCACAAATAGAGCTTTCTTTCAGTGGCATTTGTCCGCCTCTGCATTTTTTATTTTTTGTGCTATAAAAAAAAATTGACAATTTTGAGAAAAAAATAATATTTTTTACTTTTCATTATTAAACATATCCAGGAAAAAAAATTAAAAAATCTAATTTCATCATAATTTTAGGCCAAAATGTATTCTTCTATGTCTGTGCTAAAAAAAAATCCCAATACGTGTAAATAATTTGTTTACGTGAAAGTTATAGCACCTACAAATGGCAGTCTAGATACTGGAATTTTGTTTTTTTTTATACTGGTAATGGTGGCGATCAGCGACTTATAGCAGGACTGTAGCTGGCATTCTGACACTGGGGGGGAACTGACTAAATATCACTGACATCCTCAGTGACACCAATACAGTGATCAATGCTAATAAAAAGCACTGACACTGTACTAATGACAAAGGGCAGGAAGGGATTAACGTCTGGGGTGATCAAAGGGTTTACTGTGTGCTGTGTGTGCTTTAGTGTGCAAGCACATTGCTTTGTATTGCTCTGCTATGCAAAGCAATGTGCAGGAGCTGACAGGGGAGAGACCTGTATTGTTTACATACAGGTCTCTCCCCCAGTGACACACAGCGAATGCCGGGTGCCATCAGGGAATCACTGGCCAGGACCCGGTGATCGACAGGGTGAGGCTGCCAATAGCAGCACGGGTAGAGTGCAAAATCACGTATATATACTTGATTTTGCGCACTCCTGTTGCCCTGTAGCAGTATTTCTGCAATAGGGAAGGGGGAAAGTGATTAATAAAGCAATGGGCCCTAATGTATTCATCCCAGATACCATGGAGATATTGTTGTAGGAGCATTAATTGATTTTTTTATCTACCCTTTCCTAGCAGGAGAAGATCTTCATGGGTGGTGGACAGCGCATACGTTGTATTTTTCTTATCCACAGACATTTAACATCTGTAGTAATAAAGTTAATGGAATTTTTCCCAAAAACAAGAATTAAAGCATACAACATGATTGATCCATAGCAGCATGACTTTACTTGTGATAGCTATATCTATCCCTAGGTTGGCCGCATATATTTCTATAAGCCTAATCAACCGAACCACAGACGTCATTATTCCACTGCAGGTTAGGCTGTTAATATGTGAATGGCTGTTATGGACCACATACTTGAAACTTTATGCAAGAGTCCCACTGCGACTAAGTATCCTAAAGCACTGTTTACTACTTCTAAATAGATGTCAAATAGTATAATCAGGTCTTTTATTAAACTATTGACGTTATCTCAGACATGTGTTCAGAGGGTTTTTTAATACTCGTTTTATGAGAGTGTTTTCCGCACATGATTGATTCTTTTTACTGCAAAGCAATAACAAGTGTACATTGTCTTTATAGATTCAGGAAAAGTGTTGGTGAACACAAGTGTTGTTTGTGGTGCAAGCTATATTTGAACACAGCCTCTCAAGAGACCTGTTCCTCCAAAGAACGTTGTACGATAATAATTACATGGACTCTCAAACCACAAGCTGCACATTATGCCTGGTATAGCCACCAGGATGCTACATATAATTATAATTAAAATGAATTCTGGGATCCCGCTGAGACACACATCATGTTCTGTGGGAAAAGGAGTGATGGCTTTTACTGATTTATTTAAAGGAATCTTTGCAACACCAAAGAATAGATAGTTCATAGAAACTGCATGTAATTATACCTGGTGGTGGAAGGTGCCACATCTGAAATAACATAGAAAATATATGTACCATAACAAACCAACTGCTGGCACCATACAAGAACAATTAAAACATCTTAAAAAATATTATTCATCATATTTTATTTTGATTTATGTGAAAATAGTCCACATAATTATATAAAAAAACATAAACCACAGCGTCTTATACAGTAATATTGCAAGAGCTTTTATCACTCCTTTCTGCCTCACCACATTGTTACTGTCTAGCTAGCATTATAAGGACCAATACAGGTAGATGTAGATCCATTAGATGGAAACTTTCAGATTCTAGGTTCTCAATGACACCAAGTGGCCTCAACTCAGTGTGTTTCGCAGCTCATTGTTGCTGCTTCATCAGGAGTGCAGTATAGAAGAAATCACAATTTTTGGTATGTATAAAAACGCAGAATTCAAGAAGTCGCTACTATGTACATGTGGCAGTTCTTTGCCAACAGCCAAACAGTGTGGTTGTGATGGGCGGAAATGAAAAGAAGTATTTGCTGCTACTGCAACTGGCATCATCAATGTGAACCTATTTCTTTGAAGGTGCAAGAATAAGGATCACTTCAAATGTCATCACAGTTTGATGAAACAGGACCCATAATCTCACTTCTACCTATTTAGTTAAATGGTTGGAACCCAGTGTCCAGAGACCCACGATCTCTCCATACATCTCACACTAGTATCGCTAATGTGCCATTTTACTTTCAGTGCTCTGTTTTCATCAAGTCCTTGTGCCCTGGAAACAGGGTGAGAACTGAGTCTCATATCTTCTTAGAGGGCAACCAAAGGAACACAATTTAACTGGTCTAATGCTATTAATGTCCTGGTATGACATAAATTATATCTCTACTTGCCAGTGAATCTGCAAGAGAGAGCATCTGTATGCTATAAATATGAGCCCAGCATTATACAGGAATTGAAGACTCAACGAACCCTATCACCCAGAATTTAAATTTTCATCAAACCAAATAACCAAAATCCGTCTTGCACAGTATATTCAATATTCATATTGTACATTATACACAAAGGGAATCTGCATTGTTAAAAAAAACACGGTACACAATAAAACACACCATATTCATATTACATCCCTCTCCAATAAAGGTCAACTTCCACCCAAATATACAAAATCGTAAAACACTATGGTAGTACAGTATATATCTTGTATGTCGTCCCCCTATTATCAGTACAACACTTCCCAATAGCGCCTATCTAAACAATAAACATAAAACACAATGCAAAATTATGCACAATTATGAGTTATATGTTGCACAATCATCTGTCCCCCTATTCAAACTATGGAGACAGACCTTTACAAAAACCGAGAAACATGATGACATGACAGCCCAGTGCAAATGCCCATAAATTTAGAATAAATTTAGAATAAACAAGCTAATTGCCTTCAGAATATTCTGATTGAGTCCGCCTGTTACTTTATCGGACCCGCCATTCTACTCTATAAAGCTGATGGGTGTAAATGGACAGGTGTCTGTTAACACCCACCTATATCCAATCTGATCTGATCTGCTAAATACAAATGGATGGGGATCTGTTCCCCTCCTTCTGGCTGGATTGGATGGCAGTTGGGTGTAAATAGACAGGTGGTCTGTTTACATTCAAGGAGAGCAGGCTGTATCTGTGTCCAGTCAGCCAACTTCTCCCTCTGTCCCTTGCATAGCCTCAGTTGTTCCTCTTTTTGGTCTGATGTGTACATCTCAATACAAAATGTACTATTTTACTACCAAAAGTGTTATGCTGCAGTGAGCGTTTTGTCCAGCCTCTGTATTACTGCATTTGTTCTTTTGAAAATACAAATATAAAGGAAAAATAGAGGTCAAAAAATGTGATTTAGCCAATCATGTTCTGCATATTAGATCTTAGTGGTCCATGTGACCAGGGCCACGGTAGGGACATGCACTTTGCCTACTTACTTTGTGCTAAAATGTGTCCCTTTTTATAATTTCAGAACATCAGGCGGTCTGCTTTCATAAGGCAGGGCAACGTGGGTGAGATTATGCCCTCACACTAGTTCCCCAGTTGAGTTTCAAATATATGCCCAGCTTTCCTTTCTCTCCGCAGTTTGTCTAATGCATGTCTGCTTCTTGCAAATAGGTCATTTCTAAGAATAAATGTTTAACATCTATGCCAATCACTCCTTATCTTCTGTTTAGTTAAATTGTTAATTATTAGCTGGTTATTGACTGTTTTCTATTACCGCCCATTTACCAGGAAATAGCTCATTTGTTCAAAACCAATTAAGGCTTGTTTTTAGGCAGTGAAAGCAAGACACTCTACATATAGAGCTATAGAGATATTAATGGATTCATTTATTTTGTAACAATCGCATTTTAGAAAAAATTCACTTCTGAACTATCACTTCCATATTTTTTACTCATCAAGGCAGTTGCACTGGTGTAATAATGTAGTGTAAGAGAGGCACAATTATTATTTCATCTATCATTCTGCAAGTGGATCTGTACAATGTGTAGCATTCCTATGAAACCCAATGAGGTTAATTCATAAAGACAAGAGGGAGGATTGCCCAAAGTGTGTTTGCCAATGGTAAAGCAATGTGCTTTAGTTTGTGGGTTCTAAAAAATGGGATAGTAAAATTAGGTCATACTTAAATTTAGGGTTTTTTTTTAACTTTTCTCTGATAGCAATGGTAAATTCAGGGTCTTTAATACAGAACAAATCTGTTGCATTTCATTCAGATAATATGCTAGTGGTTATGGCTTGCTGTTTATTCCCCTGCTGTTGTCAGTTTGATTTGTTATTTCTTTCTTTCTTTTTTTTTTACATTAGTTACACTTTGTCATTCAATGTTGGGCTGTGTATGTGGCAGAAGTTGATAAGAGAAGTGCAGAAGTACTAAGGCTTTGTCTCAGGTTTAGCTGGACCATTTTTGGGAACTGGCACTGGAGGCACAAAATTATTGGATCGAGTCCTGAAGCATCCGTGGAATATTGGCTTGGAAAATTGACAAGTTGGGTGAACAGTTATGTTGAAAGTTGAACCTTGGAAGCATGTGCCAGTCAGAGTATGGAAATGGGAGGGTGAGATAGAACTGTGGTTTTGGATATTACTTGTTATGAAGTGATGTGGGATTTGATTGTTTGGTTTTATTGGATTTTTGTAGTTTCAAAAAATATTTTGCTTCAATAGTGGACAGGATTATGATGGTGTTTTCATCTTTTAATGATTGACTTTATAATTTGGCAAGGGGTCAAAACGTTTAGAAGGGGGCTTATACAGTGGAGTGAATGCTGATCCGCTTCTGTAAGCCTAGGCTGGTGTGATAACACAACCAGGGTTACCAAACACAACCAAACACAATTATGGACATCCATAGTTTGTTCATCCCTGGTGAATTTGGTGGTGCACATCCAAGAAGAAGGCAGAAGGCAACAAGGTGTAGTACTTGGCAAACTTTATTTTTTAATATAGGAAGGGGATGGCATGATTAAAATAAATATCTGGAGATGAGCTTTAAGTAGATGATGCTATTTTGATATAATAAGTACAGAAAACCATCATCATATATTCTGGTGATCTGTTATTTCTGGACTGTTAGCTGCCTTTAGTTTAGCCCTGCCAAAGAAGATCAACCAATCTAATCAGCTGCAGTAAAAAATACTTTTACCTATTACAGATGACATCAATTGTACAGTACAGTACAGTAAAACAGTATATATGGAATTTGGGTGTTGCTTATTAGATAACAAGAAATGAAGAGATAACTGACACCAATGATGGGGCTCTATATTTCCCACTGACACCAATGATGGGGCACTAGTCCTCCCACTGATACCGATAATGGGGCACTATTCCTCCCACTGACACCAATGATGGGGAACTATTGCTCCCACTGACTCCGATGATGGGGCACTATTCCTCCCACACTGACACCAATGATGGGGCACTATTCCTCCCACACTGACACCAATGATGGGGCACTATTCCTCCCACACTGACACCAATGGTGGGGCACTATTCCTCCCACTGACACCAATGATGGGACACTATTCCTCCCACTGACACCAGTGATGGGGCACTATTTCTCCCACTGACACCAGTGATGGGGCACTATTTCTCCCACTGACACCAGTGATGGGGCACTATTCCTCCCACTAACACCAATGGTGGGGCACTATTCCTCCCACTGACCCAAGTGATGGGGCACTATTCTTCCACTGACACCAATGATGGGGCACTATTCCTCCAAATGACACAGATAATGGAATAAAATAAGAGGTGGAGCTCTAATATGAAGAGGTGGAGCCTAAAGAGAAAAGGTGGAGTTTACAGAAGAAGGGGTGGATCTTATACAGGAAAGGGTGGGGCAAATTTAGATAGGGGGGGTGTCCTATTTTAGTCTTGCCTAGGGCAGCACAAAACCAAAATACACCACTGTCTGTAAGCGCATGCAAACAAAGAATAAAGAAAAAACAAAAACAAATAAAAAAACAAGCAGAGCAGCCCTTCTGATAAATACCAGAGTTTCCCGATTGCCAGTTTGGGCTTGCTTAACGCCTCGTCCCGGCGTGAAGAGGAGTTCCTGCGCTGGGAGGTGGGTTGGGCTTAGTGTCATGTGGCCGCCGTGACGTCACGGCCGGTCACATGATCAGGAGAGGTCCCGATCGAAAGAGCAGACCGTGACCTTTCCGTGAGTACCTCACATGTGTGCTGGGAGCACTCTCAGCACATATGTTTTCTGTTACATGAACGCAAATGTGCGGCTGCTCGGCGTCTAGGCCCAGACACCGGGAGGCCGCACATTTGCTTGCGGCCGACATGAAGGGGTTAAGCACCAATAGAACATGATAAATGTTCTGTATAAATGTTCCATAACACCACTTGCCCTTTTTGTAGCTCTCTAGACCTAACCTACTGCAGCCTA
The DNA here is from genome assembly GCF_062004578.1 of Staurois parvus. Classification (NCBI taxonomy): domain Eukaryota; kingdom Metazoa; phylum Chordata; class Amphibia; order Anura; family Ranidae; genus Staurois; species Staurois parvus. The sequence goes on from NW_028318072.1 coordinate 5,051,940, forward strand.
GCTCCATGACCTTGACCGATTGAGAGTGCAGGTTTCAAATTATAAGCATCATCTATGTATGTTCTTATCTGTAGTACAAATGGCAGAAGTGTAATGCTCGTAAACACCCAATCTATCTGTTTCCCCTGCTTTGGCAGTTAAAGTGCGTGCGCTGTGCATACTTATTTATCTGTTACAGTTCTTGGGTGACCTCTGCTAGCTCACAATCTGTGCAATCAAAGATTTGCTGCCCCTGAAGCAAGGAACTGATTTATAGGTTTTAAGATGTGGGCTGGAAAAAAAGCTGCTATTTATAAATATCCTTTTAATCCAGTTTTACAATAATTGCTGCAGGCTGAAAGCTCACGAGCACCCCGGTGATTTGCATAATCATTTTTGTTATGTGATTGTATTGATCTTCTGCTGAGAAGTAATCTTTTAATTTAGCTGAATAATAGTGCCTCCAGCAAACTTCACCTGTCTATACCTGAAGATCACAGAGAAGGAAATAAATCAGCGTGTCCTGGAGGGGGCAGCAGAGGGCTTATTGGTATCTGGGGGATTACAGGAACGCATGAACATTTCATGATGCTTTCTATCATCAATACTGGGTAGAATAAGGATCAATAGATGCCATCTTTATTACAACAGTAGTTTCAATCATACAAATATACCCAAACTTCACCAAAAACAGAAATACTGATGTGGAAATATAATGGGCTTACTATGCTTTTGAGAATGTGGGGGTTCAAAGGAGTGCAGTTGGATGTAGTGATCAACTGTTTTTTTTGCCTTTTCCATACTGAATACTTAAAGTGATTCTAAAGACTTAATTAAAAAAAAAATAACAAAAATGTCTATACTTACCTGCTGTGTGCTGTGGTTTTCCACAGACCAGCCCAGAATGTCTTCTACTTGGATCCCCCACTGGCGCTCCTGGTCCCTCCATCCTGTCGGGTGCCCCCACAGAAAGCAGCTTGCTATGTGGGCACCTGAGTACTTGCACTCCCAAGCCACTGCTCCATGTGTCCATTCACACATGTAGCCAAGACTTGGCCCCACCACTCTCTCTTTTCATTTGCCCATTGGCTGTGTTAGACAGCTGCAGGAGCCAATGGCTCCCGCTGCTGTCTCAGCCATTGAGGAGAGGGGGTCCCAGGATAACCAAGATTTCAGTGCACATAGCTGGATTGGGAGGGGGCTTAGGTGAGTATTAGGGAGAGGGATGCTGCACAGAGAACGTTTTTTACCTTCATGCATAGAATGCATGAAGATAAAAAATATTGAGCCTTTACAAAGTTTTCACTTTAACCACTTCCAGTCCTGACCAATTCTGACATCCCTCTCCTATATGTAAAAAAAAACATAATTTTTCACTAGAAAACTACTTCAAACTCCCAAACATTATAAATATATTTTTTAAGCAGAGGCCCTAGGGAATAAAATGGGGAGTGTTACATATGTTTATTATTATATTTGCGCAGCGGTTTTTTTTCATGCAATTATTTGCAAAATATACATTAATTTAATATCTTCTAATGCACAAAAACACAATATAATACACAAGTGTTTGGTAAAATATAAAAAATGATGTTACGCTGACTAAATAGATGCCAAACATGTCGCACTTTAAAATTGGGTCAGTCCATGGAACGGCACCAAACTATGGTACCTAAAAATCTCCATAGGTGATGCTTTAAATGCCTATCATTTTAGAGTTACAGAGAAGGCTTGGTGCTAAAATGATTTCCTTAACTCTGATATTCAGTGTTACCACATGTGTGATGTGATTGCCACTTAAATTTGCGTGCAGGACATACGTGTGCATTCGCATTTGCACGTGAGAGTGGAGGAATGGGGGGATCTTCTTTTTTTTTTTTTCAAATTACATTGTATCTTTAAAAAATTTTTGGATCTCTTTTTATTGCTATCAGAAGGGATGAACAACATCTCTTGTGATAGCATGGGCAGTGACGGGTCCTTTCTATGAAATCTGAGGTCTATTAGACCCCAGATCTCTCCTTCACCCTCCAAAGCAGCTGATCAAACCAATATTGGTTTGATCAGGGGCTTGTTCAAGCTGGTAATGGACATGAAGTAGATAACTTCTTCCTGATGATGTAGCCCTGTCCTATGGAAGGCTATGCCAGCTGTCCTTTCCAGCGAGACCTCGTTTATAAAGCAGTAATAAACCCAAAACCCAAAATGTAAAATATTGCAGCTTATCAATCCTTATATGTGTTGGCTGCATTAGTTTTCTTTTTTTAGGCTTGTTCCCTTTGTTTCATCTGGACAGCAATACACCTCCTGTATTACAGTGCCTACATTCTGGATAAAGGAGCACAGGGGAGGGGCACCTTTGAAAAACAGCATTGTTAATCTGGGGAGAGAGGAGTGTTAAATGGAATAGCAGATTTAGCCCTGGTTCACACTGGTGGGACTTGTCATGAGATTTGACCGTTCAAATCGTTTTGACTCCCATTTTGCAGTGCTTTTTTGCGATGTCAGGTGCAACTTGCTGAGACATCAGTACATGAAGTCACACACATCTGCCAAGTTGCACCTGAAGTCACACTGACAAGCGACTTTGAAATCGTGTGACTTCAGGTGAAGTTTCTCAAATTCAAAGTTGGATCCAGTGTGAACCAGGGCTTAGGGGGACCCTCTTCCTCTGCATGTAAGAGCAATCCAGCAGCTCTTTAGTCGCTAGGATACCACTTGCCTACCAGGCACTTGCACCCCTTTCCTGCCCAAGCCAATTCTCAGCTTTCACTGCTGTTGCACTTTGAATGACAATTGCGCAATCATACAACACTGTGCCCATATGACATCTTTATCATTATTTTTTCACACAAATAGAGCTTTCTTTTGGTGGTATTTAATCACCACTGGGGTTTTATTTTTTGCACTATAATCAAAAAAAAAGCAAAACATTTTGGGGAAAATGTTTTCTTTGTTTCTATTAAAAATTTTTACAAACAGGTAATTTTTCTCATTTACTGATGTGCATTGATGAGGCTGCACTGATAGGCAGCACTGATGGGCACTGATAAGCAGCACTGATGGGCACTGATGAGGCAGCATTGATAGGTAGCACTGATGGGCACTGATAAGCTGCACTGATGAAGTGGCACTGATGAGACGGCACTGATGAGGCAGCACTGGTGGGCATTGATGAGGCACTGATGATGCACTGATATGCAGCAGTGGTGGGCACTGATAGGCGGCACTGATGGGCACTGATAGGCGGTACTGATGGGCACTGCCAGGCTGCATTGATGGGCACTGACTAGAGTCACTGACAGAAGACACTGACTGATGGCACTAATGGGTGACACTGCTGGGCACTGACAGGTGACACTGCTGGGCACTGATGGGCACAGCTGGGCGGCATTGCTGGGCACTCTGGGTGACACTGATAATCAGGGAATTGATAATCAGTGCCCTGATTATCAGTGCAGATGTCCTCTGTCACATTTGACGGTTATTGGCAGTACTTTCCTCACAATGTGACAGTGTGAGGAAAGTGCTATCGATAACTGGCAACTGTATTTACTTTGTGATCCGATGTGTCATTGGACACAGCTGATCACATGGTAAAAGGCAGCTGTGATTGGCCTTTTACCTTGTCTTGTGATCAACTGTGTCCGTAGGACACAGCGATCACCGACAGCACTGGGTGCGCGCCGCTGGGGGCGCATTCTGGGAGGATGTCCATGGGCGCCCTCCCAGAACTGGACAACAGCGCCGTAGCCATCTTTCGGCTATAGCACTGTTGGTAAGCAGTTAAAGAGTATCTCTAAAAGAAAAAAAAAGATACTGGAATGATGTCTGTAGCTGCAGGCATAATCCCAGTACCACCACTGAAAGTCCAGGACTTCATGTGATGTCCTACTGGTGGGAAAGGGTTAAATATGTTCCCTTCTCTCTCCCCCTACCTACCTGGTCCCCTACCTACCTGGCCTATAAAAGGAATCTTGGTACGTGCCCATTTTCAATCTGCTCTGGTCTGGTCACATGATTCTGCAACTCTGTGCAAGGAAGCACTCGACAACATCTGTGAATTCTAGATGTCCCGCCCAGCCATTGTCGATGCTCCCTCCTCTCCCCTGCAGCAGCTGCTCAATCACATAGGGGAGCTGGAGCTGCGGGATTTCATGACTGGACCGGAACCCCAAAGCACTGTAAAGTGGTAGTCCAGGCAGAATGCACTGCAATATCTCCCAATGCGTATGCTGTGTGTGTTGTGGTACATTGCATTGAACATTTTCTTTTTAGCGTTGGCAGGCTACTCATAATAAATGGATTGCCTTAACAAAACACACATTAGAAGGGGCTCAGGGAAGTAGTGCTTGCTAGCACACCACAAAGTATTGCAAAAGTCTAACTCTAGTCGAGTTCTTCATGGCCCGTATTGTAGGACATGGCATGGTGGAGTGTCCTTTGTCATCATACTTGCTGTGATGTGTCCCAATTAAACATCTCAGAAAGTTGGGAAGTAGACATTTAGACACACCTGCACATGACACTAATTCTAGTAAAGACAGATTAAATTTGAAGCCCAGCTGCAGCCAGTGTGAGTACACAGTAGCCATAGCAGTATACTGTAGGTGGCTCTGTATTGCCTGAGTACATAAAGACCTCTCTAGGCAGCAATAACAGTTGGCCTATCCTTCTGAATGAAATGAATATACTGTAGTTGCCGTTCCGGCATACCTCTGTGAGACTGCTAAGAAAACAATGTGCTGCTCATATTGATTTCAAAGAGTTTAGGAGTCTGCATGTGTGCACATCATATACAGTATGGTTACACCCTTGCTTGGAGCTGCTGAATTAATATTAGTAAATTCCATGAATGTGTGCCCTGGCATAGTTTTCAGCAATTTCAAATCATTTTCTGGGAGACATTAAACACAAGTCAATGTTACAAAGCTTGGTACGGATATCTTACATAATAAAAACATCTGAAGCATGTTCAGAAAAAGTGAACCTATTGGTCATTTTATGTAATTTTAAGCAGATTTTTTTAGCCAGAAAATCTGACTTAACTTTGTAAAGGTGCTCAAGGTTCTCCACCTAGCTGCAATCCCAAGTCCAATGAAAATAAAACTCAGCATTATCTACATTACATACACTTAACCCCTGCATTATTTTCATTACATAAATCTGGCTCCTACACAATTAACATTACATACACTTGTGCCCTGGCACTATTTACATTACATGCACTTGACCCCTGCACACTTTTCATTGCATAGCTCTGACTCCTACACTATTTATAATACATGTATTTCACCCCTACACTATTTATATTACATACATCTGACCCCTGCACTGTTTTCATTACATAGATCTGATTCTGAGACTATTTATATTACATACACTTGACCCCTGCACAATTTTCATTACATAGCTATGACTCCTACACTATTTATAATGCATGTACTTCAACCCTACACTATTTAAATTACATACATCTGACCCCTGCACTATTTACATTACATGCACTTGACCCATGCACTGTTTTCATTACATCGATCTGATTCCGAGACTAGTTACATTACATACACCTGGCCCCTGCATAAATTTCATTACATAGCTCTGACTCCTACACTATTTATAATGCATGTACTTCAACCCTACACTATTTAAATTACATACATCTGACCCCTGCACTATTCACATTACATGCACTTGACTCCTGCACTGTTTTCATTACATCGATCTGATTCCGAGACTATTTACATTACATACGCCTGACCCCTGCACAATTTTCATTACTTAGCTCTGACTCCTACACTATTTATAATACATGTATTTCACCCCTACACTATTTATATTACATACATCTGACCCCTGCACTATTTACATTACATGCACTTGACCCCTGCACTATTTTCATTACATAGATCTGATTCTGAGACTATTTATATTACATACACCTGACCCCTGCACAATTTTCATTACATAGCTCTGACTCCTACACTATTTATAATGCATGTACTTCAACCCTACACTATTTATATTACATACATCTGACCCCTGCACTATTTACATTACATGCACTTGACCCCTGCACTATTTTTTATTACATCAATCTGATTCCAAGGCTAGTTACATTACATACACCTGACCCCTGCACAATTTTCATTACATAGCTCTGACTCCTACACTATTTATAATACATGTATTTCACCCCTACACTATTTATATTACATACATCTAACCCTGCACTATTTACATTACATGCACTTGACCCCTGCACTGTTTTCATTACATTGATCTGATTCTGAGACTATTTACATTACATACGCCTGACCCCTGCACAATTTTCATTACTTAGCTCTGACTCCTACACTATTTATAATACATGTACTTCATCCCTACACTATTTATATTACATACATCTGAACCCTGCACTAATTACATTACATGCACTTGACCCCTGCACTGTTTTCATTACATCAATCTGATTCCGAGATTATTTACATTACATACACCTGATCTCTGCACACTTTTCATTACATAGCTCTGACTCCTACACTATTTATAATACATGTACTTCATCCCTACACTATTTATATTACATACATCTGAACCCTGCACTAATTACATTACATGCACTTGACCCCTGCACTGTTTTCATTACATCGATCTGATTCCGAGATTATTTACGTTACATACACCTGATCTCTGCACACTTTTCATTACATAGCTCTGACTCCTACACTATTTATAATACATGTATTTCACCCCTACATTATTTATATTACATACATCTAACCCTGCACTAATTACATTACATGCACTTGACCCCTGCACTGTTTTCATTACATCAATCTGATTCCGAGATTATTTACGTTACATACACCTGATCTCTGCACACTTTTCATTACATAGCTCTGACTCCTACACTATTTATAAAACATGTACTTCACCCCTACACTATTTAAATTACAAACATCTGACCCCTGCACTATTTAAATTACATGCACTTGACCCCTGCGCTGTTTACATTACATACACCTGACCTGTGCACTATTTACTTTACATAGGCTTGACTCCTGCACTGTTTACATTGCATACACCTTCCCCCTGCACTATTTACAACCATGATCAGAGCATGGGGGAGTGCCATCTGTTTTGAGAGTGGAAGACGAGATAAGTAAAAGACAAGACTTAGATGCACATTACATAAATGATTAACAAATTAAAGCCTCACTCCTTTAGAATACAATTTTAAGTGAATAAACATTGACCATTATAAGCATCCCACCAGTGGTAAATTGTATGCCTCAATTCTCTAACTGCCCCTTTTGCTGCACTGCTTGGTCTGTTAAAGCAGAACTAAACCCATTGATTGAACTGTTTCCCAAAACAGTTACATAAGGCATGTTGTGAATAATAACTGATAAAGTTGCTTGTGCTCTGAATTAAGCTGTCAAGCCATCAAATGGCTGGTGTCATAACTGATCAGATGTGCAGCACTCATGTCAAGATGAGATCAGACAGAGGCTAAGTTAAAAGCTTTCTTGGCTGTAAAGAATAGGAAGGCTTTGTTCTGCTTTAAAGGTAGTTGAAAATAGCCCTTTAATACCACTTTAAAGAAGAAGTCCGGGGTTGTAAAAAAAAAAGGAACATTGATCACCTCCATGCTGTTGCACTGGTCTGAGGCTGCAACTGTTCCCTACCAGCTCTAAGACCAAGAAATGAGCGATCACATGAACTCTGATTGCTCAGTTCTCATTGAGCTCTGAGCAGAGAGTGGTGACTGTCAGTCACTGACTCTCTGCTCTGCTTCTCCTACACTCACTGGAATGCCAGGCTGGGGAATCTGACTCTCTCATCCTTGGGCTGAGAGTCTGAGGCAGCAGTAATCAGGCATCTGAGTGGATCCCAACAATCAGGGCCAGTGCTATTTTGTACCCTAGGCAAGATCAGCTACTTTTGCCAACCTCCTCCCAAAAAACTTTTTAAAAACAGAAGAAAATATTAAAAGAACAAAACATGAAATTTGTTTTAATTTGCAAAAATAAGTGCCATAAGATGCCACCAGCATCAATATTAAACACAAAATATATATTAACCAAATATAAATTAACTGTATTAACCAATCAGACAGAGAAACAAACAAAAACAAGACATACAAAGAGACAATAATGGTGTCACTGTCATGGGTCAGTATCCAGTGTAATCAAACCCTGTGATCACTCTATCAGCTAATACGCAAGCAGGCACTTTAATTCAGCTGTCAGTGTGAGACTGAGCTACTGTATGTCCTCTGGTAAAGTCTGCCTGCCTGCTTCCCTCCCAGGCTCTGTTAATCAGTGTCACAGACAGACTGTATCTGTGGCTGGCAGTGGCAGGGTGACAGTTGCAGTGAGTGGAGGATGATGGGTCAACACTCTGACAGGTCCCAGGCTGGAATACCCCAGGCAAGGGGGGAAAGAAAAACGCAGTGACATCAGGCAGCCCAGCCCACACACAAAGTGAGGTCACCTGAACTGAGCAATTCCACACAGTGACAGATCTGACATAACACACCACCACCAACACTAACACAGATCAGCAGCGCCAGGCCCAGCGGGCACTAGAAGAGCAGGCTGTGGAATTATGATGATGCCATCACTCACAGACATTGCACATTGCTGGCTGGGTCACACTGACACAGACACAAGACATCAGAGAGGGTCAGACATTACCTTCCTCCTCAGGTGCAGCTCTAGTGATGCAGCTTGCAGCAAGGGACTGAGTCTGAGAGGAACACTGGAAGGAGCTGCAGATCAGCTGCTACACTAGCCCCAGACACCTTCCTCTGTCCCTTCTTCTTCCCCCTCTGCCAATTATCCCCTAAGCTGAAGGATAATTCATGACACGGCAGCAATCTACACAGAGAGAGTGCTGGCCAGTGCTGCACCCAGGCGCCCCTAGGCAGCAATGCACCCTAGGTGGCTGCCTAGTTTGTCTAGTGGAAGCTCTGCCAAAAATATGGTTGGAACACTTCCAGAAACTGTAGAAGCTCCATGGCACTCCTGTGACCCTCAAGAGAAGTATGGCCAAATAAGATGGGGCCATACCTTTCTTTTAGGTCAGTACAGAATAATGTGCCCCCTTGGCTGGGTTTGTTTCCAATCAGCCTGACGATACATCATTTTTCTCAGCCTAGGTAACACACTTCTGTTAGAATTACCTTTTTAAAACAGAACAATTTCTTATTTTCCTGGTCTTACCTAGTTTAGAATATTGTGGTAATGTGTAAAAAACTTACATAAAATGACTACTGATGATGGGTGTTATCTACACAGGAAAAGCCTGCCTATTTATTTGTACTGCCTAAAGGGAAACTGGTCCTATTTGCCCTATTCCCAAAAAAAACTAGCTACAGTATGTGACATGTGCCATATGTATGTCATTATCACAGTCTTACATCGACAATAAAACAAAGAGGGGTATTTATAGCGAAGAGTGATACATTACTCTCTGCTATACAATGTAAAGGTACTCCTCACAGTGGCATGCATTTTATAGGCATGCAAAAAAGAATTTTGTGATTGGAGGAGTGGTCGATCACATGACTATTATGGATCCCATGACCAAAACGTCCGAACTTTCTGAGACGGGAAAGAGGTACACCTTTGTATTTGGCAAGAGACACACTCCTGCCATGCCCTGAATTATTCAGATCTTATGGAAAGTAATATGCAGAAACTAATTGGGTAAACCCACAGGTCCTTTTTACCTCTAATTATCCTTCATACTGGCTGTCCAAAACAACAAATGTAAGAACTTAGAGGATGGATGAAAGGTTTTGCATTGTGAAATAGTTTTGGCAGATAAATAATAAATCGTTTAATGAAGTCTATCCTTCTAGACCAAAAATAGGGACAAATGAGGAGGACAGAGGGACTATGTGTAAAATAAGGGACAGTCTTTCGAATTAGGGACAACTGGGAGCTATGCACGACTGAGCTCTGTTTTTCCTTCTTCTTGAGTTCCGAAGCAAGCAGCAAGAAATGTCCTTTCAACCACTAAAAGCAGTGGTTTGTCAATGGTAAGACATACCACTTCTTTAACAATGGACCTCAAAGATTCTATAAAGTTGCTATGGGCAAAAGGACATCTTCCTGATAGCACATATCTTAGACATCAGTCCATTTAGGTTATTCTATCTTCTTCCTATTTTTCTGATCTGATGAAGGGACACAATATTTGCACAAAAAATAGGGCTCTACTTCACCTTTGCAACATTTATGTTCTATTAATACAGAACTTGCACAAATTACTTAAAATGTGTATTGTCAAGATACTGTACAGATCTTTAATAAGTGAGTTTAACTGCTCTTATTTCACCGACAAGGCGCATAAATACAAAAAGACTCCAACAAAGCACATTCAATGGATGGCAAGAAAATGGCACATTTTATAGTTAATTAGGCTTATCTTCTTTTCACTGGCACAGTTCTTCTTTAAGTCAAATTGTAGAGACAAGCCATAGTGCATCAGATAAATGAGTACAGCAGGGGGGCAACTTATTAATTCCAAAAATCTCTGGGAATGAGCGCTCAAAGTTGGAGTTTTTCTGTCTTTCACAAACTTTCTGCCAAGTTGCCGCAAACATAGCAATTTAACCTAGAACCTCAGACGCCCCAAAAACAATACGTCTCTTTGTTCTGTTTGTGAGCCGAATTGAATTGGCAGCATTAATTGGCGCCATCTATGAATATTATAGAGAAAGCAGTCTTGTTACCCGGGCCATTAAATGACATTCATACACTGGGTGAATTAATTATAAACAGTTAATTGATTACATGATAAGCATCTGCCTATAAAGCAACTGAACGCTCTGGGTAATAGACTCATCTGCAAATACAAATATATATTTATGCAATGACCTGCACATTGTTACAAAAACATTACCCAGCTATGTATATATGTATATATTGCTGGATTCCCTGTAATCAAGCAATAAATATGGAGCTAGTGTCTCATCTGCTGTAATTAGCAGAATATTCTCTTCAGGAATATGGAAGCAATCCTGAACTAGTGCAGAGCAGCAGAAATAGCACATATGATATCATGACACTACGAGGATGGCAGGTGCTGGAATTCGGAGGCAATTCCAATATTTTCGAGTCGGCTAAACAAGCGAAGTTGTACTGCAACTTAATGTGCTTTGTTTCCTAAACAGGTGCGTAGCTGGCAAATAATACGTTCCATTCAATTTCCCTACAGTAATGCATTTCTGGATGTACTTTATAGCAACCAGATACCAGACACCAAGGAGAGTATTTGTAAAAGATTAAATGGCAAGTTGCTTGATATTTACCACAACAAAAAAAAACCTTAGGACAAGATTAACCCCATGTATAAAGCAACATTATTGGACATTCGACAAACATTATTACCCAGTGAAAATGACTGGCGAATGTTACTTTCCATGCACATTCGTTTATCATTTCCTCAACCTGCTTGTAAATAAAAAAATCGCCTGGTTGAGCTATTGAATTATTATATTTACGAATGAAAATGCAACAATTGCCCATGGAGACTAACAAATCTGTTTATTTATGTAAATTAACCTTCTATGGTTATTATTATTTTTTATAGCATGACCCCCACGTTAATCCTCTGAGAGCTAACCAGCTTGGCACACCAGGCATGCTGGTCCCCATAGCACACTCACTGCCCCCTGCTTATGTAAATACCAGTCCGCATGGCCCTCAACATTGGGGGGTGTTCTGAGAGGGTTCATCCCAAAGTACTGATGTTTACTACCAAGGGGCACTGGGATTTTTGGACTTCTCAAGAGAAGAAGCACTGTTTCCCCAACACTCCTCAATGTTCCTTAACTCATTACATCATGGCACAGGACATATTTAGTATTGGTTAAAATATGGTCATGGTACCTGCCAATATTTGGACAAAGCTCAAATATGACCAGTGATATCACAGCAAACTCTATTAAAACACCTTTTCAGAGTTCTCTGGGAACTTAAAATTGTCCCAGTAATGGGATTTTTCAACAGGGCATTAAAAAGTGTGTGTGTTTAGGGGGGTAGGAGCTGTGTCCCTTCTTTTGAGAAGTCACTCTTAGGACCTGATGAGAACCTGGCCTGGGATGTTATCAAAATTCAATTAGCTGAAGCAGACAGGACTTCTGTTTGTACATCCAATACGGATGCATGGATGTGATTAGTCATGAGTGTGGTAGTAGGGTCCCTTAAATGTAACCTTTTATGGAAACATGAAAAATGTGCAATGAATTACATTAAAGTGAGTGTAAATGTTTGTTTTTAAGAAATAATAAAAAACAAGTTTATAGTTACCTGCTTTGTGCAATGGAATTGCACAGTGTGGCCCTGAACCCTCTCTTCTTAGGTCCCCCACTGGCATTTCTGGCTCCTCTCCTCTGCTGAGCACCCCCATAGAAAGTCACTTTCTATGGGGGTGCTCGTACGGGTTTGCTCCCAGGGCTCGCTGTTTGCATCTATAGACACAGACATTGGGACCCGGTCCTGCCACCTCGTCACTGGCTTTGGTTAACAGCAGTGAGCCTGCAAGATGAGGAAGTTACAGAAGAGGAGTGCTTCAGACGTGAACACTGCTGGATCGAATGAAGGCGCAAGTAAGTAAAAGGGGGGGGGGGGGGACACTGATTACTAAACATATCTACATATCTACCCTATTGCAAGGAATGTATTAAGGTACAAAAATGTTTAGGCATTATTACAACTTTAATAATAAACATCAATTTAAATTAAAAGCACACATTTTAAATGCACATTAACGCATGCATATATTGTAGATTTAAGAGGATCAGTAGAGATTTCTGCAGTTTGATGCTGACCACTGATTGGATGGTGCTGGGTCATGTGAATCACTTTCCTTTAAACAAAACATTTAAACTTTCTTACTTAATTTAAAGAGAAAAGATAAAACATCACTGCCAATACAGCTGCTGACAAAAGTTCATTTATAATTAAACAAATCAGCTGAGTTTATAAATACAGCACAATGCATTAGCAGAGCCGTCAGCGTTACGAAAGCTCCGGCATATCATCTTGCAAGACAGTTTAACATTTTTCATCATTAGTTTTTCAGACACTATAATAAGAACATTTAAGAAGAAAATATTCCTACCACAGTGCTCAGTTGTTAAAAGCTTGATACTTTGAGGGGGACTCTACTGTATGACATAGTGTATAAAAAGCAGTGATCAGGATTATGCAACATATGATGGAGTATAGAATGCGGGGGTCAGGAGTATGTTACATAGCACCCTTTACATTGCTGGTCAGTGGGTGCATAAAACTACCCGTTGTCAGTGGTCATTTGGAGGAAAAATGGACAAGTGTTGATGTCATTGTAAGGAAAAATGCCCCAGTATTAGTGGTCAAAACTAGGATAAATGGTGGAGGAAAATATCCTCGGCATCAGTCATTGCGAGGAAAAAATGCCCTAGCATTGGTGTCAATGCCCTTAAGAAAACTCCTAGCATCAGTAATTATTGATGGTCAAAATTCCTTAACATCTGTTAAATGTAAGATGTAAAACACAAAAACATTAATGATTACTGTGAACACCATGACCAGATCTTCTTTCAGACACTTTACAATGTGTGTGACCTTAAAGGCCTGGCTGTCTCTAATATGTGTACTCCACATTAATGTGACCTCTGTGGCGCACATGCACAAAGAAATGGTTTGTTTCTTCCAAATGCCACTGTACGCTATGAAAACCTGGCTTAGGCTGTTATAACTAAGCATCTACATTTTTTCACATTAACATATTTTCTCTCTGTCAACACAGACTATAATATTCCCTATAATTTGCAAAGCCTGGGGACCTCTGCCCTTAGTTGTAATTGTGAGTCTTTTAGTAGGCACCTCCATGTTGTCCATTAAGCGGCCATGTTGTGCAGACAAGAGGTTAATATCCATAATGGATTTCGGAGGCCGAAATTGGTATCCTAGATGTGGCTGTTTCTCAGATGAGTGCATGTGTTTATGTTCTTTTTCACAAAGCTATAAATACAGGTTTCCATAGTGAGCAAATTGGCGCATATTTTTATAGCAGAAACAGCACTGTTCTAAGAGGAGAATGGAAATGAGTTGCTGAGACTGAAATGAGCGATTTAGCACAGAACCGAGGCCAGACAATGAGCGGATGTCATCAGTAAAGTCCTCAAGCCCAACAAGTATAGAACCGGGGTTTGGAGATGAAAAGATGCTGTCGTTGATTGAGGGATAAACTAGGCACTGTCTGCCGAGGTGAGCACTTGACAGCAAGTAACCTTTTCACACTTCTTAAGGCTGCTTCTTTAATACAACATCCTTTGAAATCTCTGGGTCTCTATTTGATATTTTTCTATTCATTTTAATGTACCATTCTACTTCACATTCTGGTCACCTTTTGTCAACACCTACAACACCGAGCTTCATCCTAACTGAACAAGAATCTGTCAGTTGCTGAAAAATGAAGAAGCTGTTTTTTATGTGACAGATGATTTTATTTATGTCGAATAGAAAAAAAAAGGAATAAACACTTCTTTGGGACTAACCTTCTTATTTGTTCCAATGGCCTCCATGCCTTTTAATTTTTCTTGGTGTTACAGCAAGGACAGAAAGTTAAGGAAAATATAACTAAATGGTGTTTTAGGCAGCAATATGAACCCAATTGAAATTATAAGTGTTTTATCCAAACAAAGAAAAACATTTGATCTGGAGTTTGTAAACCCGTCACATACAAGAACAAGACAAAGTTGCAATTGTACTGAATCATAGGCACTACTATCTGCATATTTTGTAATTTTTCAAGACTGTCCTAAGCACTTATGAACCTGGCTGCACTCTACAGTCATAGTCTTTTGACTTTTCCTATTTCCCGGACACAATTGAACTGGGAACAGAAAAAAAAACTTGGCATGTAAAGGATAAATCAGTGTGCCAGTATAGTGGAAAAATGTATTTTATTGGAAAGCAGAATTCCAACGTGTTTTGGGTCATTGGGTCTTATGTCTCAAACACATTTTTTCCCCTGAAATTAACTAACTGTGCCCTGGTCACATCATAGGAAAACTTTTGCAGGAAGTGTCTATTCTTTAACGCCTGAAGATGAGGGTGTCATAAAGTAGATGTAAACCCTAACTGAATGACATTTATCTATGGGAGAGTGCAAAATGTGGTACAGCTCTGCAAAGAAACCAATGTCAATGTGATAAAATGTAGATGCTTAATTATAACAGCCTAAGCCAGGTTTTCATAGCGTACAGTGGCATTTGGAAGAAACAAACCATTTCTTTGTGTATGTGCGCCACAGAGGTCACATTAATGTGGAGTACACATATTAGAGACAGCCAGGCATTTAAGGTCACACACATTGCAAAGTGTCTGAAAGAAGATCTGTTTATGGTGTCCACAATAATCATTAATGTTTCTCTGTTTTACATTTTACATTTAACCGATGTTAAGGAATTTTGACCATCAACAACCACTGATTACCATGTACAGCTACATCAGATTTTGAACTCTCCAGTTTTAGTAAATCAACCCCTCATTTTGCTCTGTGCAATATGTATAATAAACTTGTGTTTTTTTAGGAAGCTACTTGTTTTCACCTTGTTTTCAGCCTTTCCCAGTTTCACTAATCTCCAGCATTCTCCACATCCTATCTGCATGCAAGTTTTTCTGCAATGGATGCATGGCATTCCTCAGGGTGGGTTTCCTGATGGTGACAACAGTTAACCATACTTGTGTAACTGGGGTTGAAATGGCCATTTATAGGGGTTAATAAACCAAAGGAAAATAGGCTGCTCAGTATTCAAGATAATTTTCCCTTAGCTTAGTGAATGGGGAGAAGCTCCGATGACTTCCATCATCCTGCAATGTACAATCAAAATACTGTTTTTTTTATTTTCCTTGCATGTGATTGGGTCATTTTTTCAAGTAAATTTTTGTCACATTCACTAAGCTAAGTAAAAATTACATTGCAAAGTGAAAAACCTATTTGTCTTTAGTGAATCATCCCCATAGTCTCCATAGTGTTGGCAACCTATAACACGGAGTGCCTGGGCAAGGCCTTTGGAAGGATAACCAGGTATTATTTTAATCAGAATTAAAAATATAAAAAAATACTTTTCAGATTAAATTACCATGCATGTTGGAATTATTTACTGGCAAGGGATTTGCCCTCGTGTTATCTACCATCTTGTTTTTTTGCTTCCATTTTGTCTTCTATGTTATAAATTCCTGTATAATCTTCTAGCTCCGACACATTCCCCTTTTTATGAACTCTTGGTCGCCTTTGTTTCATAACCTGCATGATATGACAGATGTTACGAAACGTCTTCAAATTCTCAGACTTGAACTGTTTTTGGTTAGTACTAGATAAAATTACAAAATGGGTGTCACCTTATGTCAAATTTTGTTAAAATTGCTGTTAGAAGATATTTAAACTCTCATGTAACTAATCATAATGGTCTTTTCAATTATGAAGTGTTTTATGCCCACTGAATGTGGGATGTAACTGATTAACTAAGCTAATTCACTTGCCCTATAATCTGATGTACTTGATGTAACAAGCAAGAACAACTTCATTAATTTAATTGTTCTCACACATGGGTTATAATAAATGCTTTGACATCTGATAACAAGAAGTCCGTATATGGTATTTTTGTGATTGGGTTCATATATACTTTAAACCCACAAAATGAGTTTTAATTCTGCTGTACAATAAAATAAATGTTGTACTTTACTCGCCTTCTGATTTATTATTTTGGTGCTCTGTTTTATTCAGTTGAAGATTGTACCCAAGGTACAATATTAGAGATAAAAGCATCTATGGATTTGGAGCAGATTTAAAATCCTTTTTCTACTCCTGACTGATGCAATATTGTGATTTTAATCTATATTCAGGATTCAGCACCACCTTCCACCGAAATTGG
This sequence comes from Staurois parvus, assembly GCF_062004578.1. Classification (NCBI taxonomy): domain Eukaryota; kingdom Metazoa; phylum Chordata; class Amphibia; order Anura; family Ranidae; genus Staurois; species Staurois parvus. The sequence continues at coordinate 5,068,861 of NW_028318072.1, forward strand.
TCCTGGAACATTGGGCACGCTTCCCCCCTAGTCCAATGTCACAGTATTCAATGGGGAATGGTACTAATGTCTGTTGAGGTTTGCTTTGGATAAGGGGATTTCAGAGGTGTAGCTAAAGCTCCTGGAATTAGAGGGACATAGATGGAGAGAAGCCAAGTCTGGGAGATCCTAGACAACAAACAGGCCAGTTTAATAAAAAAGGGAAATGCAGGAGTTGCTTGCATTTCAGTGCTAATTGTGATATTTCAAAATTCAAAACAGGTTCACTTTATAGCTGCTTTGATTTTTTTTATTATTAAATTGTTGAAAAATATGATTTTTTTGATACTGCACCAGGCCCATTAAATCAACACTTTCCACTCTAATATACGTCAAGACACTGGTGCAACTGACATCAGTTCCATAAGTCATGTCTTCCTAATGCCATTACTCCAAGTGGTGGGAGTTTCATAATCCTGACCATCAATAGAAGATTTACAACAGAAGTTTACTCCTCATAAATGTCAGTCTTTTTGTAATAAATGTGTGAGCACCATATGACAACATCTTGTCATTATCTGCTTGTTTTTATTAATCAAACAACAGCTGTTCTCTTATAAGAAGACATTAGGAGGTGTCACCCTATTGTTTTATTACTGGGGAAATGTTGATACAACATTATTCCTTCTCTGTGTGGCATAGCTGGGGAAACATATTTTTATCTTTATGTAATAAAAGAAGGTAAAGACCTTTGTTTTTCATCGGGAATAGCTCCTCTTGGTCTTACAGGGGTGAAAACCGAGTTACTGTGGATAAATTGAACAGAAGAGAAGCTGTTATTAAATTGCATTGACGCCCAATGAAATTGCGAAACCTGTCACTGTTCTTCCTGGCTGAAGACGAAGGAGCTCAGATTTTGCAAATGACATTGAAGGAGCGGGGGGTGAGGGATGAGGGGGAGCTATTGAAGCTTCACTGGCCTTGGAGAAAGTGGTATTACCATTTATTGGAAGAAAATGCTGAGCTAGAACTATATGGAATTTTCATATTATAATAACGACCTGAAAGACCGCTGGCCTGACTTTCAGAGTGGTTTTATATTCGTGCCAAGTCAGGCTGGATAGGTCATTTTTTGAAAAGTCAAAAAATGGGCTTTTAAAGGAAACTTACAGCTCTATTAGAAATTTACAGTGACATAAATTGCTGCTGCATACAGCAGTAGAGGCGAATGTAAATTGAAATGCAATCCAGATTTATTTTAATAGATAATAATATATTTATTTCCATTAAAGTAAATGTAAGCACTAACTTTATTACATTTGGTATGCTAAAGCATTGTGTATCATAAACAAGTGACATTTATTTAAAAATTATATACTTGTTTTAAAATGTTTTCATCTTCTGTTGCTGCTGATGTCGTGTAGCCTGTTTGTTGCCTCCTGTCCACGTACATACACTCACAGCACCTAATGCACAGTTCTTGGGGGGGAAGAGGGGGTGGAATGATAATGAAAAAAAGCACACAGATGGCGCACACACCTAGCGCATTATCCAAGGTTTATTAAAATGTTAAAAAGGACAAAACATATACTGACAAAATTAGTGCATATAAAAGCCTGTAAGGCCACAGTGATGGCCAAATTGGCGGCAGAGTGTCCGACTGGTGGTGTTGTCGGCCTGCTGATGCGTTTTGGGGATGTGTCCCATTCCTCAGAGCTGAAGTGGCTTCAGGAAAGGGACACGTATATGTGAATTAACATGTTAAAGCTTATATGAGATTTTAGTGACTCAGTTCACCTGTCCTCACTATTTGCTTTAACATAAAAGCCTTAATGTTATCAAGTATTTGAGAGGGACAAGTAAAACAAATGAAGGGCCATGAAAGATACTTAAACTGTATTTTTAAATCCCAATTCCAGCCAAACCTGTTTTTGACAGAATGGAGAAGGGTTAATAAGGGACTAATATTTTGTTGTTGCTCTCTGTGTACCCTCTGGGTGATTTACCCCCATTTCCTATCCAAGTGACATGGTACCAAGCAAACAGAAAGTCAGGAGAAATCTCTCCATAAGCAACTTAGGTGTCCATTTATGACACAGAGAATAGCTGCGATTCAGAGGATCGCAGCTATTCTCTGGTCATTCACAGTTTATGACACTCAGGAGATCAGTGGAGAACTGTTCACCTCTTCACTGGAGATCTGTGTTCTACCTCCAGATTCTCCAGCCCAGAGCTGGAGAATCGGAGGGACCGCAAACTAAGCAGCGATAATTTACCTCTGTTTAGTAAACTGACCTTTTACTATAATCTGGCGAGATTATAGTAAAATCAGCCGTTTCCACCATTTGTAGACCGTTCCCCAGCGTTTGGAGACCGTTCTCCCTTCGTTCGGAGAATTGCTTTATAAAAGGCATTCACAGGAGAACTGTGTTCTCCGAGAATGCCGGAGAACTGAGCAGCGATCATTTATCGCTGGTTCATAAACGGACACCATAATTTTTTTTAGCAAAATAGAGGAAAGGTAAGAATCTCTGTAAGGCTTATGTTGTATCTTCCTTCCTTGCCATGGGAGAGCCACTGACATGCAAACCCTCACAAACTAATGTATGTTAACTTCTTCCAACACATCATACCAGCTGATAGCTCAGTTCCTGCAAGATCAGTAAAAAGCTCTTACTTCATCAGAGTTGAGATTTGCTTATCCGATTCTAGTTTGTGCAAGGCTAACAAGCCTTTCTGACCATTTTTCCTAGGCTAGACACCAGATTTTATACCTACCTCTACTGCTTTTAAACTGGCAGCATCATTAATATCATTGAGTGCCGTAGGGCTCAAATAGTCTCCACTCATAAAGATCCCCCACTTTAGATCTTTCACATTCCACTAAAAGTTTTGCACACATTCATATAATATGGGTAGGTCCTCTACATTGTATGTGTTCCTCTAAAAGTTTCCCATATACTTATAACATATCACATATTCTCTTGGGTCTACCCCATAACAACTTGCAAAGAGTATTCCCATAAGAAAGTGATGGCAATGTTCATGGGTGGGGCGAGTTATACTGTGCTAAATTTCTTAAGAAATTGTATTTTGACTCAAGTCCACCCTTTCTTTACACTAAGTTTGAATTACAGACATTTACCTATGCAAAATATAACTATGTGTGGAATCACGGGACTTATGTTTTTTCTGGATGGAAGTCTGCAACACTAAGCAACTCAGCACATCATAAAGAAAGTGGCGGGTCTATGAACAGACAGTGTCAGGAATGGACTCGCCAATGGTGGTGGGACTCACCTGCCTTGTGGGCTGCAGTACCAGGGCTGGCCAGCGGGTGTTCTCAGCAACCAGAAGCTCACTCCTGCAATCAGCCATCACCTGAGGCTGATTGCAGGAGGTGTATTTAAGGAATGGCCAGACCTGCAGTCAGTGCCTTGGTGTTTGTTTCCCATGTGCCCTGTTTCCTGTATCCTGTCTCCTGCCTGCTCGACTCTCCTGTTTGACTCTGACTCTGATAGAACTCCGCCTGCACTGACCCCGGCTATTCCTGACCATTCTTCTGCCTGCTCCCGTTGTACCTTTCTGCCTGATTGTTCCTGATCCAGCCTGCCTGACCACTCCACCTCTCCAGCCCTGACTGCACCTGTACTAGTTTAAGGTTTGTTTTGTTTTGCACTGTGTTTGTTTATTTTGTGCAGCTCATAATAAATATTATTATTATTTAATCATTTCTGAAGCCTGCTGTTTCCCTGTGTCAGTCCACACATCTCTGGTCGTACCTGGATCCCTGACAGACAGTTTTCAAAGTAAGTGGATGCGAGACAAGTGAATATACAGTTTACATAAATTTAATAGGTGGTTTAGTACAATACTGCCATACATGTAAATTGAATATCTATCTAACTATGAGTACAAGGCATTGAAGCTTTGACATCCTGTGTTCATCAGGTAGTGGTACTGTCATCTTAGATACCTTGTTAACTTTTGCTGAGCTCTGACCATGTGTGTCACCTGTTGGACACTATATTTTATTTACAGCATCACATATATTACCAGACATTATTTTCCAGTTGGAAAATGTTTTAAAGAACTGATTAGGGTGAGCCACCGATCCACCCAATCAGTTCCACCAAATTGGCCATATTTGGTCTACCCACACAGGTTTAGAACATGTCTCATTTCAGTAGGATTCAAATGTCATCAATGACTGTGATCAAGGCCAGGAAAATTGCGAGCAATTTAGCACTGGACCTAAGATTTTAAAGACATTATATCCCTCCTGCCCTTGCTCCCCCCCCCCTCATGTGTTCCTCCCTTCCTGCTCCTGCCTTATATTGGTTTCTCTCCCTGTGTTAGTCTTCACATCTCCACTTATTTGTTGGCACTAAACTGATTCGGGAAACAAACCAGCTAAACAATGCTATAAAGAATAAATTGTTTTGAGCAGAGCTAAATGGTTTTTTTGTGTGCAGTCTATTTTACAAAAGAAAGAATGGAGATTATTATTTTTTTCTATATTTTCCTGCTAATCTCTAAATGTGTCAAACTCTGGCCTTGTTCTGGCTCCCCCACCCCTTCAATGTCTCTGATAGACTTTAATGGCTTTCTGGAAAACCTGCTGTGTTTCATAATTACATATTTTGGCTTTCTTAGCGTTGCTGTGCACACATCATAATAAAAATCATTAAAACATTTCCAAGAAACGCAGTTGCTGCACTAAAGGCTCTCCTCTGAAATGGAAATAGGTTCGATGCTTAGATTCTTCAATGGTGGAGTTGCCTGCAATTCCTTTCGCTAGTCATCGGTTACTTTTATGGACTTTCCTTGTGTAAGTGATGGTCAACAATCTAAAGATACCGCATCACAATGTTTTTTAAAAATGTAAACTACAGTGTATATATCCAAGGCCACATGTTTTGAGTTATTGTGATGTTTGCTTTAGCATACCCCTGTACTTTGCTCATATTTGCCAGGTGCATGGGAAAATTTGTTGTGTTTGAGCTAAAACTGGCTGGTGCATAAGTAGTGGCAGAATTACCATGAGGCACTATAGTGACATTCCAGTCTTGACAAAACATATACACTCCCAGTTTCTAAAGACAGCTAGTGGTAAAAATAATAATTAGGAATAATTACTGCTATCTGTTATTTTTTGGAAAAACTAGGGATTATGCACAAGATAATACCTCTCAAGACAGGGATGTTGCTGATCAACACAGCTACCAGATGAATGAGTGTGGCAAGCACTGGTGGGCAGGGTATATGGCACAAGGTTTTCTATTCCTTGGATGGCTTTGCCTCTCTGGGTGCTCAGTGGTAGCTTGCTTCCCTATCTATAGTGTGGGTGACTGTTGGGTACTTGCTTGGTATTGTGGTCTGTTCACTCTATCCTACGGTTGGGGTTTCTGTTTCTTGCTATACTCCCTTTGGTCTTCTCTGAGATCCCGTGTGCACCTTTCTCTTTGTGCTCCTTCTTCTGTCTTTCCTGGGTCCTGGTATGTGTCAATTTCTTCTACTCTGACTACATGCTTGACCAAGCTAGATCTCTATCTGCCCTGACCTAGGCTTGACTTTTGACTATGTCTCTTCTACAAACTTTAATTTTGATGCTTTGCTTTGGTTACTCCCAACAATTACTTAGTTACCTGCACAACTCCAGGGTTCCACACTAATTGTTGCTGGGGAAAAGCCTCCTGTAAGGACTTTGGTGTCTGTTTATGAACCAGCAGTAATAGATCGCTGCTCAGTTCTCCGGCATTCTCGGAGAACACAGTTCTCCTGTGAATGCCGTTTATGAAGCATATGTAGATCAGTTCTCCAAACGAAGGGAGAACGGTCTACAAACGCTGGAAAACGGCTGATTTTACTATAATCTCGTGAGAATTCAGTAAAAGATCAGTTTACTAAGCAGAGGTAAATTATCTCTGCTTAGTTTGCGGTCCCTCCGATTCTCCAGCTCTGGGCTGGAGAATCTGGAGGGAGAACACAGATCTCCAGTGAAGGGCTAAACATGTTCTCCTGAGTGTTATAAACTGTGAATGACCAGAGAATAGCTGCGATCCTCTGAATCACAGCTATTCTTTGTGTCATAAAAGGACACCTTTATCAGAGCTTCCAAGTATCAGTGCATATTTATAAAGCTTCTTCAATAAGTGGTTGCTGAAAGCAAAGCATGCCACAGCAAAGACCATCTGGCCTTAACAAAGACCCCACCCTTTTTCCAGCTCTGGAGAGATTTATGCTTGTTTGCATGCTGAGCAGACCATTCAGGCCAGAGGCCATATTTTTACACTCATCTTTCGACAACATTCAAAACTCTAACCTGATTAACTGACACTTCCTTTCATAAACTGTTAGTGGGGGTGTATGCAGAGGTCTAAAGTACAGATCGATAATCTGAGTATGTACAGAAATGGTAATATTCTTTGCTATCTACTTTTACATCTAATGGTGTCTTAAAGTGGAAAATCAGCTAAAGGAATTCGGGGGATAGAAGATCAGTATTCTTTTTATCACTGTCTATGCTCTCCTTCTATTATAACACTAGTCAACAAGACAGAAGTGAACAAGACAGAAAGTGAGAGGAAATTCCCCTTCCAGAGTCATATACTGTGAATTAACAATAATAAGGTTAGGCTTCACCCCTCCACTCTGTGCTGTCTGTTTTTATCAGGATGGCTTCCCTTCACATCCTGTACAATTTGAAACAGCATACAGAACAGGAAGTGAGTGTAAATCACCCTGAAGCCCAAAATAAAATTCTAACAGAGGACTGGATCATTTCTCTTGCTATAAAAAAAAGGCTTGGGTTAAGTTTCAGTTTCTTTACTGTTAGTAAATGTAGATTTTGGTTTGGTACAGTGAAAAATGCAATGCACATTAATATACTCAAATAAAAGATTGCATTTGTGTTTATTTTGCTTTTTTTCTTGTTTTACCTGTGTATAGACAACACTAACCTCAATGTGGCATCTTTATCGTGTTGTGCAAAAATCAAAATCAAATGTGATACTGATCTATTAGTGTTTCAGTAGGGAAGTCTTATCCATCCAACACATGGATGCGCTGTGACATTGACCAAATGGTGGAAATAACATCAGTGACACTCAGCGTCTGTGCTAGAGTCACTTTACAGATCTCTAAGAGCAGACAGACAGTGAATTGTCTTGTATGACTATGGGGAAAGCACCTCTACTCTACCACATCTTTATTGCTGCAACAAATAAGATGAACAGCCCATTTAATATGTAAGCATGTTTAATGAATTGCCCATTTTTTAAATAACCCTTTCAGCCATCGGAATTATTTTGATAAATAACCCATTACATTTGTCTATTTCACTATTAACCTACAACCTACACTGAGGTACCCATTAAAGGATCCTCCATTCACTTCCATTACACATGGGAACCATACCATGAGATGCTATGTTCGATCTGTGTTATCTTAAGGTTAATTTGGGTTAGTCAAGGTTGCAAACAATTGGACAGTTGTGTATATTAGATGAAAGAAAAGACTGATGGGGGTGATCAGGGTTCAGTCTGTGTGTACATTAAACACTTCCTTGAACAGAGATGAAATAGTATATTGCAAAGATTAAAAGGGAGCTCCAGCTTTAACCAAAATGGGCAATGAACTAGTGTGATATTGGAATGCATTTAAAATAGTATTCTGCACCGGTACTTGAGATTAAAATTAAGTCAATTGTCAAAAGTACTCAAGTTAAAGTAGTATTAAACCCTCAGTGATTTTATGACTTCACCCCTTGACGCTGAGTGTACGCAAATATGTGGCCTCTCGGCATCTGGGCCTTGACGCCGAGTGGCCGCATATTTGCACGCAATTAGAAAATACATATGTGCTGAGAGCGCGTACCCTGCGTGCTCCCAGCACATATGTCCGTGACTCATGGAAAGGTCCCGATCTCCCCATTCGATCAGGACCTTTTCCGATCATGTGACCACCTTGACGGTGACTCATGGCGGTCACATAACCCTAAAACACTGCCACGTCACCTGACTTCTGAAACATTTAAAGGGCCAGGAGGAGCCTGTGCGAAGAGGTTAAAAGTGGAATTAAACCCAAAAGCAAACATTTATTATGTTGCAGTTTACCAATTCTTTCATGTGATGGATGCTCTCATTTTCCCTTTTAACCACTTACCCTTCTGAGGATTTACCCCCCTTCCTGACCAGGCCTTTTTTTGCGTTATGGCACAATGTTACTTTAACTGACAATTGCATGCACCCAAATTAAATTTACATTCTTTTTTTCCCACGAATTGAGCTTTCTTTCAGTGGTATTTGGTCTCCTGTGCATTTTTTATTTTTTGAACTATAACAAAAAGACCGACAACTTTGAGAAAAAAAACATTTTTGACTTTTTGCTATTAAACATGTCCAGTAAAAACATTTAAAAAATCAAATTTCATCATAAATTTAGGCCAACATGTATTCTGCTACATGTCTTTGCTAACAAAAATCCCAATAAAATCAATTGGTTTATGTGAACGTTATAGTGTTTACAAATGGCAGTAGTGGAATTATTATTATTATTTTTTTTTTACTAGTAATGGTGGCGATCAGCGACTTATAGCTGGACTGTGGGACTGAGGCGGCATTCTGACAATGAGGGTGCTAAAAAAAAAACACTGACACTGTACTAATGGCACTGGGCAGGAAGGGGTTAACATAAGGAGCGCTAAAAGGGTAACTGTGTGCTGGGTGTGTTTTACTGTGGGACCATGTGTTTGTGCTTCACTGTAAGCACACTTCTTTGTATGGCTTTGCTGTGCAGTCATGCAAAGCAGTGTGCATGAGCTGACAGGGAGGAGAACTGTTTTGTTTACAAACAGCTCTCTTCCCCGTCGAAGATCCTTGGCAATCACCAGTCGGGACTCAGTGCATGACAGCCGCTGCAGCGAAACCTGGAAATGCAAAATTACATATATATATATATATATATATATATATATATATACAGTATATGTGTGATTTTACGCACCCGTGCCACCCTGTAGCAGTATTTCTGCTATAGGGCGGATGGGAAGTGGTTAAGCTTTCTTTCTTTTGTTTTCATCTGGTGATCCTGCCAATAAGTCTGTTGTTTTGTAAAAGATCAATCTCTTTTACAGATATATCACTTACAGGGATGAGACAAACCATACAACACTGACAGGGGGGCTTACAATGATCAGTTTTATTTTTCTATGTAAAACCTTTATCCAAAAAGGAAAAAAACTGTTAACTGTAACTGATTAGTAAGTATTAGCTGGAGTTTGACTTCAGTTTTTTAGTACATCTCAATCTGCTTGTACATCTAACACCCTCCTCCCCCCAGCCTGTCAAAGCTGCTGTCCAAATCTGACGCCTGTGCTTTCTCATTCAGAGTGGAGGCAATGTAATACAAAAGATGTGTTACTGGCCCAATCACCACGTGACCATAGAGGAAAAACAGCCTAAAAAATAAAACAAATGCCACCACATCTAATCATTGGTAAGCTGCAATATATTAAATTTTTGGTTTTAATGCTGCTTTAAAACAATGAGAACAGTAAAATAAACATTCCACAATAAAAAATGTGTTGAAATGTTTACCACAGCCTTGCAGTTTTCAAATTTTTCAGTGCTGCTTCTCTGAACTTCCACTCTTCATAAAAAAGACGTGCCCCTGTAATCAGTTTTCTATCAAGGTACATATATTATCATCAATGCCAACAGACTTCAATTTGTGTATTTAATGTTTAAGGGGTACTGTGTTAAATGCTTTGGTGAAGTCTAGATACACTACATCCACGTATTATAAGGAACATTTTTTACCAGAACAGAAAATATGTAGAATCTTTCCGGGTAAGAGAACCATACAAGCTTTGTGTACTTTACTCTGTACTTGTATTTGGAGCTAGAACCAAATCCAAGCCAACGTCTTACTAACCCAAATCGTTTCTAAACCCCAAATCGAAAAATGTATACATATACTGTAGCCTACAAGTCCTTAGATGTTGTGGCTGCATTTGTTTTCTTTCTTCAAACCTTTTTCCCCTTTATTTTCACTTAACAATGCTGTGAAAAAAACACTTCCTGTTCCTTTGGGGGTGAATTTACTAAAATTAAAGAGGGCAAAATCTGGTGCAGCTCTGCATAGAAACCAATCAGCTTCCAGGTTTTATTGTCAAAGCTTAACCTCCCTAGCGGTCTGATTATGTCCATATTTCTGTGCTGAAAGCGGTAAATTTTTTTGCATGGAAATATGTATTTTTTTTATTGTAGGCCTGTAATTTTTAGGAATAACTCACTGAAATCTGTCTGAACAAGAGTCTAGTAAACATCCCTGGTATGTTACAATTTGAAACACAAAATCATAAAATATAATTTAATAAATAATCATAAAAAATAATAATATATTAATAATACATTTAATTCAATAATATAATCAAACCAAAAACACTGAAATTTGAAATTGAGTGCAAAATTCGCACATCACTGAGCAAAGTCGCAAAATCGTTTTCAGTGTCTGCTTACGAATTTCCCCACAAATCATTATCACTCAATTCTGCAAGTGGTTCTGATTTACTATCGCTGTTCTCTAGCTGGTCTAAAACCGCTTTTGACCTAAAGGGACGCTTTTTGGACGCCATGGACTTTTCTCAGTTTCCAGGCAGAAAGAACCGAAAAAATGCAGGCAGGGCACAGGACAAAGCACTAGGGACAAAATGTATGTGAAATGGTTTGATACAGTAATGTTTTACTATGTGATTTTAGTGTATTTAGTGAATGTCACTTTTTCTCATTTTCAAATTTCCCGCTGTACCGTCCCCAGTACGTCCTGACGCTCGCAGGGGACGGAACCCAGATGACAGATGCCGGCATCCGCCGGATTACATTGCCGGGGACATTGCAGGAGGGACATCGCGGGAGCGCAGGACAAGGTAAGTGATCAAGGGATCCTGGAGCAGCGCCGCATGGTATTCCCGAGTGTAGCTCAGGGTTACCACTTGTGGTACTGAAACTTTACCCCGAGCTACACTCGGGAATACCGCCAGGGAGGTTAAATGAACAAGCTGAAGTTAGAAGCTGATTTGTGTCTACACTCCCCATGGCATCTATGGAAGAAGCAATGGCTGTCACACAGGCTGAACTTCAAACATATCTGCCTTTGTGTCTCTCCATTGCATGGTGGATTGATGGAACTAGTAGTTTAATAAAGAGAGATAACATTGCTGTTCTTTCAACTTACAGGAAATAATAGGTGCAGTGCATTTCTAGCAATAACAACAGGTATTTTCTGTACTTGACAAAAATGTCTTAGACAGAAAAAAGAAAACAAATGCAACCACCACATCTGTTTTTATGTTTAGATGCTGTGGACTGATTTACTAAGATAAGAGAGTGCAAAATCTGGTGCAGCTCTGCATAGAAACCAATCAGCTTTCAGGTTTTATTGGCAAAGCTTAATTGTACAAGCTGAAGTTAGAAGCTGATTGGCTACCATGCACAGCTGCACCTGATTTTGTATCCTCCCAGTTTTAGTAAATCAGTCCCTTAAAGTCCAACCATGCAACACTGATAGACAAGCCTCTCAGAAGCTTCATCAAACCTGCTTTTCCTGAGTTCCGTTTACTTTGTAGCCAATGGATGACGATTGTCACAATTATAATATCTAAATGTAGCAAGTTTTAGTTCTGTCTATAGAAATTATCACAATTTCATACTTAAAGCATCTTTTTGGCCTTCAGATATTTGCCAAGAATGCATCCATTTTTCATGACTGTTTGACGCATTTCAATTAAAATATAGCATTTTTCTGCAATAAACTATTTAAAAGAAATCACTCCCTGTCTGAAATGTATCTCGGCTAAATTTCTTTATGCCTGGTGTCAAAGTCTGTAGTATCTCCTTTATTCCCTGTCTTCCCTTCAATCTACCCAGAATAACACACTTACATTTTTTTGATGCATTTCATAAAGAACTTGTTTATGGCGTCTATTCATTACAAAAGATGAATACATGTCTAGCAAGTAAAATTGGGTTGCTTAGAAACATGCCGAATATTAATTAAACAGTTTTCCTATGCCGAGCCAGAGGAAAAGATGAATTTGTAGGTAGCAATTTGGTTCCAGCTGCGGGTTGATAATAAAACAGGATCTTTTTGTACAAATTAGAAACACACTAAAAAAACAATGAACTAGGCTAACCTTAAGCTGACTGCTCGCTGTAAGCATATTAGGTCTGGAAACCGTTCAGATTAGAAGAAAGAACCCCTTTTTCAACATTCCTTTTTTCTCAAGTGTAAAAATATCCTTAGCAGAGACAATTTTATGCCATAATCATTCAGCTGAGTAGGTAATTGACCTTACTTGTCAACACGCTCATGTTCAAATATCCATTGGCTTTTATTCAAAAATGAGTAGGTGGTCTGCAGCTTGGTCTAGGTAATGAACACTGTAGTACTCACAATGCAGCATGGAAAAGCCTTTGTATATCCTTTTGTTGACAACAAGAAACAATAAGCAGTGTACTGTGCTACTTTTCTCTGTCACTTGCATAGAGAGAAACCACCTCTCTGCAGGACTATAGAAGATGGGCTTTTCCGTTAGTGCCTACTAGAAAAGGAATGCACAGGTTGCCCACCAATGAACTCCTGAACCACCAGAGCCATCTTATGCTGTGGTCTCTTGCTAAACTACAGGAGGATGAGGGTGGTTACAGAGGAACTTTAGCCCAAACTGTTTTTGAAACTTTCGCATTGGCTTGGAAAATGTAAATGCTTCTGCCAAATTTTTATTGCTGTCAATTACCACTTTGAGGATATGTTCCTCTGACAACCAACTAGTGGAGATCTCTTTGACTAAGCTCTAGTGGGTGAAACGCAAGTGGGGACTGTTATTACCATGCTGGTGGATGTCTCATGCCATGAACATCGATATCAATGATTTATCCAGTGTCCGGTTGCCCTTTATTTCTAAATTTAAATTAACTCTAAACCTTAAATGCATGATGTTCAGTTTACTAAACCCTTGTGCATCATATATAATGTCCTTTTTTCCATAAAATATTTGTTTTCATTTCTTTTTTATCCTTAGTTACATCTCAGTGCTATATAAAACAAAAAATAATGTGGCGCTACTACCATATACATCCTTTATATATTAACACACTGAATTTGCATAAATATAGGTGAAATAGTGCAAATAAGTGAAAAAAGACCAATTAATAATACATAAACCGTGATAAACGACAGTGTAACGTTAACTCACACAATAACACGTGTAACAAGTGCCAACCAACAGGTCCAAAATAAGGACCAAACTTAGGATAATAGTGCCCCAAATTATCCTATTGGATCTAATAATGATCAACAAACAACATAAAAAAGTCCCAAAAGGGACTCAGCATAAATGTGAAGTTACAAGCTGGTTGGCTACCTTGTACTGCTGTACCAGATTCTGAGTGCATCAATTTTAGTAAATCGCCCACTTTCTATCTACTTGTCCTTGCTCCAATATTGGCTGCCCATCGTTGATCTGGACTGGCTGTCTGACAGTGACTAAGGTAGTCCAAGCCTGAACAATGTGTACTTGCATAACCACCTACAGTCTCAGCCATGTGACAGTAAAAAAACTCGGTGCACAGTTGTGGGACAATTGTCACCCTATAACTGGAATAGGCTGAACAAGAACCTTCTAGGTAGGATGACTTGGTATTATTTTGGTATATTTAACCCTTTTGCTGCCAGGTCCATATGCCGTACTGCAGTAACCATCTATTCACATAAAATGCCCCCCACCCCCGATACCATCACCGCTGCCTCTCTGCTTCTCACCCTTGGCTTCCCCTCCGAGTGCACTAAAATGGCTGTACTGCTCCCCCCCACTGTCCCCTGCAATCACCATCTACCCCCGCAGCACCTATTCTCACTTCCAGCTTACCCTTATTTTGTCTGCCCCCCTTCCCTGAGACCCCCCCTTCAGCACCCCCCTCACTCATCGATCCCTGGAGGCCCCATGCAGCTCTGCTAGCTGGCTTCATCTTCTGCCTGGGAGATCGGCGAGTGGAGTGTTTACCAGCCCCTTTTTCTTTCCTGAATGAACAAAGCGATCATAGCAATCACTCTGTTCATTCATTGACACTTCATAAACTGTGTTACTATGCATTGGTTTGTGAATGAATAGGAGTCACTATACAGACTCCTATCTCATTCATTATAGTGCTGCTCAGGCTGCAGAGAAAGGGACTGTCTTCAGTCTCTTTCTCTGTCTCAAAAAAGAGACATTAGGGGTCTGTTTAGACCCCTGATGTCTCTCCAAAGCCCCCCCCCAAAAAAAAAACATGTAAAAAATGTTTTTACAAATAGTACAAATAAAATAAACTAGTAAAAGTAGATTTAGATGTGCATCAAAATCACCCTTGCCACTTAAGCCCAATGCCTCCTCACCACCTGTTTTGCTTCGTTCACGCGTGTCATATTAGAGTGAGGCCTTGTTTAGCTGCACAGGGATGCTCAGGTGTGCTCCTCTATGATTCCTGTGCAATTCAGTGCAATGCAATAATCATCCTATTCATTTGAATAGGCTGAAGTTCACTGGGTTGCACCAACATTAGTGCATGCACTGCTTTTAAAAATGCACTGCAACTGAATTTCTTGACACTTCAGTACAATGCACGCAAACTCACAGCATTTGCAATCTGCAATTAGGGTGCTGTTAGGAATCTATTGACACCCTTCAGCAGAATTAACACGTCCTGCACCATGTTTCAATATGAATGGGCCATCATTCTGTACAGTTATTACAGGTGCAGCCTCTGGATCCCTATGTGATGCTTTTACAAACTACTAGCCTCGCCTAAGTTCACAATCCCCCTTCTGCTACATGTCCCATAAGTCAAAATGCCACCATGCTTGCATGGCCTTGCAAGACACTTTCAATCAGAGATACAGCAGTGAATGCACCCATTACGTGTTGGCGCAGAGAGCACATTGATGTCAGTCTGTCATATCAGGAGCAAACATGAAAGGGTGTCTCCAGCGGGTCTTCATAGAGCCCTTCAAGCCAAGAAGCCACCTTTACAATGAGAAGTGAGAAAAGGAAAAATAGAAGTAAATACAGTGCAGATGATGCTGATGACTACATAAGTCCTATCCTCAATATTAGATGTAGAGGGAAAAAAAATAGGTATGCTCTCACTATAAAAAATATTGAAACTATCTTGTCACTATAAAAAAATATTGAAAATATATCACAGCACACAGGAACAGATCTGAAGTTGTCAATCAGCTGGAGATCCCTCCCCATCACCATTTTTCTCTTTGTGTCATGTAGTGCTCTGGATTGGGATAAGCACACACTATATAGGGATATACTTTGTAAATATTTCATGTCTGAGATTTAAAACCACTTTAATGCTTTTTCCAAGAATACATCATCGGAATATAAGTGTTTTTATATATTTGCCCAGAGGTCTAGCTTTATGCCAAGGTAACAATAAAAGCATCAGGAAACATAGAGACAATTTTCAGATGGTTCTGACGCCACAAATCAAGCAATACTCATATTTCTTCTGTAATCAGGTAATTTATTTATTGTGGTAGGAAATGACAGCAAATTTCTGGTTGATGAGCCAGAGGTCAGCCACCATCAAGTTGCTATCAACTCTTGAGCTGTTAGCATTTGATCTGAGCTCCCGGCGCTTCCTTTCCCGGCTCCCCTGTCAGCTTCCCTTTTGTTCATTTTCCATATTACACAAGAGACTGTCTCAGACCCAATTTAATTAGTAGGGATTTTGAGATCCTAGAAGCAGCCTGGTCCACCGGCCAAAGCTCATATCTCATAACTGTCTCTGCATTCGGCTGGAATTTTTACAAAATGAGAAGTATTATTATCTCTACAAAATGATGTTTGAGGAGGGATTGTGTGGAATTTATCTGAGGTCTGCAGTATAGGTACGTTCTAGAACTTTATGTCATTTCAAAGATGCGCCTTTTGAGATATTTGCCAACTGCTCTTGCCAAAATTGTTAAGCAAAAGGTAGCATCAAACTGTTCTTTCCTTTCTCTCAGTTCTGTGTGTTCCTTTCAAGTTTAAGTTTCAGTTCAAAAGATATGTAAACCCATCATTATAATTTCATATGCTTGGTTACGTTAAAGCTTTTTTTATTTTTTCAATCTGTAGGTTTCAGAAATTAATATCTGTCAATCTAGCTATAAAGGTCCTACTTCAGGTACCTTCTCCTAGAGTGACAACAGGAAAGCTGCCCCAAAAATTGCTATACAGCCATTTCTGGAGTGTAGACAGGAAGTGGTCAAGAAGAGGCTGCAAGATACCAGCTGTACTGAGATGCAATTAAAGACAAAAAAGGCCAAGGCCAAGGTTTATAATACACAGTACCACATTCTACAGTCTTATGCACTACTCCCAGGGATAAAGACACTGCCAGAAGCAGGCTCAAACATTATACAGTTCCAATAACACATAAAGATACACCTGCAGCACTTACATGATTTCTTTCTCATATTCCATTGTACCAGTTCAAAACCAGGAGTGAGACCACCAATAAAAGAAATCCAATACACTAACTGGGTGTGTAGAGTTTGGATTTACCAAGAGGTTAGAACCACTTCCACAGCCCATAGCTGCAAAGGAAAAAACTCTCCAGATGGAAAACAATCCTAGAGGTGTCTTCTTTGATTTGGTGACTTTTCAAGCCCAATTCCCAATACAAAGTTCCAGTTAAGAAAACAAACTTAAAACTAATAGTGTGATTATCCCTTTGTATTTAAAAAAATATAAAAACAAAATAAAAAAAATGCTCACACCAGTGGCATCAGAAGCTTGCAGCACAATGCTGTGAAAAATGGCATCCATATGTTATATGCATGTACATTTTTTGGTAGCTTTACATTTGTACAAGTATGAAAAGAGAATGTGCACTACTGGCTGTTAGGACACTTGGCTGCTTAGGCCACCAAAGGAGGATGCTAGTTTCCTCACTCTATCTGTAGCCTAGCAATGATGTGGGCAGGCCTAGTGTTCCTTGTATATATGGTTGGGTGTTGCAGTTCCCCATCAGGTCCATTCTGATGGCCAATGGAAGGAGCCATTGTTGCATATGTATAATTTGAATGGCCAGGGTATCCCTCCCCATCATGTTTACATGTTCTGAATAAACTAGTCATCAGCTGGCGTGTATGCACAGTTGTTCCACCTTTCAGTTGTTCTTGAATTTATGAGTGATGTAAGGCTGGTCATTCTGTGCATGTGGGCAGAATGTCTCAATCATTTAGGACAGACATGTAAATATCAGTACCTGCTGATTACACACTATATACATGTAAGCAGTATCCACGGCCAATAGTACAGCCTGCCACCTAGCAACAGATGATGCTAGGTGGCTCTAGGTCTTGCTGCCTAGTGTCTTGTCATTGTCCATGCTAGGAAGAAGCTCCAAATGAGTGCTTTTGCTCTCTACACTATATGCATGCAGGGGCTGACTGACAACTCATGGGGCCCCCAGGCAATAGGAGATCATGGGGCCCCTGTGTCCTTGCCCAAACTCAAAAAAGCCTATGAAAATGGTACCAGGGGCATCTCATGGGGCCCCCTACGGGCCCTCGGGCAGTGCCCGAGTTTCCAAATGGCCAGTCCACCCCTGTATGCATGTAAGTGTCAGCACAAACATTTGCATGCATATAGTGAAAAGAAAAACACAAGCAATTGTCTCTAACACAGGTTTGGTTTGGAGTATTTTTCCTATGCCCCTGAACACCACTCTATAATACAGATGTAAATGCCAGAATGTGCATGGGAACATTGCCATATAGCTGTGTTCAGGCACAAAAATAAAAACTCTAGACACCTCTGAAAGTGTAATTTTTTGTGTCCATGTGTATAAAGCCTTATAATACGCAGTACTGTAGCAAACAAAATCATTCCATTCACTAAAAAAGTTTTGGCTTTAGATACAATTTAACATACATCTGCCATTGCAGCACTATGAAAAACTAATACAGAGTGTAGTGCTGTCTATGTTTCCATCATAAGGTTGTAGAAACAGAACGTGGAAAGTGCCCATATGTGATGCTTTATCTTTCTAACAATAACCTCCCTCTGACACCAGACTATGGCGAAATGCTCTGTAAATGCTGTGGAAGTATGCTGCCTTTTTCATCCAGCACTGAATGCTTTGTGATACCAGCTCTGCCTCTTTTCTAAAGTTCTTCACTCGTCTCTCTGATATGTAGTATGTTTCATCCTATGCATCTTTTTCAGCCTCTCTCATGTCACAGGAATTTCTCCTGAATATTGGCAAATTGTGCACTTTGAGTAATGCCCAATGTTTTCTAGGTAATATGCAATGATTAAATGGTTTAATTGAACTCTTAGCACTCCTGGCATTTAATTGATAGAGGTGTTTATGTCTTACATCATGCCCACAGTCTTGGCAGATGGCACAATAGTTGGCATATATGTCTAAAAACATACCTTCATACCTGCAAGATACGTCAACAATTACTGCACTTTAGGGCAGCGTGACCAAACTGAATGAATAAGTAAACCTATCAGCAAATTATAATAGCAGAAAATATTATAAACTACAGAGACAGTTCGTGCAAAAGTGCTGTTTCTGATATAGGTGGGTCCTTGTGAGCTGAGTCAGTGCCTGACTTCTTTTATACTCTAACAGTAAAATATCCCTGCAATGATTCCTGAACCTGTTCCATGCCACCCGGAAGTTTTGTGGCTTCTATACACCTCTGAATATTCCAGCAACTCATATTATATTTCTCATTAAAAAAAATAAAATCAGAGAGTCAGAGCCCACAGTAGTAGCCAAGAGATATGAGAAATGGTCAAGTGATTTAAAGACTCAGCATCTACTAAAAACTGAAATGTAAGTTTGGGGTGGACTGACTGTTAGAGGACTCCCTGGACTACATAACTTTCAGAGATGATGACCCAAAGCTCCCACCACCTACAGTTGTGTCCAAAATTATTCAACCCCCACTGAAATTGAGTGTTTTGGCCAGTTTGACATTGCTTTTGATCATTCAGTCATCTTGCTTACATTTACATTAAAGAGGCACTTGTAGGTCAGACAAATATAACATAACAGTTATAATGAAATAACCACAAATGTCTTTTCTGTGCTCACAGCATTATCAGTTTTATTCAACCCCCAAGTGACATTCAATCTTAGTACTTAGTACAGCATCCTTTTACAGTTATAACAGCTTTTAAACGTGAAGCATAGCTTGACACAAGTGTCTTGCAGCGATCTACGGGTATCTTCGCCCATTCTTCATGGGCAAAGGCCTCCAGTTCAGTCACATTCTTAGGCTTGCGCACTGCAACTGCTTTCTTTAAGTCCCACCAGAGGTTCTCAATCGGATTTAAGTCTGGTGACTGCGATGGCCACTCCAAAATGTTCCAGCCTTTCCTCTGCAACCATGCTCTAGTGGACTTGGAGGTATGCTTGGGATCATTGTCCTGTTGAAAGGTCCAACGTCTCCCAAGCCTCAGGTGTGTGACGGACTGCATCACGTTTCCATCCAATATCTCCTGGTACTGAAGAGAATTCATGGTACCTTGCACACGCTGAAGCTTCCCTGTACCTGCAGAAGCAAAACAGCCCCAAAGCATGATTGACCCTCCACCATGCTTCACAGTAGGCAAGGTGTTCTTTTCATCATAGGCCTTGTTCTTCCTCCTCCAAACATAGCGTTGATCCATGGGCCCAAACAGTTCTAATTTTGTTTCATCAGTCCACAGAACACTATCCCACAACTTTTGTGGTTTGTCCACATGGCTTTTGGCATACTGCAGTCGACTCTTCTTATTCTTTGGAGACAGCAAGGGGGTACGCCTGGGAGTTCTGGCACGGAGGCCTTCATTACGCAGTGTGCGTCTTATTGTCTGGGCTGAAACTTCTGTACCCACATCTGACAAATCTTTTCTCAGTTCCTCAGCAGTCACACGGGGACTTCTCTCCACTCTACGCTTCAGGTAGCGCACAGCAGTCGAAGTCAGCATCTTCTTTCTGCCACGACCAGGTAGCGTTTCAACAGTGCCCTTTGCCTTGAATTTGCGAATGATGCTTCCTAAGGTGTCTCTTGGTATGTTTAACATCTTTGCAATCTTCTTATAGCCATTGCCCTTCCTGTGAAGAGAAATCACCTCTTCTCTTGTCTTCCTGGACCATTCTCTTGCCTTCACCATGTTTGTAACCACACCAGTAAATGTCTAGAAGGAGCTGAGTATCACAGTCATTTTAAAGCTGCCTAATTGGTGCTTATTATGCTTGATTGCTGCTCGGTGACATCCACAGGTGTTTTCAATACCTGATGGAAAGCACCTGTATGAACCTCTGTTCTTCAGAGTGGTAGTCTTTAAGGGGTTGAATAATTGTGGCAATGAAGAAACCACATAAGAACCATTTACTACTGTATTACATAAACAATTGATGTCATTTTAGTTGCATTTGGGTAGTTACAACGTCCTTGTAGGATTTGATTCTGAATACAATTCCAAATGTACACTATAGTCCCTAAACCCCTTTACAGCATTGGGGGTTGAATAATTTTGGACACAACTGTATATTTAATGCCCTTTACTTCAGATGCCTCTGTAGTACCCATGGTTCCAGGCTCAGTTTATAAATGTCCACATCCAACTCTTTGGGCCCATGCTACAGTGTTCGCTGGTGTAACCTACCATCAAAGTCTGACCCACCATCACTGAACCATCTCTACTTCTATCCCAAACCAGCTAGTATCAGGAGAGTCCCTAGGTATTGACTATGCATTACTTCTCTATAAGACTCAACTCATTTGAGCATGCTAAAAGGCTTACTAGTGGCTGCCTGGCAGGCTGATCATTCTATACCATACACATGAGGAGCACATGAATCAGAGTATCCCTCCTAACAAACAGAGCTTCAGGCATGTGATTGGTTCTTCTGCTAATCTCAAACATTGCCACTTGCATGGATGTAGGCTATAGGCAACTTACTTCAGCTCATGCTCCTGATCACAGTCCTTTAACCCTTTCATGCCCAGAGCACACTGCAACACAGGCCTCTGTCTTACTTTTGGTAAGGTTAGAGCTCTCAAAGTCTTTTTGAACACTCAAGGCCCATATTACACATTATATGTGTTGCCTGAAGGATTCATCTCTCATCCACAGGAGGGTGACTCTGTTCCTCTAACCATCACCTGCTTTGTGGCCGACCAGGGACAGCAATGAGGCCAGGAATGATTTTGCTTTAACTTTACTGAACTTTTGTAGAAACAGATCACAAACATCCACAATATAGTATTTCTTCCAGTACGAAGAGTAGAACAGGTCAGACATAGGCTATAATAAGAGGCAACACATTTTCTTACACAACTTAGTCCCTGAGTGGTCCTTTAATTTCAAGAATTTTCTTACAGTTCCAGGTAGGGTTCTGTGGTGTACTCAGTGTTAGGACATGCTCCACGTAGTACCAATAAGCCATTGGCCTCCACTGGTCCCTTCTCTGGAATCCCCCTAGGTGCAAGGACACCATCCTACAGAAAGGAGTGACTCCCCTCTCCTCACCCCAGTTATCTTTCCTAAAGGATCCTGGGGAAACTCCTCCCAAACCTTTTATAGGAAAGGGGCAGGGCCTACTCAGAGGAAGTGACACAAAAAGGGAGTGTCATAAGAATTAAATGGGAACACAAGTTCCACCTGCATACATGGATGCAGTCATACAGCAATTGTGCTTACTTTTCATGCCACTGTATTTCACACACATAAATTGGAGGCAAATATCATTTGCATTTTTTCTTAAAGTGTTACTAAACCCACAACAGTAAAATCAGTCTGTATATACAGTAAAGCATGCTTGTTATACTCCCTGTTAATCCTCTGCATTGTGTAAAAAAGATGCTTGATCCTGTCTTCACTGATCCTCCCCTTCTTCCATGTTCCCCATTTCATCTTTTGGTAGAACAGAGCCTCAGGGACACTCTGCACATGCTCAGTTTGGTGTGTACTGCTAGAGAGTTTTTTCTTTTTCTTGGGAGGGTGCATGTGATCAGCACAGGACCAATCAGCACTGTCTAGACAGAGGGTCAGGGGTTATGCAATCTCATAGGACAGTCAGAGGAGAATGAAAACTACTCCTACAAACTTTAACTAGTGCTCAGCTGGACACTGATCAAAGTCACAAGACAGCAGATGAGAAAAGGTATTTTGCAGTTTATATTTACTAAAAGAGTTGCATTTCTATGTTCTGTATACTGTGGGAGACAGTGAATGTACTGTGTACTGTGGGAGTATAGTGAATGCAGGGTCCTGGGTTTAGTAACACTTTCATTGAAATCTAACTTGGCTATTAACATTAATTGAACAAAATTTTATGAATACAGTTCCAGTTCATGGTGGAAAACTTCTACAAAACTATGGTAACAGCAACTCCCTATTACTTTTTAAGAGCCCCAAGCATGTGGTTACACAAATGTTACAGTTTGAGCGCTAAGGACGGGTGCTGCTGTGCTACCTTTGGCACCACTTTTCATCCTGCGC
Organism: Staurois parvus; assembly: GCF_062004578.1. Classification (NCBI taxonomy): domain Eukaryota; kingdom Metazoa; phylum Chordata; class Amphibia; order Anura; family Ranidae; genus Staurois; species Staurois parvus. The sequence continues at coordinate 5,091,389 of NW_028318072.1, forward strand.
CACTATTCTTTCCATATTTGCAAGTACTCAGGTCTTTGAAAGTGCATTAATTCCCAATGGGAGATAATGCGCTCTCAGGCACACTGCTCTAGCTTGTCTTTCCTAAACCCCTGGACCCCTAGTTAATTACCCCATGCCAAGAGGTCCTGACAAATGTAGAAGGGACAATAACCCTTTGTTCCAAACCTTTTAGGTTGATATAATCGAATGGTTGGTATTTTCAAGTACCATTCATTTTATACCTACACACACCCACCACAAGCTACCATTTATGACATTCTCTGCCAAAAATGGCAAATAGCCAAGAGAAACAGGCTGAACAGCAAAGTTGAATTTATGGTAAATATAAATTATGTGTAAGGATTTGGATGTTTTATATATATATATATATATATATATATATATATATATATATATATATAAACTGTACATATATACAGTATATATATATATATATATATATAGTATTTACAGTATTTTTTATATACTGTAGTTGCATGAATTCTGAGCAGCTCCTTCACGTAACATAGCCTGCTCCAATTTTCATCAGTAAAGTTGCATGGCACCTAAGGAGTTACATAGACTGCCTATTCGGGAAATTGTTGAGATCTGTCAAGTCTTTCTCCAGACATAAAAATGTTTTTGGCACTCACAGCCCTCCAATCAGTTTTCCTCTTATGCTTCATTTAATTAACACACAAATTTGGCTGGATCATCAGCTAAGATGAAAGCAATAAAACTATTGAAAGAAATAAAAGAAAATTCTACCTGCCTCTCCAAGAAGCCCTTCTTCCTTATCAGGTGCCAGAGAACACGGAGATCTGTTGTTTTCTGATCGCTTAGACACTTTTAATTACTAGGAGGCAGATTTCTTTGCTGCGCAGACTGCACATGGTTTATTGTGCTCAGAGCATGTGCTCTGGCAAATCTCTGCACCCCCCCTCCCCCCCAAAAAAAGAACATTGTATTCATGATGGCTTGAAAACAGACAGGCAATGTGGAGCAGCAGTGGAGAAGCAGACTGGATGCTGGGTATTAGCACAAAGAGACAGGAAAGAGATAATAGCAGCGCTACAAACATTCCATTAAAATTGAATTCCAGGCATATATAAAAGACACAAATGAATGCAGCATTGTAATCATTAAGATATCATTTAACTTTTTTTAAATACAAGTAAAGTGAATACCTGGATTTGACTTGGTATCAGTCTCCTTGCAGTTGGTGTACAGAAAGACTGGAGTGTGAGAGGAAGAAGCGCTACAACACAGTTCATATTTTGATAAGAAGCTTGCTCGTAGGAGGAGAAAGCAGAGTGACAGAAAGATGAGTTTACCGCTGTACTGCTCCTCCTTTCACTGTCCAGTCATAGGCTGGGATATGGCTCCAGGATAACCTGGTCTCTAATCTTCAGCATACCAACCTCTCCTGCAGTTGGTGTACAGAAAGACTGGAGTGTGATATGAAAAAGCAGTACAACACAGTTCATATTTTGATAAGAAGTTTGCTCATAGGAGGCGAAAGCAGAGTGACAGAAAGATGAGTTTACAGCTGTACTGCTCCTCCTTTCACTGTCCAGTCATAGGCTGGAATATGGGTCCAGGATGACCTGGTCTCTAATCTTCAGCATACCAACCTCTCTGTGTTGTATGTATTAACAATGTGTGCAGGGAAATGTGGGGCTTCACTGCATCCATGTGCTGCTCTGTCAAAGGTTGGCTACTGTAACCAGTTAAAGATCTGAACACCCAGGTTCATGGCAGATGCCTTCAGCTCCAATCTCTGGATTTTAGGGAAAAAAATGTCCCTTTAGTGAAAATATGGAGATTGTTGGCAACATTTATCTAATGGGGAAGAAGATGTTAAAGTGTTACTAAACCCACAACAGTAAAATCAGTCTGTATATGCAGTAAAGCATGCTTGTTATGCTCACTGTTGAACCTAAGGGGTTAATCTTTTGCATTGTGTAAAAATGCTGTTTGATCCTGATTTCTCTGATCCTCCCCTTCTTTCAGTGCCCCCCTCTTATCTCCTGATAAGACATATCATATCATGTGGAGGCACTCTGCACATGCTCAGTTTGGTGTGTATTGCTAGAGAGGTTTTTTTTTTTTCTTGGGAGAATGCATGTGATCAGCACAGTCCAGACAGAGGTCAGTGGTCATGCATCCTCAGAGAGCAGAAAGAAATATTCTCCTACAAGCTTTAACTAGTGCTCTGCTGAACACTGATAGAAGTCACAAGACTGCTCTAACTGCTGATGAGAAAAGGTATATAACAGTTTATATTTTCATGTTCTGTGTACTGTGGAAGACTAGATAGAGTGAATCCAGGATCCTGGGTTTAGTAACACTTTAAGGTTTTTTTGGTGGTTTTAAGGGAGAAAAGGGCTTCAGATAGCTCCTGAGGGTTACAGAAGCCAATTTTCCCTATCCTGGACCTGTTCTTAAACCACAAAAACAACCATTCACTAGCCTCATTTGTTTTTTCTTTTTTTGCACAGAAGGAAATGCAAAACAGCATAAAAAGAAAGTTAAATTAAAAATGACGGCAACTTCACTAATAATGTAAAATAGACAAAAAAGAAAAAAAAACACAGTTACAAAGTCCATCACGTGTACTTTCCTAAATAAAGTACATTGTTTTTCCAAGCAAATTTTGCCTAAGTGGCGCAATTAATATTTTTTGATGGTAAAATTTCACCAAACGCAAAATCTTCCATTTCCTGTAAAATCAATTTAGTTTAAATCGCTAAGCTCATCCATACTGGGAAAGATTTCAAATAACTTTCTGTCTTGTAGATGCAAAGTGCAAGAACACCTCATCTTACAGAGTTGCCAATGGAAGAGGTGTCCTCATTGGAGTATTACCCCTCACCATTTGCTCTGGTTGCAAACTTTTCCAGGCAGCAATAAACACTTGGCAAAGGGTCTAGACAAAGGGATGAAAAGGAATAATAATGAATAGAATGCACTAGATAAAAAGAAGAATTTAAAGAATATGCATGTATAAATGTATGACAAATTAAATATGCATTTTCATAAATTTGATGTGTGCAGATTAGGATTTATTAAGTTAAGATGTAGTGGATCTGCAATTCACAACATGCTTCGATTTTACTAGTCTTTTTTGGATGTAACCAAAAAATTTCTTACTCTGCTATTTGTGCTGCAAAGTACAGGACCTTCTTTTCAGCATTTGGACAGCTCCTCTGCAATATGCACATAACATATCTAGCAAAGTAAAGAAACAGCACCTCTTCATACTCACAAGCCAACTTTGAAAAGTTTTCAGCAGTGTGAACATGTACTGTTATGCAATGAACTGACTTGACATGCCAAAAAATATTCAGCAAATTAGACAAAATGGAAAATAATTCTCCACTTGCAAAAAATAACTTCAATGCTTGGCTTAAGGCTCTGGGTACAGTCTCTTCAAGGGCTTGGCACTGCAGCCTACGAGACATGTCAACATCTGCACAAGGAATTATTGATGTGCGACGTTAAAGAGGTACTCTGTTTGCAGAGTTTGCTGTACGTCTGTGCTGAGACACCATCCATCTCCTGTGACATCAAAGTACAGGCAGTAGAAAGTTTGAACACCTTTGAAAATTATTCTTACAGAGGATCTAAGCAGCACTGTAGCTGTAGCTGCAATTCCTTTGACTCTTTGATTTCCCTAAAGACCCCAGCTGATTTCTTGGAAATTTATCCACAGACAACAACACAGAAATCCATATACTTTTGATTGATAAGAGCTGTATTATACTTTACCTATGAAAGAGATATAGACTGCATTTATATATGTATGTATGTATGTACAGTTCCAAGAAAAAGTATATGAACCCCTTGGGATTACGTGGAGTTTTGCATGAATTGGGCATAAAATGTGCTCTGAACGTCATCTAAGTCACAACAATAGAAGAACACAGTCTGCTGAACATAATACTACACAAACATTAGATGTTGCCATGGTTTAATTGCACATAACATGTAAACATTCACAGTGCAGGGAGGAAAAAGTATGTGAGGCCCTAGCTTAATGAGTTCTCCCAGAGCTAATTGGACCCAGGAGTGAGCCAACCTTGACTCCAATCAGTGTGATGATATTGGATGTGTTGCTGACAGCTGTCCTGCCCTTAAAAAACACACACCTGTTTTGGGTTTACTGGTTTCAAGAAGCACTGTCTGATGTGAACCATGCCTCGCAGAAAAGAGCTCTCAGAAGACCTACGATCATGAATTGTTGACTTGCATGAAGCTGGAAAGGGTTACAAAAGTATCTCCAAAGCCTTGATGTTCATGTGTCCACGGTAAGACAGACTGTCTACAAATGGAGAAAGTTTAGCACTGTTGCTACTCTCCCTAGGCGTGGTCGTCCTGTAAAAATGACTGCAAGAGCACAGCGCAGAATGCTGCATGAGGTAAAGAAGAATGCCAGAGTGTCAGCTAAAGACCTACAGAAATCTCTGGCACATGCTAACATTTTTGTTGCCACATCTACAATAAGGAAAACATTAAACAAGAATGGAGTACATGGGAGGACACCACGGAGGAAGCCATTGCTGTCCAAAAAGAATATTGCAGCACGTTTGAAGTTTGCAAAAGAGCACCTGGATGTTCCACAGCACTACTGGCAAAATATACTGTGGACAGATGAAACCAAGATGGAGTTGTTTGGGAAGAACACACAACACTATGTGTGGAGAAAAAAAGGCACAGCACACCAACATCAAAACCTCATCCCCACTGTGAAACATGGCGGAGGGAGCATCATGGTTTGGGGCTGCTTTGCTGCCTCAGGGCCTGGACGGATTGTTGTCATTGATGGGAAAATGAATTACAGACTTTATCAAGACATTTTGCAGGAAAACGTACGACCATCTGTCCACCAACTGAAGCTCCGCAGAGGATGGGTGATGCAACAGGACAATGACCCAAAGCATACAAGTAATTCAACAAAACAATGGCTGCAACAGCACAGAATACGCCTTCTGGAGTGGCCCAGTTATAGTCCTGACCTCAATCCGATTGAAATGCTGTGGCATGACCTTAAGAGAGCGATTCACACCAGACATCCCAAGAATATTGCTACACTGAAACAGTTTTGTGAAGAGGAGTGGTCCAAAATGACTCCAGATCGTTGTGCAGGTCTGATCTGCAACTACAGGAAACGTTTGGTTGAGGTTATTACTGCCAAAGGAGGGTCAACCAGTTATTAAGTCCAAAGGTTCACATACTTTTTCCTCCCTGCTCTGTGAATGTTTACATGTTATGTGCAATTAAACCATGATAACATCTAATGTTTGTGTAGTATTATGTTCAGCAGACTGTGTTCTTCTATTGTTGTGACTTAGATGACGTTCAGAGCACATTTTATGCCCAATTCATGCAAAACTCCACGTAATCCCAAGGGGTTCACATACTTTTTCTTGCAACTGTATGGTTAAATATATGCTGAAGAAGACTTCCTACCTGAAAAAAATAAATCTTCTTTAAAGGATTAAAAAATGAAACCCCTCCCATCTCTCCAACGTCTGCATCCAATCACACATATAAAAGTAGGCTGTTGTGAAGAAAAACAGGTTTCTGAAATAGTGGAATCCTCTATTACATCATGCTCACCTATGACTTGGCTTGGACCAGTAGGATTTGGTTGGTCACTGATAGTCTGCTGCTGCACCTTTATTATCCAATCACAGGCTGGGGGCAGGGAGGTGACAAAGCTATGTTGCATAACTACTTCAGGTCAATTGCCAGGTCAATAAAAACTGACTGTACTGTCTTCCAGAGCTGTGTAAATCAAGGAAAAGTGGACAGAAGTACAAATATTTTTGGACCTAACAACATTTCCATGTATAGATTTCAAATGTGTGCTTAGCTGTTTGTATGGGATTTAGCTTTTAAAATTATTTAACCATACTAATACACAATGGAAATGATTAAGTACTGTCTGTGATACTTTTTTATTTGCACTAACATACAATTTTTCAGGACAAGCTTTTGGGATATGTAACGTTCATCAAGGTCCAAGCAGTAGTACTGCACAAAGTACTGCTTGGACCTTGATGAAGGGGAAACACCTTGAATGCTTGTCTTGAAAAATTGTATGTTAGCGCAAAAAAAAGGATCATGGACAGTACTCAATTGTTTCTGTTGCAAGTGCACTAATATGGCTAAAATCACCTCAAGCAATACACAATGGGAAAGTCATAGAGAAGGATAAACATGGTGCTGATCATTAGGTTTGTCATGCAGTAACATTAACTATACCATTGAGAACCTTACTGAAAATATAAATAAAAAATATAAAACTTGGGATATTACTTGACAACATACTTGCAACTTGGTATTTCATGAAAATATCAGTCTATATGAAGCAAGTTTTCATTTAAAGGGAACCTAAAGATATAGAAATTAATAAGTTGCCATTGATAACTTTGGATTCTCCGAGGCTGCCATACTTATCCCTGTTTCCCTTTGTTTTAAGTAAGTAACTCACATGAAACAGTTATGTGCATGTTAGTTGTCCCCACACCAAATATATACACATTTTTTTTAGACAATTGATTTAGCAAGTAGTGATGGAAGAATAAGAACAATTACCCTGAAACAGGCACATTCAAGTCAACAGCAGCATATCAGGTTTCTCCCATGAAAAGTTTGCAGTGCAGAGCAAGCAACAACCTCTTCCATTTCCCATTCTAGCAATCATTTTGTACAGTGGGCTTCCCTTCAAGCCAGCTCTCTACAGTAGTCAGTGCCCTTATCTTATAAATGGCTTTTGCCCATGAAAGAGAAAAAGCGAAAATGGCTTTAGAATTTATTCTTCCAGCCCCAACCTTCTGTCTCGGTCAGTCTCTTGTCTTCTACCTAACATTCTTCATATATTCTAAATGTAATGACTTTTCCTAGGCTTTGTTTTGCTGCTCTGGCAAAATGGCATGAAGTTTGACTTCATTTTAATGACTGTGTGAGTATTACAATCTGCATAACAGCCACCTGTTAACACGATATTAAAACGTAGAACAGATTCATGCCGCGCTCACATCTGTGCGGAGACAGGGCGATGCAATTAGGGAACTAATGCAAATTAGTGCTCATTTGACCAGTTGATTAACCCTTCTGTAGAACGGTATATTTATTTTGAATAGCTTATTAGTTGACATGTATTTAAAGGGTCAGTCCACCCAAAAATTATATTTTAGAGATTTTAGAGGCTTTGTTTTTGATATTCCAGTTGTGCTCCCATGGCTGCCAAAGCTAAAAAAAATTGCCTCACTTTTCCTTTGAATTGTTTATTTCATGTTCCAGAAAATAGAGGGGTTGAAGTATATAAAAGGTATTTGGAAAACCTCAAAAGACTAGGTTGGCAGTGGTAGATCTTTAATATGAAGCCTGGAAGGTCATATGTGCAGTGCAAGGGTAAAATATCACACACATTTCTTTAAAGCTTAGACCACTTTCATAACAATAGGGACTTCCAGTGCCACACATTTAGCTAGGGGAACAGTGGTGTCGCCGATTTAACACCATCCCTCTGCAGACATGAACCTTTTTTCAACCTTGGGTTCCACAGATCAATCCAGATAGCCTCATACTTTCTCCTCTAGGAGCCCACTCCTTTCTGAAACCTTCTCGGGGCCTAAAATCAGAGACTCATCTGGTTTCTAGTTTTTCATCCTCCAAACTCTGCTTACTCCCGTGATTATTTCAATATCCCCACAATGGACAGCTATAAATCAACAATGCTAGCCTCTGAATTATCATATTGCCATAAATTCATTTTTTTTGTTTACTCACTTTATATTGAGTTTTCACAAAAGGTAAAACAGGTTAACAATAGAGCTTACAGCAAGTAAATTAAAGCAAAGCTCCAAGATTACACTGCTTCAAAAAATTTGCCATTTAAGGGGTGTAAGACACAGAGGTTACACAAAAGAAAAGGAAGCAAGGGCTTGGTCAGTTGCAGCTGATATGAGTAAATTGAGCAATAAAAGTATATCAGACATATTTATATAGTGCACAGGACATCAGGAATGAGTGCTCTAGACAGTAGGTACAATTCTCCAGTATTTGGACTGTGGTCCCTTTAAGGGGGATGAGTTGAAGACATTTTTGAGTAATCAGGGTTTCTCAATTATGCAGGGTGAGGGGTTCTGGTGTAGTCTGGTTGGAGAGGAGAGGACTGATTTTCAGTACTCTCTGGATTGGTAATTCCTCAATGGGGACCCGGAATATGGAAGATATACCTTTTGGGTGGGAAAGAACTTCCAAACCCTGATTACAGTGACTTTGGTTCTGAAGGGTTGAAGGAGTAATTCCACTTTTGTTATGAAAAAAACATTCCCCTCTGGATGATCTATGTACATTGCAAAGATTTGAACTTTGTTGGATATTCCTACCTTTTGTTATTCTGAAGAAGTAGCTGTTTGTCTGTGTGGATTTGCTGAGTGAATCTGTATGGGAGTGATTTTATAAATATAAATCAGCTGCTGCGCCTGCTGGACACTAATGAGGAAAGGGGTAGGGTCTGCATTCCTTTGGATGTGATATCCCTTTGAGAGTATCATATCACATCAAAAAATAACTTTTTGTTCCAGGTGATGCTCAAAATCTGATTTGTATCTTAGTGCAGACTTCTGGGAAAATCAGAAAGCCAATCACACAAACAGAAAATAACATATATGTGTGAAGGGGGGGGGGGGCGTTCTTTACACCATCTGTGTACAGAACACCTCCAGATTGCCATATTGCGTTGCAGTTCACAGAAAATTACAGCACTGCAGATTGAAAAGGAAAGGTCATTTTTATTAGCATTCAATTACAATATGACTTGAGTAGCAATTGTGTACTCTATATTTTTTTTTATTTGCTAATTTTATTTCCCATGAAGGCGGAGCTACCTTTTAATATGTCTGCATGTGAGTATAGAAAAGGAATGGAAACAGTCAGCACCTGTCTGTGAGGAAGTATGAAGCAGCAAATACTGAGGAGCAAGAGTGGTGGATGTCTTGTTACTGAAATGGCTAAACTGCTGGTGACCTGGCCTTTGGGACCCCTGTATCCATCAGGGACTTTAACCCTGCATGGGACAAGGTTTATACTGGTGGTGAGCCATATCTTTATTTTGTAGTACCAGCAGGTGATGGACTATTTTGTTTGCTGAATATTGTATAAGTTATTTTTTATGTTCTAATAAATGTGACAGATCAAAGAACACCTGGAGGACGTCAGATGACGAAACGAGTAGGGCAGGGCTTTCGGAGGTGACGTCACCACGTTAGTACAGGTAAGCTTTCTGTGACTGCAGTGACCAGAGTCTACCCTTTTTATATAAGCTGATCATACTAATGTCAGTGGTGACACTAAGTAATGTGAGTGTGCTGTGGATCTTTTAAAATACAATAAAGTATTTTAAATGGTTTTATGCTATGGTGTTCCCTCTTTCTTTCCTTCTATATGGTTCCCACTATATGTATGAGGGGTTTCCAGCTAAGAGGTTATAGGAATCATTGACATTGCTGCAGATCGTTGCTCCCAGAGCCAATGCGCAGTAGTTGGTTTATAATTTGACCAGCCTGGAGCTCTGGTGAGTTTATTCAATTCGTTTGGTGGTGGATAAACATGGTGTGGTGGTGATTTCTTAAGAAACACAAGAATAAAAAATACATACATATATAAATTGAAGGACTTCTTTTTTCTTGCATCACATTATGTTATGGACGATTAAGATATATACATATTTTTTTTTGCACATATAATTATTGTTATATATAATTTTGTGCACTAACTGGCATATTTATGTTTATAATGTATGATGAGGGGGGGTGTTCTATAAACTATCACATTTATTAGAATATGCTGATATTGGTTTGACATGTATTATATTCGTACAGGGTTTTTGCATATATCACTTTGTTTGGTTTTGCATCTTTTGCACTTTAGTAATTTTTACACTTAAGTATAGTGACGGTTTGTATATCTATAATACAAGTAGAGTAATAGGGTGTTGGAGAGCGCTGTTTACATTTGGGTTTCCAGAGAGGAGACAACTGCTTCACCCGTTTGTTTTTTCCGTTTTTTTGGGGGAGGCTAGCACCCTATACATTTCCAGTGGCACCGTCTATTTGAAGCATTTTGAATATTTTTTATGTTCACCTGCTTTTGAAAATAAAGAGGACTGTTTGCTTTTACCAACATGCTTGGTTGATGATCTCGGGCTCTTCAAGATCACAATAGCCATAGTAATTTATCCAGAATCATGGGGGGCAGGGTTTATTGTTCAGATACAAATAAATCCCTCTATGCAATGGCAGATGGGGATGTTAAGTGAGATGAGTTGCGTAGATTGCAGATCTTTTAAGTTCTATCCAGCAAGATGAGGTAAAATGTATCAGATATTTCCCTCTGAGTATGTGTAAGTCCCTCCTTTAAATACATCTGATCTAACCTTTCCAGTCATTCTTAACACTGCTCAAATTCTACACAACATTGTCTGTGAATGTTCTTATTTATCCAAGTCATAGTATAGTTTGTAGTAGTTAGTCACATTTTCCTGGATTTGTTTTTGTAATGTGGAAGGCATTTTGTAGCTCATCCAAGCTTTTGTACACTCACTGGCCACAGTATTAGGTACACCTGCTGAATTGCTTGGTAACACAAATTGCTAATCAGCCAATCACATAGCAACAACTTAATTCATGTAGGCATCTAGATGTAGTGAAGACGACTTGCTGAAGTTCAAACCGAGCATCAGAATGGGGAAGAAAGGGTATTTAAGTGACTTTGATCGTGGCATGGTTGTTGGTGCCAGATGGGCTGGTCTGAGTATTTCAAAAACTGCTGATCTACTGGGATTTTCAAACACAACCATCTCTAGGGTTTACAGAGAATGGTCCAAAAAAGAGAAAATATCCAGTGAGTGGCAGTTGTGTGGACAAAAATGCCTTGTTGATGTCAGAGGTCAGAAGAGAATGGACAGACTGGTTGCTGCGACATTCAGATGGTAGGGTCAGAATTTGGCGTAAACAACAAGAAAGCATGGATTCATCCTGCCTTGTATCAATGGTTCAGGCTGGTGGTGGTGGTGGTGGTGGTGGTGGTGTAATGGTGTGGGGGAAATTTTGGACTGTCTTAATATCATCATGGGCCCCTGGGTAAAGTGATGAACTGGGGCCCCTACCAGCCTGCTCCAATTTACAGACCTGCTCTCAAGAATTAATGTATAAATAATGGATAGATTGAAAGACTAATGAACACAAACAGGAGAGCAGAGGAGGGAGAAGGGTACAGTACATGGGATGTCAGGAGGGCACAATACTGAGATCAGGAGGGCACAGTACAGGTTCTGGGGCACAGCTCAGGCCATACCGACAGCTTAGTAAAATGCTTAGTAAAAAGCATAACTGTCCCGGAAAACCTGGGACAGCTGTCAAGTAAGATGTAATGTAAGATTAACTTGGGGCCCCTATGCACCTGGCAAGCCCATGTAAGACAGCCCAGGGAATATTTTCTTTGCACTAGCAAGGTATACCTAATAAAGTGGCCGGTGAGTGTATAAGTGTATATATATATACAGTTGTGGCCAAAATTATTCAACCCCCAATGCTGTAAAGGGGTTTAGGGACTATAGTGTACATTTGGAATTGTATTCAGAATCAAATCCTACAAGGACGTTGTAACTACCCAAATGCAACTAAAATGACATCAATTGTTTATGTAATACAGTAGTAAATGGTTCTTATGTGGTTTCTTCATTGCCACAATTATTCAACCCCTTAAAGACTACCACTCTGAAGAACAGAGGTTCATACAGGTGCTTTCCATCAGGTATTGAAAACACCTGTGGATGTCACCGAGCAGCAATCAAGCATAATAAGCACCAATTAGGCAGCTTTAAAATGACTGTGATACTCAGCTCCTTCTAGACATTTACTGGTGTGGTTACAAACATGGTGAAGGCAAGAGAATGGTCCAGGAAGACAAGAGAAGAGGTGATTTCTCTTCACAGGAAGGGCAATGGCTATAAGAAGATTGCAAAGATGTTAAACATACCAAGAGACACCTTAGGAAGCATCATTCGCAAATTCAAGGCAAAGGGCACTGTTGAAACGCTACCTGGTCGTGGCAGAAAGAAGATGCTGACTTCGACTGCTGTGCGCTACCTGAAGCGTAGAGTGGAGAGAAGTCCCCGTGTGACTGCTGAGGAACTGAGAAAAGATTTGTCAGATGTGGGTACAGAAGTTTCAGCCCAGACAATAAGACGCACACTGCGTAATGAAGGCCTCCGTGCCAGAACTCCCAGGCGTACCCCCTTGCTGTCTCCAAAGAATAAGAAGAGTCGACTGCAGTATGCCAAAAGCCATGTGGACAAACCACAAAAGTTGTGGGATAGTGTTCTGTGGACTGATGAAACAAAATTAGAACTGTTTGGGCCCATGGATCAACGCTATGTTTGGAGGAGGAAGAACAAGGCCTATGATGAAAAGAACACCTTGCCTACTGTGAAGCATGGTGGAGGGTCAATCATGCTTTGGGGCTGTTTTGCTTCTGCAGGTACAGGGAAGCTTCAGCGTGTGCAAGGTACCATGAATTCTCTTCAGTACCAGGAGATATTGGATGGAAACGTGATGCAGTCCGTCACACACCTGAGGCTTGGGAGACGTTGGACCTTTCAACAGGACAATGATCCCAAGCATACCTCCAAGTCCACTAGAGCATGGTTGCAGAGGAAAGGCTGGAACATTTTGGAGTGGCCATCGCAGTCACCAGACTTAAATCCGATTGAGAACCTCTGGTGGGACTTAAAGAAAGCAGTTGCAGTGCGCAAGCCTAAGAATGTGACTGAACTGGAGGCCTTTGCCCATGAAGAATGGGCGAAGATACCCGTAGATCGCTGCAAGACACTTGTGTCAAGCTATGCTTCACGTTTAAAAGCTGTTATAACTGTAAAAGGATGCTGTACTAAGTACTAAGATTGAATGTCACTTGGGGGTTGAATAAAACTGATAATGCTGTGAGCACAGAAAAGACATTTGTGGTTATTTCATTATAACTGTTATGTTATATTTGTCTGACCTACAAGTGCCTCTTTAATGTAAATGTAAGCAAGATGACTGAATGATCAAAAGCAATGTCAAACTGGCCAAAACACTCAATTTCAGTGGGGGTTGAATAATTTTGGCCACAACTGTATATATATATATATATATATATATATATAAACATATATATATATATATATAGTATATATCATTGTACTAATGAGTGTCAGCATAATACCCCTGTATTCATACAGTTAGCACAGTCAGCTTAATCTGATCCCCAGAGAATATGTCAAGTCAGATGTTGATTGTGCAAGAACAGGGTGAGAGGTGTAAAAGTTGTTATTCTAAACCTTGCTATTCTAGTTACATGATCCCATCCTTTCATTTCAGAAAGTCTGCAAATGTGCTAATCATTCAATTTACATTGCTGAAGATGTGAAATGTTGTCAAATCGCTTGGACAGAGATGTTAAAATGGCATTATATGTGGAAGACAGATGGTGTTGAAGCCCCCACCCCTATTTAGGGATAGTTGAGATAGATGTGCACCTCCCTGTCCATAAAAGAACATCCTTTTCCTTAAAGAGGAGATTCACTTCGGGGAAATAAAAAATCAGCAGCTACAAATCCTGTAATTGCTGACTTTTAATAAAAGGACACTTATCTGCCCAGGGATCCAGTGTCGTCCTTACCTGGGCTTGTTTTTCACTAGCCTTTGGGTTCCTGTGGGCAGCCGGATATGCTGCTCTTGGCTTCACAGCCAGCTGCCTACTGCACATGCACGAGCCACGCTGCACTTTGTGAATTGCCCTGCAGTCTTCTAGGACCTGTGATGGGAAGGACGTCTAGATGATCCAAGCGCAAGTAGGAGCAGGTACCTGTCAAAACTAGGTACACGCTTCCCCCCCAAAAAAATGATATGTCAAATGTAGCAGGGGAAGAGTGGAGGAAGACCTAAATTGGACCTTCTCCTTTTGGGTGGAGTTCCATTTTAAGGCATAGGAGCTCTGACCTGTAGGATTTTCCTTCCTATATGGAGTCCAGTTGAATGTGATTAACTATGACTAGCTCTACATACTATTCTTCTAAGTGTAGGCAGACTTAACAGAAAACTGGTAGTAGGCAGCAATATAAAGTAGCAAATGGCAACCTTTCTTGCTCATTTTCCATTCTGTCCTGGTTATAACAATTTATTTTTTGTGCAATGACAAAGTTATCGGTAAGAAACTCCCAGCTAGTTGCTACACTAAATGTTAATGTCTTTTAAATGTTAATGGAAATAATTAAATGATTTAGAACTTACACTACAACTTCTCTTTTGTATCTATTGTCTGTTGACAAACCTCTTATCTGCCATAAAAAATGAACCTCTGAAGCAGCAGAATTTAATAAATAAATGATAGTGTTAAGACTATTATTGGACTGGTCATCCTAATTTTAAGTTTGGAAGGTACAAAAATATGGTATGTCACTTTCTGCAGACAGATTATACTGAGAAGAAAAATAAATGATCATCTTCTTTCTCTGCACACATAAACTGCTGTGACCGATTAAAGTGGTTTTAATGATAGAAGCTTTTTTACAATTATGTATTCTATGCAGGAAGGTAAAAAAAAACCTTTATACTTACCTGAGCCTGATTTCCATCCAGTGATGTGCACAATAGCTGAGACTCTCTTATTGTTCACACATCTCATTGCCTTAGAGACAGAAGCAGGAGCCATTGGCTCCCTCTACTGTCAATCACAACCAGTGTGGAGGGATTGGAGGAGGGCTGAGCCGCATTCTGTGAATCTTATGGGCACACAGTGGTGACTCAGGAGTGAGCTTGCATGAGTTCCCCTCAGAACAAGTAGCACAGAACAGGTAAATATGGCGTGTATTAAATTTTTTAAAAAAACCTTTAAAGTCACTTTAAAGTATATTTCTAGTCACAACTCTTTTGCCCAAAGACAATCCAAAAGAGGAATTAACCCTAACTAATCCTTCCTTGCTCTATTTAAATCCAAGAAAAGTTGGCTGAAATGGTAAATTGTATATGGCTTTCACAATAAATGTGTTGTGTAAAGATTGTACAATTTTTTAATAAACTCTGAGCAACCCTGATGAATTACAATTAGCCAGGACAGTCCAAATCTAGCAAAAAAAATGCTCATGTGTTGTTCTGGAGCATTGTCTCAGAAGATTTAGGCTACTCGGCATTCACTAGGATATTGTCCTAAGAATGGTGATGTCACCCCCTGCAGAATAGAAGCTGGGGAAGAGGTAAGTTATTAAAGTGGAACTCCAGGATTATCTGCCACACACCTCCCCACACACCCTCCCAAAGCCCCCCTACACATCTTGTATTTTTTATAACCACTATACATACCTCTTTTCTGGAAGTCTTCTTGTGCATCTGGTGGCATCACTGCAGCTTATTTTCCTTCATCCAGAGGTAGTGGGGGGCAAGCATTCTTCTAGGACTGAGACATAATGACGTGTGGACACACCTCATCCCCGGTGTTCCATGAGCCAACATGATGATGTGTCCCCTAGAGGGGCTGGAAAAAACAGGATGGGCTCACAGGAAATGGGCAGAAAGACAGAGTCTTGCTTTGTCCTAAATAGGACATCAGGTGATTGACCAATGAGCAAGTTGGGGACAGCACTGTGGTGTGGAGAAGGTAACTACAACTTGGTAAAACTGTTTCAAATGGTGGGGACCCACAGAAAAAATATATAAGCCTGAGTTCTATGTTAGCGCAGCATTATGCCATGGGGTAAGGGATCCTAGGTAAATAAGCAAACCTTGTTCGTAGTGCAAGGTCAGCTTTAAGTTAGCATGTGATATTTGGAAGAAATACAGGGTATGATTAATGGATCCAAGTGAAATGTAAGGGTAAAGCTATGGGTTAAGGTTAGGTACACAGGGAGTTCAGGGACTAATTCATTACAACCAGAGAGAGCTAAATGATTGCAAAAGTGGAGTTGTTGGCAGTAGCAACCAATCAGGTTTCATTTTTTTCATTTAAATTAAAAGATTTATGATAGGTTGGCATGGAAATGTTACATCCAAACTAAAAAGAGAGAGAGAGGGAGGGAGATAAAGAGATTTCCAACTAATAACTCCACTGTGTTTAGTTCATTTGCCTGTTTACTTCATTTGCCTGTGAGCATCTTGCACACTATTCTTACTGAGCTATTGCGCTGTCACTTGTTATGTTTACTGAAGTGGTAACAGGCCAGCAAAAATAACTAAAGCATATAAACCAGCATATCTTTGGCCATGCAAGATGTTTATTTCCAAAGTACATAGCCTAATTACTCTTTAGCCTTGGAATAAGTCACTTTTATGAGACCATTTCACACCATAGCTACCTTTCTTCTCAGCTGCACTAATCCAACAGATAGTAAAATGGCCACATTTTTATAGCATTTCTGCCTGAGATCCAGCTTCAGCTCACAGGAACAACTGTACAATAAGATAAGGCTCCAGTCATTGTTTATGTGACTGATTGGCAGATCCAAACTTGTCATAAGTTGGTGTCAGAGATATCTTGGGAGCCCCGGGGAGTGTGGATAAGGCCAGTAAAATGCATTTATGTTAATGAAGAAAAACAAGCTTCCTGTTTCACATTTCATTTATCAGAATAGCTGAATCCATTTTCCAGTTGCCTCTGTCAATTTACCACAATGATTTGTCTGTTGGTTGCTTAGACTTTTTGCATTAGAATTACAAAAATATTTTTCTTATCATGCATGGGTAGAGTTGCTGGTTAAGTTCAGAAGGAGGACTTACTCCAGGGTTACTAAGAACTTGCATTAAAGGATATTTATAGCCCAAACTTTCTCACCTTTGGTGTGCTCTGGGTCGTTCACCTGCACCCACATGAATGTCACATTGGGAGCAGATGCTGTGTCCATGAAGCTGCTTTATCCCAACAGACAGCTATGGCACTACTGGTATGGGGATGCATGCAACACCTTTGCATCCTCATGGCAGTAAAACACAGCACTGCATGGGACACGGATGTAAAAATCCAGTAGAACAAATAATTACTTAAACAAAATCTGATGTACAGAGTTAAACACTAGACACAAATTAAATTCTCAGATTCTCATGCCACTAAAGATGCTACCATAAGGTTGGATTCAGACCTGTCCATTTTGTTGTATTACATTAAAGCATGTGCAGTGCATTAACATGAGTTATGATGAGTGTTAAATTGAATGGGCTGCCAATGCACTAGAACAGACAACAAAAATTGGACAGGCACTATTGTTTCCAAAGCAGCACACCACAATGCATGGTTCTGCATTGTGGCACGTTGCAACGCAAGTGCAGCGGAGGTGGATTGGGTTAATGCATTGGGTGCCATTAACAATGAATATCACACTAAAGCACTAACATACATAATGTTATACACTGGAAAGGTGTAAATGAACCCTAAAAGTTTGAGTAATGTATTTAGTTTTAGATGAAGCTCAGTGTGCTGAGTCAGTCTTTGGTTTCTTGTAAGTCTTGGATAACCCAACAGTGAGATCTTCCAGCCAAAATTCCTAAATCCATTCTTGTCCGCCTAGTAGCTATGTGGGTTCCCAATCAACTTTGTGTTTCCACTAAGTCTTGTCTTGTTCTATTCTTCACTGTATACAACCAAAAATAAAGAAACAAAAAGGGACAGTGGGAACCTCCCAGGATGTCTACAGCAGAACCAGTAACTAAGAGTATATCCGTCACCAATGGAGTCTCTAAAGGACATTTTTCAGCATTTACTAAAACCTAAATGTTAGTTTTTGGCACCTGACCTTTTATGATGGGAAATAATTTTGCAATCTGATTGTGCAACAACAATGCAATGTGAAGATCTACATGACTAGATATAAATGGAAGAGCTTGTTGCCTACCACCCTATAGCTGATATACTGCTATAGGGTGGACTCTCTGCGCAAAATAACATATATATATACAAAAAGCTGAGAGGGGAGAGAGAAAGTAGCATGTCCTGAATATCATAATATATTTGAGAAAATGGGCACACAGCAATAAAAATGTAAAAAAAGAAAAAAAAAGTAAACCTGCCTTTGAAATAAGAACAACCTCTTTGATTCCAAGCCCCTTTACAATTTCTTATACAGATTAGAGCCAGGAAATTGCTTGCTAAGATAATTTCTGCTGTAAAGGACATTTCTAAAAATAATATAGCATTGCTTGTGAACCCGTAACAAATGTAAGTGTTAGTTAAAAAAAAGTAAGCAGGTCCAGGTTGGGAAGTTAAGCCTCTGAGAGAGGCTTTAAAATCTCAATTGACCATTTTGAAAGCTTGTCAGGAAAATTAATTACGGCCTTGAATTAAGGAGCACGCTTGTGTCTCTGGTGACAGAGGAAGTCTTTAATTATTGAAGGTTTGGAGTAGTGGTTAGCCTCTCTCTCCAGATACAATGTGTCCAGGACAACCAGGTATATCGTCATATAAAATGATTCCGGCAGAGACCAGAAATTCCCACATCTTTCATTGTCATGTGTTTTGTTATCTTAATCGTAAATCTGACTCACCTTACACAGAGAAACATGCAGCCAGAATCAAATATCTAGGCTAACCTCAGTTATCAGAAACACAGGTCTGACAGCAAAACATAAGTAGAAACAAAATTTGCTGCAAAGTTGATGTAAACTTTAACTATTGACATTTACAGGAGTTGGACAAAAAAATGGAAACACTATATGATTTGCTGGTATGAAAGTGAATACATGTTTCATATTGAAATTGGAAGTGATGTAACATTCTTTTGCTTCTACTGTGTGATGAGACACCTAGATAACAGGTGGGAAGCCTCACTTAAGTTCACTGCATGCACTGCTAGAAATATGGAGTCATGTCAGAGCTTGCTGAGCTTCAAAGAGGGCAAATTGTTGGTGCCCACTTGGCTGGTACCTCTGTGACTGAAGTTGCCAATTTTTTGCCATGCCACAAGGTATAGAATCAAAGATTATGTCGTCATATACAGTTTCTTGGAAAACGTCATCTGATAAGCATAAGCACGGTTGACATGGTCAACTGACTGAAAGAGACAAAAGGGATTGTGAACCGGAAGAAGAAAACAACTGCTGCAAAAGGGACTGCAGATCACCAAAACCCCTTAACTCAACTCAGTAAAGGCCTATGTGTGGACACATAGGCTTTTACCAGAGTTTAGGAGCAGCAGAGTTTTAGAGACAGTAAATGCTCCTCTCCTGAACGCAGAAGAATCTTGCTCAGGAGTAGAGCGTTTTGATGGAAAAATGCCAAACACGGCAAAGACATGTGTAAATGCGTGTTAATGCTAGGAATAATTATCTTTAGGGCATAAAGTATTTATTTTGGTCAGTGAAATGAATAAATTCCCTAATGTTTGAAGTGGGTAACTGGATGTAAATGTGAGTAAATACAGTACACACATTTACCAGCGCCAAGCATTTTATTTTGCTGCCAGAAACAAACACCAGGAGCAGCATCCAGTATGCATGAATCCTTAGAAAATATGGGATTCTGCATAGTCAGGTGTAGTACAGCATAGTCAGGCATAGGGAAATAAGCAAAAAAAAAAACACTAAAGTGTGAATAGGGCGGTTAGTGTCACTTTTTTTTTTTTTTTTTTTTAATAAATACTTATATTCACCTATTTTCATCCCCTTGTTGCATCTTAGGGTTGTATGTCTCCCATGTCCTGTTTGTGGCCACGTCCTAGCTATATACCCTCCAGCAATGGCTGCCTGGCATTTTTTTCATAGCAGGTTTCTTGATTATGGCAACAGTGGACCATGCCTGTGTTGAAACGGCCTCCATCGGAAGTCCATGTGGAGAATAACAACAAAGGAGCACAGATGGGAGATAAGGACAGAGCATTGTCACTCCATAACATAGCCTTTCTAAACCTTTTTACCCAAGAGGAACCCTCAAAAATAACTTTCAGGCCTTGAGGAACCCTTACTAAATCCAATTCATTGGGGGTCAATAGGGAAAATTCCTCTTGAATTCATGATCAGAAGGAAGAATGTAACTCTTCCACCTGTGGATAGAATGTCATCAATAAAGACAGCTAAAAAGATCACTGGTGTCATAATGCTGGCTTTTCTTAGAGGTGTTGGCCCTGAAACTTTGTACGCACCATTAAATAGGAGGTCAACTCAAAAAACCCCTATATACAAACAAACATCTGAAGGCCACACACCCAGTAAAATCATCTTTATTTCTTCTTATAGCATATTCCACAAATATGACATGGATACAGGACTCCAGCTAATGCGTTTCACACTCCACTAGCACTTAGTCATAGCTCAAAAATACGCTATCACATACAGACACACATGCAAAGTAACAAAATAATTACTAATTGAAAACACTCATGAGAAGTTAACAAGTGAGATGCGACTACCAATTATTCGGCTACACCTGCTGTGTTCATTGAGACAATCTAGACACTAACATTTTTTAAAATATTCAAAGAAAGAAAGAAAAACCTGTTTTTGGGGCACACAATTTGAAGAATTATATATATAGAATTTTATATATAATCATTTATATCCCATCAAAAAAACTTCTATTCATAATAGTGTGCCACATCCCACTCATGATTTAAATCCAAAGGTTTCCTAGTGCCCAAATGAAAAATCCAAAAGACTTCTTTTTTACACAGTATTCTAAACCTGCCTCTCCCTCCCACAGGGACTACAGCCCTTTCCATACCTTGGATCTGTAATGTAGAAACAATGCCATCATGACATTCATTAAAATGATTTGTTACATTTATAGTATGCTACTTACAAATATCATAAAGGTGATCATGTAGGCGATCCCTCAATCTATGGGTTGTGTGACCCACATACTGAACTGAACAAAGTGTGCAGGTGATGACATAAACCAAGTTTCTTGTGTTACAATGAATAAAGGAGAGCATTTTAAAATCCTTCCCCTTATCAAATGCACTGTGTCTCCAGCTCCATTATTGGGACAACAGAGGCAATTGCTTCCACATTTGAATGTGCCCCTAAATTGGAACTAGTGAGAGGTTGAAACAGGTTTGCTAGAAAACAGACTAGGGGACAGATACCCAAAGTAGGTGCCCTTCGTGAAGCTGTTCTAATGCCTATAGCAAGGACTTGAGCATACACAGAGTCATACAGCACTGGTAGATATCTCTCTCTCTTTGCTGTCAATCAATAGATCATAATGTTTTCTATTCCTAGAGATGCCTAAAGCTCTATGCAATACCGGTGCAGGATAACCCCTACACTTAAACCAATTCCACATTAATTGGGTTTCCTCCTCAAAATCATTATCAAAAATGTGGAACCATTCCCACCAACCCAGACTTTATCTAGACTCTATAGAAAACCGTGCGCTGGTAACACTCTGCTTAAGGCCAATTCAAGGCATCCTCACCACATAACAGAAAACATTCTGGTTGGACAGTTTTTAAGACTCTGTCTGTAGTAATGATAATGATTTTGAGGAGGAGGCCCAGTTAATGTTTACATGTAGGGGTTATCCTGCACCGGTATTGAATAGAGCTTTAGGCATCGCTAGGAATAAAAAACAATGTGATCTATTGATTGACAGCAAAAATAAATCTAGAACCTTTGATGTTTCAGTCTTTTCAACATCATACAGTGCGGAATTTGTTAAAATCATACATACAATAAAGAGATATCTGCCAGTGCTGTATAATGACTCTGTATGCTCAAGTCCTTGCTAAAGGCATTAAAACAGCTTCACAAAGGGCACCTACTTTGGGAGGGTATCTGTCCCCTAGTCTGTTTTCTTGTAAATAATTAAACAGAAAACCTGCGCTTGGGAATTACAAGTCAAATAAAAAGAATAGCTAACACAATAACTAGGCAAAAATGACAAACAAAACACTCAGTGTAGAGATTTAGCAAATAATAATGATGAATAATACTATTCAAACCCCCACCGAAGTGGAATAATTATGTGGCAATATTATACATTAAATAAAAGTCTGTAAAAAAGTCCACATGGTCTAGAAGCTTTGGTGCTTAGTGAGCCGGAGACCAAAGGAGAGAAAGAGTCCGTCACCTTTCACCCAAACACTCAGCCTCTTACCGGAAAATTTGACTACCCAAACGATTGGTCAAATAACGCAGATATCAAGTCCGGCAGATGTATCATAGACTCCCAAATACATCTCCCAGGAAATCCAGATGATGTACAAACTTTCCTCTAAGAAATGAGGTCTGGAATGGCAAATACCTCTGCTGTACAGAGACTGCAAGAAGCTGATTACTGGTCAAATTCAGGTACTCTGCCAAAACAGCCCTGGCCCAACTTGGCATGGACACCCCTAGACCTCTGAAGATATGCTGTGATATTTGTTTTCTAGTAAACCTGTTTCATCCTCTCACTGGCTCCAATTTAGAGGCACATTCAAATGTGGAAGCAATTGCCTCTGTTGTCCCCATATTGTGCAATCGATGAGTAAGGGGAAAGATTTTAAAACACTCTCCTTTATTCATTACAACACAAGAAACTTGGTTTATGTCAACACCTGCACTTTGTTCAGTTCAGTATGTGGGTCACACAACCCATAGATTGAGGGATCACCTACATGATCACCTTTATGATATGATATTTGTAAGGAGCATTCAACAAATGTAGCAAATCATTTTAATTAATGTCATGATGGCGATGTTTCTACATTACAGATTCAAGGTATGGAAAGGGCTGTAGTCCCTGTGGGAGGGGGGGGGGCAGGTTTAGAATACTGTGTAAAAGAAGTCTTTTGGATTTTTAGTTTGGGCACTAGGAAACCTTTGGGATTAAATCATGAGAGGGATGTGGCATACAATTATGAATAGAAGATTTTTTTTTATGGAATATAAATGTTTATATATATCTTCAAATTCTGTGTCCCAAATACAGATTTTTCTTTCTTTTTTTTTTAAATATTTGGTACTGAGTTTTTGATGGTTTTAAAAATTTTTAGTGTCTAATTTATTACAATGAACACAGCAGCGGCAGCTGAGTAATTGGTTGCCGCATCCCACTTGTTAACTTCTTATGAGTGTTTTCAATTAGTAATTATTTTGTTACTTTGTAAGAGTGTCTGTATGTGATAGAGTATCTTTGAGCTATGAATAAGCGCTAGTGGAGTGCGAAACGCGTTTGCTGGAGTCCTTTATCCCTGTCATATTTGTGGAATATGCTATATGAAGAAATAAAGGTGATTGTATTGGATGTGCGACCATCAGATGTTTGTTTGTATATTGCAGTCTGCTGCGGACAGAGTCAGCAACTGGGATTTAGTGTGTGTATGGTAGTGGAAGAGGGAACTGACCTGGAGCGGTGTTTTTTATTTTTATGTCAAGAAATCCCTAGTATCCTATGAAGCAATCCTAGGGTTCCACGGAACATTGGTTAGGAATGACTGCTATAACAGGAAGTGCCCAAATAAGGACCATCATGGCAGGTTCACCAGGTATTATTTTAATAAATGAAAAATGACATGTTAAAGCTTACATTATCTATCTATCTATCTATCTATCTATCTATCTATCTATCTCTCTATCTATGTATCCCGATTCTAAAATTCCATGCAAGGCATACTGTTTGTAATAACCCGGACACCATAGAACATCCATGGAAATACATCTTTCACAGATATTGGTCTTTATTGTTTAATCCTACACTGGCAGTAACATGAAGTTGATAATCCAGCTCTGTAACTAATGACATTATAGTGTAACATAGAGAATAAAAAGCCAACAATTAAAGCAGAAATGTTGCTTTCCACAAGGGCATGAGCTGTTTGGAACAATTTAATTAGTGAAAAATAGATCTGGCTACAATTTCAGCCCATTACTGGCAGTGAAAAAGACAATAATAGTATGTAAAGGCAGCCCCTGTCATTAATATATTAGAGAGGATCTTTATTAGTCTGGCCATAGAAGGACAGATCTCTGACTGAGAACAGCAGGTGGTGGCACAAGCTGCCTTTCCTTCACATCTGTCGCTGGGATCTGTCGCAATCTCCCTGGGCATACGCTGCCTTTGTTCCTGCCATGGAAATGAGAACGATCGGCTATCAATCTCAAAAAGAGCTTTCGATATGCGGGGAAATCATTTTCTGTAATAATAATCACTACCAATGATCAGTGCCAATTGTTACACCACTACAATGCTGGGCTGTCCTCAGTGCAATCTGAATTAAATGACTGAATTGCTTTTATTGGCCTGTATTTTAGCCTGCTTTAAAGTATATGTAAATCTATAAACAAAAAAAGTTTAGCTTTAAAAGATTGGTTCGTCTTAACCAAAATGCTGTCTACGCAGGTAAGGGGTGTCTGTAGATAAAAACAATCTGTAGAGTTTTAACTAAAATTGAATAATAGCCTTGCTATAGGTGTAGGCCATTTACATACTGTTGGAAGCCTGCCTGAAAAACTCCCAAAGATGGTATCACCCTGTTCTGCCTTGTTGCTAGGACGTTTCGAAGACACATCTATTACCGCTCATCCCCACCTTCACAGGGATTAGCTCTCTCAAACCTCCACATGTGTGGATCACTATCTCCTCCATCACGGTATCGCTGAGCACAAAACTACTGCTACAGTGGAGAGAGAGTGTATGTGGGGAAGGTTGGCGAAGGGGGGAGGGGATCCCTGGGAGTATCTTAGCAACAACCTAGCAACAAGTCAGAATGGGATTATGCCATTTTTAGAAAACGTATAGCCAGGCTTTGGGAGGTATGCAAATTAAATCTGCAGCTTTCATTATAATTATACCTGGTGATCCTGCCATTAATAGTCTCGCTCAGGCACTTCTTGTTACAAATTAAAATGTCTTCCAGTTAATCTTCTGCATTGTCACCCTGTCACACACAGGATTCTTATGGAGACTACAAGTGGCCCCTTGATCATTTTAACACACATTATGCAGGTTTGAACAACTGTTAACAGTATAATTAGCCCTACCCTTAAAAAAAAACGGCATACAGCAATCACTGTAGTAAATGCATGCAGACAGAAAGTGGTTGCAAAGAAGTTGCAAGGGATCAGCAGCACTATATATAACAAAATGTAGATTATTAATACAGTGTCAATTGTTTATGAAAAGCAGTTATTTACCACACTAAGGGGTCTATTTAGATAAAAAAGTGCATATTCACATCCCCATAATATGTCCAATATGAGTATTTCCTAAGATGTCAGCTCCATCTACTGTCCATAAAGTAGTATTTTCTTTAAATACCTTAAATCAGGAAATACCACATTATGACTATTAGATGGATTTGATGAGCACAGGCGACACACATATCAGACACAGTAAGGGGATTATTTGCGGAGGCTGTGCGAATGTTTTTTATTCATAGACCTCTAATTGTCATTGCCAGTGTTTACATCTACTTTAAAGAGATGGCATTTGAACATTAATGTTTAAAGGTATGTTTCACAAGGATCCTGTAACTGCCTTGAATTGAAAAAAAAAATCTGTTTGTGGCATTGGATCCCCTGAGACTTATCACCCTAATATCCAATCAATCCTTGACTTCTCTCTGACTTTTTACTTGTTTTTAGCTCAACAGCATATTTTCTATAAATTTCAATACATTTTTCAACAACATTTTATTTCATTGGAATATTAATCAAAAACATCTTCATTGTGATTTCCACCATTTGTGACCCAAAGTTCCATGCGCTTTGCAAGATTCACCTGTACCCATTGCGGTACACCTTCTCCTTTAGCGTATTCCCCAAAAAAGAAGTCAAGGGGGTTAAGGTCTGGTGAGTTTATACTGTATAGTGATATATTATATATTATACACACACACACATATATATATATATATATATATATATAAAAATATACATATACAGTATGTACAGTCTTATGTGTCCAGACTTTAGGGACACCCTGTAGAATTATCTTCTTTCCCGGTATGGACCCTGCCATTTCTATTGATGCATATCATACTTTCTTC
The DNA here is from genome assembly GCF_062004578.1 of Staurois parvus. Taxonomy (NCBI): domain Eukaryota; kingdom Metazoa; phylum Chordata; class Amphibia; order Anura; family Ranidae; genus Staurois; species Staurois parvus. Next base: position 5,117,394 of record NW_028318072.1, read on the forward strand.
TCAATATGTCGTTTTCCCTTTTTTTGGACCTTTAAGACACACATAATGCAAACGCTGTATATTCCGTAAAGTGTGTGCCATGGCAATGGGTTCTTTAACATACTTAAACAAAAATGGAAGGGCAGACACATGAGCTGTAAATACAGCTTTGCATTGGACAGTTGCTACAAAACCAAGACAAGACTAGAAGAGACGCTGTTCAATACAGGTGTTTTCTAATCTGCATTACCTGAGCTCTGAGGATAAGTATTTTGGGTCTGTTTTAGAAGACCCAGAGGTAAAACTAAGCATCATTTCATAAGGGGCTACTGCAATATTTATGCGCCTCACATTTTGAGTGCTTTATATTCACTTTCAAACGGTACCGCATCTTTCAAGAGAACCCACAAGCATTCAACGGTGTCAAAGAAATATGCTGAGATTTATACTCCAACAAAGCAACACCGTCAGGTTTTTTTTCTTTATTCTTTTTTTTTTTTCAGCGAAACATGAATGAACAAAAGAATGAATGAATTGCTATTCCCTTTGCTGACCATAGAAAGAACATTTTTCCAGTCTAGTAAAACTGCTGATTTTTACCCATTATTAGGAAGAGATGCAATCTTCAAATCTTCTAGTCACTGAAAACTGAACAAGCCCGAACACGTTCAATGTGCAAAACCAGCTCAAAAATACAGAATGCAGCAAAATTTAGCAGGAACATGGAACAGAATAGAGAAGCAGGTGCTTTCTGTAGAATGTGTTGCTCAGTATATGATAGTAAAATGGGATATCAAATCAGCCAGTTGCACAAGATAGTAGATGTGGGTGTTCAACCAAAAAATTGCAATGAAGAAGTGAAGAGGAATGAACAATGGTTTCAATTTTGTTTTTTTTATTTATGTATCATCCTCGGGAGTAAAAAAAAGAAAAAAATCTGTTATGTGTTTGTTTTTGTCAGCTAAATATATAATACTGCATATGCATATTTCATATGCTGGCAGCTCAGTGGCATAGTGGTTAGCACTAGAGATGAGCGAATCGAACTAGGCGAACCGGAATTCGAGTCGAATTTCAGGAAATATTCGATTCGTGTCGAAACCGAAATTTTGCCTACTTCGGGTGCGCGAATCGAACATTTCCCGATCAGCCGGCAAAAGTGTCCCTGCAGTGAGCTCCGCTATTTCTGACAGTTCTCTGACAGAAGGAACACATGTTTAGCGGTTGAAACATTGTATCTATTAGTTTACATTTAGGATACAGATGTTTCAACCACTGTACATGTGAAGAAGTTGTGAGAGAACTGTCAGAAATAGAGGAACTCTGCACATACACTTTTTGCCGGCTTGGAATTATTCTTCTTTTCATCCTACTTCTTCTTCTTCTTCATCCTCAGAAGAAGAGGATGAGGATGAGGATGAAGAAGAAGAAGAAGAAGAAGAAGAAGAAGAAGAAGTAGGATGAAAAGAAGAATAATTCCAAGCCGGCAAAAAGTGTATGTGCAGAGTTCCTCTATTTCTGACAGTTCTCTCACAGCTTCTTCACATGTACAGCGGTTGAAACATCTGTATCCTAAATGGAAACTAATAGATACAATTTGTATCTATTAGTTTCCATTTAGGATACAGATATTTCAACCGCTGTACATGTGAAGAAGCTGTGAGAGAACTGTCAGAAATAGAGGAACTCTGCACATACACTTTTTGCCGGCTTGGAATTATTCTTCTTTTCATTCTTCTTCTTCTTCCTCATCCTCATCCTCATCCTCATCCTCTTCTTCTGAGGATGAGGATGAAGAAGAAGAAGAAGAAGAAGTAGGATGAAAAGAAGAATAATTCCAAGCCGGCAAAAAGTGTATGTGCAGAGTTCCTCTATTCTGCAGATACACTTAGAGGAGCTCTGCAGATACACTTAGAGGAGCTCTGCACATACACTTTTTGCCGGCTTGGAATTAATCTTATTTTCATCCTACTTCTTCTTCTTCTTCTTCTTCTTCTTCTTCATCCTCATCCTCAGAAGAAGAAGAGGATGAGGATGAGGATGAAGAAGAAGAAGAAGAAGTAGGATGAAAATAAGAATAATTCCAAACCGGAAAAAAGTGTATGTGCAGAGCTCCTCTAAGTGTATCTGCAGAGCTCCTCTAAGTGTATCTGCAGAATAGAGGAACTCTGCACATACACTTTTTGCCGGAAACCGCTGTATGGAGTGAATGTCCCAGAACTGTCAGAAATAGACTATTTATGACAGTTCTGGGACATTCACTGCATACAGCTGTTTTAACCGCTGTATGGAGGGAATGTCATGGAACTGTCAGAAATAGACTATTAATGACAGTTCTGGGACTGTCCTTCAATGCAGCGGTTGAAACATTGTATGTATTTGTTTCCATAAATGGATCCATTTATGGAAACAAATACATACAATGTTTCAACCGCTGCATGGAAGGACAGTCCCAGAACTGTCATTAATAGTCTATTTCTGACAGTTCCATGACATTCCCTCCATACAGCGGTTAAAACAGCTGTATGCAGTGAATGTCCCAGATCTATCAGAAATAGACTATTTATGACAGTTCTGGGACATTCACTGCATACAGCTGTTTTAACCGCTGTATGGAGGGAATGTCATGGAACTGTCAGAAATAGACTATTAATGACAGTTCTGGGACTGTCCTTCCATGCAGCGGTTGAAACATTGTATGTATTTGTTTCCATAAATGGATCCATTTATGGAAACAAATACATACAATGTTTCAACCGCTGTATGGAAGGACAGTCCCACAACTGTCATTAATAGTCTATTTCTGACAGTTCCATGACATTCCCTCCATACAGCGGTTAAAACAGCTGTATGGAGTGAATGTCCCAGATCTATCAGAAATAGACTATTTATGACAGTTCTGGGACATTCACTGCATACAGCTGTTTTAACCGCTGTATGGAGGGAATGTCATGGAACTGTCAGAAATAGACTATTAATGACAGTTCTGGGACTGTCCTTCCATGCAGCGGTTGAAACATTGTATGTATTTGTTTCCATAAATGGATCCATTTATGGAAACAAATACATACAATGTTTCAACCGCTGTATGGAAGGACAGTCCCACAACTGTCATTAATAGTCTATTTCTGACAGTTCCATGACATTCCCTCCATACAGCGGTTAAAACAGCTGTATGGAGTGAATGTCCCAGATCTATCAGAAATAGACTATTTATGACAGTTCTGGGACATTCACTGCATACAGCTGTTTTAACCGCTGTATGGAGGGAATGTCATGGAACTGTCAGAAATAGACTATTAATGACAGTTCTGGGACTGTCCTTCAATGCAGCGGTTGAAACATTGTATGTATTTGTTTCCATAAATGGATCCATTTATGGAAACAAATACATACAATGTTTCAACCGCTGCATGGAAGGACAGTCCCAGAACTGTCATTAATAGTCTATTTCTGACAGTTCCATGACATTCCCTCCATACAGCGGTTAAAACAGCTGTATGGAGTGAATGTCCCAGATCTATCAGAAATAGACTATTTATGACAGTTCTGGGACATTCACTGCATACAGCTGTTTTAACCGCTGTATGGAGGGAATGTCATGGAACTGTCAGAAATAGACTATTAATGACAGTTCTGGGACTGTCCTTCAATGCAGCGGTTGAAACATTGTATGTATTTGTTTCCATAAATGGATCCATTTATGGAAACAAATACATACAATGTTTCAACCGCTGCATGGAAGGACAGTCCCAGAACTGTCATTAATAGTCTATTTCTGACAGTTCTATGACATTCCCTCCATACAGCGGTTGAAACCGCTGTATGGAGTGAATGTCCCAGAACTGTCAGAAATAGACAGAAACTGTCACAGAACTGTCCTTCTTCTCATCCTTCTCCTTCTTCTCATCCTTCTTCTCATCCTTCTTCTCATCCTTCTCCTTCTTCTCATCCTTCTCCTTCTTCTCATCCTTCTCCTTCTGCTCATCCTTCTTCTCATCCTTCTCCTTCTTCTCATCCTTCTCCTTCTCCTTCTTCTCATCCTTCTCCTTCTCCTTCTTCTCATCCTTCTCCTTCTCATCCTTCTCCTTCTCCTTCTCATCCTTCTCCTTCTTCTCATCCTTCTCCTTCTTCTCATCCTTCTCCTTCTCCTTCTTCTCATCCTTCTCCTTCTCCTTCTCATCCTTCTCCTTCTTCTCATCCTTCTCCTTCTCCTCATCCTTTTTCTTCTCATCCTTCTCCTTCTCCTTCTTCTCATCCTTCTCCTTCTTCTCATCCTTCTCCTTCTTCTCATCCTTCTCCTTCTTCTCATCCTTCTCCTTCTTCTCCTTCTTCTCATCATTCTCCTTCTTCTCATCCTTCTCCTTCTTCTCATCCTTCTCATCCTTCTTCTCATCCTTCTTCTTCTCATCCTTCTCCTTCTTCTCATCCTTCTCCTTCTCCTTCTTCTCATCCTTCTCCTTCTTCTCATCCTTCTCCTTCTTCTCATCCTTCTCCTTCTCATCCTTCTCCTTCTCCTTCTTCTCTTCCTTCTCCTTCTTCTCATCCTTCTCCTTCTTCTCATCCTTCTTCTTCTCATCCTTCTCCTCCTTCTTCTCATCCTTCTTCTCATCCTTCTTCTTCTCATCCTTCTCCTTCTTCTCATCCTTCTCCTTCTCCTTCTTCTCATCCTTCTCCTTCTTCTCATCCTTCTCCTTCTTCTCATCCTTCTCCTTCTTCTCATCCTTCTCCTTCTTCTCATCCTTCTCCTTCTCCTTCTTCTCTTCCTTCTCCTTCTTATCATCCTTCTCCTTCTTCTCATCATTCTCCTTCTTCTCATCCTTCTCCTTCTTCTCATCCTTCTTCTTCTCATCCTTTTCCTTCTTCTCATCCTTCTTCTTCTCATCCTTCTTCTTCTCATCCTTCTCCTTCTCATCCTTCTCTTTCTTCTCATCCTTCTCCTTCTCCTTCTTCTCATCCTTCTCCTTCTTCTCATCCTTCTCCTTCTCCTTCTTCTCATCCTTCTCCTTATTCTCAGCCTTCTTCTTCTCATCCTTCTCCTTCTCATCCTTCTCCTTCTCATCCTTCTCCTTCTTCTCATCCTTCTCCTTCTTCTCATCCTTCTCCTTCTCCTTCTTCTCATCCTTCTCCTTCTCCTTCTTCTCATCCTTCTCCTTCTCCTTCTTCTCATCCTTCTCCTTCTTCTCATCCTTCTCCTTCTTCTCATCCTTCTCCTTCTCCTTCTTCTCATCCTTCTCCTTCTCCTCATCCTTTTTCTTCTCATCCTTCTCCTTCTCCTTCTTCTCATCCTTCTCCTTCTTCTCATCCTTCTCCTTCTTCTCATCCTTCTCCTTCTTCTCATCCTTCTCCTTCTTCTCATCCTTCTCCTTCTCCTTCTTCTCTTCCTTCTCCTTCTTATCATCCTTCTCCTTCTTCTCATCATTCTCCTTCTTCTCATCCTTCTTCTTCTTCTCATCCTTCTTCTTCTCATCCTTTTCCTTCTTCTCATCCTTCTTCTTCTCATCCTTCTTCTTCTCATCCTTCTCCTTCTCATCCTTCTCTTTCTTCTCATCCTTCTCCTTCTCCTTCTTCTCATCCTTCTCCTTCTTCTCATCCTTCTCCTTCTTCTCATCCTTCTCCTTATTCTCAGCCTTCTTCTTCTCATCCTTCTCCTTCTCATCCTTCTCCTTCTCATCCTTCTCCTTCTTCTCATCCTTCTCCTTCTTCTCATCCTTCTCCTTCTCCTTCTTCTCATCCTTCTCCTTCTCCTTCTTCTCATCCTTCTCCTTCTCCTTCTTCTCATCCTTCTCCTTCTTCTCATCCTTCTCCTTCTTCTCATCCTTCTCCTTCTCCTTCTTCTCATCCTTCTCCTTCTCCTCATCCTTTTTCTTCTCATCCTTCTCCTTCTCCTTCTTCTCATCCTTCTCCTTCTTCTCATCCTTCTCCTTCTTCTCATCCTTCTCCTTCTTCTCATCCTTCTCCTTCTTCTCCTTCTTCTCATCATTCTCCTTCTTCTCATCCTTCTCCTTCTTCTCATCCTTCTCATCCTTCTTCTCATCCTTCTTCTTCTCATCCTTCTCCTTCTTCTCATCCTTCTCCTTCTCCTTCTTCTCATCCTTCTCCTTCTTCTCATCCTTCTCCTTCTCATCCTTCTCCTTCTCCTTCTTCTCTTCCTTCTCCTTCTTCTCATCCTTCTCCTTCTTCTCATCCTTCTTCTTCTCATCCTTCTCCTCCTTCTTCTCATCCTTCTTCTCATCCTTCTTCTTCTCATCCTTCTCCTTCTTCTCATCCTTCTCCTTCTCCTTCTTCTCATCCTTCTCCTTCTTCTCATCCTTCTCCTTCTTCTCATCCTTCTCCTTCTTCTCATCCTTCTCCTTCTTCTCATCCTTCTCCTTCTCCTTCTTCTCTTCCTTGTCCTTCTTATCATCCTTCTCCTTCTTCTCATCATTCTCCTTCTTCTCATCCTTCTCCTTCTTCTCATCCTTCTTCTTCTCATCCTTTTCCTTCTTCTCATCCTTCTTCTTCTCATCCTTCTTCTTCTCATCCTTCTCCTTCTCATCCTTCTCTTTCTTCTCATCCTTCTCCTTCTCCTTCTTCTCATCCTTCTCCTTCTTCTCATCCTTCTCCTTCTCCTTCTTCTCATCCTTCTCCTTATTCTCAGCCTTCTTCTTATCATCCTTCTCCTTCTTCTCATCATTCTCCTTCTTCTCATCCTTCTCCTTCTTCTCATCCTTCTCCTTCTTCTCATCCTTCTCCTTCTCCTTCTTCTCATCCTTCTCCTTCTCCTTCTTCTCATCCTTCTCCTTCTCCTTCTTCTCATCCTTCTCCTTCTTCTCATCCTTCTCCTTCTTCTCACCCTTCTCCTTCTCCTTCTTCTCATCCTTCTCCTTCTCCTTCTTCTCATCCTTCTCCTTCTCCTTCTCCTTCCTCATCTCCAAGGGCATTTAAATTAAAGGTACAGTGTTCTGCACTAATTTAAAGGCTCTCTGAAGCCTAGAAACCCTTTAAATAAGTCATCTTCGTAGCGGAGAAATTCGCATCGAATCGAATTTCACACTGGAATTCGCCGAATCAGCCGAATCGAATTTTTCATTTCTTCGCTCATCTCTAGTTAGCACCTCTGTTTAACAGCACTCGAACTGTCGGTTTGAGTCCCAACCAAGGCACTACCTGCCTGGAGTTTGCATGTTGTTCATGTGTGGGTTTCCTCCCACACTTCAAAGACTGCCTGCTGGTAGGTTAATTGGTTCCTATCTAAACTGCCCCTAGTATGTATGACTGTGAGTTAGGGATCTTATGAGATGTGAAAGTGCAATAAAAATGTAAAGTGTTGCAGAAAATTGTCAGTGCTATATTAATACCTGACATAAATAAACCATTTACCTTTTTGCAAACTCCAGTATCTTTTTTTTAAACTTTTATTTTTACTGCAGTGCATAACACATGTAGATGCAAGTAATACACTTGGGTTACAGTCCAGAAAAGACACACTGCTAGTGACGACTAGATCTTCAATTTAAAGGAGCAATGAACAAACGCAGAACTAGTGCTGGACTTTCTTATCTGATAGCCTAGCATGCACTTCACATGCTGAGTTACATCATTGAGTGACCAACTCCACAGCAATAGTCCTGTACTAATTAGTAGTCACCAGATATATAGTTATCAGGGGCGGACTGACCATTTGGAAACTTGGACACTGCCCGAGGGCCCAGGGTCAGTAGGGGGCCCCATGAGATGCCCCTGGTACCTTTTTCATAGGCTTTTTTGAGTTTGGGCAAGGACACAGGGGCCCCATGAACCCCTATTGCCCGGGGGCCCCATGAGTTGTCAGTCCGCCCCTGGTAGGTATACAGTTTATTGTGAATTTACTTCAGTACTATTGGGACTAAACACAGTATAAGCGTTTCAGCTGATAAGGCACCTTATTTTATTTTTGATGATGGTTTTGGCAAAGCAATAGTACCCACACTTCAGCTTTAAACTAATGAACATTTCTCGGCTAACCCAATAAATCTGAAATTCAAGTAGCTAAAACATGTTAGGTTCCTTTATCAGTCTTACTACCTGAATTATTTTGCTTATTTATTTTTATCTTAGTGTTTCATATCTGTTATTTACTATGTTTTATTTCCTATATTTATATATTATCTGTATTTTTTTTACACATAAAATTTTCAATTATGATGATTTATGATATGGTGAAAATAATTATGTAGTGATCCCAGGAGAATTCATTGTATCAGCATATAAGCATTAAACCTAAAATAAAATGTTACTTTGCTAATAATCAAGATTTTTACACCATTCAGAATAATTTTGTAAAAGTATTTATTTCTGTACAGAAGATGAGAGATGTGACACTCATGCAGTATTACTGCACATCCTTTTACTGTATGTTAGCAATCATTTATTCTGAATTTGAAGGAACCAAAAGTATAACTTGCAGCACTTTTTTTTTTAATTTAAGTGGATTATAACACCCGTCAAATTTGTAATACTCTATTTGTTCTGCTAACTGTTATCACCAAAAGGGAAAAAAACGTTTTAGGTTGTCACCTGAACAGAATTACAGGGTAAATCTTGGAATGGGGATATTAGTTCTGGTGACCCTGGTAACAACCACTTTAAAAGAATGTCCTCTGACTTCCTGTTTTGGATACAGGATTGGAAGTGAAGGGAAATCTCCACAATTGGACCCAGATGGCAAAAAGAAGTAGACAGGTATTATAATCCTCCCTTACTCTATCTAAAATTAAAAAAACACACATTTTGCCTTTAGTTCTACTTTAAAGTAGTATTTTCACTATTTCGGGTTATTGGACAACAAATGTGCTTATAAAATGGTGCCACCCATCTCCCAGCTTTACTTAACAAAAAAATTAAATACATTTTTATATGTGTATGATTAATACAATTATTAATACAATGTTTTTACAAAATCAATTTTTTGTCTCAATATTGATTTTCCACCACTATATGCCTTCAGCCTGATGGCCAGCACCATTCAACTTAATTTCTCCAGATTGTCCAGGACCAGCCCCAATCTGGAATTGGACAGTGAAAGGAGAAGCAGCAAGGGGTGAGCTCATTTCTCTTTCACTCTGCTTTCTGTTTTCTATCAGCACTTGAACTGATTGTCTTTTTCTGCTGCTTCTTCCTCTAACACTAGAGCCCTGCTGTACAGTGACGGCAAGAGTCTTATACCAGGTAAAATCCAGGTAACTTTCACTGCTTGTATTTAAAAAAAATAAATTTAGAGATGTATTTATGATTACAGAACTACGTTCATTTGTGTTTATTATATCTGGCTAGAGTTTATCTTTAACTACACTTCACAAAATGTACCATGCTGAAGCTCTACCATAGAAAAGGCAGATGTAGCCTATAAGAAATCTTCCTTTAATTATTAAAAACCAATCTCCAAGCTCTGGTGAAGCAGCTGTGCATTGGCAAAATCTCTAAAGGTATGCCTGAGAGGTGTAGTCTGGGAAAGTGATATCATCAGTATGCTTCAGGCAGTAGGTAGCAAGAACATAAATCATCTAGTTGGAGCCTCAGTCCAGTAAATAGAGGAAGACCCTTGATAATGCTAAAACATAGATATATTTTGAGTTAGTTGCTGGAATGGCAGACCATGGGTCAACCATTTGCAGTAACTAATTGTGTTCTTAAAATAGCATGAACCAGAAGAAGAGAATTCAGAATTTAGAAGCATTGTGCTACCATGACTGGGTTGTACAGTTCTTGGAGAACCATAACTCAGAAAGCATAGCACAGAGGTAAGTGTAGTTTACAGTTTGTACTTAACTGCTACAGTCCTTCCTTGTTGTTTTGTAAAGATTTTCTTTAAAGTGAACCTAGCATATTAAAGAGTTCCATGTGGCCTCAGAAAGTAGCCAAAATGAAACGGATTGTACAAAAAACAAAACAATAGATGGTTGGATCTCCAGCACCTCCTGGTCACAAGATGACATTACTGTCCAGGAGAACCTTGGGGGCTTGATATCATGAGGCCTGCTTCCCCAAATCTTTTCAGCCCTCTGGATTGGCTAGAAAAGTTAAGATGACACCTATTTCCCAGGACTCATCTAACCAGCCTAGGTACCGTGTGACATCCTGGGTATCCAGATATTTTATATTTCCCCACAGCTTACAAACACACTAGACTGTGCATTGTTTACTGGCGACTTTACATCTGCTTTAAGAACAGAGTCAAAGCAGAACAAAACTATCCTATATTTAAAGGAAGCCTTTCAGCTTTAATGCACCAGGTGAAACCAACATTTTCCCACAGAGAAAGCTTTTTTCTGATATTAGGTAAATAGTTCTTTTGGAAGTTCTTTAATTTTGTTCACATAGTCTAAACAAAAACAGTCTCTCTAAAAGTCAACTCCACAAATGAGAATATGGCCGGCCAACATTAGCATAAAACAGGGATAACCAACCAAACAAATCTGCCTGAGTTTCCATTGCTCAATTAATATTTCCCTTGGGTATATAAACCCAAAATAAAAAAATAATATATTGCAGATTATTAGCCCTTTGTGTGGTGGCTGCATTAATTTCCTTTTTTCCAAGCTTCTTTTGGTTTTCACCTGGTAATTCTGCAAATAACATTCTTTCTTTCCCTGGGAGGTTATGTCACCCCTCCGCTGTATCTATGGACAGAGCCATGGTTGTCACCCTAGATTGCTCCCCTCATTACATAGAGGGCAGGGCAATTGATAGTTCACAGAAGATAGCTAGGAAGGAAGGTATTCTTTAGTGCAGTTCACAGGACGTGACAAGGACACTGAACGTACGGCTACATCAACAGGTCACGTACGGACGTACTAACCCCCTTGTGTAGAGTCCTGGTGAAGTGTAGGAGATCACTCATGTCCTAGCAATTGTCCTAGCAATTGTCACTTACTGTAGATCACAGAGACCCCCAGAGGAAGCATGGCTGCAGAGGAGGCTTGTGTCCAGAGGAGGGATCCTTCTTCCAGCCTGGCTGAGAGATATACCTAAAGGAGCTCCCTACAGAGTCACATTCTGCTTAATGCTAATATTTTATGTGCATCTGGTGAGTGCGCATTTTATACAGTATCACACGAATTGAATCGCACGGATCTTTAGCGGAAGTCACAAATGATTATATGTGAATGAAGCACTAATTTGCTGACCTGACTGCGTCAAGCCTGCATTATCTTTGAACAGTTTTCTGAATTACAGACTTTTGATATTATCACGTTCCTATTTGGCGCCTGATGATGCGCCACATTCACTTGGATTTATAAATAATATAATAATATTTATTGTACTGGCGACAATATTTATTGGTGACAATATTTTTCATTATAAGCATATTCAGCGCTGCACTTTTTATTGATTGGTTTTAACTAGGTTTTAGGGTTCCTAAGTTGGTGCATATGCAGCTGGTTATATTAATCTTCATTTACTTTTTATCTATTAATTTATTCTGATTTAAGCGCTCCCTGTATACCTGCTAGATTGTACAATCTAATCAAGAGTTATCAAGTTTTATTTATAATTAAGTAGTGTATGGAAAACAAAAATACACTAGAAATTGGACTTTATAGGTGCCTAACCATATACAGTAAAATAATGTACACCTTTATTAAAATCATACAAATTTATTCACAGAGCATTAAAAGTGCAATGCGTGAATGCCACACATGGCCTATTTACAGATGCAAAATGTACTGCCATTAAAAAAATACTAAGCCTGAGGAAGTGAAGTATCTGAAACCCATGAAACGCGTTGTGACATAACTGTTGAGATTCCCCCTGCTACTCTCATCTAGGCTCTTGAAGTCATCTTATGTGACTGCAACAAAGAATGTATATATTCTCAGAATAGGGTGGGAAAGCCAACATTATTGTTATCAAGTTATAAAGTTATCTTTATGAATGTTATCAAGCGTTTTTAATGTCAATACATTTTACATCTGTAAATAGACCATGCATGGCACTAATATGCTGTACTTTTAATACTTTGTGAATACATTTGTATCATTTTTATAGCAGTGTACATTATTAAATGTATATTGTTAGGCACCTATAAAGTTCCATTTCTAGTTTTTTTTGTTTACATTTGCAGGGATGCTGGTGCCTTTCTATGTGGTTCTGGTCGTTTATATTTATATGAGTCTAAGTAGTGTATGGGTCCACCAAAAAAAATCTACTCAGTATTACATTGGCAGGTAAGCCGTTACTCTGTATTAGTGGTGGTCAACTTCCTTGATATATAACGCCTCATGTGCAGCCCTTGACATCACCACATGATGTTCAGAGAACAGAAAGCTGACAAAGACTGCAAACATATAGTACTAGATGGTCAAAGAATATGAACTTGGTTCTCATAGATTGCAAACATTCCATAGAAGTTGTTTGAGAGTTGGGTAGAAACACTTTAGGAGACAGCTATAGACTGGAGAGTGATCACATCACAAAGAGAAAGTTTCAGAGCTGCGCAGGACCCCTTCATCAGGAATGTCATATGATCTTTGCCTGATGAAAGGGTCCTGTGAGGCTCTAAAACATTGCACTTTTCTCTTCCTGATGTGATCATTCTTCAGTATACAGTAAAAAGCTTCTTTGGATGACTTTGATGATCCATATCAGGCTGGCAAATATGTACATTGATCTGTGATGGTTCCAGTTTCCTGCTGGATGTTGCTACAGCATCCGGGGCTCCGGAGCCTGACTGAAGAGCATGTGCAATGGGAATATTAACAATAACCATAGATTGGAAACACAATACATGAGATCACAGCTATTGCAGCCCCTTTACAAACCAATGCCCCTAAAATAAAATAATGCTGCATTTGATATTTCTCTGAGCAAGATTCAAAACATAAAAAGAGGAAATTAAAAAATAAGTAGTGTGACAGAAATAAGCCAAATATTTTACCTGCTAGAGGGCATTCTAAAGAATATTTTTTCATTAATGGCCTGGTAAGGAAAACACAGACTACAGTTTGCACGGGCCCCAAGGGCCTCATAATTGCTTGTTGATGAGGTTGGGCATCAGGGCGCTACATGGTCATTAGTAAATCTCAGGGAGATCTTAATTTAGGGCCAGGTTTCTGTTATATAAATGAGCTTTAAAGTAGGCTCAAACCATCCTTTGTAGCTACAGATTTATGGTTATAAATGCTGCATCTGAAAGTGCCAAACAAGTGTTTTCTAGTTTATTATGTATCATTTGGAGTGAGTTTCTTTACCCCCATGCTCTAATATCTTAAATAGCTACAAATGCTCCCCTTAGCTCAGCTTCCCCTATTCACCCTCCCAGACCACTGCTTTGTTTTCAAATAGAGATTAGAAAAGTATAAAGCTGCTCTCTCACTGCTGGGAGAGGGAGCAGGGTAATAGGAAATGCCAAGAGAATCACTGGAAGACATCACTGCTTCCTCTATGAACTTTGAAGGTGAATTGCTCCACAGTGTTTGCAGCTACAAAGAGTTTTGAGCACTTGTTTAAGTGCTTGTTAAGAATATATAAATACCTGATTAATATATAGCCTGGCTGCAGGTTCACTTTCAGTACATTATTTAATTACAGCTTTAGAATAATGTACTATGCATAACAAAGGGGACAAGTGCCACTGCTGTCCAATTAACAACCAGTCAGGTTCTTGTGTCTAGTACAGGACAGAAAGAGAAAAGTGATGCCGAATAGCAGCTATGGAACAGAGTCACAGTTCTTTAGTGGATTCTATACAGAGAAGCCTCACTGTTCACTCATTCTGAAGCTGATATTTCCAGTACGACTGCAGTGTATATGTTTATTTTCAGTTTGACGATGACAAATCATTCATTGTTGCTCCATATCTTGTCTCTGCCAGCTCTACCAAATCTATAATTATGTGACATGCAGAAAATGCATAGTTTTCAACACAGGAGAAAATGTATCTAATGTTTGCTAAATGTGATTCAATAGGAAGCGCAGAGCTGCTATTGTCAACAGGAATTGATGTACAAACTAAGCGACCAGCTGGCGTGGCCCGTCAGCCCCCCAATTTCAAAGAGAACATACATGAATTATGCATAACATCTCAGATCGTTCGAGTAAGGGCAGCCCTGCAGCCGCATGTATCATGTCCACTGTGACTCAGTCTGCACACAGAGAATGCACAATGTCCACATGAAAAGTTACTCTAAATAGTCATGTAAGGAGTAACCACCCAAAATATATCTATCCTCTGTGGGAGCACATCAGAACTTCAAATTATTGATACATTGGTACTCTTAATTAGAACTCTACACTTCTTATCTCTCTCACTAGTAGATTCCACTAGTAAAACCCCCCTAGTAGATTTCCAGCTACATTTCCCACCACACAGTCTCCCTCCTGCTGCTGAATTCTTCCCAAAATAAATCAAATGTAAAAAATTCTAACAAGAATAGGGTGACATGCTCAGAATAAATAAGGCAGGTTAACCACACCGTCACCAATCTGGTTCTCAGTTTTGGGTGACCTGACCATTAAATAAAAAAAACCCTGTTTCTGTACAATTCGTTAAGCTGAATTCCAAGAAACAGTAAAAAAACACCACATAACACAGCTGTATATTTTTTTTAATGTCCTAGAATGTATTATTAAATGCCATTGATTAAAGAAAGTGAATTTGACTTGATTTCTGGCACTTGTTATCCCACATAAAATTCACACTAGGAGTAGGAGATAAGCATCCGAACATGTGTACTATATGAATATTAGCTGACAAGGCATGTTATTACAGGAGGTGAGAGTAGAGGGATAGAGGGATAACACATCAGTATTCTGCTGCTTCTTTACTATCTAATCACAGGACTCCTGCAGGGAGGTGACAAGTCTGCATTGCTTATCTGCAGCTGAGAAAACTGACTTTACCAACCTAGGTCTGCTGTGTGGCAGAGAAGAAAATCTCAGGACTGGCTGGGCAAAACTGGAAATCCTTTGGCAAGTAAATCAGCTCCTATATGTAGCACTACCCCCTTAGGAGTTGCTAGAGATTTGTGTCCCCCTATAGTCCTGCACAGCCAGGAAACACGCATTTTCACATAGACTTGCATCCAGGAGACAGTAACCAGTCATTAATGGATTTTATTAGTAGACTTAGAACTTGGATTGGGTAAGGGCTGTATAAGATGCTCAGGAGTAACTGCAATAGAGGACAAACTCCTTTGCAACTATGTACAAGTCTTTACAGCAATATTTATCTTATGGAGAGCTAGCCAGCATCTCCTCTAGTATCCCTCCAGACCTCAGATTCTCCTAATCTGGCTGCCTGAAGGAATCCCTGGACAGGGGATCCAGTGCCTGTCACTTTAAATGTAAGATAGTTCCAGGTAGGCAGCTAATCCAGTTTCTCACTGAAATGCTCCTTCCCCTTTCTGGCCCAGGGAGTGTAGGTTTACTCACTCAGTCATTTATCTGTGAGCGAGTGGTTTGGTGCCTGCTACCAGGCCTTCTAGGTGGGGCACTCCTTCCCTGCTGCACAGGTGATTCTCTCTCTGGGGCCAATGAGGTGATGAGCTCTCCTCCTTTCCAACGTCCCTGCCTGGAGGTGATACCCTTTCCATCTGAGCTCCCTCCCAGGCTGTCCTGGCCCAAACCAAGCCTCCTGTTGGGGATTGGCCAGAATCCCTTGAGAGTTCAAACCAGCCACTCCCTCCCACTGCTTCTAGAACTTTCTCCAAAGTTCTAGTGCAGGAGTTTCCTGACCAAAATTTGACCCCTGTGACAATTACACCTGGGCTGCTACTCGGCTCTTCTAACTGAAGATTAGACTCTAGCTCACCCTAGATACCTAGGAGGGTGCTATACATATACTGTATGTATTCTGTGCATTTGGATGTTTGCAGATATTCAGCTTTAAAGCTGAATTTCAGGAATTCAACAACTTTCTAAACTCTGCTGGCTTACTATGGGTTAAGTCCAACAAAGTGCATGCCACCTTGTGGACTTATCTCTTCGATTTATATCTGACAATTTTACTGAGCACTGGGAGTTCAGCTATCATTACATCCCTGGCACTCTGGCAGGAGAGACACTTCCTTCTCATACAGCAGCATCTCTGCAACCTCTCCCTCCTGCTGCTCATTCAAAGAAGATTTTATAGTTTGTGAATGGGTTCATATAATACAAAGCACTCTGTGATTGGGCAGAAGAGCAGGGGTGGGTAGAGTGGCTGCATTTGACTCCAAAGATTCAGGAGCTGAAATAAGCAGGTCCAGCATTGGAGTGCTGGAAGTATAGCAATATCTATGCTCCTGGCAGTCAGTAAAAATAAAAATTGTAAATTAAAGAGCTAAGACCATGAGGTGGCATGCACCTTGCTGGACTTAAACCTCACTAATCCAGAACATTTTCAAAAGCGGCTGAACTCCTTGACTTCAGCTTTAAGGTTTTTCATCCTCTTAGCAAACATTGGTGGTGTTGTTCTAGACTGCCTGATGTTTTAATGGCTGCTAGCCTGATTGGTTTCTATGAGCCACTGCTCTCTACTGCATTTAGCCCATGGCTCCACAATGCCAAGTTTCATGACCACTTATATTTTGAAGATTAGTAATATCCCTTGTAGATCCATTTTAGTGTCATTATCCTACTAGTATTTTGTTTTGTTTATCATGATAACACATTCAGCACACAAGACTGAAGCTAAAGTGATTGTCAGTTTAATAATTATCCTAATATTCTTTCCAAAGCTTCTAGTGCAGCTAAATTCTTGGGAATTAGGAAAGTTTGGAGGATAAAGCAGTTCTCGAGATTTAAACTCAACACCACCTGTTTTTATTCCATTAATATTCCTTTTCATTTTAGAGTTTTGGTTCAGGTGTTGTTTAAAAGTTGGCAGAATCTAAATGCTAAAATATTAGTTCCTGCTAAATTAATGTAACAGATGGTTTATTCCAAAGTAATTTCTAGTGGCAAAAAAACAACATCTCTGTAATTAATTTGTCAAAAGGAAGGGGGGGCACTGTTTTATTGCATCTTGGCCAAACTACCAGGATGGGGAGCTCCCCACTGAAACTCTATTACTGAATGCAAATTTGTTCAAAAGGCAGACGCTTTGTAGAGAGCAATCAGATGTTATGGAAACGGTGGCACATGGGTGACAATATTAATCTTTTTTATGTGTTTAGTCTATTTCTGGCCATATAAAAAATGTTCCATTCGACAAAAAATTTTTTTTCCAATTGTTGTCAAGAAATCCGAATTATACTGTTTCTACATTTTGCTCTTAAAGGATGAAGGATGGTTTAATTTTGACACAAAAATGTTGACCCAGATTTTTTTTCTCACCAGTCATTGGGCAATTAGGCACCAGATTGTTTGTGTATCACAGTTTATCCACTAGTATTGCCCTCATGGACTTTAATGCCATGACAATATTCATCACAGAGAACATCACATGAAAACAAATTTTGTCTGAGACTCAGGTTAAGGGTTAAAGTGTACCTGCACTCTCAGTAACACTAGTAAAAGGTAAAAAAGCAACGTAAGCCTGTAATTGCAGTGTGTTCAGCATGTGCAGCACATGACAGTGTTTGGACCTGGAGAGGGAATGTGTGAGAAGGGGGAGGATGATTGCCTGTTCTACCCATATGTGGATTTGGGAGAACTCTGGCGGTGCTTTATAAGGGGGAGGAGGGGTGGGAGGCAATGAGAAAATAAAGATATGATGGAGCCTCTCATGCTGCCACCTACAGTATGCTAACCGTCACTAGCTTTACTTGATTTTTTTACACAAATTACATTATTTTCACAACTCAGCTAAGAGTCTAATAATTTGGCAATGATTTAATTATTACTTAGGGTATAGAAGTGTTTTTTTTTTTTGGTGGAATTGCCATTTAAGTTATTTAATTTGCATAAAATTTTTAAAGAGAAGTAAAAAACAGTTAAAACAATGTTTGGTTCGACTTTTGTGACTAATAATTGGCTATTGATAATTTTCTAACACACATTACCGTACAATAAAAAAAAAATCTAATTTTATTTTGCAATTTCCCCATTAATTATGAAAAAAATGCAAATTAAATTAAAGTGGAGCTTTATGCCAGTAAATGAAAAGGGGTGAACAGGCAGGATTTTTAATGCAGAAGAGACATGCATTAATAATACTTACTTGCCTATCTGCCCCTGTGCAAATCCGGCAATGCCAAAGCTGACAGAACTCCTGCACATGCACAGGAGCGACATCAACTCAGTCCAGCCAATGAGCTTGGCCATGATCGAGAACCAGAAGCCTGAAGATGTCCGCGGCGTGCAGAGAGTTCGCTGGATTGAAGGTGAGTATAGTTCAGTTTTAAGGCTTGTTTTCTATTTTAAAGTGTTACTAAACCCAGGACCCTGCATTCACTATATCTGGTCTCCCATAGTACACAGAAAATTAAAGTGCAATTATTTTAGTAAATATAAACTGTTAAATAAACCTTTTTTCATCAGCAGTTAGAACAGTCTTGTGACTTCTATCAGTGTTCAGCAGAGCACTGGTTAAAGCTTATAGGAGGAGTTTTCTTTCTGCTCTAGGAGGAAGCAAAACCCTTACCCTCTGTCTGGACAGTGCTGATTGGCCCTGTGCTGATCACATGTACTCTCCCAAGAAAAAAAACCTCTCTAGCAATACACATTAAACTGAGCATGTGCAGAATGGCTAGGGCTTCAGTCTGTCTTATCAAGAGATAAGACATGGAAATTTGAACAAGAAGAGGGGCAGAGAAGACAGGACCAAACAGCCTTTTTTTACATAATACAGAGGATTAACCCCTTAGGTTCCACAATGAGTATAACAAGCATGATTTACTGCATATACAGACTGATTTTACTGTTGTGGGTTTAATAACACTTTAAGTTTTATTTTACTTTTTTTTTTTTACACTACAGAAAAATTAAATAAAGACAGTTAATAAAAACTACAATAAACAAAAATTAAAAAGTGGTGTAGCATACCAAAGTATGCAGGGAAATTAACCAGTTAATCAGGATTAGTTGTAGATAACAGAGATAATAGAGTTAAGTGTAAAAATAGGCAACTCCTGTGTAAAACACAGTGGCAAAAAAGTATGCAAAGCCCTTGGAATTAACCGGGTGCTGGATTCCACATCTAGAAAGAGTGGCCACAGTACTACACTGTCTCCATTTATAGACAATTTGTCTAACTGCTGACTGATGGGTGCCTAAAAACTTTAAGATTACTTTGTATCCCTTTCCAGCCTAAGGCTGGGCATACATTATACAATTTTCTTGAGAATTTTTCATTAGATTTACCAAAAACCATATAATATGAGGTCAAACCTAAACAACACTTTCAATTGTATCCAATTAGGCAGGCCCTTGCACTACATAGTTGAAGGTAAATCTAAAGGGAATTGGGCAGAAAGTGGACAGAAAATTGTATAGTGTATGGCCATTTGTATGCAGATCAACTATTCTTGATCATATGTCTTCAGAGAGCTCCTTTTTGCAAGGCATGGTTCACATCAGCTGATACTACTTATGATCAGAAATCTTAAAATGTTTGAGTTTCTTTTATCAATCAAAGTAGCTCTCAACCACACTTCCAAACTCATGTCATTATTTGGACTCCAGATTTGCAAACTACTGAATCCAATTAGCTTTTGTTGAAGTAATTAGACTATAGGTTTACTTACATTTTCACCAGCACTGTGAATATTTAATGAGTGTGTTCAATGGAGACACAAGAAATTAGAATTCTTTGTGTTATCAGCTTAAGCACATTGGTAAGATTTACTAAATCTCATGAACACAGATTCTGGTGCAGCTCTGCATAGTGACCAATCAACTTCTTTTGATGTCAAAGCGTAATTGAACAAGTTGAAGTTAGAAGCGGATTGGTTACTATGCATAACTAAATCAGATTCTGTCTGCAAGAGTTTTAGTAAATCCCCCCCATTGTGTGTGTCTATTGCTTTGACTTGGATGAGGATCAGACCACATTTTATGGCAAACTACTGCAGAAAACCAGTTAATTCCAAGGGATTTACATACTTTCTCACTGTAAAAGAGATTCATTAAAAAAAATAATAATAAACAAATATGTATATATATATATATATATATATATATACTGTATCTTCATAACATAAATATAGATAGAATGTAATTGGCTGCTCCTAACAGCTGTAGCTAACCAAAATTTATAAATTTATGTTGGCATTTTAACAAGCACTGATGCTAAAGCACCTCTACTTCTGCTAATCAGTATTTAAAAAGGTTGCATCTACACAGATCAGGACCTCAGCTGTCAATTTGACAGCAAATCCTGGCATCTACAAGTTGGGGCATGTCATGAGTATATAATATTAAGATGTGCACATCTGCAGAAACTCCTTTCCCCTCTATCAGATCTCACAGACTTGGCTGAAAGCAGTGGGAGTCATTGGCTCCTGCAGCTGTCAGTCAAAACTTGTGAGTAGAGAGTGGGGCTGAACGTGGGCAGTGTGTCTGAATAGATGCAAGCAGCTTGGCTCGGGAGTGAGCCCACAAAAGTGACCACCATAGGAAGCCGCTTCCTATGATGGCCATTTGGCGGGGGGAAGAAGCCAGACACACCGGCGGGGGACCTGAGAAGAGGAGGATCGGGACTACTCTGTGCAAAACTATTGCACAGAGCAGGTAAGTATAACATGTTTGTTATTTTAATTTTTTTTTTAAACTGAAGCTTTAATATCATTTCAATTGGTTGAGGTTTCATGACAAGATTTTCATTGTGTTGATGAGCTACCCATATGTAAGAAAAATATTTTTTAAATATATTTTAAAAATATTCTTCCCAATATATTGACATATATCTAAAATGCTAAAATTTTGGCCATATTCAATATATTTCAAAATGTATTTCAACACATATATATATATATATATATATATATACTGCTTGTTGAAATGGATTTTTATTACAAAATATATGAAAAATATTTTTAAAAATACATTTCAAATATACTGTATGTCCTTAAAAATACAAATTTACATTTTTGGAATGCATTTACAAATATATGTAAAAATATATGTTAAAATGACTTTTTTATATGTTAAAAAAAATCTGAAGAATATATTTAAAAAGTATTCTTCGTTTTTTTCTAACATATAAAAAAGTCATTTTAACATATATTTTTACATATATTTGTAAATGCATTCCAAAAATGTAAATTTGTATTTTTAAAGACATACAGTATATTTGAAATGTGTTTTTAAAAATATTTTTCATATACTCTGTAATAAAAACGCATTTCAACATGCAGTATATATATATATATATATATATATATATATATATATACTGTATATATATATATATATATATATATATATATACAGTTGCAAGAAAAAGTATGTGAACCCCTTGGGATTACGTGGAGTTTTGCATGAATTGGGCATAAAATGTGCTCTGAACGTCATCTAAGTCACAACAATAGAAGAACACAGTCTGCTGAACATAATACTACACAAACGTTAGATGTTGCCATGGTTTAATTGCACATAACATGTAAACATTCACAGTGCAGGGAGGAAAAAGTATGTGAACCTTTGGACTTAATAACTGGTTGACCCTCCTTTGGCAGCAATAACCTCAACCAAAACTCCACGTAATCCCAAGGGATTCACATACTTTTTCTTGCAACTGTATATATATATATATATATATTTTTTTTAAAATTATTATTTATTTATTGAAATATAATTTGAAATATATTAAATATGGCCAAAATTGTAGCATTTCAAATATATGTTGATATATTTGGGAAGAATATTTTTAAAATATATTTCAAATATATTTTTCTTCCATGTGGGTAGGCTTAGGGGCTATATTAATATAAAGCATAGATAGCTATTTCTTTTTTTCTTGTGACAAATACAACGCACAGAAAACATTGTTTATACTGCAAAGTTGTGGGCTATTTCTCCTTCCAAACCTCCAAAGCCAAGTTGTTTTTCAGTAGCTGGAAATGCATGCATTGTAAGATGTATCTGGGCTTAGTAGAAAGCCCTCCAAGGCTACTAATGAATAGTTGTGCTCTAACTATTTCTTGTATCCTGCAGTTAACAGTATCCTATGAAACCTTTGTTAATCTAGAAGTTGGTTTTTATTAAATAAAATTAAGCGTTTCCCTTCGGGGCTTGCTCAAGACCTTAATACCCTGAGACGACATTAATCCCAGGTGTAGAACCGCACAAAAACGCACCGGGATCTGTCATTTGGTGAGATGTAGCTGGCTCGATCTGTCTGCTTTTCTCCCTAATGCTGATGCAGTGTAATACAAACCCATTTAGCAGAGCTTCTGTGTAAAACAAAGTCTGCAGAGATGGAGAGAACAAAGTGTAATGAATCATGTGTATCTCCTTCTGTATATGACAGGGAGTAAAAGAAATACAGCTCAAACTAAGCATAACCATTCATCACCGTGCTACAGCCCGTCCCGCAGTGCCAAAAGCAACCATGTCATGTAAATTATACCGCTCCATGACATTGTAAAATAAACTCTTTCACTTATTAACTCCAGTTGGGTTATAATAAAAGCTGAATGGAAGAGCTGCTCTCCGGCCTGTTACTTGACATGTCAGATAGCATCTCCAGTGGTCAGATGGGGAAGGATGGTGCAGTCACATAGTATCACAACACATCTGCTCTTTCTTATCCTCTGTATACTAGATTACAATACAATGCAGCCATCTCTGATAGAGCTGATAGTGTGTGTCTAGCCACTTTTATCTTCACTTCCACGATCTCTCTTGGTGTTTGAAAATATAACAATCTCTATGACCACCCTGAATATTTTTACGTAATCTTATAGGGAATGTATTGTGGCTTTGTTTTCTTTCTTTATTTGGTCTTTCTTTCCTTCTACAAAAAAAAATAAATAAAAATATGCTTTCGAGCTAGCAAGTGCGGCTTTATTCTTTTTTCCACTAATGTTTCCGTGTTTCCTTATCACCTTCCTTAAAAAGTACTGTTTACAGGACTCAGTAGCTCAAGCTGTCATTTACATGTGAATAAGTCAGTGTAGTGACTCCTCACAGTGGCACATCCTTTATCAAGCATCTAGGTCCACAGTTTCAAAGAGACAAAGCAAGCCTCTATACAGTCAGGTACTGCTGTGTCCTTTATTAAAGCAGAACTAAAGGTAACACTTTTGTTCACTTTGTATAGAGTAAAGAAGAGTTAGAACCTCTATCAGGTTTTTTTTTAATTTGTGTCCCACTGGTGAGATTTCTCTTTACTTCTTGCCCCATAGACAAAACAAAAAATGAGCGAAAATCCATTCAAAGTCAGGGAATCCCTGGTTGTCACCAGGGTCACTAGAACTAGTGTCCCCACTGGAAGATTTCCTCTCTGTGCCTGTTCTGGTGAAAACCCAAAACTTTGGATTTTCTTTCACTTTCACTCTTGGTGATAATGGTAAACAGGACAAAGAGAGGGCAAATTATGGGGACACAGCAATACAAACCCGACCTACAACTTAAAAAGTTTTGCCTTCACTTATACTATAAGATATTCTAAAGTGCTCTGGGAAAGCGGTGCCCATAGCGAAAAAGAAAGAAAGAGAAAATAGCGGAGGGCCGACATGACTAGAAGAGGGGGTAGGAAAGACAGAAAAGGGTTAAGTAAAGGTGGGAGATAGTGAAACATGCAGGTTACCTGAATAGTGATGGGTTTTCAGGGTGGGGTCCTCGACACCTTGGGGAGTGGTGGGGGTCGGACAATCCAGTGCAGGGGTGGCAGCGGTGGAGCAAGCTTCCCTCCCTCCCTCCCTCCCTCCCTCCCTTGGGGTTTGTTTGGTTTTTTTTTTCAGTTCCCAATTTGTTCTGGCTCTGGGGGCGGTTGTTGGTCTTTGGAGGAGCCACATACTTTTAAGCTAAAGTGAACGGTTTGGACCCATCGGTGGTATGGTGTGCCCGGGTGCATTCCGGATAACCGAGGATTAACTGGAAGGTGGAGGTTCTGCACTGCGGATGGTGTGTTTTGTCCCCGAGCCAGTGTGTTGCGGCTGGAGGCCTAGTATTAATAATATGGTTAAGGTTCTGCAAGGGATATCAGTTTTTTGTTTGGTGCCTTCGAAGACCAACAACTTCTCCTGTATGTTTCTGTTTTAAGGAATGTTTTTTGTGTTATTGAACTTCAGCTGGTAATAAAAGGCTGTGATGGTCATTTTACTCCAACAGTGTTTTGGTCTTCTTTATTGGTATATTTAAGGGTATATCGAGGTGTAGGGGTCTTAACTAGCAGTGAGCACAGGGCCACTAAAGGACGTCGGGCCCTCAGGTCACCTTCATGAAGTCTGTTTCTGATTGTTTGGTCAGAGACATTCACACCAGTGGCCTACTGGAGATCATTTTGTAGGGCTCTGGCAGTGCTCATCCTGCTCCTCCTTGCACACAGGAGCAGATACGGGTCCTGCTGATTGGTTAAGGACATTCATCCAGCTCTCCTAGAGTAACTACCAGTCTCATGGAATCTCCTCCATGCTCTTGAGACCGTGCTGGGAGACAGAGCAAACCTTCAGGCAATGGTACGTATTTATGTGCCATCTTAGAGGAGTTGGACTGCCTGTGCAACCTCTGTAGGGTCCAGGTATCGCCTCAGGCTACCAGTAGTGACGCTGACCCTAGCCAAATGCAAAACTAGTGAAAAGATGAGTAGGGAAAAAAATGTCAGTGGCCTCCAGTCCTGTTTTGGGGGTTGTCTCATTGTTGCCCATCTAGTGCACCTGTTGTTAATTTAATTAACACCAAAGCAGCTGAAACTGATTAACAACCCCTTATGTTACTTACCTGACCAGATCAATATCCCAGGAGTTTAATTGACTTGATGCTATACTCTGATTAACCTCCTTAGCGGTATTCCCGAGTGTAGCTCGGGGTAACATTTCAGTACCAAAAGCGGTAACCCCGAGCTACACTCGGGAATACCATGCGGCGCTGCTCCGGCATGTGTTCTTCACTTACCTTACCCTGCGCTCCCACGATGTGTCCCCTGCAGCGTCCCCGGCCATCTCCTCCGGCCGATGCCGGCATCCGGCTTCTGTCTCCTGTCCCTGTGACGTCGGGACGTACGGGCGCCGCCGCCGCCGGCGGCGGGAAATTTAAAAATTTTAAAAAATGTCATTTTTTTTTTTTCATTTTACACAGTAAAACATTGCTGTTTCAACCTATTTCACATACATATTGTCCCTACTGCTTTGTCCTGCGCCCTGCCTGCATTTTGTCTGTTCTTTCTGCCTGGAAACTGAGAAATGTCCATGGCGTCCAAAAAGTGTCCCTTTAGGTCAAAAGCGGTTTAGATCAGCTAGAGAACAGCGATAGTAAATCAGAACTACTTGCAGAATTGAGTGATAATGATTCGTGGGGGAAATTCGTCATCAGAAACTGAAAACGATTTTGCGACTGAGCTCAGCAATGTGCGAACTTGGCGCTCTATTTCACATTTCAGTGTTTTTGGTTTGATTATATTATTGAATTAAATTTTTTATTATTTTTATATTATTTTTATGATTATTTATTAAATTATAATTTATGATTTTGTGTTTCAAATTTTATCATACCCGGGATGTTTACTAGACTCTTGTTCGGACAGATTTCAGTGAGTTTTTCCTAAAAATTACAGCCTACAATAAAAAAAATACATATTTCCATGCAAAAAAATGGTACCGCTTTCAGCACCAAAAATCTGAAATAATCATACCGCCAGGGAGGTTAAAAAGTGTTTCTTTAATTTTTTTGAGCAGTGTACTTAAAACATTCAAACAAAACTGACCATATTCCTTTAAAAGCTGCAAAGGCAGACTATATAGCACCTAATGTTTACCAGCAAAACTGCTGGAATAAGCATCATTTGTGACAATTGACATGCTCTTTGAGTGTCAGCAACTATAGTTTTCTCACATTGATATTTTATGCTGAAAAATCTCTATGATATTTCAGCAAATGTTCCCCCGTATCTTCACTGCATGTGTACATATAGAAAATGGGCCTAACAGGGGGGAATAATGGGTTGAGGCAGAGAACAGTATGTGCACATACTGATTTCTTAACTCCTTTTGCCTTTTTTTGGAAAAGAAAAGCAAAACCCCTCTTTTGTGAGAAAAAAAAATAATAAACTACTCTGTATGTTTTTTAAAATGACTTTTTTTTTATTTTAGTCTACCCATAATTTATTGCTAACAAGTTCAAATTACTCTTTCTAACATCACTGCCAAAAATACTCTTTGTACAAAGGACTCCAGAATTTTTTCCCACATGCAATGAGTGTTAACTTTGGCTCTTGGCCACCTAAGGGGATGCTGTGGCTGCTGAGAACCAACTTGTAATACTCCTTTGTTACCACGCCATTTTCAGTTTTCTATGCTGTGATAGTTTGACTGACAATTATTTTGTCATGCAACACTGTCCCACATTTTAAATAATGTTTTAGATACACAGATAGATAGAGCTTTCTTTTAGTGGTATCTAAAACATTTCCCTTACTTTATTTTATAAATCATATGAAATCAAAATGCCCGGACAGTATGACCCCCCCCCCCCCCTCCCCAATAGCCATTTTTGGAAAAGAGATACCCCAGGGTAAAATCTTTTTTTTTTGCCACAGTTTTTGGTTTGAGAAATAATGAGACATTGGTTGGTAATGGTGTGCCTATATAACTCATCATTAAAATGGTTGTAAAGGCTCAATGTTTTTTACCTTCATGCCAATGGCTGCGGCTCTTAATCACAGCCAGTGAGCCAATGCACAGAGAGAGGGGGCGGGGCTGAGCCACAGCTCTCTGTAAGAATGGACACACAGAGCAGTGGCTCAGGAACGAGACTGCTTGGGTGCCCCCATAGGAAGCTGCTTTCTATGGGAGGTCTTGGCAAGAGGGAGGGGCCAGGAGCACTGGTGGGGGACACAAGAAGAGGAGGATCAAGGCTGCTCTTTGCAAAACCAGTGCACAGAGCAGGTAAATATGACATGTTTGTTATTTTTTAATTGCTTTTAATATCACTTTTAGCCCTGGTTCACACTGATGCTGTGCAGAATTTGCAGCATTTTAAGTGCGAATTCTGCACTGCATCAGAATCGCACCCCGTTCATGCGAACTGCTGTGGGTGTGTATTTTAAGTTAACAACACCCCGAAAACGGTCCGCAAATTGTGGTGCGATTTGCAGAATCAGATTGCATAGATGTGAATACCCATGCAATCCGATTCTATTGCAGACCAAAAAAAGGTCCTGCATGTTTTTGGTGCAGGTGCGGTGCGATTAGAGCCATACAAAATGTATGGCTCCAATCGCACTGCACACAAATCGCATGTGATTTGCACAGGAATGCGGTGCGGTTTCTGTGCAAATACAATTTACCGCACCGCATGAGGCTTAAAGTGATATTAAAGCTTCAGCTTTTCTAATAATAATCTGATAATTTTCAAATAATAAACATATCATACTTACTTGCT
The DNA here is from genome assembly GCF_062004578.1 of Staurois parvus. Lineage (NCBI taxonomy): Eukaryota > Metazoa > Chordata > Amphibia > Anura > Ranidae > Staurois > Staurois parvus. Next base: position 5,144,799 of record NW_028318072.1, read on the forward strand.
CAGTGCAATGCTTTTGCAGCGAGCAGCTCTGATCCTCTTCTTCTGTGGTCCCCCACCAGCGCTCCAGGCTCCTCCACTTTGGCAAGTGCCACTTTCTATGAGAGTAGTCATGTAGGCTCACTCCCGAGCTGCCCTGTCTGCATCTATTGACACAGACAGTGCGAATCCTCCCAGGATTTGATTGACAGCAGTGGGAGTTATTGGCAGAAAATGCATTCACGTAAAAAAAATATGCAGGCTTTAGAACCATTTTAATGTATAGGTCATACACAAACGGGAGGTAAAGGGGTTAATGTACAGGTCACATACAATGAGAGAATGGAGATGAAAGGGTTAATGTGCAAGATGAGTGAGGTGAAGAAGTTAATATATAGGTCACCTAGAGACAGCAGGCGATCTACAGAAGAAGAAGAGAGTAAAAAGGTTAAATACACGATTCTACAGCCAATTACAACCCATCATCATGAATCATCTGCTGCTGCTGCTTCTCATCCCTTCATTCACAAATGCTCATTGATACATACTCACTTCCCTTCCTTCCTCCATTGTAATAGGGAGGGGGAGGGCTCTCAAATGATGGCTCAGATCACAACCACTACGGCTTCAGTGCCTCATTGTAGTGATGTGTTTAAAGTGTATCTTAAACCAAAAGCATTTTTTTATCTATTTTTTTTTAGAGATTTACACCCATTTCCTGTCCTGTGGTCAGTAGTTTTACAAAACAGGAAGTAAGGGGAGATCTGCAACAAGAACACAGATGGGAATAAGAATCTGAAAGGGGTTCTAGTCTTCCTCTACTTTACCAAAAAAAAAAAAGGAAAAAAAAATACTTCTGTTAATGATGCTGTCGGGGAGTTTCCCTCACTTCCAGTCTGGTAAAATGTTGTCAGCAGGACAGGAAGTGAAGGTAAATCTAAAGGAGCTTTATATAGCAGTAAAAACCTGAAAGCAGTACTAACTCTTCTCCACTCTAAAAAGGCCCCTTTCACACTGACAGTCCAATCAGGTCCACCTGTCAGTTTTTCAGGCTGACCCGATTGGACCATTCATAACTCTGTATGGAGCAGCGGGTGTCAGTGGACATGTGTTTGCTGACACCCACCAGCAGGGGCGGACTGACCATTTGGAAACTCGGGCACTGCGCAAGGGCCCGGGGTCAGTAGGGGGCCTCATGAGACGCCCCTGGTACCTTTTTCATAGGCTTTTTTGAGTTTGGGCAAGGACACAGGGGCCCCATGATCCCCTATTGCCCGGGGGCCCCATGAGTTGTCAGTCCGCCCCTGCCCACCGGCAACCGATCCGATCATGTATAATAAAAACAGACAGACGGGGATCCATTCCACATCTGATTGGCGGATTGGATCAGATGACAGTCAGACGGAAATCGACAGGTGGTCCGTTTACATCCAAATGTCCCGTAGAAAACAGCAGGCTGTGTCTGTATCCGCTCTGCATCAGCGGAGCGGACACAGACCTGTTATCCGTTTGCTCAGCAGGGAGCAAGCAGATCCACTGACAGGCCCATCTGAAAGGGGCCTAAGTGTGCTGGAATATAAACTGAGCTTTGCATACGCAGCTCAGTGTACATTCTACGGTTGATTGTTCACAGGCAGGTAAGTGTATTTTATTGCAGAAGAGACATTGCACGTCTCTTCTGCAATAAATACCCTACCTGTTCACATTTTTTTCTTGTTCAATAGTTTTTATTTAAAGAAAAACTATAGAAATTACAAAAATAAGCAGCGTTTGAAAGTGTCAGAAAGCGCACAAAGTTCACAAAGCGCACAGTGAATAAGAGCGGTAAGTACATTCCATGAAGATAAGTGCTTACATGCAAACTTGTGAGCAGTGAATTACCAAGAGGGGGATAAGGTGTGCAGGTGGGAAACACAATACCAGAATCAATTATCTGTGAATGTGTAGCACTGCACCACAAATAAATATATATAATGTGTCACAAATGTGCACCAAATGCACAGTACTCTAAATCATACATCTAAGCAGCTAATAAATTACAGTGATGAAACCCAATTCCTCAAAAAATCATATGAATCATAAGTGAAAATTAATCCAAAATAATAAACTCAGTGATAAACAAAATAATTAATTAGTAAAGTGCAGCCCATAGCATTCCTATTTTTTCTAGTCTGTGTGACCACAAACACCAGTGCTGTACGCATGACTCTCACTGTCAAGTGAATACACTCACTTGTGCTCAAGGTGGACTCGCACCTTCAAATTCATCCACAGCGGTCTTAGAGCACTTTCCCAGCAAGATAGGGATCTCAGATGCAGCTGTTTGGTACTCTTTTGGCTCATTATTTAATTCACCAGCACATGATCTAAATGCTCAGAACCACATAATACTGACCATAGTGTAGTACAATCAGCATCAGTATTTACTGTACACAGCCAAATACACTCACATTTCACCAGAGGTAATCAAGCATACAGTAGACCATAAGAGCAATACACAAGCCAAGATAATATCTTTGTGCCGGTATCCAGCCTCAATCACTGTCACCCAAAGACTCCTTCCTTACGCGTTACGTCACGCCCCATGTGTCTTCATCAGAGGATCAATAACATCATCAGAGGAACAATACCAGAACCAATGAGTCACAGGGCAATAATTTTAGGCTAGGTTTACCAACAAAAGGAAAATACGAGTTATCACACATCATGTGTAGATGAGACTCGGGTAAGAAGAGGTGGTAAACAATGCTCATGTATTTATTAGCACCAATACATACTTTCCTGTTAATTTTTTTTTATTTTAACTTTATTACTGCTTTAATATCTTTGAAACATTAGCAGGTGAAGACCACAAAAAAAGCTTGCTAAAACCTTTGCCATGTACATAGTTCATTCACAGGAGATTGTTTTTGCCTTAACAGAAAGGAAGTTTTACTTTTTATGTAGTAAATAACACTGCAGGATACTAATTACCCTGATAGCAAACAAACAAAAAGGCAGACTAGCATAGTGCATAAAGTACAGCTTTCCATAGTCAAAAGTCAGCATAAAAAGCTCACACAGAATAGGTCTGTCTTGCCTTTACATCCAGCAGTGGGAAACAAGGAAACCTTGTGTGAACCTCTGCAAGTGGTCTATATGCTGCAACGATCTCTGTAGGTAATTATACAAACTGAAACTGACAATCAGTGGAGAAAATGCTTAACTGGACCTTGGAACTGATTATCCGTTTAAGGGATCCATCCCTTTGCCAAAGCAAGTCTTACTTTTATAGCACTTTGACAAAATGTCCTCATTTACGTATGCATTTGTTTTTATTCAATACCAATTCCCCAATCCTATTTCAGCCTGCAGAATTCATTAAACAGAAAGATTACAGTAGGCCCTGCTGTGCTGCTGTGCCCCGTCGCAGTCAAGTGGCTGGTTGCGACTAAAGTATTAACTTTGCTTTGTTTCAATTCCAATTGAAGTTGCAGAAATACATATGCCGTCAGATAAACTTTGTACCAACAATTTCCATTTTCATAGTCTAAAGCTGGCTTTACACTTGTAGTTTTTCTTTTCGTGTGTGTTCTGCCAGCAGGCACACAGTCGAGGTGTCTGAAGGAATCCCCCCCCCTCCCCTCGCTGGTACATTGTATTCTGACAACGTGGACCCGACATTGCTGGAATACACTGATCGATGGCCAACTTATCAATCTAATGAATGGCTTCTGTTAAGCATAGACAGCTACACGTGGATCAAAAGTTTGCTGTTTCCTGCTGAACTGGCCGAATTTGTATTTGTATTTGGTCAGCTTTATTTTCACCTTACATCAGTTGTGCAGTGTTTCTATATGTGACTGTGCATTACCCTGCCACATCCTGACACATTCTGCCCGACAGGGCCTAGTCATGGCTTAGCTCCATGGGTGGGACGAAACGCAATGGGGGTGTGGCTGGGATGGAGCTAGATTGAGTCTGCTGTCATCTTTCTGATGTATGGGATTGCTTGATGTGCAGCTTGTGGGATTTTTATTCTGCAACAGCCATACCCCTCAGCACAAGCTTCCTTCCATAGAACATGACCCAGTACACTCTGTGTTGTAACAGACATACACCCTCTATTTAATTGCAATACAAGTCTATGGGAGGAAGCTTGTGCTGAGGGGTGTGGCTGTTACTCTGCTGTTGCAGAATCCCTAAACTGCGCACTGAGTAATCCCTTAAAACAGAGAGATGACAGCGGCCAGGGTCTATGTCTGTCCTGGTCACACACCATAAACGTGTTTCGCCCCACCCATGTAGCCAAGCCATGACTAAGCCCCATGGGCAGGGTAAAATGCATTGTGGGTGTGGCCAGGATGGAGGCTGCTGTCATCTCTCTGATGGGGGTTACTTGTGTGGGACTTACAAGACTCTATTTCCATTCTGCAACTCTAAGAACAGTTTAGATGTACTCTTAACCCATCCTGCAACCTCAGTGGAATCCATTGGATCTGGCTGCACAAGACGGAGCGGGGACCCTGAATTGTTACTAGGTTCACAGTGTGACAGCACAGGGCACAGCAGTGGAAGGACAGAAAGCCACATTTACACCAAAAGAAACAGGTATTATTAGACACTTTTAAGCACAGTTAAGTCCCAAATGGTAACAGGACTATAAAGAAATAGAAAAGTGTGAGACTTCAATTAGGCTTTAAGGGGAACTAAACCCATTAATTTAATGGTTTCAAAAAGCAGTTACATTCCCTGAATAACGGTAATGCTAACCATCACATTTGCTTGTGCTCTCAACCAAACTGTCAGACCATCAAATGGCTGGAGTCATAACTGATCACATGTGCATCACCATAACAGTTGCAGATTGAACAGAAGCTGAAAAAGATAGGATGGTTTAGTTCCCCTTTAACAGCATGGTGCAAACTACAGTAGTGTACAGTATCCCATAGCAGCCTGTCAGAAAAGGTTCCTATTAGTCTACCCACTGAAAGCTGCTCAGTGGTTGTTATGAACAAGTCAGATGTGTGTTACAACATTTAGCGGAGCTGGATCACTTGCTAAAAGGTAAAGAGAAACAGAAGTGTTAAAGCTAGACAGCAATTTCTTGCTCAATACAATGAAAGATCAGATATTTCCCCAAGAATCATTTATCAATATAAACATTCAGCATTCCATTTCTGCCAACACAGACACTTTTTGTCACATGCCTCTGCAGACGCAGCTTCGAATTTAGTAGGATTGACACATCATCATAGCATCAGCCAGATCAGCTGATCCTCTTTGGAAATGCAGCAGATTTTGTAAGTCGAAAATAGGCTTGTGTGGATTTCAATTGTTTGACTATATTAGTTACTTTCAGTAACTTTCACCTAAAATTGAATGGGCAGAGTGATAGGGAATCTTTAACTAAACACTTTTACAGCTTGCCACTCATTCTGTTACAACTTGTAGTTCCTACCATACCGTACAGTATGTTCACACACCTTATAAAGCTATCAACCTGGAGAACTATCTACAAGTAGAACTTTCAGGAAATAGACAGTTCGAATCTGAGCATGATCAGCAGGGACCGGACAAGATGTATGTGCAGGCAAGTCAATCCACCCAAGTCAATCCATCAATCAACTTGGGTACAACCAGCATGCGGATTTCTAGTATGTGTTTACTGCCAGTGGCTATAGCCACTAGCAAAATCACTGTGTTCTCTCGGCAGGGATGGCTCCCCGCACTCCCTGCCAGGAGAACAAAATAGCTCTGCGGGAGGGATTCTCATGGTTGCATGAAAGAAAATTGCATTTTCTATGGCGTGCCTAACTGAGCTTGTCCCTAGTCCTACTCTCAACCCACATCTCACTTTTGATCTGTCATTATGATCAACAACCTCACTAACCAACAAAAGGTGGAAAGAGGTAAGACCAATCATGACTTTAGGAAATGATGTCACTCTTTGATCTACAATATATAATAACATACAGATATTTACTTTCAGGCATAGTCCTAAGGTTTAGGAGCTTCAAAAAGGCTCACAATTTAAACTTACAGCCAGCAGTCTCTATAGTTGGCATACCGAAAATGGAGCTGTAGGTATCCATAAGGACTTTAAGATAGTCACCTGAAGTCTGTAAAGGTTTTTGTTACCATCTCTGCCCAATGTTGCTGGGTCTTCAATAACCCCCAGTTTGTGTTCCGAAAAGACCAGTATCTGCTTTTGACTCACACCATGCACTGGTCTGTAACAAAAACTGGGGGTTATTAGGAATTAGAAAAGAGACATTTGAGGACACATTTTGAACAGAAGGAACAATTGGTTCATAAGTGGTGTTAAATAGTACATCTAGGTCAAAGTGGAACAACCATCTATGAACAGGGGTGGGGCCTTCAACACCATATTATACCAGTTTAACATTTCTACCCTTGTGGTTGACATTCTATGGTGATTGGATTAAGGTGCCTGTGCTATCTGTGTGGCTAAAAATACCGGGATATCTTCCTGACAAGCATTGGAACTGAAGAAGTGTCTTGGGCAAGCCACAAAATGTCTTCACCATTACAGAACATGTCCAATTGAATGTGACTAACTACTACTAAATAAAGCTGTCTCAAGATTTTACATTTTGATGAATAAATGCTTGAGAAAAATAATGCGCTCATAACATTTACTAGGTAATACCACTGTGAACTAGGCTTTCAGGTTTGTAACAAGAACACACAATGTTAAAAACAAACGAAAAATCAGTGCAGCAGAATTTTGTGAATGTAGTTTACTTGATCTTCTGAATTGTCTCTAAAGTCATTAAAAATCTTCCTTGGGTCCCTGCTCTGTGACTCGATCTTCCTCAACATTGGTAGTCTTATGCAGCAGTGGAAAGTGCAATAAATCTGACCAAAATATAGTAAACCATAGTATGTATTCACCTTATTCTACTAGTCTCAACTGAGATGTTTTAATTGAGCGCTTATTAAATAATCACACTCCATTAATCATCTTGGAGCAGTCTAACGAGCCCAAAAAATTGCAAAAATTGAGTCATTCACAAGTAAACCTAGACATTACCTTAGAGTCTGGCAAACGTCCATAGGACTCAGCTACAACTTTTGCACTCTTGTAATAGACCAGGAGTGTACTGCTCTTAGTCAAAATTGTGCTGCCAGTCACTTCACAAGGGAAGATGAACTTGTAGCCATTTAGTGTATGTTGGGATTGAGGCCATGCTAATACAGACAGTACAAATGGGGTGGATTATCTGTGCCTATTGAAATCTCTATCAATGTCAGTCAAAAGGATGGGGGAGGCAAAACTGCTACATTGCCTAGGGCTCCATTCTTCATTAATTAATCTCCATAGAAAATTCTTTAATAAAGTATTTTAAATGGAGGTCTAGGTGATTAGAGATGGGAACAGGGGTGTAACTTACTCACAGCAATTAAAAACTCTTGCTCTGTCAAACCTGCAAGCTTATCAGTTGCCCTGCACTTACAAATATGTCAAATTACAGCAACTAGGTTGCATCTTTCTGCAGACTTTTGGGGTGATCCTACTTCTTTGCCACATTCATAGTATAAAAGTCAGAACCAAAATGGAAGAACTTTGGAATGATGCCTTACTTCATTGACATGTTAGTTTGAGACTGGGTGCGCAGCCTATGGGGGCATGACATTTTTCTTCCTTTGTCAAAGATGTGACAGACTCTGCGGATCTTTCCAAGTGACTGTGATTGAAACTTTAGTTCCCCTTGCAGTTCATCTTCTTTCATGAGATAAATCATTATATCTCATTTGTATGCAACTTGTAAAGGGAATAATGCTGCCCTCGGGCCAGCATGAATATTTCAGGGGAAGAAGAGATTATAATTCCATTGAAATGCTTTTGTTAATCTTCTTTTGAAAGGGTTTGACAGGTATACAGTGGTAAGCATGTGAGAGGGGGTCACAGGGGTGCAGGTGTAGACCCCGAGGCACCACCTAGCCCTGCATGTAACACCGCATGTCAGTCTAACCGCGCTAATACAAAGACTTGCCAGAAATATGACCCAGACCGGATACATTTTAATATACAAGTACATCATCTCTAAGGCTTTCTCTATATTTCCCATAATATGCAGAATGCATTAGAAAATTGCATTGTGGCATTGTCTAAGCTAAACATTCATGATGGAGACTGCATCTATATCACTGGTGGTATACGATCACCTGCATTACAATTGTCTTTTTAGTTTTACTTAAATGTAATAATGACTGTGATACCATGATTGCTTTTCTTGTTAAAGTAATAATGTTTTATTGCAGCGGGTGCGTTGTGAGAAGAAGCGCTGTAAAGGCGCTCTGAAAATGCAATCATATATATGTAAAAATATTCCGAGAACAGCGCCATTTGCAGATGGAAAGATTAGTTCATGGTTTCTGCTTTCCAAAGTTGGAAGAAAGGTCAGCTCTATTAAAAAACCCTCAACAACGTGGGGAATAAGCCCTCAGTGTGCAGAGATATGTAGAAAGTATGAATGGGATGTTTCTTAAAGAAAAGGTCAAATTCTGGGTACAGTTATTGTTTACTGAAGATTGTGTAAGTTCTCTTATCCTATAAAATGTATAATGTGTAAATAATGTGGTGTACACAGTATATTTATTAAGGTACCTGCTTTTTTTGGTATATTTAACAATTTAAAAAGTAGTGGAGCAGAGTGACTCATGGCAACCAATGAGCTTTAATTTTTTTTATTAAACAAAGTCACCTTTCTTTTGTTTATTACAGCCAATTGCTTGACTTCTAGATTAATTCTCTCACTGGAGACACCTTTATGGTGACAACTGTCAAACTATAGACAAAACTTTTTTTTTTAGGTTTTAGAGTTATGATGGGTTAGATCCACTGTCAGGTCTTTAATGATGTCTGTGTTCCCATTAGGGAGATTTACTGTCTCGAATTGTCCTATCACCAATGTCACCGTGAATATAAGTGAGGGTAAATTCAATATTTCGAATTTCCACCAGAACAGGAATAGAAGGGAACTTTTCAAATAGGAACACTTTTTTCTGTGAAAACTATGAGAGAGTATCCTCTCTCTTTCTATTGAATCTACAGGAGAGGAAGTGACATGAAATCTCCCTGAGACACAGATGGCAAGTGGTGTTAATCCTTCCATACTTTATCTAAAATAATAATTGAATATTATTAAATAATATATTTTTAATAATAAGGCCCCTTTCACAAGGGTGATCCAATCAGGTCTGCCTGTCAGTTTTTCACGCAGACCTGACTTGGATGGTCCATGCATCCCTATGGACAGGTGGGAGTAAACAGACTTCGGTCCATTTACACCCGCCTACCTCCTGGTCAAATCTGATCCGCCAGAAAAAAAATGATGGGGATCCATCTTCTTCTGCTTACTTTGTAAAACCACCACAGGAATCACAAAAATGTTGCCAACATCCCAAAATAGTACAGACAAACGTTTTTTCCCGATTGGTAGAACAGGTAGGACTTTGCAGGCAACTCAACTCAACATAAAAAATATACAAAAAACATTTTATTATAATCTTCTGCTTAGGTGGATCAAATTGGAGGTATTGGGGTGTAAATGAACAGTCCATTTACACCTGGCTGCTCGTAGAGCAGAGCGGGGTTTAACCTTGTCTTCTCTGCAGAAACAGAGCAGGCGTGAAATGCCATCCGCCCGTTCTGCTCCAATCAGTGGGGGATCTGTAAGTGGATCCCCTGCAAAACTGAATCTTCCCCATCTGAAAGGGGCCTAAAAGTTTTAGCTTTAGAACAGGGGCGGAGTGACCATTTGGAAACTCGGGCACTGCCCGAGGGCCCGGGGTCAGTAGGGGGCCCCATGAGATGCCCCTGGTACCTTTTTCACAGGCTTTTTTGAGTTTGGGCAAGGACACAGGGGCCCCATGATCCCCTATTGAGTTGTCAGTCCGCCCCTGCTTTAGAAATACTTTAAGTTGTAACTTTATTTTGTTGAGAAAAAAACAATCTCCTCTGGGTGATCTATGTACATTGCAAGGATTTTAATAAACTTTGCAGTCTTACCTGTTTTCCTACCTGGTTGTTCCACTACCTAATTTGGTTACTGATTCTAACCCCCGATTCACATATACGCAGCCGTGTGGGCTGCGTTTTGCACAGGCACGAGAGCCCATTCATTTGAATAGACGTCCGTGACATGCAGGGAAGAAGTCCCTGCACTTCTTGGAAAATGCAGCCCGCATAGAAACCTCGGTTCCCAGTACAGTTGCGTTTTCCAGTGCAGGTGGCATGCCATTAGAACTAATGGCACTGACCCGCGGGTCTGCATTCCTCTGTGCGGGTGGTGCGGCTACACGGATTTTCGTGCAGATCCGCAGCAGCACCACCAGCACAGATGTGAACCTAGGGTGAATGAAAGTGACTAATTCATTTTAATCAGCTGGTGCACTGATAAGAAACAATTCTGTGTCTGCATTCCTTCAAAAATGATTAACCCTTAAGGAGTATCTCACCGAAAATGCCTTTTTTTGCATAGGATGCCTAAAAATTTTGCATGCATCTTAATGCAGAGTCTTCACACAATCAGGGAATTACAAATACTGGGAGCATTCTGTATACCAACTACAGTTAGGTCCATATATATTTGAACACAGGCACAATTTTAGTTTTTTCAGGTATTTACCAAAACATATTCAAGTTATAGTTATATAATGGATATGGGCTGAAAGTGCACACTCTCAGGTTTAATTTGAGGGTATGTACATCAAAATTGGAGGAAGGGTTTAGGAATTACAGCTCTCACGATTAGTCAACCCCCCTTTTTCAAGGGGCCTAAAGTAATTGGACAATTGAATATAATCATAAATAAAATGTTCATTTTTAATATGTTGTTGAGAATCCTTTATCCTAATGACTGCCTGAAGTCTGGAACCCATGGACATTACCAAAGACTGGGTTTCCTCCTTTCTGATGCTTTGCCAGGCTCTAACTGCAGCTGTCTTCAGTTGTTCATGTTTGTGGGTCTTTCTGCCTTTAGTTTTGCCTTCAGGAAGCGAAATGCATGTTCAATTGGGTTAAGATCAGGTGAATGATTTGACCATTGCAAAATATCCACTTCTTTTCCTTCAAATGCTCCTGGTTTGCTTTTACAGTGTGTTTTGGATCATTGTCCATCTGTACTGTGAAGCGCAGTCTAATCAACTTTACTGCATTTGGCTAAATCTGGGCTGACAGTATATCTCTAAACACTGCAGAATTCATCCGGCTGCTTCTGTCTTCTGTCACATCATCAATAAACACCAATGACCCAGTGCCACTGGAAGCCATGCATGCCCATGCCATCACACTGCCTCCACCATGTTTTACAGATGACGTTGTCTGCTTTGGATCATGAGCTCTTTCAAGCCTTCTTCACACTTTTTTCTTCCCGTCATTCTGGTACAGATTAATCTTAGTTTCATCCGTCCAAAGAATGCTTTTCCAGAACTTGTCTGTTGTGAATGAGCTTGTCTTTACCATAGAAAGGATCCTGCGATCATCCACCACTGTTGTCTTCCGTGGATGTCCGTGCCTTTTTATGAGCTCACCAGTGTATCCTTCTTTCCTCAGAATTTACCAAACTGTTGATTTGGCCACACCTAATGTTGCTGCTATCTCTCTGAAGGATTTGTTTAGTTTTTGAAGCCTTACAATGGTCTGTTTCACTTGCATGGACAGCTCCTTTGAACATATGATGTAGGTTCACAGCAATAGATTCCAAATGCAAATACCACACTTAGAATCAACTCCAGACCTTTTACCTGCTTAATTAATGAAGAAATAACTAAAGAGTAGCCCGCACCTGGCCATGAAACAGATTTTGATTCAACTGTCCAATTACTTTTGGTCCCTTGAAAAAGTGGGGTGGCTACTCTTAAGAGCTGTAATTCCTAAACTCTTCATCCAATTTGGATGTACATACCCTCAAATTAAACCTGAGAGTGTGCACTTTCAGCCCATATCCATTATATAACTACAGCTTGAATATGTTTTGGTAAATACCTGAAAAAATCTAAAAGTGTGCCTTTGTCCAAATATATATGGACTTAACTGTATGTACAGTATGCCATCAGGTTGCTATATTGCAATGAATTTTACAGAACATTACAGCTACTGCAGCTTGAAAACTAAAGTTAATCTTTAATAACATTGCAATTGTATATGATATATTATTTGTTTTTTTATTTGCTATATTTTTTTCCATGAAAGTGGAGTTACGCTTTAACACTATTTTAGAAGCATGACTTTTCAATGTAGGTTTGCTTTAAAAAGACTTTATATTTTTTATTATATTATATTATTTATATATGTTATCTGTTCATTTATGTGAGTACCAAAAACCATTAACCCTTTCCAGCCCCCTCATTGCGGCCCTTTAACTGGGTCTTAAGGCGGAGGAAGTGGTTTTCATGTATCACAGGAGCCCTTCCATTGACTCCTTATCATAACCAAAGACCAGGAGCTGAAAAGGTTAGCTTGATCACTGTGCTGGCAGCACTTTTTCAGCACAAAAAAATCAGTCACCATGGACACGTATGTGCCGTGTGTACCCATCTTCCTTGCAGCTGCATATATGCATTAAGTGGTCAGCAAGAGATTAAAACACATTTTTCAGTATGCAAATACTATACTACATATGAATATTTCATATCTACCAGTACTCTGCATCTTTTCACCAAGCTGATGTATATTGCTATGCTGTAAACTCACTGAATAGTCTATGCTGTAATTGTGAACACACATAAGGGCCTGTTCACAGTATTGCAGTGTGATAAATCATGTAGTTGTGTAATGGAATGGCATCATCTTCCCACTGCACTTGCAATGCAGCGCAACATGCTGCAATGCACAAGCATGGTCCCCTACCCCCAAAAAAATACTGCATCATTTTTTGCTTTTGTGGTTTGTTAGTTAGCCCTTTAAAATGAATGTGCTACTTTAACAAAATGCATGTTACTGTATGACACAATGGGGGTGATTTACTAAAACTGTAGCAAGCAAAATCTGGTGCAGCTGTGCATAGAAACCACTCAGGTTCCAGGATTTATTGCCAAAGCCTAAGGCCCCATACACATGGGTCAAATATCAACTAGTATCAGCAGGTTTAATAAAAAAATGGCCAGAATTTGACCCATGTGTACACTTGCCTGTCCAACATTTCAGTCGCTTCTGTTGAACAGGCATGCTGGAAAACCAGCATCGGATCAGCATCAAATGGCTATCAGCACTGACTGGTGTGTTATGTCGGGCGGGGGGTGTCCCCCTGTCAGAACACAATAGCTCAGTGGGGAGATCGCTGTACTAACTTCAGATAGTTAGTACGACAAGCTCTTCCTGAGCTCTTCAGTTTTTTTTGTTTAGCCGCTGGGTTGAACGAAAAAAAAAATGATGGTGTGTACCCAACGTAACTGAACAAGTTAGAAGCTGATTGCTTACTTTGCAGAGCTGCACCAGATTCTGAGCACTCTAGTGCAAATGCACTGCAACAGACCAGGCTGTATGAATGGGACCTTAATGAGTTAGAGAATGCAACAACTAAGAAGCAACTAGTAAGGAGTCAATGTGTGGCATTCCTTTTAAACAGCATGCATGGTTTGCAAAATAAGTGTCATGGAAACTATCTGCATTAAATATTCATAATAAAATAAAAATTCAATACCAATAAAAAATGAGTTTAAATACTTGTTAAAACATTCTTTTTTCCTTTAAAGCAGTAGGCAATGATGTGCTTTAGCAAAGCCACACATACCAAAGAACAATATTTTATTAATCTGCCCGTATATACATTACAAAGATTGCAGCTGAGGGCACTGTTGATAATGTATAAAATGCAGCTAGCTTACGGTATATGAATCGGAGAAGATTAATAAGGCTAAACAGCTTTATGGCCAAAAGCACATTCAGTTCCCAGGATCGATCTGTTCTCTAGCGCAAATACGCCCTCAAAAGGAAAGTCTAAAGGGAAACTGCAGAGATTGACACAATTAAAGAAAGAGACTGTCAAAGGTTAAACTGGTGCTCAAATCGAATAAAATGTGGGGGCAGAACATTAATAGCACCTTCCCTGTTCATTCACTGGGAAACTTGCTGATGGTCCAGAAAGTAGAGTAGAGCTGTAGCACATAACTTCCCCCAGTGGGGCCCAGCTCATTTCAGTCCAATCTTTATAGCCACCATTCTTATGAGGCAGAATAGAGAAACGTGTTGGCTCTCACAGCACAGCAAGGCCATCTCAGTGAAACCGGGAGCTACAAACTCTGATGGGATGGAATGATGGATTCCCCTCTGTGGATGATCCTGCAAGAGTCAAGATCATCAGCAACTCAGCAGTCTGCCCATTAGAAAGCATCGTAAAGGAGATTCATCTTTTCAAATGTCCATATTTAAACTGTCTTCTGCTTTGAGAAAAGGTTGATCTAAAACTACAGCATCTTGGCAGACATATATGTCTGGCATGCATCTGGATTATATAGGCATGCATCTAGACCTAAAAACGAAATATGGAATACAGTATGTAAAAAAGGTATGGGAAATTGAAGAATTTAAAGTGGACTTGCACTCAAAGTAAAGATTTGTTAATTGTGCCTAAGCAGTACAAAATCTACACTTTACCTTACATTCCTCCTGAAAAGTAGCAGTGCACTTCCCTACATGTGACTGTGCCTAGGTAGTCTTGTTCTGTAGCTGGTGGCCCCTCAGCTGTTGCAAAACTACAAGTCCCATCATGCCTCTGCATTTGGAAGTCATGCTTGTAACTGTCAATCTTGCAATGCTTCATGGGACTTGTACTTTGGCAACAGCTGGAGGGCCGACAGTTTGACACCTGTGCTCTAAAGAATTGATGGCTCTGACTGCTAGTTACATGAAATTTGGAGTGAGATTTGATGATGTCACGCCTGTGTTGTTCACTCTTTTCCTTGCTGGGAAGGAAACAGTACCTGAGGAACTGCAGTGCATGAATCTCCCTGCTTCTACAACATTCCTGGGATAGCACAACAATGAATAATGAGAAAACACACTTTATTTCAATTTAATGTCAAATATTTTGGCCACAGTGTTTATTTAAGGGTAACCTCAATTAAACTATTACCAAATAGCTATATAAGCAAAAATAAAGCTTTATTGGCTCAAAAAACACCAAATAATTAGAAAATCCAGTCACAATGTCCCTCCAAGGTTATATTGGATGACAAACGTCACTAAATAAAACACTATGGCAGATTAACAGATTAAAGCCTGGTACACATGGGTCAAATATTGGCTGGCATTGGCCGGGTCAATAGAAACCTGCTGACATTCGGCCCATGTGTACAACAGCCTGTCCCACAGAAGCCAGCCAAACATCCAGCTTCTGTAGGGGGGGCGGACGGCAGTCCCCATGTCAGAACACAATAGCTCATCAGGGAGATAGCTGTACTAAAATGTAATTGTTAGTACAGTGACCTCCTCCTGAGGTGCTTAGTTTTTTTTTGTTCAGCCCACTGGGCTGAATGAAAAAAAAACCTCATAATGTGTATCAGGCTTAAAGGATATTGGGTGAAAGCTTCTGCAAAGATAAGAGAAAATAGAGAGAGGCAATAGCGTCTTTTGTGTATTCCAATGAATGTCCCGCTGAACTCTAGGGACCCTACCATTTTGGGGACTAGTATGCCTGCATTTCTCCTGCTGCTTTTTAGTCATTAACCCCCACCCTAGTAAACAGATCACCAGTCATCAGAGGGTACCTCTGACACGAGAAATCAATGTCATGCATCTGCCAAGTTGGCTGCCTCCACACAGATACACATTATAGAACAAAGTGGACTTCAGGAAACTCACTAATAAACATTCATACATATCTAGTTATGAACACTGCTGTTTCTTTCTTTGTTAGCAATAGCACTATCTCCAGTGAATGCTGGAAATCCTTCCAAATCAAGTGTTTGCTTTAAGTGGACACACATAGAACCAGTTTTGATAAAGCTGTGTGAAGTAAATTGACGAGTCCTGAGCAGGTGAAGACCAGTAATGGAAGACATAATCAAGGACACAAGTATGTTGACACTTTCAAAAGGACACAAGCCAGACATCAGCCATTAATAAACTTCTCAGAAGCAATATCAGCTATTTATATATGGCTGTGCTTGGCTCAGCAGTCCTTTTTTGTGTAGAAGATAAATCAGTAGGGCATAGCTGGAACATCTTGGTGGAGACCAGCTTTCTAACTAATGGCTCATTTATGCTTCCCAATGGAACATACCCGAGGAACTTCTCCTCTCTCTTGTTCTTTTCAGGGATTTGCTGGCCTTTACAATGCTCCCCACTTATACAGGATTAAGACCTTGAAGCAAGTGCTGCTCCAAACGATTAGCCAACCACTCATGCTCTTCATTTATTGAATTACAACTTATATTCTTGCTGTTGTCCTCTGTTGAGGGCTGTACACACTAGCATCCTTTCTCTTTTACCCCTACATTCCAGAAGCTTAGTCCAAGTTCCCTCCCATTGAGTCTCTTACTACCAAGCCTGACATTATCTACTGTTAGTGGCAAACAGTGTAATGGATATTTTTTTTGTTCAGACAGGTCATCCAAAAAATGTAAAACAGACACAGAGTAGCAATAAGAAAAGCCCTCTTGATCAAAGGCAAATTCAAAGCACAGACCACTAATTCTTTGTTCAGATGTGGGGCAGTTAGCAAGTCATTGTTTTTTTTTTTTTTTCAAAATTCCCCTCAACATAAAGGGAAGCTCACAGATTTACTTCACTTCACTTAATATTTTTGTAAATTAGGCCACAGTGCACATCAGTTCACTGCAGACTTTAGTCAATAATTAGGACCAAAGTTTGTTTACTAAGAAGTAAGAATTCAGTAATATCTGGAAGACTAATGGTAGAATCTCAAGTCTTCTCTTCTGAGGCAAAAACTCCCTTTATTAGCTCCACATTAAAAACTGCATGGTAAACCACCGATTCATCCAGATAGGGGCTTATTCACAGAAACTGAGTGGGATTAGGTCAGGGCGAAATAATGTTTTTAAGGTTAAATAGAAGGGAATTTTTTACATCGTTCTGGGGATGTTTTGATCACTTTCTTATAAACCATATAAATGCTGCGCTACATTCAAAATTAAAGTGAATGTGGAATCCAATAATCTAAATCAATATAGTGACAATATTATGTAAATAAATATATAAGTGCTTAATGATAACAAAAATTATCACATCAAACACCCCAAAAAAATTATAAAAACACAAACTAAAATCTATACGCATGTGCATAAATTACACATACATATAGTTATATCACACGTGCAAATGTGAAGTGAAATAATGGCTTATTAAACGCACAGAAAAACAAATCTATAAATGTTGAAGGTGAAAAAAATTGTGAAGTGAAATAATTGCTTATTAAACGCACAGAAAGTCCAATTAAATGTTGAAGGTGAACAAAAATGATAACGGTGTTTCCAATAATACTGCAAAGTGACCACAGGTGAACCAAATCGTGCAGGTATCTGAGTGTAGATAGAGCTTGTGAATCCAACCACCTTCTGGATTAGCCTCTCACCTCAACCCTTCGACCCTTGCGGATCAAAGAGCAATAATGGATCCCTCTCACAGATCCTCCAGGCACCACAGCCTTCCAGAAACGCTTTTCAAATTTCAATAATCCCACTCAAGCTCTTCTCCAGGTATAGGTGAAACATCAATCCCTCAGAACAAAAAGAGGAATCCTCCCATAGTGTAGTATATTTATTTGTTTATACCATAGGAACATAGGAACATAAACTTGTAGGTAGAAAATTCCACTTACATAGCAGCCAGTCCACATGAGACCCTCATGCTCTCAGATGAGGATAAATCTGTGTTGTTGGGTGTACAGCTGAATAACAGGTGTACCAAGATGGCCGCCACGCCGGAAATACGTCACCGCGCTTACGCCGACGCGTTACGTCACAATATCACGTGACTTCATCAGGGCTCACTTTCTTCTTGGCTAAAAAATAAAATTTTTGAAAATAACAGTGTCCATTGCAAATAAATAATATCTCTAGGGCTCGTTCACACTAGGCTGTTTTGGCAACGCTTGCCAAACGCCCCTATAGCGTTTGGCAAGCGTTGGTCCGGTGTTTGCGGAGCGTTTTTAACGCTCGGCAAACGCTCCGCAAATGCCGCATGCGCGGTTTAGCGGCGGTTGCTAGGCGTTTGCCGAGCGTTAATAACACCCCACAAACGCCTATAATGCATTTGAGTGGTGTTACCGCTCCACAAACGCCCCGCAACCGCGTCGCAACCGCACCGCAAACGGCAGCCGGGCGTTTGCGGAGCGGCACCATAGACGAGAATAGGAGGCTTCAAAGCCTCCTGACTCGACCAGAGGCGTCCGTTTTGCCGCGACGCAACGCGACGCAACGCAAACGCTCCTGTTAGAACAGCACCATGTGCTGTAATGTGCAGAGTTGGCAGAGGCGTTTGGGAAGCGGTAAAAACGCTTCCCAAACGCCTCTCTGCCGCCTGCACACAAGGCTAGTGTGAACGTAGCCTAAGAAGGCCCATGGGGAAGATCTTTATGGAAATATAACCAACGAGTCATATTTACTTTTGTTAGTGACTCCAGTTTTTAAATAGTAGACTGGCATAGGGGAGGGGGGTGGACTTACTAAAGGCAAATACTGTGCACTTTGCAGATTCTCTTGCACCCAGGAGCTGCACCCCAGGGCTTAGTGAATGGGGTGAAGCCTTACTTTGTGAAGAATACCCAATCAGGTGCATTAGAAAAAAAATCCTAGCATGCGATTGGATGATTTAAATTAGCAGAGCTTTACCACATTCACTAAGCTTTGGGGAAAATTAGTGCAACTGTGCTTGCAAAGTGCGCAGTCTATTTGCCTTTAGTAAATCAACCTCATGGTGTTGTATTAGGCTACATTCACAGCTAAGTGTCACATTTTCAAGCATTATTTTCAAGTGGTTTTTGCAAGCATTTTTAAGCATTTTTGGAGAATTGCATTTGTCAACTAAAAAGGTGTGGAGTGCTGCTGAAAAAGGGGAGAAGGCCTCTGCTTGAGCATAAAAGGCTTCAATAAATGCTCAGAAAAAGTTCATGTTGTGCTTTTCATCCATTTCCATTGAAGTCTATTGACACAAAAATCGCTGAATTCTGCCTGAAAAGTAGGACATGTTATTTTTTGAGGGACCGGAGTTTTGTTACAAGTGACAGAATGCTCAGATGTGAACAAGGGCTACTGAAAACAATAGATTTTTGCTTGATGAGTTTTTTTGATCTATGAGCTTAAGGAAGTATGGAATTTCATCCTTTGGAGTGAAGGATGCATACAAATCCAGATTACCCAGAGGAAACCCATGCAAGAAAATGCAAACTCCATGCAGGTAGTGTTCTATATAGAAACAAGTAGTTGGCTATATACCGATAATGTTTGAGCCAACATAGACACACTGAATGTCTGCACCTACAGGCTGCCCCTTTTTAACGCATTTCAGGCTTAGCTGTGGAGACAGGTAGTGTCCTGGTTGCATATTGGAATCCAGACATAAGGTAAGTATTTATATAAATTTTGTTGCAATACTTTATTTCATTTTTTCAGGGGTAGGGGGCTGTAATATAAGCAGACCATTCATTTAAAGTTCCACTTTAACTGCTGCCTCCAACCCAAACAAGATGTAAAAATAATGGCTATAGGTTGAAGCAGGAATACAAACTGATGGATCTTGACGCCAAAGCTTGCGAGGTAAATAAGGCTCCGGTGTGTGCTTTAAATTTTCAGCGTTAGGTAAGGAAAGTAGCGGACCATAGTACTTTGAGATAACTGATTAATAATCCACTTCAGGGCACTCCTATACACAGGGGGTTGAATGCCAGTGTTTATAAAGAAAAATGCTCTCCTATTTGATTCTGTAAGAAATATCCCAGTTAGTTTCCTGTCTCCGCCAACATTTCTCTTATCTCTATCCATTGCTGATTATACAATATATCAAATGGAGTCTTTTTTTGCCAAAGGGGAATTTGTCCCTTGTGCAAAATGATTGTAGACATATACAAGGCTTATCTATTTACATATAATCTGCTCCAATGTGAACCACCAGGGAGCCAGTCAATGGGCTTATGTCAAAGTGTCTCTATGTCATAATGTCATCCTGTGTGCTGACGGTTACTTGGCAAGGCGTGCTTTCTCCTGACATAACACACAAGCCCGATATTATTATTTCTGTATAAAGTCCTCAGAAGCTTTGTGATCTGTAGACACAGGGAGCCTTCTGTGTACAGTAATTCCTGCAGGATAGCACACTAATCTGTTTGTCTCTGCTCTTCAAAAGCTTCAGAAGAAAAGCAGTTCAGCAGCGTAAGAACTTTATTTTATGTGAAGCCCCGCCCACACAACTGCGGGATGTGAAATTCGCAATCACACAAGAAATTCCAAATATAAAAGCCTGAGAATTTTTTTTTTTTTACAAATATAACATAAATCTATGTAACAAAAGTGAGCACATGGGTTAGTTAATGAGTTGGACTTAGAAGAAAACATTTATGTCCAACTGCAAACTGTTATAGGAAGCCTCTGCTTAGAAAAATACAGGATGCCATTGCTAACCACTCTCTGGGAAAAAACTAGTTGCTTGGCTTTTAAATTAATCCAGTGGCCACTGTAATGTCAGGTTCACTGACCTAGAGCAAGCACCGAAATCAAGAGTCCTAACTTGCTACATACTTTTTGACAGGTTGGTCCTTAAAGGTCTCATTGACATGAGTGTACTACAGCATATCTGCATGGAAGGGCTGTGTTTGCCCATAGGGTGTTCCATGCATCCACGTGCAGGTAGTCCCATTTATTTCACTTGGGATGCAACGATCGCACAGGCAAAGCCACTGTTCCCAGTTTGACATGCAGGTGCGAGTGCACAGCCCAGAAAGCAGACAGTGTAGTACGCCTGTGTTACCAATGGGTACAACCAGCCTGATGGATTTTTATACATTCGATTACTGCCAGCGGCTATAGCTGTTACCAGTAGTGTGTGTGCTCTGTCGGCCAAGTAGGCTCCCTGCACACCCTGCTGGCAGAACAAAATAGCTCTGTGGGAGGCATTCCTGTGAGTGTCAGTCAGTATTGATGGGGGAAACAAGCAATTTTCTTTCCTTCCACCAGTGGTGTAAAGAAAAAAAAATGGAATCATCTATGGGCTGCCTTAAACACCACCAAGAGCCAACTTAATTTTAAAATGGAACTCTGTATTATGGTCATTTCTATTGTAAAGCAAAGCAATTTTTTTCTGGCAAAATCAAAATAATCAAAACATTAGGGGTTGATTTTCTAAAACTGGAGAGTGCAACATCTAGTGCAGCTCCTCATAGAAACCAATCAGCTTCCAGGTTTTATTGCCAAAGCTTAATTGAACAAGCTGAAATTAGCTGATTGGCTACTCTGCACAGCAGCACCAGATTTTGCACTCTCCAGTTTTAGAAAATCAACCACTTAGAATTCATGTTTCTATAAAAAGCCTGCTCATAACATTTTCCTAGAAAATCAGTGACAACATTCAACCATAATATATCCTTTGCAATATTCCATTAAAAATAAGTGACACCAAAGAAGATTTCTACCATCTCTGATATATTTTATATCTATCTGAGATTTTATCATCCACTGAATAAGACTGATGTAATCAATAAGTGAACCCGTTAGAAATGAATAAATGCTCGGCTCTCTTCAATTCTTTCTATGGATTAAGTGCATTAAGCACCAGGACAAGACTGACATGGAGAGATATAGAATTCCTCAAGGGCTGCTGATAGGCCAGAGATTTGGGATTTTTCTAATTAAGAAGCAATTAAGCAATTAACTCTGTTTCATATATCATTAAACAACGTGTTAAGGGTGTTCATTGGCCTGAAAACCTGGACACAGAGGTATGCTTTGTGCAACCAGCCATGATTCAACATCTGATGAATGGATAGTCACAGGGATATTACGTGCATAGACAGCATTAACACTGACTAGTATCTGATATTATGTTTATAGTTTATAGATAATTTACCGTTTCACTTCATTTCTACACAGCAACATTATAAGAGTACCTGTGTGTCAGCGACATGAATATAGACCAAAAAGCCTCATACTTGGGAACTAGTGATGCTACATACAGGAGAATGACATATCCTTGGAGAAGAGAAAAGTCAGGTTGTGGTCAGTAAATAGACATCTAATATATTGGAAGAAACATCTGTCAGTGTTGACATCTAACAACCAATTAGATCCTATTATTTTGCAGTGGAGGTCAGAATATATAATCGACTTTGCTGGGGTCATATTGCTCATATAGAATGGTTTTGGCACCAAGTATTATTTTAACCCTTTTGTGCCTAGAGGTTATTGATGAGTGGATGACCAGGTCATATTTAGCAGTATCACCATGAGACGATTCATTTGACAATAATTCTATGGTTTATTTGCATACCTGAATGATTTCTTAATCTATATAAGACCTCTTTCAACGGGGCAGAATGCACTTGCCAAGGACCTGACTGCTGATCCCCTACTGAGCTGAGCAGGCAGATGACAGGTCCATGTCAGCTCTGCTTATGCAGAGTGTACAAGGACATAGCCCCTTTGCTCTATAGGCAGTCGGATGTAAACAGACTTGTTGTCTATTTACACCAGACTGCCCTCTGATCTAGTCTGCCCAGATGGAGGAGAATGGATCCCCTTCCATTTGTTTTTAGAGGATCAGATCGGATCAGAGGTAGGTAAGTGTAAACGGACACAGGTCCGTTTACATCTGCCACTACATAGAAGAAAATGAATCGGGTCAATCGGACCTGTCTGAAAAATGGAAAGGTGAACCCAATGATGTGAAAGGGGCCAAAAGCTATTATTTAGGAAACTGTTTTAACCACTAGCTGCCCAGGCCAATTCTCACATTTCTCTCTTACATGTAAAAATCTGCACTTTTTTGCTAGAATATTACATAGCACCCCTAAAAATTATATATATATATATATATATATATATATATATATATTTAAGTTTAGGTTGAGGCCCTGGAGAGGAAAATAATGTTTTTTAGGTTATAAAATATTATGCAGCCATTTTTAGGAAAAACACACTTTAATGAATTTCATTGCACACAAACAATATAAAAGTAAAGTATAAAAGATGATGTTGAGTAAACAGATACCTAACATGTCACATGTGTGCATGCCCATGGAATGGCAATAAACTACAGTACATTAAATTATCCATAGGTGAGAGTTTAAAAACCTTTACATGCAACCAATTTAAAGCTATGCAGGAGATCTGGTGCTAGAAGTATTGCTCTCACTTTCACATTCACGGTGATACTTCACAAGTGTTGTGCAATCACTGTTTACATATGTGTGCAAGACCAACGTATGTGGTCGCATTTGCCCAGGAGCACAGGGAGATGGGGGCGCTTTACAAGACTATACATTTTTTATTTAAATTTTTTTTATGCTGTCCCTTTATATATTTTTTTTGTCAACTTCCCCTGGGATGGCATGGACCATGACAGTTCCTCTTTATGGAGAGATCTGAGGTCTATTAGACCCCACATCTATCCTTTGCCTTTCAAAGTAGCCAATCAAACAGAGATAACAGTAATGACTGGAAAACAAAAAATAGAAACTTGTTTCTTCCAGTTTCATACACTATAGACACAATAAGTTCCTTCTTTGTCTTTGTTGTTATCTTGCACGACCACCAGCAGCAGCCCCAGGCTGCCCAATGGAAAGGGAGAGTCTGGAAACAGTGGTGCTTGGCGCTGGGAGGGATGGGCCCCTTCCACTGCTTGTAAAATTGATCAAGCAGCTGTTTAGCTGCTCTGATCACTTTTGTTAAAAAGTCCATGGCCAGATCTAAAGAATGGTAACTGGGTGATGACTGTAGTTGCAGCCATCATCCAGATCTCATCACCACTTCCCGAGGAAGCATATATGCATACATTGGTCAGGATCTGATTAATAAAAACAGTTTTTTTTTCTTATAAGAAGCTGACAAATGCAGAAAAGTGCAAAAAAGTACTATTTTTTATTTAAAATACTGTAATCTAAGGCACATATGTACACTGCAGACTGAAGCAGACATAATGAGCTGGTTTCCTATCATCAGTGGGTACCAAAGCAACCAGCAGCAGTGTCAACTACTGACTCTGAAAGAGGATATTGCCTATAAGTGTATCCCCAGCGTGGGGCATCATACAGGGGAATATTAATGTACACAAGGTTGATGGAAAGAGGGTAATGAAAGATAATGATTTAAAATTATTTTTAAAAATGACTTTCATTCCATTCTATTTCAAATTCCATCACCATGTTAAAACCTATATATGATTAGTGATCAAGGTTTTTAACACATTTTACCCTGAACCCAGTTCTGGATTTTAATCCTGAACTTTAACCATAATGTATGATGAAGAATTATATAAAGTTCTAGAATGGCAATAAATATTATCATGGCTATAAGACATCATGCAAGAAGAGGCATTGCATCTGTGTACAACTGATCAAACAAATGGAGCAAAAAGCCTGGCAATACAACATGTCAATGAATATTAAACAATGTATTCTGCCTTTGGATATGGAGAACCATTGGGGAAAAGTCATCTACACACTGCGCTGTATTTCCCATAATGGCATTCATGGTGCAGCAGTTAGAGGGGTCAACACCAAAATCTACAAGACGCAACTTTTTTTCTTTCTTTTGTTATTCTGGGAGGATATTTGTATGTAAAGCCTTTAGATTGTAAGCTCTAATAGAAGAGTCATCCTATTCCTTCTGTACTGAGTTGTATTGTAATTGTACTGCCCCCTCCCCTTTATATTGTAAAGAGCTGCGCAAACTGTTGGTGCTATAAAATGGGGAAGTTGTTCCACTTGTCCACTGCTGGAACCCTGGAAAGGTAAGTGTCCTTTTAATAAAAATCAGCAGCTACAGTATTGGTAGCTGCTTACTTTTATATTTTTTAGCGAGATTGAAGTTGACATGTGTGATTCGATTAGTTCAGAGTAGTTTTTCGGACATATTAAGAAATCTGAACAAATACAAAAAAAGTTATAACAAAATGTTTAGATTCCTTTTGACTAACTTAGATCATTCAAATTCATTAAGAAGAGCCGGTTGTTAAGGAGCGGTGGTCTCTGTATTCTTAACTACTTCCCCTCTGCCCTGTAGCAGAAATACTGAACAGGGCAACACGGGTGCCCAAAATCATATATATATACGTGATTTTGCAGTTCTGGGTAAAGGGCAGTACTCGCTCAGCCCTTCGTGGCCTCGGCTGTCAATCACCAGGTCCCGGTCGGTGATTACTCGCCAGCACCCAGTGATCGCTGAGTATCTCCAATGGGGGAGAGACCTGTATGTAAACAATACAGAACTCTTCCCTGTCAGCTCCTGCACACTGCTTTGCAGTGTGCTTACAGTGAAACACAGACATAGATTTTTATTAGCACTGATCACTGTATTAGTGTCACTGGGGATGATAGTGACACCAAATCAGTTCCCACCAGTGTCAGAATGCCCACCGCAGTCCCGCAGTCCTGCAGTCCCGCAGTCCCGCAGTCCTGCTATAAGTTGCTGAGCGCCACCATTACTAGTAAAAAAGAAAAGTAATAAAAAAAATTCCAGTATATATACCGCCATTTTAAACGCTATAACTTTCAAGTAAACCAATTAATTTACACAAATTGAGTGCAGCATTGCATGACTGCGTAATTGTCAGTTAAAGTAACGCAGTGCTGTATCGCAAAAAAATCAGGAAGGGAGATAAATCCTCTTGAGGGCAAGTGGTTAAAAACCAAGACTCTTCTGCTGTCAGTGGGATTCCCCACTGTCAGCAGACCCTTTGGGTCTAGTATAGATTTTGAGGGGAACCCCAAGCCAAAATGTAAAAAAAATGGCATAGGTCCCCCCAAAATCCATATGATACCATTACCCAAGCATACAGCAAGCACTTCCCCTCCTGAACCATACAAGACCACATGCCCCAAACATGGGATGGGGGGGGCTTTGGCGGAGGGGGACGCTTCCCCTGAAGCACCTTGTCCCCATGTTGATGGAAACAAGGGCCTTTTCCCCACAACCCTAGGTGGTGGTTGTGGGGTCTGTGGGCGGGGGGCTTATAGGAGTTTAGAGTTCATGGGGATGTTAAGAAGAGTCAAAGGGCTCTTTATAGGTAAGCAAACATGAAACCATCTCTCCTTTTTTCATGTTCTTGGCCTAAAGGTACAATTAAATGTATATAATACAAAGCAGATCGTGTTCCTGCCTCTATGGTGCATTCTAACATAAGTTTTTACCAAAATAATGGCATGACACAGAGGGGCGATGCTCCTAAGAGAGCATACTTCTGATGTGCTTGGTCAGCATTATGTTTAAATATAGGCCTGTCTGTACATAAGCAACATTGTAAAGAAAAAAATGGCACTAAAAGCAACCAGGGAAAAAAGAAGATGATTTTGAATCACACCACAATTAAATCCCACAAAAAATGTTTTGGACTATAAGTCAATACTCAACCCACATAGACTCCATCCTCTAATGGTATAGCAAGAGGAGACAAAGAGGGAAGGAACATGATACAGTAATTAGTGTCAACCTGTTTGGCTCTGTTAGATCTAAATTCACGAAGTGGTGGGCCCTTCCTAAGGATTGGGTGGAGCGAGATTTACTGAGAACTGGACCTGTGCTTCTCTATAGTCTTAACCATATTCATATGTGTTATTTACCATTTTTCAAGTGCTGATCATCTAAAATTGGTTTTCCCTGCATCCTCTATCTTATATCAGTCCAAAGCACGTTCACAATTTTGGAGGTGATGGAAATAATTTCTACATGAACATGAAACTCCATTTGAACTAATTTAGAGTCTAGAATTGAAAATCCTGCATTCCTGCCGAGACGCCTTTTTATCTAAGTGAAGTCGCAGTATTCAATATCCCCCGTCTTGACGTGCTCTCCAAATGTGACTGCTTACTTATTGTGTCTTATGTAAATTTCCCACGACTGCCAAGATTACCTCCTGCTTGCCGAGCATCCATGACTCATGCGCTGGAATGGTTGCCAGCTTCTGCGTCGGGAGCAGGGGAGACAGTCAGTGTGGGTCCAGTAGCCCAGCTCTGTGTATCCTCCGTCAGCCTTTCCAGTAAAACATAAGTTCAGCATTTCCTCTGCCTTCCTATTTATCTGCATAAGTAGGAGAAACTAGGCAGCCTGGCTCTACAGCATCATGGCTTAGGAGTAGAGAATGCATGACAAGCTGAGTTAATCAGCACTGAGAGCAAAATAAGCCTGCACAATCATTTTCTTACTAGTGCGCAACTGAAGCTTCTGCAGGGGGCCTTTATAAGTAAGTAAAAGAGACAACATACTTGTAGCATATTGATTCCTCATTTGCTCATAGCTAAAAAGAAACAAAAGATTATTCTCATTGAGAACTGGCATGACTTCCTTTACAGATATAATTTTTTACTTTATTCCCCAGCTTACTTGAAAACATCTACTGCTACCATACAGCATAAAGCTGAAGACATACACTGCACCCACTGTTCTAATCAAAACAGTATTTGTTTCTGGGTAGACATTATTTTATAGGATTCAAAGGGTTACATAATAACATTTTCAAATGATAAAAGGTATCCAAAAATATATGAATGTGCTTCATAGTTACATAGTTGGTAAGGTTGAATAAAGACACCAGTCCAACCAGTTCAACCTGTGTGGGTGTATGTATTTATGTCTCTACCACTTCCCATATCCCAGTATATTGTGTACGCTAAGATTCCTATCTAAAGGTTTTTTGATAACTGTCGACACTTCCTACTGACACCACTGATTGTGGAAGGGAGTTCCACATCTTTACCTTTCTAACAGTAAAGAACCCCCTACACAATTTAAAGTGATTGTAAACCTTAGACATGAAATACGAACAAAGCATATCCTTCTGTAGTGTGTACTTGTCTCAATTAAGAGCACTAAGCGCAATTTCTGTCTGCTGCTCCATTCCTCTGCTATCAACATGAATCACTTCTGACAAGTTTTCCTGACATCAAGAGAAAAATGATGATAGGGAAGGGACATCCAGCAGATTTACAGCCTCAGTTCTGTTCCTGTGAGCTGCGTGAAAGAGGGCGTGTCTCTTCCCTCCAATTAGCTTTCAGAGCTCTCCTCACTGAGCTCTGCAGTGTATAATTTCAGCTCTCCACCCCCTTTTTCTAGAATTGGACAGCATACTCAAGATGTGGCCGAACCAGAGTTTTGCAAAGTGGTAGAATTATAGATTTATCCCTTGAGTAAATATCATTTTTAATGCATGATAATAGTCTGCTGGCTTTACTTGCTGCAGCTTGGCATTTCATGCTATTGCTGAGTCTGTCATCAACTAGGACCCCCCAGATCTTTTTCGATCCTAGATTCCCCCAGGGGTTCTCCCTCTAATATGTTACTTGCATTCATATTTTACAATATAATTCCAGACTCTCTTCCAGTCCACTTGAAAGTTAAAGTATTCCCACAAAGCTTTGTGTGTCCCAGTACCTCCTGTATTCTACATAATATATATCATACATAAATAAATAAATACATATTTATTATATATAAAAATAACAAATTCAATAAAGAGACTTTAGACCTCTCATAATGGCCAGAGCAGATGTGTGGACCTTGGAACTCCACACAGATATCTCACCAACAGAGTTCAATGGAATATGTTTTAACTCGCCTGCAGGGGTGGACTGACAACTCATGGGGCCACGAGGCAATAGGGGATCATGGGGCCCCCGGGCAATAGGGGATCATGGGGCCCCGGGCAATAAGGGATCATGGGGCCCCTGTGTCCCTGCCCAAACTCAAAAGAGCCTATGAAAAAGGTACCAGGGGCATCTCATGGGACCCCCTACTGACCCCGGGCCCTCGGGCAGTGCCCGAGTTTCCAAATGGTCAGTCCGCCCCTGCTCGCCTGTACCCTTCAAATCCTGCATTATTAGTTTTAGGCAGACTGCCACTTTAAAGTTGTTATAAACTCTTACATATACCCAGTGAAGTGAATAGCCTCAGGTAATACACAGAGCTGAAGCAAATCATCCCTACAGAAGTTGTACATGTTAATCTGTACCTCTCTTTGCTCTTCACCCTTCTAAAATAAACAGATCAAAAGCTTTTGTTTAGGTCCAGCAGGCAGAGTCAGGGATCTGATGTCACACCTTGCACATCAGGGTGCAGGGAGCTGGGAGCTCCCTGGGAGCTGAGTGTAATCTGAGACCTGAGTGGAGGGAAAATACACAACCCCTCTACACAGTTTCATAGGGCATCATGCACAGCTGATTGTCAATCACCTTATATGTGATGTGGGGGGAGGTTGTCTCCCAAGATTCAGTGGTGTTGGTATAGTAATATCAAAAGTGACTCATGCAGATAGCAAAGGGAACAAAAATCACATGGCATTGAAATCCTTATCAGCCTTGACGTTACTCACCCCTGTGCTGCTACATCAGTCTTTTTACATCTATGTTACCCATGGCCAGCTATACTGAATTATTGGTTATGTGTGAAAGATAATGCCGTGAATAGGTGACCTGTTACAGAACTAATTTTGCTTGAGCCTTCCACCCACCAACATGCAGGAAAAGACCAAACAATGGAAGGGTGCTCAGTCAGAATGTGGAATTTTATGAGGACCCACATCCTATAAGAATCAGAGCCTTTGACTTTTAGAAAAGGGGTCAGTGGAGATTTGGACCTGACTACTTAGATTTATTGGTGGGCAACAGGGGCAAGAGGGTTTATTTTGACCTCAGAAATGGAGCTACATCCAGATTTTCCCTCATACAATCTTTCTCTCTATTCAGCTGGCTATAAATAACAATTCAAGCAGCATCCAGTGAGCATTTCATTCCTGCAGATAGCTGACAACCGAACATTACACCAGGAATAGTTTTAATTATAACTCTCGCTGCAGATCTATATTATGAAATATATGCTTTTATAGCTGGCTTAGTTCTGAGGATCTCAGCACTGGCAAGCAGCTCGCTTTCATCCAGAGGGACGTGTTTGTCTTGGTTGAGCTGTTGATATCGGAAGAGCTGAGATACTTGCCAGACAAATGGATCCTCTTCTAACCTCTGTTCCTGGCAAGACGGCATACACCTGATTATACTTTGTCACAGCTTGTCACTGTAATAGGATTATCAACCATCACATTGGTGGCCCTTCTTACTAGTCAATAGCCTAATCACGTTTAAGATGAGCAGCATTTAATTGCCATGTACATCATTAGTCACACACTGCTCTTTTTACTAGGTTAGCTTAACTGTTAGAAATTCCTATTAAAACATTGAATAATCCTATCTTATCTACAGTAAGCAAACATTTTTTTGACCTACTCAACCTTTTTGAGAGGACAGCTGATAGATCCTTTCCTTTAACATGCTAAATTATCTCAGATAGGGCGTAAACTGTCTATTGAAATAGGTATAAGTTAGTGTTGATGGGGGAATCCCTCCCTCGGAGCTATTGTGTTCTTCAGATGGGGGGCCCTCCTGCCGGGAGAACACAGTGATTATTGCTAGCTGCTATAGCAGCTAGCAATAATTGCATAAATAAATTCCGACAGTCTGGCTGTACCCAAGTCATACATAAGGCTGGCCATAGACGGGCCGTTTATCGGCCGAATTGTTGGCCGATAAGCGAAAAATCGGTCGGCCCCGTTGCCGATGCTGCCACCAATGTCCATGAAAAACGGCCATTTTTCGTGGATTTTCCAGCATGATCGATAAAATGAGAAGATCAGCGAAAAATGTCCGACAGGCTGGCCCCACTAACGGCGTGAATATCAGCCGATCGTACGAACAAGTAGTCGAGCTACTCAAGAACTTGCTTCTGTTTCTAGGGAAGATTCACCCAAAAAGCATGATCAGATTTTAGCAGGGTGTGGAAATTCCTTTGAGCATTTCTCTATTGCAGAATGCATGTGTTAACAGTTTTTCTCAACTCTGTCACCAAAAAAACACATTCCACCTGGATATTTGATATTCCCTCTCATATATTGCAGCTTTTTTACATTTCACCATGCTTAATTGTTACCTGAAGAAATTCATTATTGTACTGCTCCTCAGCCCTTTGGTGAACAAACTGCATTTTGCTACAGCCAAACATTTAAAATTTTGACTCATCCGTCCAGAGCACCTGCTGTCATTTTTTTTGCATCCCAGTTCCTATGTTTTCATTTGCATTTCTACAAATGGAGTTGGAGATTCGGTCAGGATCAAAGGTGTCCTCAATGCTGCGAAATACAGGCAGACTTTTATCCATCATATCAAACCATCAGGGAAGCATGTGATTGGCAACAAATTTATGCTGTAGCAGGAAAACTACCCCAAACATACAGCCAATGTCATTAATAACTATCTTCAGTGTAAAGAAAACGGAATCCTGGAAGTGAAGGTTTGGTCTCCACAGAGTCCTGATCTCAACATCATGGAGTCTGTCTCCATTAGGAGACATAAGGATTTTAGGCAGCCTACATCCACGGAAGACCTGTGGACAGTTCTCCAAGATGTCTGGAACAACCTATCTGCCAAGTTGCTTCAAAAACTGTCTGCGAGTCTACCTAGAAGAATTGAATAATTTATGCTGTTTTGAAGGCAAAGGGAGGTCACACCAAATTTTGATTTGGTTTGGATTTCTCTTCTGTTCATTTATTTTCCATTTTGGTAATTGATAAAAATAAACTATTAACGTTTCTTTTTTTTGAAAGCATTCTTAATGTACAGCATTTTTTCACACCTGCCTGAAACTTTTGCACAGTACTGTACATATATATCTAGGTACAGCCTAAGTTTAAATCTTCACATAACTGGGATGCCCTGATATTCTTTATTATTTAACAAAGAATATATGGCAAAATACTTCATAGCAAAATATTTTCTCAAGATATCATCTAACCCAATACAGGCAGGCATGGGAAAACTAATTCCTTGGCAGCAGATTTTGCCCAGAATTGTGTCAGCTTGTAGCAACAGCATGGCATGGTAGTCATTGGGTATGCTTAAGATTTTTGATTGAGCAACTTATCCAATCATGGCAGCACATTGTTATATACTATAAAAATATATACTTTAGTAAATATAGTGAATGCATTAACACAGCTTCTTCTGCTACAATTCCTACCACTTAGGTAGAGCAATGGATGTTCTTGTGTAGAAGCAACTGCATTGTATAGTCTTCTACACCTCTGTTGTATTCCTCTACATACACATTCCTTCACATACACCATGTTATTTGTTATCGATTAAGGTCATAAAGTTCCAGCTTTGTGTGTGCAGTTTACTTTAGTGCACTCATTTTGTTTATTTCCAGGCACTATTTACCAGTCTTTATCTCTTTTTTGCCTTTGTAATGTCAAGGCAGTACATAAGCAGCTAAAGGAAAGCCTTGCTTTCATCAGCACATAACTAATGGCTATTGAGCATTCTTCGGCTATAATGCTGG
This sequence comes from Staurois parvus, assembly GCF_062004578.1. Classification (NCBI taxonomy): domain Eukaryota; kingdom Metazoa; phylum Chordata; class Amphibia; order Anura; family Ranidae; genus Staurois; species Staurois parvus. The sequence goes on from NW_028318072.1 coordinate 5,177,268, forward strand.
AAAATCAAGGCTGTATTTAGAATTTACAAAGTCTTAAGTGTATCAACAATGGATATATAACTTCATTAACCTCAAGGGCTTCTTAGATCTTTGGGAGTAGATAAATTCCAGTTAAAACTATTTTGTCTATAACCTTTTCCCTGATAGGTTGTATATTCTAGATACAATAGACAGACTTAGTAGTGATGACCAACCCTGTGAATAACCCAGCCCCTGGGTAGCTACATACACAGCTCCACTATATCTATGGAGGGTGCCACATTTGCCACCTAGACTGGCATTAGTAGTTTGTACAAGAAAGATAATGTTTTTACTTTCAGTTCTTTTCACAGGAAGCGGTAAGGACATTGCATTTCTGACAAGGTCAGCAGGTATCTTGTGAAAATGGTTTTAGCTTGAAAAATGAAATCTAATGCAGCCACCACATCTAAGCAGTGTTAGCTGCCATATATTACAGTTTTGTTCCTGTGTTTTGGTATGCTTTACAGGGTTAGTTCGCCTTCCTATACGTTTCCCAAAAAGGTCCCACTGCATTACAGTGTCCTCAATGTGATAAAATACTGCACTCCATTTTTTTCAAATAAATGCTTACTTTTTCAGCTACTGATTCTTTTGTCCTCCCTAATCTGTCCTGCAGATGACAGGACGTACCTAACATTGGTTGTGGGGCCCCATGAAAGTCATAAACAAGCACTACTAGCCTTCTTCCCTACCATTGCATGCACAATCCAGTGTTCTGGCAGTGAAACACTGAGCTGTGAAAGAGGATGTACTGTACATGTCTGAGTTAGGAAAAAAGCCAGAGGTGCTTGTTTGTGAGTTTCCAGGGCTCCATAACCAATATTGGGTGTGTTCTATCACCTACTGGATAGATTGGGGAAGACAATAATATCAGCAGCTGAAACAAGTAAGAATTGACTTGATCCTGCCATCCCCATGAAATAAATTAGGCACAGTATTTTAATGAATGGCATTAAAGAAGAACTTTAGTTTTTTTTTTTCTTTAAGTCAGCAGCTACAAATATTGTAACTACTGACATTTAAAAACTGGGTACTTACCAGTGCCTGGGATCCAGTGCTCTCTTTGTGCCACTAGTTCTGTGCGCTGAGGATCCCTGGCACTGCCATTTTGGATATGGTGCTGGCTGTTGCTTCCTGAGGAAATACAGGCAGCTCCCCACTGTGGATGCATGAGCTTACAAAGCACACTGTGAAGGGTCCATCTGACATGTCCCAGGAGCCTGTGGGAGATGAGGAGGAGGGGCAAGGGATGTCATTCTCACCTAAGTGAACATTGTGGAAGTTGGGGTGGGTAATAATAAAAATATGTACTCACCCCCTGCCCCCCCAAAAAAAAATGTAATTCAGTTACAGGTTGGGGTAGGGAGCGAAGCAGTGGGACTTCACTTACTGAAGGATAATCCAGTGCAGAGGCACCTTTTTGGGAAAAGGGTAAACTAATCCTTTAATTTATTCATCACCATTGACTCCAGTGTACTTCACCAAATGCTTTCAATTTCTCTCAACCATAATAATTAAGGAGAAAAAGTCCAAAGGCATTGTCAGTGATACCGTTAAACAATCACTCTAAAAGTGCAAGGTTTTGGAGCATTAAGGCCTTCCCTTTATCAGGAATATTATCAGATCTCATAATATGCCAAAAGACAGGGTTTTAGTGTGCAGTGTACATTTTAAAGAAACCCTTTTGGGTTTCTACATTGATTAAAATGGCACTCCCCTGTAATAGAAGAGGCAGTATAATGATGTCTCTGATGGCCTGTGTGTTCTACCTTCTCTCCACTCCAGCTCTGCAGCCTCCACCAGTCTCTTTGGCATCTGAAAGTTCCAGGAGTGTTGGATGCTTGTGTCCCCTGATGCTTGCTGACAGGAGAGAGGGGAATCCCTCCAGTAGGGACACACATGGCAATAAAACTTTTCAGAGGCTCCAACCCTTCTCTCCTCCAGCTAAAGCAAAATCATTTTGACTGGAGGTCACATGGGTGTTGTGACCCATATAGCATGAATGGGTGCCTTGTTTATACAGTTAGAACCACCTGTAGCTACATTCAGGTAGCCTATGTTTCCCTATGGGGTTGCAGCCAGGGTCGGAGCTACAACTAGGCAGCCTCCTAGCCATGGCCATGGCCACTGTTTTCCCTACCCTCTGCCATGGACAGATCTAAGTGGGGTGCTGGGGTAGACTATGCCCCCCCCAGATTTGAGTTGTACCCCCCAGTCTTTTCATGGACGCTGTGCCTGGCCTGAGTGCCTTCCCCCATCCCCGCACTCCTGGCTGGGATAAGGGGAGTGCAGCCTGGAGCAGTAAAGGAGAGAGGTGGGAAGTGTGGGCTGTGCTATCTTCTCCTGTCAGTGGAGCGATCATCCATATTGTAGATGACACAGGATCGCTCTTACATCAGCATGTTCAGCATTTGATTAATTCCCTGGCTCTCTGCTGCAAAGAGATGAGCGGTCATTAAAGGAGATAGGAGGCAGGGTAATCAAACTGTATACAGCCCAATCCAAGAGCGAACCTGTGTCTGTCATCTGCTGCATGGAGGATCATTCAACTGATAGGAGTGAAAGCACAATCCGCAGCTCAGCCTGATATCCCGCCCGTAAGTTTGAGGGGGTGTACATTTGTGCTGAGCTGTGAGGTTTGTGTCCAGGAGGGGGAATGGGCAATATTTGTGGTGGGAAGGGTAATGGAGAAGTTGGGGGGGGATTTGTGCTAGGAGAAGGAATGGAGGGAATATATGCTAGGAGTAGGAGGGGGGATTGGGAGGGTTGTGCTAGGAGGGTAGATCGGGGGGGGGGGGGGTTGTGCTAGAAAAGGGTATTAAGGGTGATCTGTGCTAGGAGGTGGGATTGGGGGGATTTAGGCTAGGAGGGGGAGATTTGGGGGAGAGGATTTGTGCTAGGGTGGAAAGCTTTAGGGGAAAGAGGATGTGTGCTAGGAGGGGTAAATAGAACTACAGGTGACGTTTTATTTTGGGTGGGGTGGGGTGCAAGTAGCTGGACTTGCCTAGGGTGCAAAATAGTCTAGCACTAGCCCTGGATGCAGTAGCTGTATGGACACTGCCTCTCATCCTAATGTGACTTTGTAGCATGTACTACATAAAGAAGGTGCTCATTCATGCTGTATTGATCACAGTGTCCATGTGAAAGAGGACTTGAAGTGGCTGTAAACCTCTGAAATATGCACAAAGCATATCCCTCTATAGTGTGTACTAGCCTCTATCCAAATAACCTAGTTTGATTATTATCTGCTAACTTTGCCTTCTACTATCTGCATGAGTCACTTCTTATCCAGACACCACAGACTCCTGGGGGATAGTCCTGCACAGCTCCAGCACACAGTAGGTGACTGAAAGCTCTTCATGTTTCCCCTTGATACTGTGTAGAAGGAGGGTGTCATTTCCCTCCACTCATGTCTCAGATTACACTGAGCTCTCTAATCCATGCTCTGCAGTGTGTGATGTCAGATCCCTCACCATGCTGGCTAGAGTTAAAAAATGCTGAGTAAAATGTGTTTTTCAGAAGGCTGTTGAAAAGAGAGGGACATCAGACAAACAGATATAACTCATGTAGGAAGATGTGTATCACCCGAGGCTTGTCAGTTCACTGGATTTATGCAAAGATTTACAATCACTTTAAGCTTTTATTTTAAATTCCTAGAGAAAATGTGTACAAAAGTGGAAAAATCAGTAGTGACCTTCATTTAAAGGAAACCTGTACAGGGGGAAATATGTAGGCAGCTATGGCTGACTTTTCTCTGCTTTTGCCAATCTCCAGACCAGTTGCTAAGAAAATGCTAAAGAATACCAGCCAGGCCAGTAGCATTTGCAGAAAGTTGTCAAAAAATCCACACCTTGAATTTATTCCCTGGCAGGTTTTCTTTACACTGCAGGTTTATGTTACTTTTCACCTATGTCACGTTCACAGGTAAATTTTTGCCCCATGCTTCAAAAGATGTCACGGTAATTAGCGCTGGTGAAATGCACTCTGGGATCCTCTTACATAATGCAGTCTTCCTTAATGCCTTGTCTTTTTCACAAAGAATAAAAGAGGAGGTGATTATGCTATAAAAAGGGAGAAGTTATAAAAATGGCTTTTTAGCATATGTTACAGAGATTGAAAGAGTCTTTAAATGTCATAGCAATGATTTCTGGTTACACAAATAGCCTCTGTACAAAACACTTTAGTCACTTGGTAGAGATTTGGGGAATGACTGAATGAATGCCATCTGCAGTGGTTGGCTTTTATTATAGACAGAGCACATGTCCCCAGGCTGCCCCACACCCCTACAGCAAATGCTGCATGGTGAATCTCTTTACAATGGAAGGTAGAAGTGCTGAGATAAGTTGTATCCATCCTAAAATTCTGCTCTGGGGACACCCATGGTAAAGTGTGCCATAAATAATGTCATCTGGATATCACTCAAATCTATCTCTATTAACTATAGCTAAACCATTAGGGCCCATTCACACCATAATAAACTGGCTGCATGGGGCGGAATTGCCTATTGCAATCCCAATAAATGGAGACGGCAATGGAGAAGGACCTTTGTTTGTTTTGTTAAATTATCTGTTCCTTTTCCATACCCAACTTCCTTCATGTTGATCACCTTTTTGCAACACTTCCGTTGCCGGGCTGACAACATTTTGCAGCAAATTTGCTCCCCCCCTTCCCAGCTCATTCCTGGTCACACCAGCACGTCACTTCAAATAGAGTTAGTTCTAGGAGGGAGGAGGACTCCTCCTGCCAGTTATCTGTGTTGTCTTTGCCCAACATCCCTGCAGCAAGAGATACAAAATGGAGGCAGAGTGGCCATGACTTCATTAAAACAGGAAAAGCAAGGTATTTATCAGCTAAATGCTCTGCTGTGCCTGGAAAACACACATATATATATATATAATTTTTTTTTTAAATTGCCAGTTGTAGTCACTGCACACATTAATTAGGATCAACCCGGGTGCGCTACATGCGTGTAATAAGGAGATAAACAAGTATCATTTGAAGCACTCACATGATCACGGACACGATAAAATGTTTGCTCTTTGCTTTAATTCACCTTCTGCAATTATCCTGTGAGTATCACGATTCTTCCATGTTTATGTATATATATATATATATATATATATATATATATATATCATTATTTATTCAGGAACAAGTGCAAGGCCCACAAACTACATTTGCTGGCTCTAGGCAGTTAGTTGTGTACTGTTGATGTCAGGTCATGTAAGTGAAGTACAAAAGCTGCCCTTCTGCAAAGTCCAACTTTTTAAGAATATTGAGTGCAGCTATTGACTATAATTCCCATCTTCCAGCTAAAGTTGTTTATTTTAAAGCACTTTAGGCTCAAGTGCTACCCACTGCTAGTACATCAAATAAGAACAACTATTGAAAGGCTCACGAGAAAAACTGTCAGGATCTGATCATTGCAAAGTTAATGGAGGACATCGGGCTTCAACAAAGTGCAATACAGAGATCTGCAAGCCTGGGCCCGAACTGGCAATGCCGATACCAGCCAGAAGGGCAAAGGTATTTGGAGGTATTTGTGAGTTAGAGTGTGCTTTTGTTTTTTAGATCCCCTTCAGTCTCAAAGTCTTTGTTTTGTTTTTGGGTAGAAGAGGGAAGGGTTAGAGCCTGTGCCAGGTTTATATTGCTATTTGTGTATTGTACTAAAGTACAGTTTTTCTTTAACCATTTGTAAAAATGAGTGAAATGTATAGATATTGTCTTGCAATTGTATTAGCTAAACATTTATACAAGAGTAGCACCCTCTAGTGTACCTACTTGTTGAGAGTAGTTATAGATCTGCTAGAAGCCTGGGTGTGAGTAAGAGCGTTACTTCAGGCAGGCGAGAGGGCTCTACAAGTCAGTCCTTTGGTACCTCCTCCTGCTCTAGAAACATGAGGTAGCTTCTAGAAGCCAGTAGATGGAGGTGAGGAGTGGATGATCTGCATTTTTTTAGGCAGTCTGACCAATCCCTGGCAGAAGGGTCTGGCAGTGTGGCAGAGCATATCTTTCTTACTTTGCTAAGTGAATGCTCACTTAACAGAGTAAATAGGGTGAAACTATGTTTTCTTCAATCATCCAATCACTTGCAAACAAAAATTTTTTTTGCATTTCCTTTCCACCTAGTTGCTGGAAGCTTTATCACAATAATTTATATTCAACATAAGTGAATATTGAGTTTGCTAAGTGAACATGTGTCACTCCTTTGTCAAGATGCCAGCTGATGTATTGTAAAATGTGCTCTTCATACGTGGTGATATACATGTGCCCCCATCTACACGCTACTTGTAAAACTAGCTTTACATGTATTCAAAGCTCCTGTTCAGATATGTAGGGACAGGGCTTTTTTTCATCTGGAACTTGGTGGAACTCAGTTCTACCACATCTGGCTCTCTACCACATCTGGCTCAGGCCCTCTGCTCCCTGCTCACCACTATCATTGTAAACACAGAAGTCCAGCTTGTCTCCCAGCAACTTTTCTGAGCAGCTCCCACTGATTGCAGGATGGAGACAAGGGAGATGCTGGTGTGCTGGGTGCAATGAGGATGCCAACACCCCCATTGGATGTTCTCCCTGCAATTAAGAGGGGTACAGTGTACAGGGGTGTACTAGAGCCAGCTGGGTGCTTCAATCTAATACTACAGCAAAAGTAAGACTTGTGGAAGATGTCTCTTTTAAGAAGGGGTGGAGAAGATGGGGGCAGTGGAGGGGCATTGCATGCAGAGGTCAGAGCTGAAAAGAGGTGAGAGTGAGATATAGATGGGGGATGCAGAGGTAAGCAGCAGTAGAAGTCACGTGATGCGTGACTATACGTGTGGGGAGGAGTCGGGTGACATCAGCGCTCTAACGCCAATCTGATATGCAGGATATTGCTCTTCATTGATTGCTTCTGTCATTGTTTTTACTGCGTTTTTACACTGGTTACAATGTGAGTGTATATGTTTTAATAAATCACATGCCATTTTAAAGAAGTGTACTGCACTATGGTCTCCTTTGTGGTTGTGGAGCTTTACCCACAGAGCCGGCTGTACTGAAATCAGGTGCCATTGGAAGGTTCAGCGGTGATTCATAAGGGGAAGATTGCCCACAGAGGAGCAAGTTATGTGTTACCCCCACTTATAGGGGAGATGCTTTTCTGACCTGTGTCTACATACAGGTCCATGTGAGAAGGTGAGGGTCCACCTGGACTTCTAAGTTCACATTGGTGATTCACGTACATTGAGGACTTGCACCACTGGGATTCTGCGCGCAGTGACCAGTAAGAAGATGTTCCACTCTTTTTGAAATTCTGAAGAATTTGTTTTTCATTGTTTTTTGTGTGGACTCTAGTCACGTTTGAGTTTGCCTTTAGATTTGTTTTTAGTAATATTGTTTGTTGAAAGCAGCGCGACACATTTCTTCATTTATTTGTTTTTTTATGAGAACACACATAACACGTGTTTGCAGCAGCTCATTATCCAGCACTTTATTCAGCACATTGGCAGCACACAATTCCTTTTTGTTTTATCACTTTACAGTATAATCAAACGCATTTTTTTGTTTTGGAAAGAGTAAAGATGGTTTAGAACATCTGTTGGTTTTTTCTGCTGTCTGGGTCCCCATTAGGGAGGTTCACCCTATATTTGTGTCCTGTTTACCAATATCACAGAAAGTGAAACAGAATCTAAAATTTTGATTTGGCACCAGAACAGGAATAGAAGGGAAATCTTCTAATGAGGACACTAGTTCTAGTGATCCTGATGAAAACAAACACATATTGACAGGGGTTTTAATCCTCCTTTATCCTATCCAAAATTAAAAAGTTTTGCCTTTACTTTAAGTAGATCCCATCTACCATTCATTCAACCATACTACAGACATGGATATATTGATGAAACACTATAATAAACAACCAATGACTAGCCAATTGATATGAAATGTGAGCCAATGGAATAAGGGTTTTCATTGGAATTTAGGTACTTGTAGTGTCACCTGACATGGACAGGGTAATACCCATGATATCAGTGTCACTCCTGTATAATGTGTGTATAGGCATTGTCAGATCCCCTGGTACTGTACTGATTCCTGGCAGACGCTTCTTTTCTATAACACACAATAAAAATAAGAAGTGAAAACCCATTGAGAATGCTCCATGCTGAGCTTTCTGTAAAAGGCCACATGTCACTCTGATTCACACGCTGTCACACAGGGCACCCACTCTCTATTCTTCCATGCCCTCTCTTTCCCTAGTTCTGCAGTAATGACTGAAGCCAAGATATTCTGAAGTGTGAAATTTCTGAATCAACTCATTAGTCTGTTGGAGACTGACAGCTAGATGAGCAGAACAAGCCCTAGAAGCACCACTTTATACATAACTTGTCCCCAAAATGTAGAAAACACGGTGGGTGAAATTATAAGCTGAAGCTAACAGTTGCTTAGTATTAACCCCTACGTGGCATCTCACAAACTGCGGTTATGAATGGGAATGTGAATACACTAAGGGGTTTATTTACTAAAGCTGGAGAGTCCAAAATCAAACTCCCTTCTGCATAGAAACCAATCAGCTCCCAGGTTTCATTGCCAAAGCTTCATTGAACAAGCTGAGGTTAGAAGCTGATTGGTTTCTATGCAGAAGGGAGTCTGATTTTGGACTCTCTAGCTTTAGTAAATAAACCCCTAAGTGTCTATGTTTTGTCATTGTATATACACTCACCGGCCACTTTATTAGGTACACACCTAAGATATCCCCAAACCACCACCACCAGCCTGAACCGTTGATATAAGGCTGGACGGATCCATGCTTTCATGTTGTTTATGCCAAATTCTGACCTATTGCCTTTCTATCATCCCAAACCAGTCTTCCTATTCTCCTCTGACCTCTGACATTAACAACCATTTTCGCTCACGCAACTGCTGCTCACTGGATATTTTCTCTTTTTCGGACTATTCTCTGTAACCCCTAGAGATGGTTGTGTGAAAATCCTAGTAGATTAGCAGTTTTTGAAATACCCAGACCAGCCCGTCTGGCACCAACAACCATGCCATGGTCAAAGTCACTTAAATCCCCTTTCTTCTCCATTCTGATGCTCAGTTTGAACTTCAGCAAGACATCTTCACCACATCTACATAAACCCTAGAGCTGGTTGTGCATGAAAATCCCAGTAGATTAGCAGTTTTTGAAATACCCAGACCAGCCCGTCTGGCACCAACAACCATGCCATGGTCAAAGTCACTTAAATCCCCTTTCTTCTCCATTCTGATGCTCGGTTTGAATTTCAGCAAGTCATCTTCACCACATCTACATAAACCCTAGAGCTGGTTGTGCATGAAAATCCCAGTAGATTAGCAGTTTTTGAAATACCCAGACCAGCCCGTCTGGCACCAACAACCATGCCATGGTCAAAGTCACTTAAATCCCCTTTCTTCTCCATTCTGATGCTCGGTTTGAACTTCAGCAAGTCATCTTCACCACATCTACATAAACCCTAGAGCTGGTTGTGCATGAAAATCCCAGTAGATTAGCAGTTTTTGAAATACCCAGACCAGCCCGTCTGGCACCAACAACCATGCCATGGTCAAAGTCACTTAAATCCCCTTTCTTCTCCATTCTGATGCTCGGTTTGAACTTCAGCAAGTCGTCTTCACCACATCTACATAAACCCTAGAGATGGTTGTGCATTAAAATACCAGTAGATTAGCAGTTTTTGAAATACTCAGACCAGCCCCTCTGGCACCAACAACCATGACATATTCAAAGTCTCTTAAATCTCCTTTCTTTTACATTCTGATGCTCAGTTTGAACTTCAGCAAGTCGTCTTCACCACATGTCCATAAACCCTAGAGATGGTTGTGTATGAAAATCCCAGTAGATCAGCAGTTTTTTAAATACTCAAAACCAGTCCCTCTGGCACCAACAACCATGCCATATTCAAAGTCACTTATTTCCCCTTTCTTCCCCATTCTGATGCTCGGGTTGAACTACAGCAAGTCATCTTCACCATGTCTATATGCCTAAATGCAATGAGTTGCTGCGATTGGCTGATTAGCAATTTGTGTTAACAAGCAATTGAAATGGTGTACCTAATAAAGTGGCTGGTGAGTGTATGTAGGGAAGTCATTCAAATAAGTGGGCCTAGCGACAATTTAAAGCTAGAGGACTCCCATAGGCTTTATAAAATATTTAAATATTTAAATACAGAAATCTAAGACCTTATACACATTGGACATATTTAACACTGCTGTTGGGGGCGTCTGGCATTTTTTTCTAAAACAACACTAATATTGTTGCACTGTGTGTGAAACTACATATGGTTAGGTTTACACCTAAGCATTTTGAGGTGCATTTTGCGATATGAAGAAACTACAGTTCATTTAACATGATTTCCTATGGGTGAAGTTCACATCTCTGCATTTTTGGAAAGGGTCAGGGACTTTTTTAAATGCAAAACAGTGCATTTTGATTCAATAGACTGCAATGGAGATGCTAGAGAAACACATGTAGTGTATTTGTGATGCATTTTAAGTTTTTAATCTGGCCAGGAAGAAGTTGGCCAAACCCCCCCCCCCCAATAAAAATACAAAACTCATTAAAAAAGCATAAAAAACGTGTGCGCAAAAATGCAAAATGTACCGCAAAAAGCACTGCAGAAATGGATCAATGCAAACTGCAGAAGTGTGAACCTAACCTAAATCAATATAACAATTTAATATTATCCTGAAATATAAGTTTGAGTTCATGCACACACAGGCATTTAGAGTAGTTTAGAAGCAGAAAAGAAAAACCCTCCACTGCCAGTGTGTCCAGGAGCAGCAGCGCTTTTGCAGAAAAAAAGCTTGATACCTGTAAATACGTCCAAGTGCGAGTTAACACTAGGCGAGTTTAGCACTTGAACGTTAATTAATTTCAATGGCCTGACTAAATTATTATTCTGGCCAATGAAATAAATCAACGCTTGGCGCGTCTAAACATGTCTAAATGTGTTACACATGTTTATAAGCATCAAGCATTTTTTTCTGCCAAAATGCTGCTGCCAGGAAGAAAGGCATCTCAGAAATATGGCCAAACGCCGAGTGTGCATAAGGCCTAACTTGGATTAGAAGCTGATCCAGATGTAAATACAAGGCAAGAAAAAAGAAAATACACAAACTAGTTTTACATTTGTTTTGATGAAAACTTTGCTCTCACATCCTCTTATGTTACCTGGTTTAAAAACAAATGAACACACTCATCTAGGGGACATTTTTTTCATTTTTTCATTTTTTTTGCATGTTTTTAGGAGTGATGTGTCATTCCAGAGCTTCTTTGGTGCAGGATGATGAGTTTTGTGACTGTTAGACTTTAATTAAGGGGACACCTGAAAAACATGTAACACATATGTTCATGTGTTTTGAAAGCACCCTTATTTAAGTCTATTTAGTCCAAATAGCTTGATTCTACCTGAAAAAAGGCCATGTTGATTTTTGAGCGACAGGCATCAGGCTACAAGCAATTGAGCACTTAGATGTGAAAAAAACATGGTTTAAAACAATAGGATTCTATATGCTTTGAACACGTTTACCAATAGGCCTAAGGCCTATTGCTAATCAGTCAATCAAATGGGAGCAACACTCACCAGCCACTTTATTAGATACACCTATTCAATTGCTTGTTAACACAAATTGCTAATCAGAAAATCACATGGCAGAAACTCAATGCCTTTAGGCATCTAGACGTGGTGAAGACGACTTTCTGAAGTTCAAACCGAGCATCAGAATGGGGAAGAAAGAGGATTTAAGTGACTTTGAATGTTTCATGGTTGTTGGTGCCAGACAGTCTGATCTGACTATTTCAAAAACTGCTGATCTACTGGGATTTTCATGCACAACCATCTCTAGGGTTTACAGAGAATGGTCCGAAAAAGAGGAAATATCCAGTGAACAGCAGTTGTGTGGACGAAAATGCCTTGTTGATGTCAGAGGAGAATGGGCAGACTGGTTGCTGCAACATCCAGATGGTAGGATCAGAATTTGGCATAAGCAACAAGGAAGCATGGATCCATCCTGCCTTGTATCAAAGGTTCAGGCTGGTGGTGTAATCATGTGGGGGATATTTTTTGGCACTAGCAAGGTGTACCTAACAAAGTGGCCAGTGAGTGTACATTGTACATTCACATTAGTCCCTGCCCTCGAAGCTTGCAAGGCCCCTAACTTACATTCATACATACACATACTAGAACCAATTTAAACAGGAGCCAATTAACCTACCAGCATGTATTTGAAGTGTGGGAGGAAACCGGAGTATCCCCACCAAGGCAAGAGGAGAACATGCAAACTCTAGGGAGGTAGTGCTGTGGTTGCGATTCAAACAAATGACCCTAGTGCAGCCAGGTAGAAGTGATAACCACTACACCTCTATGTTGCCTACAGAATCTTGGAGTATACTGTATAGGACATACACTCAACCCAATATGATCCATCACTAACTAAAATATCATTTTTACGTTGACTGATCCTTTAACAACATAAAAAAAAAACCTTATAAAAATGAGACAAATGCATATAATTAATTCACACTGATACACCAGTACATCTTTAGACACCAGTACACCTACAGATAAAAAGGCAATGCATAATAGACTTGAAAATATGAAGATAAAAACATCATAATGTTGTACGTTAACATCCAGATTCTTTAAAGGCCTCCAACCTTTTCAGCAGAAAAGTATTGTAAGTACACCCAAAGTATTTCCCACTAAGCATGCTTGCAGCCTGACATGTTCAGCACCTTGGACAGCTCACGTACTCAGCTTGTCCAATACAACATGTACATGGAAATGGCAATAGTAAACTAAGTTTTTTGTTCTACAGTATTTTATTTGCAGAAAAAAACTGCGCTAAAAGACATTTTCATCAACAACACATTGCAAACCACTTAATCAAGGAAGGAATTAAACACTACCCTGTCTCACAGGGTGATGCTGCTGCTATGTGATTTCACTGCAGAATGAACAGTATTGTCATTCTCTTATGTTAGTGGAAAAATAACAGATCTACTGTCAGGATCAACAGGTAATAAATCTTTCTTATTATGGACAAGGATCAAACCTGATGTTAAAGGATACGTTCACCTTTCATAACATGTTACACACATATTTAGGGTGTAACAGGTAACATGTTATGCAGATTGTAAGCTCCAAGGAGCAGGGCCCTCGAACCCCTAGTGTATTGTATTGTATTGTTACTGTACTGTCTCCCATTATAATGTACAGCGCTGAGCAAACCGTTGGCGCTATATAAATACTGTATAATAATAATAACAGTCCAACCCCTCCCCCCCACTCCCCCATTTTGACAGCTAGTGAGGAATCTACCCCCCCCCCCCCCCCAATTAGCTGTCACAATTTAAAAAAAATGCAGTCATGCTGTGCTCCACTTGGCCGGTCGCGTCACTCATTCCCATTATTCTGTGAATGAGAAAACTGCAAGTACTGACAGCCTTGCGGCTATGGAGTGCTGTGGTATTTCATTGAGACTTCCTGTCAGAATGTATCTGCTTGTCCATACAATGTAGAGGCTCCAGAAACAAAAATAATAAATGCACATTTTTTTTACCTGCAAAAATGTGCATTTATTATTTTTGTTAAAGGTGAACTTATCCTTTAATGCCAGTTTTAGACTCTATCATATACAGTATATATAGTATGTCATTTTATTATTTTGCACATATTTAAATTTTACTTCCACAATTTATTTCCACAATTTACTAGAACTACCACATTGCGAATCCTATAGCCAGTATTCATGAGATGCATGATTGTCTGCCATTTGGATTGAGTTGGCAAGCAGCACAAATCAACTGGTTAATTTCTAAAAGGTATCTAATGGCATTCTTATTTTTCTGTAATAAGCCATTTAATGCATAAATTGATGGTGTTATCCCATGTAATCTCATCCATTACTTAGGAGATTCATAAATCTCGCTATTTCCAGCAGTGGCAGTAGAGTATGTTCTGTGCAAAGTTAGAAATGTCAGCCATTACGGAATGACATATTTGAAGTGTAGCTGTAACTTTTACAACGAGCATAACATTCATGTGCCCAGTGCTAAGTGTCTTCCATCTGTCAGCTTTGTATAAGGCTGACACCCTTCATGAGTATGGTACACTATATAACATGACATACAAGCACTGTGAGGCCGTATTATGAATGCTGGGTGAAAGAAATGTATAAAATTTATCAGGTTCATCTTTCAATCTATAAGAAAACCAAGTGAGAATTCAGTTCAGTCTCTATGGGCAACAACTACATTTGCTGCACAGCTCTGGTGTACATGAACTGCAAAAAGCTGATTCCAAGTCAGATTTAGGGACTTACACTGCTTGCATTAAATCCTAAGCATAGACAAAAAAAAAGCACAAGGGACATGACTTAATATTAATCTGATGAATCCCTTATGCTGCTGGCTCCAGTATTTGTATGCAATCTTCATCCTCTGACCCTCCCATCTACCCTCATCACCATAAAATTCCAGTGTGTTGGAGGTTAATAGAATAGAAGGAGCTGTGACAGGCTCTCATCGAGAGTGTCCGACTAAGCCTATCCTCTCCACCGAGCTCCTCCATTCACAGAAGCCACAACTATAGCTTCTATGAAGGAAATATAATATGTGAATAGAAAAAAAGGCAGATGATTAAAAGGTGGGATGGGAAGAGGTTAAAAGCCCATTGGTGAAATTAATGGCAGAGATGCTTGGTGTGGTATGTCTAAAGATAAGTTTTAGATAGATACAGTCAGGTCCATAAATATTGGGACATCGACACAATTCTAACATTTTTGGCTCTATACAGCACCACAATGGATTTGAAATGAAATGAACAAGACGTGCTTTAACTGCAGACTGTCGGCTTTAATTTGAGGGTATTTACATCCAAATCAGGTGAACGGTGCAGGAATTACAACAGTTTACATATGTGCCTCCCACTTGTTAAGAGACTAAAAGTAATGGGACAGAATAATATTCATAAATCAAACTTTCACTTTTTAATACTTTGTTGCAAATGCTTTGCACTCAATTACAGCCTGAAGTCTGGAACGTATAGACATCACCAGACGCTGGGTTTCATCCCTGGTGATGCTCTGCCAGGCCTCTACTGCAACTGTCTTCAGTTCCTGCTTGTTCTTGGGGCATTTTCCCTTCAGTTTTGCCTTCAGCAAGTGAAATGCATGCTCAATCGGATTCAGGTCAGGTGATTGACTTGGCCATTGCATAACATTCCACTTCTTTCCCTTAAAAAACTCTTTGGTTGCTTTTGCAGTATGCTTTGGGTCATTGTCCATCTGCACTGTGAAGCAACGTCCAATGAGTTCTGAAGCATTTGGCTGAATATGAGCAGATAATATTGCCTGAAACACTTCAGAATTCATCCTGCTGCTTTTGTCAGTAGTCACATCATCAATAAATACAAGAGAACCAGTTCCATTGGCAGCCATACATGCCCACGCCATGACACTACCACCACCATGCTTTACTGATGAGGTGGTATGCTTAGGATCATGAGCAGTTCCTTTCCTTCTCCATGCTCTTCTCTTCCCATCACTCTGGTACAAGTTGATCTTGGTCTCATCTGTCCATAGGATGTTGTTCAAGAACTGTGAAGGTTTTTTTAGATGTCGTTTGGCAAACTCTAATCTGGCCTTCCTGTTTTTGAGGCTCACCAATGGTTCACATCCTGTAGTCAACCCTCTGTATTCACTCTGGTGAAGTCTTCTCTTGATTGTTGACTTTGACACACATACACCTACCTCCTGGGGAGTGTTCTTGATCTGGCCAACTGTTGTGAAGGGTGTTTTCTTCACCAGGGAAAGAATTCTTCGGTCATCCACCACAGTTGTGTTCCGTGGTCTTCTGGGTCTTTTGGTGTTGCTGAGCTCACCAGTGCGTTCCTTCTTTTTAAGAATGTTCCAAACAGTTGTTTTGGCCGCGCCTAATGTTTTTGCTATCTCTCTGATGGGTTTGTTTTGTTTTTTCAGCCTAATGATGGCTTGCTTCACTGATAGTGACAGCTCTTTGGATCTCATCTTGAGAGTTGACAGCAACAGATTCCAAATGCAAATAGCACACTTGAAATGAACTCTGGACCTTTTATCTGCTCATTGTAATTGGGATAATGAGGGAATAACACACACCTGGCCATGGAACAGCTGAGAAGCCAATTGTCCCATTACTTCTGGTCCCTTAACAAGTGGGAGGCACATATGCAAACTGTTGTAATTCCTACACCAGTCACCTGATTTGGATGTAAATACCCTCAAATTAAAGTGGACAGTCTGCAGTTAAAGCACATCTTGTTCGTTTAATTTCAAATCCATTGTGGTGGTGTATAGAGCCAAAAATGTTAGAATTGTGTCGATGTCCCAATATTTATGGACCTGACTGTAGATGAGCTATTTGACTTGACGACTCCAACAAATCCTTACCACACGGGGAACCTCTGCCATTAATTTAACCAATGACCTTTTTACCTTCTCTCATCCTTCCAAAACAATACCCACCTGAGAACCTGTAGAAAATCCAGGATTGGGACCCCTGCACCCTTTCTCCACCTGCATTTATTGGAGGTTGTATGGTTCCACCCACCTGGGTAACTGCAACCTCACCAAACGTAAGTGATATTTTTCTTTTTTTTTTTGTTTCTCTTAATTGAGAATATAACTACATTTAGATAAATGCTACAATATAAGGGCTCTACTCTGTTTTTTTCAGTGGATCTAATGTTGTATCCTTTTATAGGTACAGAAAAACTACTGTTGGTCCTGCCACACACCAGGGGCGGTCTGACCATTTGGAAACTAGGGCACTGCCCAAAGGCCCAGGGTCAGTAGGGGGCCCCATGAGATGCACCTGGTACCTTTTTCATAGGCTCTTTTGAGTTTGGGCAAGGACACAAGGGCCCCATGATCCCTTATTGCCCAGGGGCCCCATGAGTAGTCAGTCCGCCCCTGCCACACACTCAACATTTTGTGTTGTGTGCTGACATTAAACTACCTCTGCTCTACTGAAATCACAAGGAAAGTTGGCATCCCTGCCCAACTTTATTTTCTTGATTACAGAAAAACCCCTATTGTTAGCTCCAGTACATAGATGGAAGGTGTCCTGTAGCCCAAAGAAGACACTCGGAGGACTAACAGTACTCCTTTAAATAACAAAGACAGAATAAAACAACACATGCCAGCTCTGTATTTCTGAGATCAACTAGTACTTTTTGAATACAGTAGATATAGCAAAACACTTTCAGTGCTATATCTAAACAGACTAAAAGGTAGCAAATAGGAGAAAATCATTGTTGGAGTTTGCATAGACCTTAAGGCTAAACTTTCCAATTGTTGAATCATTTTTTTCTGTGTATTAGGCTGATTAATTTCACATGTTTATGTTTAGGGATATAAAAATAATGCATATCTCTCTTAAAGTGAGTTATTAATGAAATTTTATATGGCATTCCACATTAAGGCCTGAAACAATTGTTGGCTTATCATTATTATGTGAAAAATAATTAAATGAGAATTCATATCTTTTGACTTTCAACTAATACCTGGGGGTTATTTATTATAGGAAAAATATACAATCCATTAAGATGTCACCACAGTCTTGATAACCTAAGATCTCTAAGGAGCAAGGCATTGACCCTGTCCATTCTGCCACCAGGCTGTTCTGCAAGAGAGTTCCGTATAGCTAAAGGTAGGGCATGCTGTGTATTCAAGCAGTTCAAATTCTATTAACTTTAATGAATGTACATCCACAAGGAGCTTCAGCCTTGTAGCCATTGACACAACAAGAGTTCACTGACCCTCATACTATACAGGCATTAGCGGTTAATAAGGGACCATGTTTACTGGTTCTTACAATATTGCTACTAATAGAAATAAATGGATGAGGTTCATTGGACACATCTGGAGTCAGTTGTGTAGGAGTGAATCATTTGGATATTTAGGGAGGTCAATTTAACATTCATTTAAATGTGCCAGATGCAGCTGCATTCCAAAAATGTTCCGTGGGTTAAGAAAGAAAAATGTGTTCACCTCCATAATAGAATAAATGTACATACTGCACCTGGATTTAATATGCAGATCCCATCCCTTTATCCATTATATTTTGTAGTTCCAGGCCTATCGCATAATGAAAAGACAAGGGCATAAAAACAAGTAAACTTACATTTTGATACATGATAAAACTTTGCCGAGCTTCATTGCATTTCATTGACCTTATGTATGCTTGCATGGGCAGCAGAAATGACAATCAAACTACTTCACCCCTGGTTTGTATTTACCATAAAGCATTCATGGGTAGGGCAGCAACATTGGAAAGGAATAGCAGTTAACTCCAACATGTACTGTACTTACTGTGATAACTTTTCTTTCTTATTTTGTTTCCCCTTTTCTGTCCTTCTTTGGACATCTGGGGCTCTGAACTGTAGGGTATGCATGAGGATGTTGAGAGGCGTTATAAGGCTCTTAATAGTTTTGGAATTGGGATGAGTGCAATTTGGAATTTTTACTTCAATGAAATTTCAGCAAAATTATAAACATTTCATTGAAGTTTTGCCTATCAACATTAGAGTCTATGGGGAAGGCAAAAGTAAAGTGTTTGTGCTATTTTTATGGTGCAATAGGCTATATATGGCTCCTGAAGATTAAAAAAGCTCTTTTAACTGGACTTTTCTTTTCTAAGAGAAGTATTTCTAAGTGCGCCGTGAGGTCAGCTAGAAAGATATGCATCAGCATTGTCAAGAAATCCCATTGGGCACCATCTCAGAACTGACCAAATTACTTTATCAACAAATTGGCACTGATCATGAGGCTTTGTTTACAAAACATTCCATGGGATCAGTCAGCTGCTAAATCAGTGCTAAGTGTTCACAACGCAGAGTTTAAACTTTCAATTTGAGTCCCTACCAGTGGCTACTTTTCACTTTAAGCCATGATGTAGGGTACAATGTGCGTCCCTCAAAAAGACTTTTGTTGTAGCACCTGTCACATGTTTGGAATAAAACCTCATTTTGGACTCTAAACCTTGGTGAGGCTCTTTGATTTTCACACTTACACATAATTTCTACAGTCTGAGTCCACTGTTTTTCAGTTCCCGCGAGCAGCCCACCCATCACATAGACACTTAGACAACCATGACTGACCACTGGAACTCTGGGGCAAAGGAAAAGATATTTTGATACATAGAATGGTTTGACAATAGGATATGGATAAGTCCCTAGCCTTCTTTGCTTTGTTTGAAATTCGGATGGCGGTATGTCTTTATCTTCTGATTGATGTAACCTTCCAATTAAATCACAGATGACCACTGAGGGCTTTGTAACATCTTTTGTATACCCCTTATTATCTCATGTGAATCTCCTGCCCTTCCCCCCTCATGTAAGAGAAATGACACAGAAATCGAAGATGACCACTGAGGGCTTTGTAACACCTTTTGTATACCCCTTATTATCTCATGTGAATCTCCTGCCCTTCCCCCCTCATGTAAGAGAAACGACACACACCTCTAGGATTCAAATGAATCTATGGTTTTAATATTTCTAGAACTATGGGTTTCATCATGCAGATTGTACTCCTGAAGAAGATCTATTGAACCTTGTTGAGTCTACATGTGGAGTGTATTGGATCTAAACAATCATTTGAGCCCTATATTCAATATTTTATTGTTTGTTTTGTGTGTTTGTTTTGGCTCTTATTGATTGTTATAATAAAATGCATGGGTTTTATATATGCAGTGTTCTCTTTGCATCTATATGTTCCCCTAAAACTCCTTGCCTACTACCACTGTTATTTTCAAGTGTCTGAAGTGGCCATGTTATAGTCCTGGGGGTTGCAATTATTTACAAAATCCAGTTGTAAAATGTTTAAGTTTATCTTTTTTTATAATGCAGAAAACAATCCTTCCTTGCTTTTGCTTGGTAGTCTGCCCAGTTAAAAAAAATTGTTTTGCTTATAAAGTAGACCCCTGTGCAGCCTTTATTAGCACATTTAACATTCAATCGCATGATACAAGGGTAAGTGCTTTCACAAAAGGACACCGTCATTTATATGTGCCTAGATGACCATGAAGTATGGTTCTCTTTCACTAAGTGGCAAATACTGTATCAGCTCAAGACTGTTTGCTTCATATTTTTGTAGCCTGTGCTGGATTGGCTTAATAAGATTAGGGCAAGTAATAATTCATCAAACAATTGACTGCAATGCAATCAAAATTTACCAAGGTTTTCTAGATGGCTGGAGCCCTAAAGGCTACTGCACAAATATCATTTTTGCCATTTACAGTTGGAAAATAATATACAAATAATATTTACTTTAGTTCATTAGTCTTTTTATTAAGTCATATTTGTTTGTGAGTGGGAGTGACAGCGGAAAGCAATTTTCATAAATAGTGTTATTATATACTCAAGTTATCTCCCCGTTAATTGCTGAGCAATGTCCAGCCATGTACATCAAGCACTCAGTCAGTCATAGCACGAAGGGAAATCAACCCCCGACAGGGCCAAATTGATGCAGCTATCAATAAACACCAGTGCAATTACCAGAGGTGCTGGAGACTCCCGTATTTGTGCTCTTCTCTGCTTTTTCTCCCACCAAGATTGATGGAATCTGACAGTTTCACCTTCTAGTTAGTGTTTATTTTTGATATCAAAGAACTTCTTGATTAAACGTGTTAGCGTAGAGCTCAGCCTTGTGAAATGGCAGAGATAGACGGATCGGATGCGCCAAACAGTGCGCACAGACAGCAAGAGGTGATAGATGATGAATGAGTGACATGTTGTAGGGCAAAGAAGTCAGATGAGCAGAGAAACTTTGAACCTGATGACAAATAAGAGAAGCCTGACCCATCTATCTGAATGTTTTAGATCTGCAGCTACAATAAAATTCAGATATTCTTAACAATATCTCTCTTCTTGTCAGTGCTGTGTAGTGATCCTAGATGAACGTGTTACAGGTGAAAACTGTAAACTCCATTGTGACCTAGATTAGAGGAAAAATACTACAATAATTACCAAATTTAGGTACTGGTTCTTATGAAGGTATTTTTTTTTTTATTATTGGTATTAAAGTGGTTGGAAAGACTGAAGGTTTTTTTTTATCTTCATGCATTCTATGCATGAAGGTAAAAAACCTTCTTTATACAGCATCTCCCCCAGCCAGGGGCGGACTGACAACTCAGAGGGCCCCCGGGCAATAGGGGATCATGGGGCCCCTGTGTCCTTGCCCAAACTCAAAAAAGCCTATGAAAAAGGTACCAGGGGCATCTCATCTCATACTGACTCCGGGTTCTCGGGCAGTGCCCAAGTTTCCAAATGGTCAGTCTGCCCCTGCCCCCAGCCCCCCTTAATACTCACCTAAGCCCCCTCTTGATTTATCACTGGAGTCTTAGCTATCCTGGGACTTGCTCTCCTGATTGGCTGGGACAGCAGCGGGAACCATAGGCTCCCACTGCTGTCAATCACAGCCAGTGAGCCAACGAGAAGAGAGAGGGGGCCGGGCCGAGCTGCAGCTCTGTGTGAATGGACACATGAAGCAGAGGCTTGGGAGTGCACCTGCTTGCTATGGGGGCACCTGACAGGATGGAAGGGCCAAGAGTGCCAGCAGGGGACCTGAGAAAGAAGAATTGGGGCTGCTCTGTGCACACAGCAGGTAAGTATGACTTTTTTCAAATCATGCCTTTAGTATCACTTTAATGTAGGACAGAGAGTTTACAGAGCACTGTACATACTGTATATTTACATCACCCCCTGCCCCAAGGAGCTTACAATTTAAAGTCCCTATCTCCAATGCATACATACACATACTATGGCCATTGTAGACAGGAGCCAATCAACCTACCAGCATGTCTTTGGAGTGTGGAAAGAAACCCACAAGCAAAAGAAGAAAATGCAAACTCCATGATGGTAGTGTCTTGATCCAAGAACCCTAGTACTGTACATAAAAATGCTTGGGGGGGGGTCTATTTTTTTAAATGTACTGTATGTCACAAGCATTTAGGTGGCCTATTTTCCCTATATTTTGCCTAATATGTATATTTCCTATAATCATCAGGTCCATCTAGTGGCCATAATGTGGTCTATTCCCAAAATAATACAAACAACAGCAATATAGCCACTAGATGGAGTTGCCATTCATAGATAATAAACATAGATGAGAAATCTTGTTATGGCTAGGCGAATGCTTCTGAAATTCTTCCAGCAAATGTTTTATAAATAGACCCCTTAGTGTTTGTTTGTCCTGCTAACCTGCTTCAATACTCTAATCCCCATTCTAATCTAATCCTCACATTCTAGCTTCACTGGCTGAATACTTGCTGCAGGTCAGTGGCTCAGAAAGTAATGAAGGGTTCCTAAAACATAAAATCATGTGTCACTAGACAGCAGACATATGGTTTCTGTGTGGATACACAGCCTCCAGTCACATGATTCTGTGTTGTACCATTTTTATACTATGCTCCCTTGTATGTAGGTAAGGCTGCAGTGGTCTCAGAGGAAGGGCACTGCATTACCCTGTAAATGCACTAATTGGCCTTCATGTCTCCAGAATTCAGTGGCAATCAAAAGCTGAGTATAGCAGTGACAATACTTATATACCTAATAAAAGTTATATAAGATGGATGCAATGATAAAAGCATAAAGTCAACGGTTAGACAGGCTGTCATTTGAACGCAAAAATATCCTGCTCCATAAGAAATAACCCATTAAATCTGGGAAAAGCAGGATGGAAAAGGATCTGGGGGTCCAAGTAGATGACAGACTCAATAGCATGCAATGCAAAGCTGAAGCAAGCAATGCCAGCAGACTATTATCATGCATTCAAAGGGGATTAACTCAAGAGATAAAACTCTCATTCTACCACTTTACAAAACTCTGGTTCAGTCTCATCTGGAGTATGCCATCCAGTTTTGGTCAACAAACCTCAGGAAGGATCTCCTTGAACTGGAGAGAATCCTTCGAAGGGCAAGCGTTCACACTGTGGATTTACCATGTCCATTGTGATTAAGGAATATAGTTAAAGGATAAGTTCACTTTTGGGAACATGTTACATGGTCCACTTGCTGCCCGCTGCCCCCTTCTGTGACAGAAAAATGGGGAGAAGATCCCAATACAAGCTGTCACCCACACAGCCATGTCATTCATTCACAGAGTTCTGTGAATTAATTAACTACAAATCCCGACAGCCTTAGTGGCTGTTGGCTTGCAGTTCTCAGTGAACTACTATGGCTCTGTGGAGTGCCATGGTAGTTTTTTGAATCTTCCTGTCAGTATCTCCTTGCCCGTACAACCCGCATGGGCAAGCAGATACTGTATACTGACAGGTCTGCAGGAGATCTGCATGGCACCTGCATGGCACCAGCAATCTGTTGATATATATTTTTAATATTTTCTTCAGATTTTTTTAACATATAAAAAAGTCACTGTAACATATATTTTTACATATATTTGTAAATGCAGTCCAAAAATGTGGATTTGAATTTTTATAGAAATACAGTATATTTGAAATGTATTTTCAAAAATATTTTTCATATATTTTGTAATAAACTGCATTTCAACATGCAGTATATATATATATATATATATATATATATATATATATATATATATATATTGAAATATATTGAATATGGCCAAAATTGTAGCATTTCAGATATATGGAAATAATTTTGGGAAGTATATTTTCAAAATATATGTCAGAAACAATTGAGTACTGTCCATGATACTTTTTTTATTTGCACTAACATACAATTTTGAGGACAAGCTTTCGGGGATTGCCCCCTTCTTCAAGGTCTAAGCAGTACTACTACTAAGTAGTAGTACTGCTTAGACTTTGAAGAAGGGGACAATCCCCAAAAGCTTGTCCTCAAAATTGTATGTTAGTGCAAATAAAAAAAGTATCACGGACAGTACTCAATTGTTTCTGTCGCAAATGCACTAATACGGCTACAATCAACTCAAACAAAATATATGTAAAATATATTTTTCTTCCATGTGGGAAGAAGCTGTTTAATCCCCAACATACAGGAACATAGCTGAAGTTCTAAAACAAAGTATTGTCTGCTCACAACCTCTGAGTTATCTACTTGAGATAACAAGAAAAAACATCAGTGGAATAAACTGCTATCATTACCTCTATAAATGGCCACAGCACAGGATAATTATTGGAGATCTGTTACTGTTCATGTTTAATTAACAGCCATATTTGCAATTATATGGTAATCTCGTGACATGATCATTCTATTTAAAGCAGCATTTGCCAGAACACTTCACATTCAACATCTACATCTCCTAGCACTTTAATCATTCTATAAATAATGTAAAAAGAAAGCTGTTTATATCATTTTCACAACTATATCATTATGGAAGTGGGGTTCTTTGATATCTTCCATGGAAGTGGGGTTCTCTGCTCACAAACTTAGGGGTGTGCTGTGCTCTCATCAGTCTGCACATAAATATTGGTCTACAATGTTTTTACAGTAATCATATTTTGCTTAAAAATCAACATCTCCCCTTTTTAAAAAAAAAGCAGGAAAACAGCTACATTCAGAGATGAAATATATATTTGGGGGCTTTTTTACCTCCAAAATCATTTGTATTTCTGTCCACACAGTCCTGAGATTTACACAGCTCTGCAACACACCACAGTCCTGTCAGACGGGATGGACTGATTTTTCTCTGCTGCAGGTAAAGTGGAACATTATGATCCCCCCTAACCCCCCCCCCCCCCCAACTTCATACCTGGTATGGTGGGTTAAGACGGATTAGTATGCTCACCATGTAAATCCACTTTTTATTTGTTCACAATATACATTAAAAGTAATCATGTGTATGTATACTGTATATCCATTCTTGTATTTAACTCCCACTGGTTCTATGGGCCATCTCTCTGGGCACCAAATATGATATGCTTGAAAGTCTTTTCAATAAAAGTACTGTATCTTGGCAATTATTTTATTGGCAAGGTATGTCAGAAGGTCTTTCATAAACACTCCCCAGTTGATTGGCTTGGGACTGGCATGCAAAAGGCGGTAATGTGTGCATATCCAATTTTTACACATGTATCAGGGCAAAATGTTGTCAGGAGGCAATTAATCAGGGAACACAAAGGTAACCCTCACAAGCATGGGGGAGCATGCAAACTCAGTGCAAATTGTGTCCTGGCTGAAATTCAAACCAAGGATCCCGGTGTTGTATTATATTTTAAATGTTAACCACTAAGCCACTATGCTACCCAGAAGTAAGAAAATAGTAATCTAATTAATATGCAAAGCAGGTTATTAGCATCATTTTAAGAGTAGCACAGCTCGGCTTTGGCAAGGTAGGTCTACACAAATATTTAATATTAAAATAATATATAAAAATTAGTATCAACTATTTATACACTGTGGCTAAGGGGTTCGGGCTAGCTCTGAAGAAATGGGCATTGCCCTTGAAACATGTAAGCTGCTCACTGATGGATGGACATGCTTCGGGTGGCTCTTTGGATTTATACAGTCAGGTCCATAAATATTGGGACATCAACACAATTCTAACATTTTTGGCTCTTTACACCACCACAATGGATTTGAAATGAAACAAACAAGATGTGCTTTAACTGAAGACTGTCAGCTTTAATTTGAGGGTATTTACATCCAAATCAGGTGAACGGTGTAGGAATTACAACAGTTTGCATATGTGCCTCCCACTTTTTAAGGGACCAAAAGTAATGGGACAGAATAATAATCATAAATCAAACTTTCACTTTTTAATACTTGGTTGCAAATCCTTTGCAGTCAATTACAGTCTGAAGTCTGGAACGCATAGACATCACCAGACGCTGGGTTTCATCCCTGGTGATGCTCTGCCAGGCCTCTACTGCAACTGTCTTCAGTTCCTGTTTGTTCTTGGGGCATTTTCCCTTCAGTTTTGTCTTCAGCAAGTGAAATGCTCAATCGGATTCAGGTCAGGTGATTGACTTGGCCATTGCATAACATTCTACTTCTTTCCCTTAAAAAATTCTTTGGTTGCTTTTGCAGTCTGCTTTGGGTCATTGTCCATCTGCACTGTGAAGCGGCGTCCAATGAGTTGTGAAGCATTTGGCTGAATATGAGCAGATAATATTACCCGAAACACTTCAGAACTCATCCTGCTGCTTTTGTCAGCAGTCACATCATCAATAAATACAAGAGAACTAGTTCCATTGGCAGCCATACCTGCCCACACCATGACACTACCACCACCATGCTTCACTGATGAGGTGGTATGCTTAGGATCATGAGCAGTTCCTTTCCTTCTTCATACTCTTCTCTTCCCATCACTCTGGTACAAGTTGATCTTGGTCTCATCTGTCCATAGGATGTTGTTCCAGAACTGTGAAGGCTTTTTTAGATGTCATTTGGCAAACTCTAATCTGGCCTTCCTGTTTTTGAGGCTCACCAATGGTTTACATCTTGTGGTGAACCCTCTGTATTCACTCTGGTGAAGTCTTCTCTTGATTGCTCACTTTGACACACATACACCTACCTCCTGGAGAGTGTTCTTCATCTGGCCAACTGTTGTGAAGGGTGTTTTCTTCACCAGGGAAAGAATTCTTCGATCATCCACCACAGTTGTTTGCCGTGGTCTTCCGGGTCTTTTGGTGTTCCTTCTTTTTAAGAATGTTCCAAACAGTTGTTTTGGCCATGCCTAATGTTTTTGCTATCTCTATGATGGGTTTGTTTTGTTTTTTCAGCCTAATGATGGCTTGCTTCACTGATAGTGACAGCTCTTTGGATCTCATCTTGAGAGTTGACAGCAACAGATTCCAAATGCAAACAGCACACTTGAAATGAACTCTGGACCTT
Organism: Staurois parvus; assembly: GCF_062004578.1. Lineage (NCBI taxonomy): Eukaryota > Metazoa > Chordata > Amphibia > Anura > Ranidae > Staurois > Staurois parvus. The sequence continues at coordinate 5,204,110 of NW_028318072.1, forward strand.
TTATCTGCTCATTGTAATTGGGATAATGAGGGAATAACACACACCTGGCCATGGAATAGCTGAGAAGCCAATTGTCCCATTACTTTTGGTCCCTTAAAAAGTGGGAGGCACATATGCAAACTGTTGTAATTCCTACACCGGTCACCTGATTTGGATGTAAATACCCTCAAATTAAAGTGGACAGTCTACAGTTAACCTCCCTGGCGGTATTCCCGAGTGTAGCTCGGGGTAACATTTCAGTACCAAAAGCGGTAACCCCGAGCTACACTCGGGCTTACCCTGCGGCACTGCTCCGGCATGTGTTCTTCACTTACCTTACCCTGCGCTCCCACGATGTGTCCCCTGCAGCGTCCCCGGCCATCTCCTCCGGCCGATGCCGGCATCCGGCTTCTGTGTCCTGTCCCTGTGACGTCGGGACGTACGGGCGCCCCGCCGCCGGCGGCGGGAAATTTAAACATTTTAAAAAATGTCATTTTTTTTTTTTTACATTTTACATAGTAAAACATTGCTGTCTCAACCAATTTCACATACATATTGTCCCTAGTGCTTTGTCCTGCGCCCTGCCTGCATTTTGTCTGTTCTTTCTGCCTGGAAACTGAGAAATGTCCATGGCGTCCAAAAAGTGTCCCTTTAGGTCAAAAGCGGTTTAGATCAGCTAGAGAACAGCGATAGTAAATCAGAACCACTTGCAGAATTGAGTGATAATGATTCGTGGGGGAAATTCGTCATCAGACACTGAAAACGATTTTGCGACTGAGCTCAGCAATGTGCGAACTTGGCGCTATATTTCACATTTCAGTGTTTTTGGTTTGATTATATTATTGAATTAAATTTTTTATTATTTTTATATTATTTTTATGATTATTTATTAAATTATAATTTATGATTTTGTGTTTCAAATTTTATCATACCCGGGATGTTTACTAGACTCTTGTTCGGACAGATTTCAGTGAGTTTTTCCTAAAAATTACAGCCTACAATAAAAAAAATACATATTTCCATGCAAAAAAATGGTACCGCTTTCAGCACCAAAAATCTGAAATAATCATACCGCCAGGGAGGTTAAAGCACATCTTGTTTGTTTCATTTCAAATCCATTGTGGTGGTGTATAGAGCCAAAAATGTTAGAATTGTGTTGATGTCCCAATATTTATGGACCTGACTGTATATGCCTTTGACCTTACATTTCTTGTGAGTAGTTTGGCATTTTATTTTATTCATATTAAAGAGTTTTATGGTAATGCACTAGGCTGGTGCACTTTCTTCCTAAGTTTGTTTTGTAGTACTAGTTTCCCCTGAACTGAGGAAAGCAGTGAGGATGATTTAGTGCCAGCCATTTAGGTCATTAGTGGTGGCTACATTAACATCTGCAGATTGCCAATATTGAAGATGATTTGCCCTGACCCTTGGTGTGGACTATTGAATTAGGAAGACCTACTTTCCTGTTTAAGTGATTTCTCATTTTTATTTGTATATGCTTCACTTCTTGATCTTTCCCTCCCCAATACTTCTTTGTGAGTATTGTTAATCATTATTTCAAAATAATTTTAAAGTGAATCTATAGCTTGTACAAAATATAAGATGCATCCACGTATTTTTATTTATGATCCTGAGTGTCCAAAGATGAAAAGATAAGATCGGAGCTCAGGTACATCTTCACAATGTTGGCTAATGGTTATAGGTTTAAAGGGACACATGTCAAACTGAGTGCTCGGGATTGGGGGTTCCTGAGATGTTAAATTAAGAAAGTTATGGACCTTCTCGGTGCTTGTCTTTAATCCCCTGTTTTACCTTTATACTTATAACAGGTTTGATAAGTGATTGTAGAAAGCAGGAACACTTTAACATATTACACAAGTTTAATCTACTTTAGCTACAGCTGTAAAAGCCACTAGAGTTATACCACACTGTCAGTTGTAATCTTATGATTGAGAGTGATTTAACCAGTTGCTGGCAATCTGCTTCTTTTAGGTGATTTCAGTATGTTGAGGGTGACATGGCTGCCAACATAAGGTTAAATCACTCAATACCATGAGATTGAAATTGCTGGTGTAGGTTATTCCTTACTCTTTTCATGCAGTACTTCTGAATGATGAAATATTAGTTCAATTTCTATAACCACTTTCTACATGCAGAGATGTTATAGCTGGTGAGTCACACTGTCGTAATCATTTAACAGTACACATATTATAGCTTGGTGTATAGTAGGGACTTCAGAAGTGTATATATAGTACAGCCAACCACTTGTCAGAAGTAATAGGACTCAGCCTATTTGTTCCTTAGTGATTGAAGGCAGGATGCTTCTTGTTGTAGTGACCCTACTAGCACCTAGTAATTATACTGCAATATACTGTATATTTTTCTGCTAGAGGCACACATCCCCCTCACTCCTCCAGCTCTAGGTGCAGGCTTCTAGCAGTCTCTGGCCACTCTGTGACTTCCACAGGAAAGAAAAGGAAGCAGATCTACATTTAAAGGTCTTGTATTAATTCATTAAAATATCCAATGCACAGACTGTTGCACTTGGTCCTACTAGCCCTCACACATTGAACTCCATCTGAAGCATATTCATATGGCACAGAGAGTGGTTAAACACTCAGGACAGGAGAGGTCTAAGATGTGCAAGAAGGAAGGGGGCTGTTATATGGAATAGACTTTGCTAGTTAAATTTTCTAGCAAGGCACATTATAAATGATTAAAAAAAGATGGAAAAAACTCTGCAAGTAAGCATTTAAAATACTTTCTGCAATTTTTTGAGTTGGTACCATGCTAAGGAATCCCTATTAGATAGCAAGACTTTAGATTTTTAAAGCGTTAGTTCCTCTTTACAGAAATAATATAAAGGTGAACTAACAATGTATGCCCTCCCCATCCCCTGGTCCCCACTGTACTTAACCTCTGTTGTTCTGTCAGTGCCCATGAAGCCAGTCCAACACTGCAGAGTTTTTAAATCCCTTTGCTTTTGCCTCTTCTTTGTACAGTGCTTCCGGGATGGATTAGAGCAATTTACTGTGATGACTCTGACCAATCAGAATCACTTTGGTCAGTCCCGGAAGTGCTGCACAGAGAAGAGGGAGAATATCTGACATTTTAAATTCCTGGACCTCTGGACCGATTCTAGGGGCGATGACAGAGCAGCCCACCTGAAGTAAATACAGTGGGGACCAAGGGGGTTGGGGAAGGTGTACAGTGTTAGGTCTCCTTTACATTTTTTTTGTAAAGGTAAACCAGCACTTGAAAGGAAATCTGTGCTGAGAGAAATATATGGCTGTGCCATTGCTGACCTCCTCCAAACACCACTCCACCACTTGCAGTAAGTGAAGCTATAGCTTCTGTTTATGTACACCTGATCAAAGACCATGACTTATAAAGTACTAAAACCTAAGGGTCAGCATGAAAATCCAAGTGACTGGTTTTTTGAGAAGAGACGGTCAGAAGTCTCTAAGCAAAGGTTAATATTAAAAATCTCAGCAAAGGACATACCTAGACAGAAAAATGGAAGATGCAGGAAGTCAGAATCTGGAAAATAAAACATTTATGTTGTGTCACCTTCACCCCTGCAGTTGCCAAGAGCATCCTGCAACTCTACTCAATTAGCAAGGTTCAATGGAAGGGGTCAAGAGTGAAGAAGACGTTAATTATATCTCATCTGGAACAATTGCTGCCTGAGACTGTGCAGTGTGTAGGCATCTGCGAGGTAAACGTTATGTAATTGACATTAACCTGCTGTATTCCCTATACCATGGCAACAGCAGAAAATTATCATATAATGCGAAACACCTCATTCCTGAACTATTCCACCCACCTCTTTTCTGTGCTTGCGTAACTCGCTTGCAACAATAGTGTGACTGACAAGCTGCACTTGGGAGGAATATTAAATGGTCTCCTTGGAAGGATTTATTGCCACAAACAGCACTGCGTCTTTTTTTTTTACTTTAACTAAGATGCAATTGTGCACGAGGGGAGATTGTCTGGGGATCTCATCTGTCATGCTGTGTCTTTAAGTCACTTCTCTCTGAGTTAGCGCCCTAAAAATAAATAAAGAATGAAAAAATAAATAAATAAATTAAATGGATCTCTGTAGAAATGTGCATATTACCACTGGAATCTCTGTGATTCATTTGTCTATTTTTAAAGCTGATCATATACAAGCAGATCTGACCAGGCCATGTTACGGTAAAGCAGTTGATAATGATTTATAAAGGATTGCATCTTTTGTGGGCATTTATTGCAAGAGGACCCACACAAACCAGAAGTGCTTTAGCTGTGGTCCTGAAGGGCATGTTTTTCAGTTCTCACCAGAATTACAGGCAAAATACTAGTGTTTATAAAGTGTTTTTGCAGTATCTGTCCCCATTGCCATAACTACCCTCTGTAACAGAAAGTGAGGGGGCACATACAGCAATAAAAAAACCTAACAGAGGTTGAAACCTTTTCCTATTCCATCCAAAAACAATCATAAAAAGTTTTAACTTGAGCTAAACTTTTGGCTTGGTTCACAGTTGTGTGGGCTGCGGGCTGTGGGCTGAGGACTACGTTCTGCATGTAGGGCAGCCCATTAATTTCAATGGGCTGCCCTACCCTTAAAAACACTGGAAAGAAGTCAACCAAAACTCTTTTTTAATTGCACCACATGGAACTGCACAGTGCTGTGGCACCAAGCGGTATTGCTCTAAAAAAATGGGGCTGTTTCACCGATACATGGGAGTGCCATTAAGATTTAATGGTACCCCCACAAGTCTGTTAAAGAGCATTGCATTTCTCTTGCGTGTTGAGAACACATACGATTGTCTGCACATTTCTCACTCTCAATAATCTGAACCTAGCTTTGAGGCCTCTTGCACACGGGTGTAAAAAATGCTACTTTTTGTTACTGATCTGAGCACAGGTGCATTGCTGACTATGGAACAATGTACCCGGCAGTGTAAAGATCAGTAATACAGTGATGAGTGATTAACCCAAACTTTTATGAATCCAAATAAAAGTGTTTAACTTAAAAGACAAACAAACGAAACCAGCGCTCAAATCTTCATGCAGACTATAGGAAATTGAGAATGCCAAATGGAGAGGTGCTGCACTTCAAAGATCGGGAAATCTGGACACTGGTGAACAAAAACAGACAAGGGTGCATTCTCATCGTGCATTACCGTGGTAACCCACGTATTTATTGAATACACAAATGGATGTATACTCACAAACCAACAGAAATAAAAGAAGAAAGTGTGGTCCGCAATGACAGCGGATGTAATACTGTGCCCTTGATAAGGATGAGCTGACGCTTTTCGGGAGATGAACCCCCTTCCTCAGAGCTAAATGTATGCCTGCTTTTATTTCCATTGGTTTCTGAGTATACATCCACAATAAATACGTGGGTTACCATGGAATTGTTTACCTTAACACAACTTTGAAAAAGCTCAAATAAAAAGAATCCCAATTTTTGTGCAAGTGTTACAAAAAATATTCCTCCAAAGTATGAATTCCCCCAAGTAATGTCCGAATCACCTCTGTGCTAAAAAGTGAAAGTTTATGAAATGGTAATGACCCCCAGTTTCTGAATGGTCATAGACAGCATAGAAGATATGCTATCAGACAGGACCCATAGGAAAAATATAGGGCTCTGCCAGTATCCACAAGAAACATAGAGGGTATGTCATCACAAGAAACCCACAGGAGAGGTATGGGGCTCCACCAATATCCACATAAAGCAAGCACACCTCACACCTGCTCCAGCAGCCAGCACACCACCATCCTTCTTCTAAGTTGATGCCCAACAGGAAGCAAATGTGAGAGGAAGTCAGAGAACCATTTCTCTGACTTCCTCTCACATTCACACTTGTTCTGCTTCCTTCCTGAGCAGATGCCTTGCTGTTTAGTGAACACAAGAGGTTGATCAGCTCAGCATGGGCACAATTTACAAAAATACTTTGCATTTTCCTAATAATCGTAAAGCACTCTCTGATTTGATGAAGTGGAGAGACTAGGTGATTTATAACTGCCACAGGGATTCCACAAGTATTATAAAGCTGGTCCAATGTATGTATATAAAAATATGCATACCTGAAATGCAGATTTAACTGTAAAGACTGCAGATAGGTTCACATATACATTTGTCATTAATATTTATCTCCTGTATGGGCAGGTGATGAAAGCCTTATCCAGCTTTTCTTTGCTTCTTACTAAAAAGTAACTATAGCAACTTCTTCAATCACTGAATGCCACCAGTGACCATTAAAGCATTGAACAGAGCCATTTAGAAATGCCATGTAGATGACACTTGTCCCGGAGGAGCTCCCCTCCTGTACCAGTAACTCTATGAAGTCTCACAATAGCTGACTTCATCTTCTCAGGGAAAGTCTCTGAGATTCTCCTACCTTGTAAAGTGTCACTGGGAATCCAGAAAGAGAAGTAGCAAGTATAAATTAGCTTTTTACAGAAAGGGGGCCCACAAGGCTAGATTGGGGCAAAAAAATTAGCTCTATGACATATACAGTACACCACTATATAGAGAGAAAACACACCACTATATACCGTATCTGTGTAATATCAAACACTTCTACGTCCAATGAAAAAATAGGATTTCTTTTTGGCATCCCTGCCCATTTAGTACAGTATTACAAATAAAGGACTTGTTGTTTGTAGGCTTGAAATAGCTAGATTTAAATTGCTTTTCTAATTAACTTGTATATTCATATATAAAAATGGCATATTGCTGGCCAAACATGTTACAGCCTGTACAATGTCCTTTAGATCTACCTACATCTATGCAGTGTAAGGGCATGTCTGAAAATTAAAGGATTGTCTTGGTATTCAGGTTAGCCTCTCACATTACATAGGGGTACATTTATAAAGCCATGGCATGGTCTCACCATGAAGAAACACACACATCCATAGCTTTGCTCAAGACTGGCCTTTCTTGTACATGGACATCCTGGGTACTATCTATTGAAGTCCATCTCCACTCTTTATTAAAAATATGAAAGAAAGTCAGCCGTTCTCCATTTAGCTCCTCTTGCAGTATTTTTTAATAATAAATTGACTGCATACAGTAATGTTTCCACCCAAAAAACAATCTTCCTTGGTGCGTTTCACCACTCCTAGCTTGATCTAAAGATAGGGGAAAGCTTATTTAAAAAGTCAAGTCATGTGCTTTACAAAGGTGCTCAGTGTTTTATTTGCTTTGAGACTCTGAGACAAGCCAGGTCCCATTATTTTTATTAAGGGAAAAACAAAAAGTGGCCACAAGAGGAGAGTGCGATTACACGAACTGTCAAATTCTTGTGACAGGCATCTTCTTCTATCACAGAGTGTTTTCTACAGCTTTATGCAGAAAAACTCCTTACAACACCACAGGCTCTATTCCTGCTCCTTTAAGTTATGAATGTAAATGAGAGAGGGATGTGGAGTAAACTCTGCAGGGTCTTGTGAAAAGCAGATAGCGATATTCACTCCCTGATTTTAATTGGCCCTCTTAGTGTTGGTTAAAGATTATACAATCATACCTAACTATACTTAGTAACTAACATACTTTACTATACTTTAGAGCTACTGTATGCCCTTAGCTAAATGAACAGTTAAGCTGCCCTGCATTCTTACATGCGTGCAAATGCATGCGGGTATATTTACCTACAGACAGATCTGCGCGTACAATAAAATGGAATCTCGTACTGACTACTGTGGACATAATGAACGGGTTTAAAGCTGAATATATCAATTTTCATCAACTGTTGATGACTGTCATTTTATAATGGTTACATGACCATGGGTTATTTCCTAAACACATTTTTTCTCCCTATTTAAAAATGCTTGTAAATGTTGATAAATGTATAAACTGATCTGCTATGCCATCTTTGTGGTACTTCTAAGAAATTATCATTTTAAAAATAAACTTTGAAACATGGTACTTCTATGAGATTGTGTTTGCAGAACATTTGTGGTTTTCTAATAAGTCAACAAAGCAGCAGCTGCTTACTTTTGGACTGTTTCTTTCTAATTAATGCTCCTTACAGAGCTGTATGAACAAAGGACAGTAGGAGAGTTATCTCCCTCCATTGAATATATGTATTCGGCTATGTATTCTGAATAGAGCTAAACAGCAATGGATACAATTATATACTCATTACTGCATAGAAGCAAAGAACTACAGAGTGTTTGCAGTCATCAGTTTCTACAACTCCACCTACTGTTAGAATATGATGAATATAAAATATTCACATTCCATATGTAGATGAGGTTGAGTCTAAACTATTTCAAGCAGTGAGCATATAAAACTCAGTACTTCACCACATGTGTTTCAGAGCTTTCAGACCCTTTTTTTTTTCTTGCTCCAGCATACAGGGCAACAAAACAGAAGCTCCTCAAGTAGAAGTATCAAGCAAACAAGAAGGGCAAAAGAAAATTCAGCCACTGGCTGGGCCTTTCATTTTCTGATCACCTCACACCCAAATCTAACATGTACACTTGTTCCTAAAGACTAATTGGCTTCCATTGTGAAAATCCAATGGCAGGACCTGGATCACCTGATAGTGGCACTCTGCTGCCCAGAGTGGAAAGTTGTAGTTCCAGTGTCCACCAGCGGGTGTCTCCCAGCAGCCAGCATCAGGTGGAAATGGATTACTGGAATCTTCTGACTGCTGGAAGACACCCACTGGTGGGCACTGGAACTACAATGCTCTGCCCTGGGCAGCGAATTTCCACTAGCAGGTGATCCAGGTCCTGATACCCAGCCTGAAGCAGTGACAAGGGAGTCCACCCTATCTCACCCTGGCCATGCTCCAGAGTTTAAAAGATAGGAGATTTTTCTTAAACCCCTTTGGAGCCTACAAAAATTGCCACAGCTCTGGTGGCAGATATATCCCATCAATTGACGGCGTACAAATATTATTATAATATTATTATTATTTTAATCTTTAGTCATTGAACACAATAAAAAAATAGTGTACAGAAGGGCTAAATTCCCTTTAAACTTCTGAATGTTGCCTAAAGTAAAATGTAGTTATGGTTTGTACAATGCTGTAAAACTCTGTAGTAGGGTTCCATTAGAGGCTGGAGGCTCAAGACTAAACCACTCATTAATTCAGTCCATAGTGTATTGTGCAGTGATGGTGGGTTCAGAAAGATCTATTGATAGAACACATATGTAATTAAACATAGTGCACTTGGATCAATCTCCTGCTGGCTGGGCAGTCCCTGGCCTTTGAGAGAGAAGCTTGTAAAGCTGTATAGTAGTAACATTTTTAATCTCAGCCTACCTATATTTTACTCTGCAAGCAAAGGCTTACTATTTTGATACATTAATGTAATTTCATTCTAAATGCAGAGGATTAAAGCTGAAGCTGAACTGTGGGCAATGCTTTTCTGCTAAAAAGGACAGGTCAAATGTTAAAGCATGTGTCTTACCAGCTGGTTTGCTCCTTTGTATAGTTAAAGACTATTTGGAATTTCCAGTTTAAATCAGCTATATACATTTCAGGTGCATCAAAACAAAAGGTGCTCAAAAACCTTCCTTTTCATTTTCCTTAGAAAGCAGACACAGCTTGAACTGAAAAACCTTTCTTTGCCAGCATGTGTTAGAGAATATCTCTTGCTTTTTTTGTGTAAAAGCAGTGGTCTCTCCACAGAAGTCTACATACCTGAATGCAATTAGTTGACATAAACAAAAAGTTCAATTGGGCTTTAAGAAATATTACATTTGAATGACTTTAACAATCTGTAAGCTGTATGCCTGTACACATGGTGACCTCTAAATAGTAGGGCTGTTGTATGTAACAAAGCTGGTCACCCAACACTCCGTTAATGAGAACATTAAAGCCTCCAGACCTGCAGGAAAGACATACATGAGTAATTTAAAATACATTTTGAGCACTTTCAGTGACTTATATTTAAGTTTAAACTCTACGGTTATATAGGAAATTGATTGAGTCCGCGTTATATGGGATTAACGTTAACTAAGAAATGCATCTAATAAATACTGTCAATGGCATTATAGACTGTATAATAATGAGCATGAGCTGTTTGAGATCTTCCTGCTGCATCTACAAGGGGCGTTCAAGTCAAACCGTGACTTTTAATTTTACAGGTATAGAAAGGGATGATTATGTGGCGGTACTACATGTAGTAGTAAGTGGCAAGTGTGTCCTATTACTGATAGGCGGCGAGCATGTCACAGGCCAGTCTAGAGACTGTTAATCAAGATGGCAGACAACAGTCTTAGTGAGTGCATGGAACAACATGTGGTGATGAAATTGCTTGTGAAGTAAGGTGTAAAACCCATGGATATCTACAGAAGACATGAAGTATAGTATGGTGATGACATGCTCAGTAGCAGCAAGACATTTTTAATGGTGTAAATGTTTCAAAGATGGCCGTACGTCCATCAGTAACAATCCCAGCCATGGTGGTTCCCAGTCCACAGCAGTCATTCTTGTGAACATTCAGTGCGTGGAACCCCTCATCCTGGATAATCAACGCATAGCTTGCCGTAAAATTGCACATCCCTAAGGGTATCCTGTTTCTCCAGGACAACAAGTGAGCTCAAACTGCTCACAGCACTACATACACATCACATCAACTTGGCTTGGAGGTATTGCCACATCCCCCTTACAGCTCAGACCTTGCTTCAAGTGATTTCCATCATTTTGGACCCCTAAAAGAGTTCCTTGGAGGTCAGCAATTCAGCACTGATGACAAAGTGAAGCAGGCTGTCCTAGGATGGTTCAGATTTACTGACAAATCTTTCTATGCCAAAGCTTTCCAGGCATTAGTTAAATGCTGGGATAAGTGTATACATGTAACAGGGGAGTATGTTGAAAAATAAATGCACTTTCCAGTACTTGAAATTAGTTTTTTTGTTATATAAACTCAAATGTACTGATTTGACTTGAACAGCCCTCGTATTACTATATGTATAGGATAGTTTGGTTGGGTGGCTGGAAGTAGGAATTATGGTATTTTGATGGTCAGATTACATGTAGACACCTATGCCTGTTTTTGAATGAACTGCTTGATAAGTAAACACATGTTCTTTATGAGCTTTTAGCCCTGTAAGATCTGCAAAAGCCTTTTGTTGGCACCAGCTCTCTGGTGTGAACTGTGAACACAGCTTTCCAAAGTGGGAAAATACAAATTGAAGTTTCAGTAGGAAGAAACAGTCATAACAGTTGAGTATGGGAAAATGGACAACTGTTCTTTTTAATGTGTGAAGGCTAATAACATTTATTTTGGCAATGGTCAAAGAGAAATGCTTCCATAAAAAGAGGTGCATTCCACTTTCTCTGAAGCAACACCCTCCTTCTTCGGTAGAAGAATGTACAGATAACCATGGATTGAGCCATGTAATTTCTTATCTACAGCCATTCTGGACGTACATTATGTCCCAGTATTGGAATAAAATAATAATACTGGGGACAGCAGGGCGCCCATCTTATGGGCAAGAAATGACAGGTGTAGAAGTGATATGTATATCAACAGGATACAGAATGCCCCCATAAAAGACAGGCAAGGAAATTAAAACCTATCCCCAGTGGAGACTAATCCTTCCACATTATATCCAAAACCAACAAAAAGGACTTTTAAACTGTAACCACTTGCCACATGGTCATAGTAGATTTATTGCGATCAGGTGGCAGCTGCAGGCTCAGCAACGTAATTAAATGTTGAGAGCTTGCATCTGAGTTTAGGGTGTGTGCACACCCCCTGCCGACCTGCACTGTGGTTGGAAACAGGGCGATTTTGACAGCAGATGTCAGTCAATGATTTATGGCTGAAACCTGCTGATATGTTTACAAACACACAGGACTCTGTACACAGAGCAACAGTCTGGCTGTTCCTTCTCCCTGAAAAGCAGGGAGAAAAAATAACCAGATATCTTAGTAAAAGCAGCACATATTACACATTTTTCACTTTTTAGGCACACAGCTAACCTTTTCATTGTCCCGTCCAAGCCAGTGATCACTGTATTAGTGTCACTGTTGATGTCAGTGTCAGTTAATGACCCTCAGAGATACACTCTGTTAGCACCTGATTGCCCATTACCCTATCACGGTCCCAGTATAAGTCACTGATCACCCCCATTACAATATAGCATCTATAGATGCGTAAATTCCAGTGTATATAGATATACATATATATATATATATATATATATATATATATATATCATAGATTGGAAATGCTATAACTTTCACACAAACCAAAAACCAATTAATACACAACTATTGAGGTTTTTTAGTTTTTTTAACAAAGACATGTAGCAGTATACATTTTGGCCTAAATTTATGAATATTTTTTTTTTATTGGACATGTTTTATAACAGAAATTAGAACATATTATTTTATATTTTTTCAAACTTTTAAGACTTTTTTCATTTATATAATACAAAATAAAAAAACACAGTGCTGATCAAATACCACCAAAAGAAAGCTCTATCTGTGTGAAAAAAAATATATAAATTTAATTAGGATACAATGTTGCTTTGCTGGGGGTTTTTTTTGCCTTCCTCTGGATCAACTGTGGGTATAGGATTATAACTTTTTTTTTTCTATGGTTGAACTGGATGGACTTTTGTCTTTTTTCAGCCAGACTATGTAACTATATATGTGAGTGTTGCATGACCGAACAATTGCCAGTTAAAGAAGTGCAGTGATGAATAGCAAGAAATGCCCTGGTCATGAAGAGGGTTAAACCTCCAGAAGGTCAAGTGCGTAACAAATCATCTTTGTAATCATTTATCAATCTAGTTTGATCATTAAAGATGAATAGTAGAGGAATAAAAACACAAATGAAAATACTAAATATAATGATGATAGAAAATATATAAACTAGTATCTAGTTTCTGCATATATACAGTATGTATATATATATATATATATATATATATGAATATAGAACATTTTCTATTTATTTATTTGTGAACAAGCTTGTTTGCACAAACACTGTATGGCAATTTATATTGTAACATAAAAGGAACAATTGTTCATTTAAATGGCAAGTATTGCAAGAATTGATCTCTCTCAAGTTGTTTTACTGCCATCATTTTAAAAAAAAACTCTTTCTCTGAAGGTTATTTTATTTGATCTTTTTGTATGTATTTTCTTTTGCTCATTCTGAGTACCCACTGCAAATCTTTGTGACACAAATGGAGAGAAGGAAGGGCATTTCTTCCAGAGCAGCCTTGAGTTTTTTACAGCTGCCTCTCATATTATGCACATAGAATATGCTGGCAGATACAGTTTGCTGTCTTCTAAACAACAATCCCTGTGTCGCTGTGTTCCTCAGATTAAATTTTTTTCCCTGGCCTTAGCTGTAAATAATAAATACAATTTATACTGAAAGAATGAAAGACTCATTCCACATGGCAGCATTACCCCACAGTTTAAGGAGGGATACGTTTCTGAGTATACCAGGCCTCTTATTGTCATTTGGGACTTGTTAGTTGCTTTAGATCATAAAAACATACGCATGGCATTTTCAATTTAAGGAGATATGGTCATCTTGCCATGCAAGTCAAAGTGACAGCGTCTGTGCAAAGGACCCCCACCCCAACCTCCCAATGCCTATCTTACCAGTGCTTCTTGGATCCTTGCTTCTCTGGAGCCAGTAATGAAAGGACCGTTACTGGCAACTTTTTTTTTTTAAAGAAACTTTATTTGGTTTTATTGTATACACACAGTAACCAACGGTAAAATTATGCAGTAATCATAGCTTGGCAACATGTCGAAGCCGGTGAAAGAATCAAGAACAATAATTGTACATGAAAACAAATTGTCAAAACCCCAAGAGAAACAAAGAGGCATCAGAGAAATTTAGTAAGGAGAAAGTTACTTATAGGAAGGAGACATCGTCTGATGTAACAGGTTACAGGGGCTTAAAAATAGAGTCTACAAGGGTTTAGAAAAGTACATGTATATGTATATGTATAAATCTTTATCTGTATAATTAATCTATAGATGCGCAAATGTATACCATGTTGACCATTTGTCAAATGACCAAGAGGAAGGTCATCGTGTATATGGGTAAGAAGTAAATGCAAAATGAGAGCAGAAGGTAGAGATAGAGCAGTGAAGAAAGGAGAACAAGGAGCTGCAAGAACCAGCCCAGAAAAGAGTATATGGACAGAAAAGAAAAGAAGGAGAAAAAGGAGGGCAAGGAATTTTGTTACTGAAGATCAGAGATCAGAAGTCAGAGGTCTGAGATCAGAGGACCAAGAGGACGGGCCAGAATATAGAGATTAGGACACTAAAATAATAGGGTGTTAGAATAGTAGGCTACTATGATGATATAATATAATAAGAAGCAGCTCAACATTACATGTGAAAGTGTGCTATTACGGGGACTCTTCACTGAGGGTCCACAGCGAAGCGAGATTATGAAGGACAGCGAGAATAAGAAAGCAGAAGCCAAGGCGTAAAAAGGGCAGATAGTCAAAGTAGGTGAGTATAGGTTCTTGAAGACTCAGAGAAGGTAATTTAGCAGTCATTTGCCCCCTAAGACAACTAAAGCACGTGCATCTGGAATCGCCTAGAGGCTAAGTTAGGGCTAGGTTAGAAGTCCTTGGGAGGGAAGCTGGGTCTCCGAAGTAGGAAATGTTCTTGAAACATATTGACCCCATTTGCGGAGGAACTTTTCCTCTCCTGATGTAGATGGAGAGATATGGATGTTGAGCCGATCCAAGCGAAGTAAGAAGTTGAGTTCCAATTTGACATCTGAGATAGTTGGCGGGCCGTTGGAAACCCATTTTTTTAGAATAGATCTTCTTGCAGCCATCAGACAGGTGGACAGCCACGGTTTGGCGGCTCTGAGCCTAGCAATGTGCTGGTATGTAGCAGCAGACACGGAAGCATCCAAGTTGCCGAAAAGAAGCAGCAGTGGGTCTCTAGGTAACGGGAGAGTAGTGATGAAAAGCATGAAGTTCAAAAGTTGGTTCCAAAAGGTAGAGATCGATGGGCAATTCCAGAACCTGTGGTGAAGTGTCGGCTTACATAGACCACAGAGCGGACACGTAGAGATCGATGAGTCTGAACGTGAGTACAGACAGGGCATATAAGCGTGATGCATAATTTTAAACTGTTGCTCCCGCCAAAATTCGTTTGTGTTAAATGCACAGGTCATGTTAAAACCTGCGAGTATTTGTTCCGCAGTGAAGGCATTGTCAAAGTCTCGGATCCACGATTTGATGGATGTGGAGGATTCCAGCGGTGTTGCATAATGCATAGACAATTGACTATATATATCGGATATGTTATATTTCTGATTCCTAACAAGGACCTCTATCACCGTCGTGCAGAAACGAGTAAGTTTATTTTGAGCTATGGATTGCACAAAATTCCTGATTTGTAAAATGTACAAAAAATGATGAGAAGGCAACTCAAATGAGCTAAGGATTTGTTGGAACGGAAGGGGAGATCCTGATGCACAGTCATATAATTGGCTAACAAGTCTAAGTCCCTGGTTGTACCATAAATCGTAAGCTGCATGTTGTTGAGAGACAGAGAAAGAAGGATTGTGATGAATGGGAAGAAAACGAGATATCCAGGGAGAAACTCCTAGTCTACGTCTGACCTCCCTCCACGTGAACAGTGTGTCCCGTATGAGTGGATTATGTTTAAGATGCTCCGGGAGTGAGTTAAAGTTGGAGTGTAGAAGGGCTGACAGATCGAACGGGCTCACCATGGCTGACTCAAGTTGGTAATTGGAGAACACGGACGCTCGGGAGAGCCAATCTATACACACCCGTAAAATGCAGGATAAATTATAAAGCCTAATATTGGGGAGGCCCAGACCGCCCTCACATCTAGGGAGAAACAACTTATGTATGGCTATGCGCGAGCGACGCCCCCTCCATAGGAAACTAGAGATCGCCTTGTTTAACTTGACTATATCCGTATGTTTGAGCAGGAGTGGGATAGTTTGAAGAGGGTATAAAAGCTTCGGAAAAGTCGTCATCTTGAAGAGATGGGCTCTGCCCATGAGTGATAACGGCAGGTCTTTCCACATTTCCAATTCTCCTAAAATTTTTTGGATCACTGGCAAATAATTCAGAGAATAAAGGGACGAGGCTAATTTTCCAATTTTAATACCCAGATAAGTAATATGGTTAGTATTAATTTTAAATAGAGAGTTGCAGGCCCAATCAGGAAGCCGAGCATGATATAGGGGAAGAACCTCACTTTTCGCAAAATTTATACGGAGACCCGAGCAGCACCGAAATTCTGCGAAAACTGTCTGAATATAAGGTAAATCTAGAGTTGGGTTGGAGGTGAATATTAATATATCGTCCGCAAATAAGGCTATGCGGAGATCTTGTTGACCAATTTGAATACCATGGAGGCGTGAGTGAAATAACAGGAAAGGGGCTAAAGGTTCTAGTGCAAGATTGAAAAGCAGGGGGGATAATGGACACCCTTGCCTTGTTCCCTTATAGAGTAGAATAGGGTTGGATATTTTTCCCGCTGCTACTATCTGGGCCATTGGGGCAACATACATAGCCTGAATCAATTGTGTAAATGGACCGGAAAAGCCAAATTTAGCAAGGACTAGTTTGAGCCATTGAAAACTGACATTATCAAAGGCTTTTTCAGCGTCAAGAGAGACAATTGCTAGATCCTGTAGTGGGTTGATTTTAGCCTGATGCAAAACTGAAAGCACTTTGCGGATATTTGACGTGGCCGATCGTCCCTTTATAAAACCCGCTTGAGAGGGGTGAATAAGCGAGGGTAAAATAATGGCCAAGCGGTTAGCTATAATTTTAGAAAGGATCTTTGCATCTAGATTAAGGAGGGAAATGGGACGATAAGATCCAGGATCCGAAGGGTCTTTGCCTTTTTTTGCTATTAATTTAATATGGGCTTGTGAAGCCGATGGGAGATAAAGCCCACTCTCCAGGATGGACTGATAAACCAGCTGTAGAGTAGGAGAGAGGGTTTTATCCATGAGTTTAAAGAATTCAGAGGTGTACCCATCTGGACCTGGAGCTTTACCATTGGCTAAAGATCTAATAGCTAGACATATATCCGCTTGTGATATAGGGGCATTTAGAGATTGCAACGCTATTGGATCTATTTGAGGTAGATTTACTCTGTCTAGAAAGGATTGTGCTTGTTCCTGGTCAATAGGATCCGGCCCATATAGCTTTGCATAAAAGCTTTCCAAAATAGATATGATCTCTTCCGGAGATTGTTTAAGTGCTCCCTGAGAGTCTTTAAGAGAGGTGAATTGTGTGGGGGTGAAAGGCTTCCTACACAGACGCGCCAATAATTTGCCTGGTTATTACCATACCTATGATATTGTAAGTCAAGATGTGAATGGTATAATGTTTCCTGAGCTGCCGCCCATGTGTCAAACTGGTTTTTAGCATCCACCCAAGCTTTCCTGTGTTCCTGCGTATTGGACTCTGCCATATCACTCTGTGTCTGTCTAAGAAGGTTACTAGCCTCAGTAAAGTTATGCAGAATTCTTTTTTTATAAAAGGACGTAAAGGCAATGATTTTACCACGTAATACCGCCTTCCCCGCATCCCAAAACAAATTTGGGTTGGAAACGTGGGCCGCATTAGTAATTTGGAAGTCTGACCATGTGTCTTTTAATTGCTGGGCGAGTTCCTGATTGTTCGCCAGAAACGAAGGAAAGCGCCATATCCTAGGATGTGGCGTAGGGTCTAGAAAATTTATAGTAACAGAAATCGGTGAGTGATCCGATATGGCTATGTCATGTACAGTCGAAGATACCACATGATGCAGTAGTACGGGGTTACAGAAAATGTAATCGATTCTAGATAAAGAATGATGAACAGGGGAATAAAAAGTGTAGTCTTTGCCGTCCGGATGTGCTAAGCGCCATATATCTGTAATTTGCATTGCTTCAACGAAGCTACATAGTAAAGTAGGTGTTGGACGGGAAATCTGAGAGGAGCGAAGTCCACGTTCAACACTCTGTGATTTATCCTCCTGCTCTTGCATAACGGAGTTAAAGTCCCCTCCCAGGACGAGAGGCTTGTGAATATAGGCCGCCAGCCGCGTCGAGAGGGCTTGAAAAACCTGTCTCGTCGGGGAGTTGGGTGCGTAAAAGTTGGAGAGAACCAGCTCCTGGGATCCAAGTTTAATATGTACTGCTATAAAACGACCCTCAGTGTCAGCGTCCATGGAAATTAATTCAGGATTAAGCCGTTTGTGTATAAGAATAAGTACCCCAGCTTTATTGTTTAAGGAGGAGGAGCCAAAGATCTGGCCTACCCAGAGTTTACGCATACGGGCAAAATCCGATTGGGTAAGATGGGTTTCTTGGAGCAAAGCTATATCCGCGCGTAAACGCCGCAAGTGTCTTAGTATCGCCATGCGTTTGTGAGGAGATCTGAGGCCCTTAACATTCCATGAAAATATACGTGTCATTTTAACTGTTGTAATATATATAGTGAAAGGATAAGAATCTTACCAATTAGAAAAGGAGGAACGGGTGGCGTTGCTATGTAGGGCAAATGGAGGTGGTTGGAATCTGGTCTCAGAGGACAAAGGAGCTCTCCCAAGAAGTAGAGATGAGAAAGAAGAGAAGAGAAGACAGAGAGAGAGGCAAGGGCCCTATTTGAGCCCAACAAAAAATCAAAACATACAATATACCAGAGCAGTAAACAGGACTTCACGTCATTCCGCATGCTGTTTCCACCAATACCAGCGTAACCGGGAATGGCAGGGGAGGGACCTGCCCCAGGGACCATTGCCGATTTGTTGAGGCGAGGAAGGGCGCCCCGCAAACTTATTCCCAACAACGGCTCCAGCATCCCGCCATCCACAGCAACGCTGAATATGGAATCAGGCACATGCAGGAGTAAGGGAGTAGTAAAATCAGGCCTGTAGGTAAATTAAACAGTAACAATGTAACGGGTGATTACGAGGAAACACCTCAACATCAGAAATTACAAAAAATAAACTCGTGCTGAACAATCAATAGATTCATACATTGGAGTGTGATAAGATATCAGTAAATAATAAGAGGAATCTTTCCAAGATGAAAATGAAAAGAAAAAACAAAAAAACAAAAAAATGGAAGAAACACATCCAATTGAGCCAATCGGATCAGGAGTAAGGCTGGAAGAAGTTGTGAAGAGACCGATGGTTCCTCAGACCTTCAAGGCGGGCGAGATTTGGAGGACGCTAGATTAGTGCGTTGACGTTTGGGGGGGTCTTTGCGAGGGCTGCGTTGGTCTCTAGGACCACTATTCCTACCCGCGGGATCCCCGTCCCTTAGGTGGTCTTGTAAATATTGGTGGGCTTCTTCAGGATGAACAAAAGATTTAGAATCCCCCGATGGTGCAGTAAAACGTAACGTGGCCGGATATGCAAGTGTGAACTTTATTCCTTTCTGGTAAAGAGTAGCACAGACTTGCTGGAATGCTTTCCGTTTACGTGATACTTCCTGTGAGTAGTCCGCAAATAATAGCAATTTGTGACCCTCAATTTGCAGAGAACGGGAGTTACGGAAAGAGGTGAGGATCGCTACGCGGTCAGCATAATTAAGATAGCGGACAATCACAGAGCGTGGCGCACGACGCTCGTTAGATGGGGGGCCCAGGCGATGAGCTCTCTCCACCTGGCAAGAAGAAGATAGGCCCAAAGCTGCAGGGATCCGCGCTGAGCAGAGATCAGGGAGAGAACCTGTATTAAAAGATTCCGGAAGACCCACAATGCGTAAGTTATTCCTACGTGATCGATTTTCCAGATCATCGATTTTATCCAATATACTTTGCTGTACACGATTGGATTGTGAAGTGACCGCTTGCATTGAATGAAATTCATCTTCTAAATCTGATATGCGCTGCTCAGCCTCAGATAAACGTTTAGAATGGTCGCCTAAATCTTTCCTTAGCTGTTCAATGCTCATTGTGACAGCTCTATCTACAGCCTGTGTTATGTTTGGGAGCAGGATAGAGGACACTGCCTGAGCTATTTGCACATACTGCTCAGGAGTGTTATCAGTTGCAGAAGTGAGTGGGCAGGCAGTGTGGATGGTGAGGAGAGGCTCTGTCATACCTGCTCCCTCGGTGTTATTCCGTTCTGTGCCTGTGTCCATGCTGTGACAGGCATCGTCGGCCATCTTGGCTGCAGAGGGGGGAGAGCCGCATCCCTCCGCCCTGGCCGCCGACTCATGGCCGGACTGCGCCGGCAGAAGGTACCGCTCCATGCTGGGGCCGCTGCAGAAAGGTAAGGGGCACCCCAGGACTGTATAGCGGGGGTCCCCGAGGCAGTAGGCAGGCTTTGTAGAGCCGGGATCCCGGGAGCCGCGGGTCCCGCGAATTACAGCATCCGGCGCCGGAACCGGAAGTCTGTTACTGGCAACTTGAGGGAGAGGTGATGTCACTCCTTTGGTCATGTGCATAGCATGACTTCTAAAACACAAACACTGTCCCATGGGAGAAGGTCATATGCCCCCCCCCCCCCTTGCCCCATATGTGGAAGTGTTGGCCAGCTGTGGGAGAGAAAAGTAAGCAACCATATGTCAGGAAGAATTGGCTGTAGTAGGCTTTAATAGAATTTTAGGAAATTTCAGGATATTTTTGGCCAACTTTCAGAAATACCTTCTTAAAACAGAAGACAGGTCTCAATTCCATCATAGACCCAATTTGTCTGGTGGTACCTTCTAGCAAACCTTGGGAGACTACTTAGATAAGTTCCAAAATGCCTACTTAAAGCTTAGTAAATGCCTACAGACGCTTGACAATTGCCTGGTGAATATGGCTAGCATTTACAGTCTAATGGGTGACCATGCCTGCTGGCATTCACAAAAAAACTGGTTGGAAGTTTTGGGTGGATTTACATTTTATATGGAAAGAAATGCCCGTAGCGAATAGGGAAGAATGGAAATAGCGCAGGGCATACATGACTAGGCCCAGAGTGGTTGGGAACGGAAAGGGTTAAAAAATTTAGCTCCAAGGGGTGGGGAATGGGATTGGGAATAATTGGATTGGCAGACGTGGAGTGTAGGAGGTGTCTGTGGCACCGTAGGGTGGGGGTTGCTGCGGAAGGGGCGTCATTGCAGCTGGATGAGTGCAAGGACCAGAGCTTCATTTGAGCTGGGTCCTGCAATTCCCCCTCCTATCTGACCTGCGGCATGGAGGCCCTGGTGGCACAGCTTCGGGAGGCGGCGGAAGAGCGAGGTATGGGCTGGTTGCAGGGCCGGGTCTCTGATCTGTTGGGAGACCCGGTCTTGTCACCAGCAGCGGGGGGGCGGGGGCGCCCACGTGCTCGGAGGTCTAGGCCTCCGGAGCGCTTTAGTCCGGCCCCGCCCCCTGGAGCTCAGCGCCGCATTGGGAGCCCCCCTCGGGACCCTCCGGCCCCGCTGGCAGGGCGCTCACTGGCCTCTGCTAGCGGCGGTGCCGGGAGGAATCCCCGGCGATGGCGGAGCTCGGCGGGCGGGGTTTCGTCGGGTGGCCCCTCCTCCCCGCCCGCACGGAGAGGAGGACGACACGTGGTGTGCTCGGCGGGCGAGGTTTCGCCGGGTGGCCCCTCCACCCCGCCAGCACAGAGAAGAGGCCGTGGAGTGCGCTCGGCGGGCGGGGCTTCGCCGAGTGGGCCCTCCGTCCCGCCAGCGCGGAGAGGAGGCCGTGTCGTGAGTCCGGTGGGCGGGGTTTCGCCAGGTGGCCCCTCCCCCCCGCCCGCACGGAGAGGAGGACGTGCAGTGCGCTCGGCGGGCGGGGTTTCGTCTGCTAGTCCCTCCCCCCCGCCCGCACGGCGTGGCGGCAGGAGAGGGAGTGCTTTTACCGGCTCCTCCGCTGACATTGTGCCTGTCAGGGAGGGAGCTCGGCGCGGGAGGCGGTCAGCTGCGGCTGCTGGGCTGTCCCCTGATGCGGCTGGTGGGCCCCCTGGACGGTCGGGAGCCGGGGCTCCCAGAAGCCGGAAGAAGACGTGCAGCGCTGGGCGGAGTGCTGCTGGACGGAGCCCAGGGCTGGCGACAGGCATGGCTGGTGCCCAGAGGCAGAGTCGGGAGCGGCACAACCCTGCGGGACCCGTGGCTCCTGGGACTGGGAGGCCATCCGGTCGTCGAGTGGTGGACGAGAGGTCGGAGGGCGAGCTGTCTGAACCCGATGCGGGGGTGACGGCTCGTCGCTCTTCATCGATGGAGCGGGAGTGCGCGGCTGATGGGACATCTCCTAGGCAGCCTGGTGAGTTATCTGTTCCTGTGTCTGTCTCTTTTTCTTCTGCGTTGCGGGATCTGCTGGGGGGCGGTCAGGCCGCCCCGGTGGGTGCGGCCTCGGCGGCGGTCGTTGGCGGCGTTCCCCTGTCTGGTTTTGGTGGGGGTCTCGGGGAGGTACTTTCCAGTTTGCGGGACTTGGTGCGGCGGCTGGAGCGGGGCGGTGTTGGGACCCCTGGGCCTGTTTCTGCGTGGCTCCCGCCGGCCGGTGGGGACGGGCTCGCGGTTCCGGGACGGGACGGCGGGGTAGTGCGGGGCCTGGGGGTCTCTTCTCCGCTTGGTTCTGGGCCTGGGGTGGTTTCCGCGGAGTCTGGGATTATGGGTTCTGCGGTTCCTTCCGCGTTTTTGGGGGAGGGTTCGGGGGTGTCCGGACCTGTCGGCGTGGCGGACTCTGCGAAGGGGGAAGTGTATGTGTGTTTTGAGGGCCCCTTGGGTGCGCATTTGCAGTCGGCCGTGCGGGAACAAATTTGGAACGGGGAGTATGTGGACATATTCACGCTCTTGCCTTTGGAGCGTTTTCCGTTTGATGGGTCCCGGGTTGATGACGGTAGACGGGAGGATGCGGAGCGGCGGCGTTTTCGGCTTATTCCCCGTACTTTTTCGAATTGGTTGCAGGCTTTCGCAATCATGGCCAGTGTCATTGGGGAGAAAGCTCCGGAGCATTGCTCGGCGTTGTTCTGTTACCTGGACGCCATTAGTGAGGCTCACAGGGTTTACGGCGGGTCTGCGTGGCTTCGGTACGATGAGCAGTTTAGGCAGCGGAGGGCTGTTCGCCCGTCTTTGCATTGGGACCACAAGGACATTGGCCTTTGGATGCGGCTCATGGCGCCGCCGCGGGCTCCTGGTCCGTTTTTTCAGGGCGGGGCCGGTGGTTCGTTTTCCCCGGGACAATCGGCCGCCAAGCGTAGGGGTTTCTGCTGGCAGTTCCAGGAGGGCACTTGTCGTTTTGGAGGGTCCTGTAGGTTTAGGCACGAGTGTTCCGGGTGCGGTGGATCCCATCCTTTCTCGCGCTGCTTCAGGCGGGGTAGAGGCCCTCCCGGAGAGCCTGCGGGTAAGAGGGACGACGCCGGTGCGGGTGGAAAGGATGGAGCCTTTCTTAAATAGATATCCTGATCGGGCTGCGGCGGTGCTGCTGACGGCTGGTTTTTTGGAGGGTTTTCGCATCCCCTGTACTTTGACTTTGGTCCCCCCCTTAGCTCGGAACTTACGGTCGGCCTTGCAGCATGCTGAGGTGGTTTCGGCTAAGTTGCGGAAGGAAGTGGGGTTGGGTCGTATGGGTGGTCCGTTTACTTGTGCGCCGTTTGCGGATCTGGTGGTTTCTCCCTTGGGGGTTGTGCCTAAGAAGGAGCCAAATGCGTTTCGGTTAATTCACCACCTGTCCTTCTCTAAGGGGGGGTCGGTGAATGACGCTATAGATCCGGAGTCGTGTTCGGTGTCTTACACGTCCTTTGATGCGGCAGTGTTCTGGGTTCGTCGATATGGGCGCGGTGCACTCATGGCGAAGTCCGACATTGAGTCGGCGTTCCGGCTGTTGCCGGTTCATCCGGACAGTTTTCGTTTTTTGGGTTGCCGTTGGCAGGGCGCGTTTTACGTTGATAGGTGTTTGCCCATGGGGTGTTCTATCTCTTGTGCGCTGTTTGAGAAGTTCAGTTCGTTCGTGGAGTGGGTGGTTCGGGATGTTTCCGGGGTGAATTCGGTCATCCATTATTTGGATGATTTTCTTTGCGTGGGTCCGCCGGCTTCCGGGGTGTGCGCGGTTTTGCTTGCTACGTTGCAGCACGTTGCTGACCGTTTCGGGATTCCTTTGGCGGCTGACAAGACGGAGGGTCCGGCTTCGGTGATGACTTTCTTGGGCATTGTTTTGGATGCTGGCGCCATGGAGTGCCGGCTGCCGGAAGAGAAGCTGTTGGCCCTTCAGGGTGAAATTCGTGCGGTTCAGGGGAAGCGTAAAATTCAGCTGCGGCCCTTGCAGTCATTGTTGGGAAAACTTAATTTTGCTTGTCGGATCCTGCCGATGGGTCGGGTGTTCTGCCGCCGGTTGGCGGCGGCGACGGCGGGTATTGCCTCCCCTTTTCATTTCATTCGGCTGACTCGGGAGCATCGGGAGGACTTGCAGTTGTGGCACACCTTTTTGGATTCTTTCAACGGCCGGGCGCTTTGGATGTCGGGCCCGGTTAGTAATTTTGACTTGGAGCTGTTCACGGACGCGGCGGCTTCTGCGGGATACGGGGCCTATTTCCGGGGTCGGTGGAGTGCGGCCTCGTGGCCGGCTTCCTGGCGGGAGGCAGGTTTTCTCAGTAACCTTGCGCTGTTGGAATTGTTTCCAGTGGTTTTGGCGGTTGAGGTTTGGGGGGAGAATTTTCGGAATCAAAAGGTGCGTTTTCACTGCGACAATTTGGGGGTGGTTCAGGTCATCAATAGGGTCTCGGCTTCTTCCCGACCGGTGGTGGCCCTGCTTCGCCACTTGGTGTTGCGTTGCTTGCAGCTGAATGTTTTTCTTCATGCGGTACATCTCCCTGGGGTTGACAACACCTTAGCTGACGCTTTGTCTCGTTTTCAGTGGGACAAATTCCGGGAGTTGGCGCCGGCGGCGGAGCAACACGGGGTTCCTTGTCCCGACTGGCTGTGGGAGATTGCCTTGGAGTCGTTGCGGGGTGGATCCGGCGGTCGGTGAGTGAGGCGACTTGGTCTGCTTACTCTACGGTCTGGCGGGAATGGCTGGAGCTGTTGGGGCTGGTAGCTATTGATCCCTGGGGGCCGGAGGTGCGTGTGGCGGTGTTGTACTTCTTGGCGCGGAGTTTGGAGCGGGGGGTGTCGGCGTCCGCAGTGGATCGCCGTCTAGCGGCATTGGCGTTTTTCTTTAAGTTGCAAGGGTGTAGGGATTTTACTAAGGATTTTTGGGTTCGACAGGCTTTGCGGGGTTATCGGAGGGCTCATCGTTGTAGGGATTCTCGTCGTCCGGTGTCGTTCGAGTTGTTGGGGTCTTTGTTTGAGCATTTGCGGACTGTGTGTTCTTCGGATTTTGAGGTGGTTTTATTTCGGGCTGCCTTTGCGGTGGCGTTTTTTGGGGCTTTGCGCATTGGGGAGCTCGTTAGTCCGTCCAAGTCGGTTCTTGGGGGGTTGTTGGTGGAGGAGGTTGTGTGCTCCGAAGATTGGGTGGAGGTTCTGGTCCGTCGGTCTAAGACGGATCAATTGGGCAGGGGTGCGCAGGTGCGTTTTTTCGCTCTTCCGGGTTCACTGGTGTGCCCTGTTCAGGCGGTTCGGGAATTTTTGTCCCGTCGCCCTGGGGGGCGGGGGTCCTTTTTCAGGCATGTTGATGGCTCCCCTTTAACGCGTTTTCAGTTTGTGGCGGTTTTTCGCCGGTGTTTGACGGCTGCTGGTTTGGATGCGTCTTTGTATGCGTCGCACTCGTTTAGGATAGGGGCTGCTACGGAGGCGGCCAGGTGGGGGCTGTCGGAGGATGTGGTGAAGCGCATAGGTAGGTGGGATTCCCAGAGATTTCGCCTGTACGTTCGGCCGCATTTGTTGCGGGCTTAGTGGGCGGTCCTGTGGTTTGGGTTGTGGGAGGTTGTTGCGGTTCTGTCCCTGTGCTGTTTTGTTCTGGCGGTATTGTTTCTTTTCTTTCAGGTGGAGCGGTGTGCCTGGTGTGGATCCTGGGTCACTCGTATGTTTTTTGGGGGGCCAGGCGGGCGGATGTTCGGCCTAATGGCAGGCAGCTGGGGTTGGATAGACGGGAGGTTTGTGTCCGCTGGTTAGGTGTGCCGGGCATGTTGTGGAGTCGTGTTGTGCCAGAGGTGCGGCGTTTTGCGCGGCTGGATAGGCCACCGGATGTGTTGGTGATTCACGCGGGTGGCAACGATTTGGGGGGTAGGTCCATGCGGGAGCTGGTTAGAGATGTCAAGCTGGATTTTCTTCTGTTGCGGCGTGAGTTTCCGGGGCTGGTGGTGGTGTGGTCTGACATGGTCACCCGCACTTCTTGGCGCTTGGCGCGGTCGGTGGAGCGGCTCAACAAGGCCAGGATTAAGGTCAACCGGGAGGTGGGGCGCTTTTTTAGTCGTAATGGGGGATTGGTGGTTCGGCATGTGGAGTTGGAGGTGGATACTTGGCGGTACCTTCGCAGTGATGGAGTGCATTTGAATGCGGTGGGCACGGATTTGTGGTCCCTGGAGCTGCAGGACGGCATTCTACGGGCGGTTCGTTTGTGGCGTGGCACGCATGGGTAAGGGCTTACCCAGCGTGCTGTGGCGGTTGTTGGTCTTTGGAGGCGGTTCTCATCTTGGAAGGAAAACAATGGTGTGGGACCCCATCCGAGGTATGGGGGGCCCGGTGGATATTCCCAGTTAACCAAGGTTTAGCTGGAAGGTGGTGGTGCTGCACTGCGGACGGTATGGTTGTCTCCGAGCTGGTTGGTTGCGGCTGGAGGCCTAGTGTATAGGGTTGTCCGCAGGTGCATTTTGGATCGTTTGTGGGTGCCTTTGAAGACCAACAACAATTCTTTGGTTTCGTTAAGGAACGGTTGATGTATGTAAATTGTGAAGTTGTTAATAAAAGGCCATGTTGGCCATTTACTCCAAAAATGGTGTCATGTTTTTTGTAACGTTTATTTGGTTAAGGGGGGGGGGGGGGTTTGGGGTGGTAAGGATAGGCAATGGTGGAAGTAGGAGTGGACAAGCCTATCTATGGTGCAGTAGTCAAGAAATGCCCGTAGCGAATAGGGAAGAATGGAAATAGCGCAGGGCATACATGACTAGGCCCAGAGTGGTTGGGAACAGAAAGGGTTAAAAAATTTAGCTCCAAGGGGTGGGGAATGGGATTGGGAATAATTGGATTGGCAGACGTGGAGTGTAGGAGGTGTCTGTGGCACCGTAGGGTGGGGGTTGCTGCGGAAGGGGCGTCATTGCAGCTGGATGAGTGCAAGGACCAGAGCTTCCCTCCCGCCCTCCCTGTTAGGTTGGGTATCGGGTCTTGTCCGGGGGCAGGTGCGGTTGTTGGTCTTTGGAGGCGGTTCTCATCTTGGAAGGAAAACAATGGTGTGGGACCCCATCCGAGGTATGGGGGGCCCGGTGGATATTCCCAGTTAACCAAGGTTTAGCTGGAAGGTGGTGGTGCTGCACTGCGGACGGTATGGTTGTCTCCGAGCTGGTTGGTTGCGGCTGGAGGCCTAGTGTATAGGGTTGTCCGCAGGTGCATTTTGGATCGTTTGTGGGTGCCTTTGAAGACCAACAACAATTCTTTGGTTTCGTTAAGGAACGGTTGATGTATGTAAATTGTGAAGTTGTTAATAAAAGGCCATGTTGGCCATTTACTCCAAAAATGGTGTCATGTTTTTTGTAACGTTTATTTGGTTAAGGGGGGGGGGGGTTTGGGGTGGTAAGGATAGGCAATGGTGGAAGTAGGAGTGGACAAGCCTATCTATGGTGCAGTAGTCATGAGCAGAAGACAAGAATCTTAAGAACAATTAAGCTAATCTCTGGGAATCTCCCACTACCTTCTAACCCATAAAAGATACATTCACCTAATTCTGGTTCCCTCACCTAGGACGTTCCTTTTCCAGATGCCAGGTATTGCTAATCCAGCATTTCAGATGTGCCTGTGTAGGCTGGTCCCTGACTTTCCCTTCACACTGATGTAAGTGCTATAGACTCTGTAGATTCTACTATAGATTCTGAAAGAACCCCACCACTGGGCAGCTAATAGGAAATGTTAACGTAACAAAGGTAGTGATGTGGATACCTGAAGAAGGACTCAGTAAAAAGGGCATTTACAATTTCTTTTTTTAGAATGCCAGTATAAAATTATAGGCGGTGGTGTAGGGGGTGTGTGGGGAGGGGATGTAGGGGGGTCCAGAGATCAGCTTAAAATAAAATATGTCCTAGTTTTATCAGGTATAATATATTAATCATGCATATAAAAGTGCCTTCTAATTCAGGCTTAACCACGACACCTAAAGACCATTATTCTAATGAGTCTAATAACAATTTTCAGAGTTTAATTTACTCTCATTACCTTGTAAAACAAGACATTAAGGAATAAAATAATATGCAGCATTTGTCACAAAGTGTCTATTGAAATCTCTGAGCAGAATGAACCAAAAATATGCCTCTTCTTACCAACCTGACAGCTTAAAAGAACTTGCCATGAAAGTAGCTAATGGATGTAGAAACTGGGGCCTGTTTGTCTCCTTCCCTCTCCATTGTGGAGAACAATATACACCCATATTAAGTTGCGATTTTGTAAAAGGCTGTTTTATTACTATGGCAGTGGGCTGAAACTCCTTTACCAGCCTGACAGCCGAGGAAATATATTGTGCATTAGCAGAGAGTAATGGAAATAATTAAAGGGGGTGAAGATTAGAAGGGAACATCACATGTAGCAGAAGGGATCGTCATTTTGTAGAGCTGCAGAACAGAGTGTATTGTGCTATACATTATAGCCTGTGATCTCCATGCACTGCTGTGCAGAAACATAGACACCGTCCTCTCTATATACAACATTTACCTCCCTTTAAACCTCAAACAACCTGTTTTAAAGTAGAACCAAACCTCACAAGAGCACAGTAAGTAAACAAGATCCTCATTTTTTTTAAATACAGTTTTTTCTTTACATTGTTCATATTTCTCTCCCTGCTGGTGCACACCCTGTAGACTCTTTTTTTACGCACTTTCCTTGCACACATTCTAGCAGCAGCTGAACATCCTATTTGTACTGTGGCGAATATGGCAGAACGTGCCGGCACACTGTGCGTTGGCATGATTGTTTGAAGTCTCACTCAGGAGTTTGCAGGAGAAATGACAATGCCATAGTAGAACTGAATAGACTTTGTCAACCTTGGCAAGGAAATGGCTAAAGATACATCTTGTTGGTAGGATTAACAAGAGTGATTAAAGATGAACTCCAGGATAAGCAAATAGTGTCTACATACAGGAGACATTCATATTTCTACTAGACTCTTACAAACATTTCCTGTGCCAATATCTCAGACATTCGTACAGCCACCATGAATAATAATAACTGCATTTTGCCTAATATGTTTAAAAACATATTTCCTATGATCATCAATTCCATCTAGTGGCCATAGTGCATTTTTTCCTGAAATACCTCAAGCAGGAAATGTCTGCTTTATGGCCACCAGATGGAGACTATGGTCATAGGAAATAATCATAGTTTTATTATTATTATTATTATTATTATTATACAGGCTTTATATAGCGCCAACAGTTTGCTCAGCTCTTTACAATATAATATTAGGCAAAATACAGGGATTATAAGTGGCAGCTGTGCAAATGCTTGAGACAATCACATAGAATTTTTTTAACCACTTTAAGTCCAGACACTTTCACCCCCTTCCTGTCCAGGCCAATTTTCAGCTTTCAGCGCTATCACACTTTGAATGACAATTGCACGGTCATGCAATATTGTACCCATATGAATTTTGCAATATAAATGAAAAAGTCCAAACATTTTGAAAAAAAAGTGATTTTCTTAAAAATTTGGCAAATCAATAATCTTTCTTCATAAATCTTGGCCAAAATGCATTCTTCTATCTTTTTAGTAAAAAAAAAAATAACCCAAATTAGTTTATAACCAAAAATTATAATTTTTCAAACTTTTTTTGACTTGTTTTTATATTATTATTTATGTTTTTTTAACATACTGTCACCCTAGCAGTACAGTGTTACCATAGTGACACTGTACTATTTTGGGGGGCGATTAAGTTTTTTTTTTTTTACACTGATTGCTTTTACACCCATAAAGGCTGTAAAAGCAATAATTTCTCCTTCTCTCTGCCTGCATTCTTGCAGCCATTGAGAAATACTGTGTGAGCTGTGATTGGTCACAGCTTGTCACATGGTAAAGGGCTGTTATGAATAGCCTTGTACCATGTGACCTCTCTGATTATTCACAGATTTCACATGTAGTAAGCAATGATGTCAGATGTGCCATCTTGTTTACTACTATTCATGTGATCACTGATTGGCCAATCAGTGATCACATGATTGGGACCCCACACAGAGGTTCTGTACAGATCATGGTGCCGTGTGGTCCCAGGGAGTGCGCACCGGCAGGGAGCGAAGGGGACATTTATAAATGGCCACCCGCCCCTGCAATGCTCCTGTCCCAGATGGGAAGTGGTTAAATAGACCCTTAGCTGTGCTTAGTATTTCTTGCAGATCTGTGCACTAATGTGGCAGTTTGCCACTGTTTAGGAGATTCCTGTAATAAGGACCAATTTAATGCTGTCCTCTGTCCTTGTGCAGTATGTCTGGTCTTGTCTCCGCCCCCCTCCTGTGGTTTTCTGCTGGTAACCTTAGTGGGCAGAGCCTGCTGGATCCCCCACAGCTGTGCTCTCTGCACGGGTTATGTTCAGTACAGCATAGTGATAATTGTGAACTGTTCCAAACTACACCTAAAGGCACTACCTGTGCATTGTGTTTTTCACCTGTATAAGAAGTGTGTAAATCATGTAGTTTCATGGTGTCATGTGTTGTCCTGTACGCAAATCCTATAGTAGAGTAAATCTGTACGTTTTTGTGTTAGCAGTTTCAGTTTGTGTTGAAACATGAGGCATGTGGCTTGGCACTAGGTAAATGTATGGCCTTTATCTCTAGTGTGAGAACTGAAACTTCTTGTAAATAAACTACACATCCCACAGTCCTGAGTCTCTCAGTCTAGTACTCTGCAGGTGAGAGCTAAATAGTAATTTGATCTGAAACAGACACAAACAAGTGAAGCAAATAACAGAGAGCTCACCGTTTCATCACATTAGCACTCCCACATTTGTGATACAACACAGAGATATCCTGTTTCACTCTGCAAGTGCAGTTGCGCTAATTTTCCCCAGAGCTTAGTGAATGTGGTGAATTTCTGCTGATTTCCACCATCCAATCAGGTGCAAGTAAAACTGCTGTTTTTTTTTTCAGTTTCCTTACACCTAATTGGGTTTTCTTCAGAGTGAGGCTTCACCTCAAAACTGCAGCCACAACATCCGAGCCCATAATTTCAAGGTAAACCAACAAAAAACATTTGAAAGTGTAGAATGCCTTTAGAAATACACTTGACCTGTTTTGGTGTTGTCTGCAATCCTGCCAGGATGAATGAGGACAGCTAGTGCTGCTATCATTCACAGGTTATTGAATGCAGCCAATGATGTGTACACAGCATTTTTATCATGCACAAGAGAGCCCTGATGTGTGAAAAAAACTGAATACTCCAGCAAGAATACATCCTTCCAACATATAATCCTCCTTTGTGCCATACACTATTATGTATTCATATTCAGAATTATTTACTATTTTTTACTACATGTAGTGGTGAACATGTTTAGCAAATACACCCCAGAGGAAATGGAAAGGCATGGATTAGATACTGCATGACCTGAAACACTCTAGGTGAATTATACATTTGCCTAGATTGTTTCAGGTCATGTAGCATCTAGTCCATGCCTTTCCATTTCCTCTGGGGTGGATTTACTA
Organism: Staurois parvus; assembly: GCF_062004578.1. Lineage (NCBI taxonomy): Eukaryota > Metazoa > Chordata > Amphibia > Anura > Ranidae > Staurois > Staurois parvus. The sequence goes on from NW_028318072.1 coordinate 5,235,756, forward strand.
AAGGCAAATAGACTGTGCACTTTGCAAATAGATATAAATCAGCCATAGTACTACAAACTGCAGCCACAACATCCAAGCCCATAATTTCAAGGTAAACCAAGAAAAAACATTTGAAAGTGTAGAATGCCTTTAGAAATACACCTGACCTGTTTTGGTGTTGTCGTCAATCCTGCCAGGATGAATGAGGACAACTCATGCTGCTATCATTCACAGGTTATTGAATGCAGCCAATGATGTGTACACAGCATTTTTAGCATGCACAAGAGAGCCCTGATGTGTGAAAGAAGCTGAATACTCCAGCAAGAATACATCCTTCCAACATATAATCCTCCTTTGTGCCATACACTATTATTTATTCATATTCAGAATTATTTACTAATTTTTACTACATGTAATGGTGAACAGGTTCCATAGCCAGTAACCCGAGTTTAGTAATAATAATAGTGTACCTATTGCATTTGTATTTTTCAGAACAAATAAGGAAAAATGACTGTGCTGCAAGTATTTCCCCTGCTGATATACTTTCTAAATAAATAATTGTGCTTGTGATTCAGAAATTGGACTCCTGTGCATCAAAGAATGCTATCAAAGTGCTGTACAGTGCCTGAGTTCCAACCAGCGTGTGAAAAGCATATAGATGCACAAGATCCATGATATTATTGCTTCTAATCACAAACTACTAAAAGACCAGCCATGTGCAGCCATGTGGGATTTCTGCTGAACAATGTGAGAACATGTAAAGCAAATCTGTATTGATTAATAGTCAGACAGTGATAACGGCTGCTTCGGTGGCCTCTGATGTCATCCACTGACATCATTCTGGCTGCAGTCTGAGGCTGGAAATTGCACTCTATACACTTACTGTCTGGTTTAACGTACCAGCGTGAAGAATAAAGAAGAATTGATTATTGTGACTTTGCCCATGTTCAACTTTGCTCTTTTTTTTTTCTCTTTGATGATTGGAGTGAATGTAGGTAGGCTGTGAATAAAGTTTTCTTTCATTTAAAAGCAATGCACCATTTGCCTGTAAGGCCTGTCTGTTGTGTAATGTTTCCAACAAAAGCTATACAAAATGCTGCAAATTGCATTGGGGGCGATTTACTAAAACTGGTGCACTCAGAACCCGGTGCATCTGTGCATGGTAGCCAATCAGCTTCTAATTTCGGCTTGCGCAGTAAAGCTTTGGCAATAAAACCTGGAAGCTGATTGGTTACTATGCACAGCTGCACCAGATTCTGTGTGCACAAGTTTTAGTAAATGTCCCCCATTGCATTCATGTGCATCTTGTGTCATAAAGACTGGATGGTGAAGAAATAATGGTGGTACATAGGACCACTTGAAGCATGCATATTTAAGGCTGAACTACTTGACATCACCAGGTGACCCTGCCCCATGTTTACCTGTCATTCAGCAAGTGATGTGTCCCCTGGAGAGACACTTGCCAATGACAGATAGACATGAGGCGGGGGTCACCGGGTGACCTGGCCCTCATATTTACATGTCATTCAGGGTGTCTCCCTGCACAGAACGTCATGTTCAGCAGATTTTTTTTTTTTACAGTGTGGGTCAGCATTCATTGTGATTGGTGTTCAATTTATTTTAGGGACATTTATTTATTTATTTATTTTCAAATAACTGTGTGTGTTTTTTTTTACTTCTGAAACTTTTTGATGAATGAGTAGGGGTACTATGTACTTGTTAAAGGGGGCTTCCAGATTCCAATAAGCCCCCAGCCTGCAGAACCCCACATCCACTGCCCATGGTTGTGGGGAAGAGGCGCTTGTTCCCATGTTGAGGGGATATGGCCTGTTTTGGTTGGGGGGTGGGCGTGCTTGCTCATCCTCCCTTTTTCCTGGTCTGCCAGAGTACATGCTCAGAAAAGGGTCTGGTATGGATTTGGGGGGATTAACCCATGGCATTTTCTTTACAATTTTGGTGTGCAGTTCTCATTAAAATCCATACCAGACCTAAGGGTCTGGTATGGATTTGGGGAGGGATCCCAAGTCATTTTTTAATTGGATTAATTGCCATTTGTTTCCATGTTCATTCAGAAATGCGGATGCACACAAATCTCAGCAAATGATATTGTCATCCAAAAAATGAATCTAAACGAACAAAAGCACACGTCTAGCGACCAGTACTGCAGTGATTGTCAGATTTCACATTGGTCCCTCAGGTATGAAATACACATACTTACATTGGTCCAAGCTGGATCAACCTAAGCAAGCAATAACAATTATACTTGGAGTTCAGGCACTATTTAAAAAGGAGAATAAATACCACTACCCACATTATGCATAAAATGCAAGTTGCTGTAGGAGACTGTGGTGTCCTTCAGAGTTTCCTCTACATAACGCTGCAATGAACACTCCATAAAAGTAAGGAGCTTGGTCACGTGACTTTGACAGGACATGGAACTGGTTTCTTCCATTTCTCCATATATTTTTCCCCTTTTATTTGCTTTGGAGTCCTGGAGTAAGTGAAGTGGAGGGCACATTTGTACATTGTTATGCTTTGTAAATGTAACAGATTATCTTAGCCTTTAGTACGGCCATTCTGCCTCTTTATAAATCAGCCCCCACGTTTGCTTGTTCAGTACAATGAAAAATCTTTGAGAACATACCAATATGAACCTCTGTTAAGGGGCTTTCATTTGCATCATACAAGTTTTGCAATCCATACCAGCTTTAAGCAGGTCAAATGCAGATCAGATGAAGGTCAACTGCTGATCAAGTGTGCCTCCAATGAATTATGAATTACAACTCAAACTGATATCAAACTGAGACCTTTGACACAAGGCCAAAACCCACAAACACAGATACTGAGATAAATAAAGGCTGGTGTTGCCCATTACCTCTGCAATAAAAATGCCTCAGTGACCAAAAAGAGCACTATGAGGACTTGACATTGGTGGGGTTTATCTCTGTAATGGGGCCTCTAAAACAAAGGAAATCTCATTTTAAGAAGCTCACATAAAATGGTTTTATTTTGGCTAACTGTGATATTAGCACACATCTTGTGATAACTGAATATCAAAATGGCTAACTATTATACTTTAAGCACATTTGCAACATTTTTTCTTCTCTGCATGTTGTCCATAGCTTCTTTTTAAAGTTTAACAACAGACATTCAGATGGCATTTAATTTAAAACATGCAGGATTCTTACCTGTGAAAAAAATAATGATGTGATGGAATTATCTCAATATTGTACCATTATGCAGTTCTATTGCCTCACATATTGTTCAGGTAATTGTCTCTTATTAAATATGCATCCCAGTATAAGTATTTCTCTAAGCTTGGTATTAAGGGCTTCCCTGGTGGTTTTGTGATTGAGCCCATTTGCCATAAATGATTAGTGCAGTTGGCATTTTGGCCCTACCCACTAGGCCGTACTTTTCCTCTTCATATGATAGTAGTCAGGCCCATTATCTTTGGGCCCCTGGAGTAGACTGTTTGATGGATAAAGCATCTGCTGCAAGTGATCATTTGTATTCAGGTCTGCTAGGCTGTTCGCTGACTGTGTAATGCAGCGAATAAAAATGTCCGGCTAGAAGGGAGAAAGACTCTGTGTCTCCCAAATTCCACCATTTCTCCCCAGATCTTATTTACCAGTTATTTAATAACTAGCATCAAGAGAGAGTGAAAGCTTTAAAGGATCAGTTCCTGCAGCCAAGGTATGAATTTGTAACAGATCTCACCTAATTGGCACAAGCTCATGAGTAGTGTACGGAATCCGCTAGCAAACATTAGCAATTTTCATGAAAGGCTCGCGTCTGCTTTGAAAACATCTGCACCTGTTAAGTGTTAGATGGAAGTTAATGACCGGGCATTTAAGACGCGGTGGCTGTCTCCCCGGCTTTCAGCACAGTACCAACATCTGTGGACACCACCTTGCCACATCAGACAAATGTGACTCCAATTTTCCCAATAAAAAGTGTTTATCATTCATGGCAGATACATTTTCTTGTCAGACAGATCTCCTTGCTTACTGAAGCTTCTATTATCAATTATTTATATAGCTGTGGAATAATTTCTGGCCTGTTTATGTAATGGCATAATTACAACCAACAAATAGCTTTTGAAAGCTGGTTGGGAGCTACATGCTGGTTAGACAGGTGACCTGAAAGTACCCCAAGCTGGAAAATATGTCAGGCCTATGGAAATCAATGTATAAGAATGATGTTATTTAGAACACTCAGTCTACAAAAATGAAGAATGTAAACTTATGACTTTATTAATAAAGCATTGCAAAGTGCAATGAGGATGTGCAAAGTGCATCAACCGATAGCAGTGATGGCTCCAAAAAATGTTCTGGTACTTGCTAATGACATAGCTGTTTACATTTCTAAATATAACCTATCTGCAATTTTATTTGCAGTGGTTGATGCTCGAAAACAAAGCTGATATGCAAAATAGATAATCTTATAAACATGCAATTAGAATAATTTGCTGTTTTTGCCAACCTTGCTTTAACCACTTTTAAATGGCACCATGGCAGGTCCTCATGTGCTGTAAAATAGTGCTTGGTTTCAGTGGTTGTGGTGCATTCTGTTAGCAGGGATGCAGGGCCTGACACTGATACAGAATACTCCACAACAGAGCTCCTAAACACAAAATAGCTCCTTAACACAAAACAACCACCCAGCTTCCACTTGGAAAATGCCAATCGTGTAATCTCTGACATCTCTGGGATTTCCTGTGAGCTCTGGCAGCCATCTTGGAGCAGGAAGTTGATCCTGCTTTGCCATTGCCCATCTATTTTTACTTATACCTGCAGGCGTTAGATTACTAATGTAATGTTTGGGGGTCGGAGGCTGGAGAAGGATTTTCTTGTCCTGATACAACCTGTAGGAAGGTGCAGTTCAGCCTCCTCTCTGTAGGTGGTGCTACTCCTGCAGCCACTGTGCTGAAGGAATAGAGGCTGAAAGGAGATTTTTTTTCCTCTGCGGCCTTCGTATGTGTTTTCAGGGGAGCAGCCATTTGATTGGATGCAGCTGCACTGAATGACCTTTTAGACCATCTCTAATGAGGGCAATGCTAATAAATAGCACTGACCCACTGCAGATGGCGTACATAAGCAAAGTGGTTAGTGTAGGGACAGGATCTCTGCTTGCTATGGACGGTGCACTTAGCACTAGGGAGAGGTTCCAGTTGAGGAGGGATAGTGCAGAGACACTCTGCCTGTCTCTGCCATCTGGGAAAACTAGGGAGTTGGGATGAAGACATTCCTACCTGGTTCCTAAAGGTGTCTTCACCGCTGTACTGCCACCCCCTTCATCAAATGCTGTTCCAGTAACATAACCTATCTAAGTGCCCTCCCAGGTATAAAGACTGTGTTAAAGTACCACCAACATTGTTAAGAGTGGTTATACCCAGGTTGCCTGTAATATTGATCCTCCTTTGCCATAGTATTTGGAAATATAATGAGCTCACTGTCTTCCATTTGTTAATTGGTACTTCTGTGTTACCAAATCATAACTATGCCACCTTCCTTGGTCTCTGTGTACTTTTACTCCATCTCAGATACCAATCAACTGGCCCCACCTACAAACACATATGACAAAAAAAAGGAAAAAATAAAGTCCCACCACCAACCACCCCAGCACTATTACATCCAGGTCCCAGCAAACATTGTGGAAATTTAAATTATATTTTCACTCATTACAAGATAATGTATATTGTCATTTAGACGCTTTGTAAATGCAAACATGTGTGTTATACTACAAAACCCCAACTAGGTCTTATCCAAAAGGTGTTGGTTTATTTATTATCCTGGTAATCTTGGTATTGGAATAACACATAGCAATCCCCCTACCTTCCCACAATGCAATGATTGGTGTCTGAATGGCCAAAATTCAGGCACGTTCTGACTTCATTAGATCAGGCCTGTACTGACTTCATTAGTTCTGGCCTGTACTGACTTCATTAGTTCAGGCCTGTACTGACTTCATTAGTTCAGGCCTGTACTGACTTCATTAGTTGAGGACTGTACTGACTTCATTAGTTCAGGCCTGTACTGACTTTATCAGTTAAGGTCCATGTTTGCTAGCAGTGTTTTTTCAGGCAGAGAAGATGAGGATTGATATTTGATTTTCATAGCTGAGAGATTTGCTCACTGGGATGTCAATCTCTCACAAAGAAGCATGGGTATGCACAATAAAGAGAAAATCACTGCACATGGGCAGTACCCAAGCATACAGTAATTCATTTGAACTTCGTGTGCAAACATGGCCAGTTATACCATTAACCATAGTAGGCCTGTGCTTAGAGGCAGCAGAAGAAGAGGTGCCTTCTCCCTGTATAATTAACAGCCACACAGTTTCCTCCCATCATCAGTAGATACAGTATATAGCAATTTAAAGCTTAATTTTAGTTATATTTTTAATCAGCACAAGGGATAGTACCTACATTGAATTAAAGTGTCCTGTGTGCTGGTGAGTACTCTCTTTGTTTAAAGGCACAGGTTTTAGGCAAAAATAATAAATGCACATATTTTTGCAAGAAAAAAATGGTAATGTATTATTTTCTTTACACATGAATGCAATGCCAGGCACCTCAACACTCCCCCTTCATTTTTTCCCCCTACCTCTGTACGAGCTTTCAGTTAGGAAGCAGGAGGAAATGTAAATGGACTACAAGTGTGTTGTGAATAAATGACATGGTCGTGTGGATGGAACCCCACACAGCAACGTAATTTTAAATGTGACATTGGCTGCCGAGGAGATGTTCCCTTGCCTGATTTCACAGGGGAAGGGGGTCAGGGGAAGAGAAGGACAGGAGCTAGAAGAGAAGAGCATGTTATGTTACACTCTAATTATGGGTGTAACATGCTTCTTAAGGAGAACTTGTCCTTTAAGTCTTCAGTTCTCTGCCCCCCCCCCCCTCCATACTGCAGCAGTAATCTTGTAGTGCTACTGAGTTAATATGAGCCGCTGAACCTATCAAAGGTACTTATCAAGAGCACCTACTATGCCGGCTGTTTTTTCAACCCACCTCCATTCATAAACACTGTACTATAGCTTCCAGCAATAAAAAGCACTTGAGGATTGAAGAAGGCTGACCTTTCATTCATCCACCTGTCCTCCATTCATAGAATGATTTTAATTGCTGGAAGGCAAAGTTCAGTATCTAAAAATGGAGGGGAGCAGAAAGGGCAGGCATAGTTGGCACCCTTGATGATTGCCTATGACAGGTTTAGCAGCTTGTATGAACCACCATAACATGGGAAAATTGCCACTGCAGGGGTAAGGAGACAGAGGACTGAGGGTTTAAATGTAGAGAGCACCCACCAGCATAAGGGACACTTGCTATGTAAGTAACGTCCCTTGTGCTGATTTAAAAAAAATTACTAAACTTAAGCTGAAGTTATATATTTTATAATATAATATTTATATTATATAATATTGTATATGTCAGAACATTCAAATCTGGAAAATTTGCTTTGTAAACGAGGTTAACTTGGCAGAGAGAGCTTACTTTGGGCACAATGGGCTGATGCCTATAGGCTACAGTGATGGGAATCCAACTTCGGCACTCAAATTCACTAATGTCAGGAGAAAGACAAAATGCAGCTGTTGGAAGGAACAAATTATAGTAGGAGTTGAGAGTTGGGGACTACACAATTCTCCATCTCACAACCTTGATAACCAACATAATGGACCTAATTGAAATCTGCTAAGTCAAACACATATCCCTGTGCCTATTTCCAGGTTAACATCTCCATTACCTGTAGGAGAAAGTAAATAAGATTACTATGTATTCAGAAAATTTAAATGTTGGAAAACATTTTCTTAATTAGTTCTTATTTTTCAGGTCAACAGATGTGTCAGTACATTAAGTTAAAAGAAGATAAATATTAGCATCTCTCATTCTAACTGCACCATAAAGCATTAAACACATATATTATAAAGTTCGCTCATTAATGTTCATGATGTCACCTTTCCTTGCATGCATGAACATGAATCTATAATCACAGAAGTTTGCAGTCACCTGATCTAAACTTTGCTATAGAATGTGTGACACCATGTCTGCAGCTGTTTCTTCAAGAAACCTTCAAGAAACCTATTAGTAAAATGTGCTTTTGTTGTGTGCAAACAGGCATGAAAGTACAAGTTTGAAAAGTCTTGGTGTGTCTCTTGAAGGGACAGCCAGCACTGAAATCCATCCACCCACAAAATATTTATTGTCTGTAAGCGTACCACTTCATACTGCTATTGTAACTGTTGTAACATATTGGTTATTGTTGACTTTACAAAGTTGCTTTCACCATTTCCATATATTAACATTTTAAAATAAATCCTTGTGTCGCTAATTATTCTGAGTAATCAATTGTTTTATTAGGTATTTGTGAGTTGATCCAGCATACTAAACTTCATCCCACGTTGATCAATCTATCAATCAATGAGAACCCATTCAGCCTGGGATGCAGATAAGAATGTGAAACATTATTATCCCATGTCCAGATCTGTGGTGGGGCTACACACTCTCAGGCCTTTGGCAGCGACCATTCTGGGGGACAGTCTGCTCCTTATTTCTGTACTTGGCTGCTTTCCTTCTTATGTAAATCTGCAAGCCTTGAACATTAGGCAGTAGTTATTACATCATTTATGTGGTAACTATTTAAAGTGTATATAAATCTTAAAGTGTTTCTAAACCCCATAACAAAAATTTATAGTATTGCAGCTTAACAAGTCTTAGGTGCAGGGGCGGACTGACCATTTGGTTACTCGGGCACTGCCCTAGGGCCCAGGGTCACTAGGGGGCCCCATGAGATGCCCCTAGTACCTTTCATAGGCTTTTTTGGGTGTGGTTTGAGTGTGGGTGAGGACACAGGGGCCCCATGGTCCCCTATTGCCCAGGGGCCCCATGAGTTGTCAGTCCGCCCCTGCTTAGGTGTGTTGGCTGCATTTATTTTCTTTTTCACATGTTGTCCCTTTATTTTAACCAGGTAATCCTGCCATTAACATGCTTCCTATCCTAGAGTGATAACCAAACTGAGCTATGTTATCACACTAAAATACGAAGAGTGTAAAGGCTACATATCACTGTGATGACATTACAAATCCCTCTTTTCTTTATAATGGATAGCAGAGCAGAACCATGTTAATAGCATCATAGGCCCCTGGGGCCCCTACCAGTCTGTTCCCCCATCACAAAGCCCATATACTGTACACCAAGTGTCTCCATTGCAGTGCCCCCTTACATCAGGTTCCCCCATCACAATGCCCAAATACTGTCAGGTGTCCCCATCACAGTGCCCCCTTACATCGGATTTCCCCATCACAGTGCACATATACTGTACATTCGGATTCCCCATTACAGTTCCCATATACTGGACATCAAGTTCATCAGTGTCCATATATATCAGGTATCCCTGTCACAGTTCCCATATAGTATCAGGTATCCACATCACAATGTTCTCATACATCAGGTGTCCTCATCACAGTGCCCCCAACCATCAGGTGCCCCCATCACAATACTCCCATCACACTGCCCCCATACATCAGGTGTCCCTATTCATCAGATCTCCCCATCACAGTGTCCCCATACATCAGATGTCCCCATCACAGTGCTCCCATACATCAGGTGTCTCCATCACAGTGTTCCCATACATCAGCACCTCCCCAACACAGCTCAAGCCCCCTCCTTGTCCTGGCCCTGGTCATGAGCCCCCCATTTACCTGGGGCCCACGGGCAGTGCCCAGATGTGCCCATTCATTAAGGAATCCATGTAGCAAGGAACTATGCTAACTTATAGCCCAGCAGTAGAAAGCACAGGAAGTTATCAGCTCACAAGACTTCTGCCTTAACGAACAGCAACTTGTTTTTGCATTTCTTGAACAGATGTAATAAACCATTTTTAATCGTACATTTAATACACCATAAGGTACTAATAAGAGAATTTTATTGTTATAGTTTACACATACCTTAAAAATAAAACTTTGAAAATCCATGTTGCTTTTCAACATTAAAATACTGAATTTCTGCTTTTCCTAAGTTAAATATTGGTTTCTTTTCTTTATATATTAAATTAAATCCTTACTAAATACCTGGTGATCCTGCAGATCTATTTGCCTTTCTGTACATTTCTGACCGTGCAGAGCACAAAACATGTTAGCATGGTCATTTTGTGCCTCTTTAATTTCTAATTAGACCTACAAGACTCCTTTTTAGCCTGTAGTTCCATAGGCTGACTGTCTGAGCCACCCCCTGTGCAGCCCTCCCCAGCTTTATTTATAGCAGACAGTGACCAAATACCTTCCTCTAACTAAGCCATCCACTATGTAAAAGTGCCATCTGAATGTGCCCAACTCTACTGGATGGACAGTAGGAACTGGTAGGATTCCTTCTGTGTACCCATGGCCCCACCATGCAAAAGAGATATCTGAATGGAGGTCTTGTGGTCAAGTGACCAGTAAATAACATTCATTTTTGTGATAATTTGCAGAATTTTTCTGTTGTAGAGGGATGTTTCAATATACAGAAATGCATTCTCTGCAATACTCTGCTTGTTAATAACAAACTTCACACTTTGACTTGTGTACTCTCCCACCTAACCAGGGGCGAGCTGACCATTTGGAAAATCGGGCACTGCCTGAGAGCCCGGGGTCAGTAGGGGGCCCCATGAGATGCCCCTGGTACCTTTTTCATAGGCTTTTTTGAGTTTGGGCAAGGACACAGGGGCCCCATCATCCCTTATTGCCCAGGGGCCCCATGAGTTGTCAGTCCGCCCCTGCACCTAACATTGACATATTTTCTAGAAAGAACCCCTACTGTAAAAAAATAAGAACACCTTCCATTTTAACACTTAAACTAGTAAAGTATCAAGCATGTGGCAGCATTATCCCCCAAAAAGGAAATTATTCAACGGCAAAAGCCAAAACTCAGCAGCATTTAGCAAATGTATCATGTGGGCCACATTACATTTGTTGGTCTGATCACTTTAAAAAGATAGCCATTTTCAAATGGCAAATCTTTAGTTTTATCCATCTACCATCATTGATTCAATAGTTGCCTTACAGTTAGTGCCAAAAGCAGATTGTATTTTGCTGAGTTCATGTGGTATATAAATAACCAATAAATCAATAATATGCATGCTATACATTTAGCAGTTCTACAAGAATTAACAAATAATGCACAGGAATAAAAAATACCATACTTGATTTTTGTAACTGACCCTTTAGTACTGATGTACTACACATGGATGTTGTTGACCATATAATTCTATAATGGAAATACTGTAAAATTGTATGTTCTAGTGCATACTCCATATATAGCTAAACAGAATATATACAGTAATAATGTATATAAAATGGTATTTCTGGAAGCTATTTGCAAGAATTTTACCTACACTGGGTACAAATCTGTGTGAAATATATATAAAAAGAATATGTTCTGTACAATGATTACTTATTCATATCAAACAAAGTAATGTATAGACTGTGCTCCAGACTTTACACAGTTAAATATTTATATTATATATATTGGAAGTGCTTGCAGAAAATACCACAGAAAGCATGCTAATATATATATATATATATATATGTATATATATATATATATATATATATATATACATATATATATACTAATATATATATATATAATATTTATGCACCCCTATTACTTTCTGCATATTGCAAAGTGCTTCATATGACTGAATGCACATGTAGAATTGTGTCCCTATTGGGAAGATTTACCTTTACTTCGTCACCTAGTATGGGAATAGAGATAACTATAACAATGTGTCAAGCTATTTAAGCAAAATTAAAAACTTTGGCTAAGGTTCTACTTCAAAATATAAGTAAACCCAATCATTAAATCTCATATAAGCTTCAACTTGTTAATGTGATTTCAAAAATCAGTTTCAATATTTTTAAATGTACAGCTTTCATTAAAATAATACCTAGTGATCCTGCCATGAAGGTTTAAGTGCTGTTTAAACACACATTGCTTAGGTATATCAGAAAGCAAATTAAACATTTTCTGTGCTTACCCAAAACCCCCTCAACCCAATCTGTTGTATAACTATCTGAATGATATTTAAAAAAATGTATATGCAACATACAGTGCTGCCCAAAAATTAGCAGATAAAAGGCTAATGAATTATTACTTTTTCATATATTTATTTGTTGGGTAGGGCTATATGTTGCATATACAATTGCAAAGGCACAATCTGCCGTTGTCACCATCAAAATGCACCCCAAGAAATCCCATGTAGCACTGGGGTGCATGCATTCACACAAGAAGTGTTTCCAATGAAACTGCGTGAAAATAGCAACAAAATATGCAACCAACGATATAAAAATTAAAAAACATATATTTTATTTGGAAAAGAATGTTTATGATACACCCATTGATGGAGAAAGTAATTCCCGTTCATTTAATTGCACTTCTTCCCATTTAATCTCTTAATATTGCCACTTTTCTTCTTTAGTTGCTGGAAGATTGATGTGGACAGTTGGTGTGAGAGAAAACTGTAAAACATGCGGACAGATTGTTGAGAAAAGAACAAAATGAAGTGAAAATGAATGAAGCAATAAAAGCAGCTGGAGGACAGTCTTTACTTTAAAGGGTGAAATCGGGTTCAGGGATCCATCACAGCTATTTATGTCAATCAACAATTTTGTAACATGTATTGTGATGGCAACTGACAACACCTGTGATATTATATATAAGTATATATATATATATATATATATATATATAAATATATATATTCCATGGGGTTGATTTACTGGAGTCAAATAGACTTCTCACTTTGCAAGTTTAGTTGCACTCTGCAAGTGCAGTTGCTTCAGAGCTTAGTAAATGAGAAAAAGCTCTGCTGACTTCCATCATCAAATCATGTGCAAGCAAAAATTCATTTTTTTTTACATTTTCCTTGAAAGTAATTGGGAATTCTTTGCAAAGTGAAACTTCTCATGACACGCTCAGCAGCAAATGCCCTTACTACACTTTCAAAGTGCACAATCTATTTGCCTTAAATCCACCCCATTGTCTTGAGTTGAGCACCTTGGTGTGTCAAAAATTGAACACTGATTTATTTTTATTTTATTCCCCCTACAGTATAGTGTGCCATTAAAAAACAATGGATTTCTCTGTACAACACATACCCATGTGATACACACAGCTGTGAATGTGGCCTTAGGGTGATATAAATTAGCAGCAAATTGTTCAGTGAGAAAAACAGGTGAAAAGGTCTGATATAATGACAAATTCTACCTTTAAAACAGATTTAACTGAAACATTTTTATTGCCATTGTCAATAATGTCTATATAATTGATTAAAGTGTTAAAAAGCATTTTTCTTATTAAAAACTCATCAAATACCCATTTAATGATGTGACCTCGAAATATCTATACATTGGTACGTGTGTGTGTGTATGTGTGTGTACACATGGCGTGGGTGATTCCTCCAATGGATTTCTAATAATAGTTATAATAGGGCCCCAGTACAAGACACTGCCTGAATATAAGTCTTTACTCAAACAAAACATGCTAAGAGATGTTTACACGTTTGCGTTTAAACACACGTGCATTTTTATCATGCATTAAGTGCACTTTATAATGTGTTGCAGAAAGTATTTGCCTGTTTTGTTCATGCTCTGTACATTTTATTATGCCTCAAAGGTAAGGAATTTCCGATGCATCTCTCTGCTTCAAAAGCTGAATTCAAATCAAACAGTTAAGTACACACATCAAATACCTATATGAACACTTTTTTATCTATCTGCTAAAAAATGATGTATTTCTGCTCACCCAGTCCTAAAATTTACACAGCTCTGCCACACCTCACAACCCTGTCTGGCAGGGTGGGAGATCTGATATACTCTCGGTACTGTAATTAGGAAATATTAGTCTCACCCCCACCCCTAGACTGTGACTGGACAGTGAAGGAGAAAAAGCGCACTGATACATTTTCTGAAAATGTTAATTGCTTGGCTGTGGTTGTTTTGACCATCTGCCTTCAAGTGTTCATCAAGCCAAAACCTTGCTTTTCTAGTTTTGGATAGTTTGGGCCAATATTAGACTTGCTGCTGGGTTTTTACTACTATATGAGCTTTATTAGAGAGATTTACCCTCATTTCTTGTTTGGTGGCAATGGTGTCCAGAGACAGAAATTGAGGAAAAATCTGAAAAATGGACACAGACAGAAATACAAACTTTGTAACCAAATTGGTAGCACAGCCTGATACAGCACAAAACTAGTTCCATAAAGACCAACATGATGTTTCAGGGACACAATGACCCCTTTTCTTAAGTGTTGCTGTTGGGAGATTTTCCCTCACTTCCTGTCTAGAAAAACATCAGCAGAACAGGAAGTAAGGTTAAATATCTCTACTGGAGCCCTGGATAGCCAAAAAAAAAGTACTGACAAGGATTCCAACCCCTCCCCCACTCTATTAAAAACTAAGAACACACAATATGGCTGGAGACTAGAATAAAAGACAGAATGAGCGTAATTTTCTCATAAGTTTCCTTAAGATGTACACTAATTGAGAAAGAACTACAAGGATGATCATGTGTGACTTCCTGAAAATACTCAGAATCTGTGTAAAAGCTGTACATAAATTTAGAGACCAGATGTATTAAAGTGATTGTAATTTTTTTTTCTTTTAAAATAATAAACATGTTATACTTACCTGCTCTATGCAACGGTTCTACACAGAACAGCCCCAATCCTCCTTTTATGGGGTCCCCTACCAGTGTTCCTGGCTCCACCTCTTCAACGAATGCCCCCATGAGAAGCCTCTTCCTATGGGGGCAGTGATGCAGGCTCGATTCCGAGCCATGCTGCCTGAGTCTAAAGACACAGATAGTGCGGCTTGGCCCCGCCTCGCTCCCTCATCACAGAATTTGATTGACAGCTGCAGGAGCCAATGGAGAGAAGACTCTTTACAGTTCAGAACACATGGAACCAGCACTTCCTTCTCTGTTCTTTCTTCTCTTTTCTTTCTGTTTTTTATTTGACAATACAAATAACATGTCGCCTCCAACAACTCATTCCCACAATCAGTTTTTATCAAAATAATCACTTTACATAGAGGATGGAGCTTGAAAAAAAAAAATGGTATCATCATTTAGCAAGATCTCTAAATAAGCCTTTGGGAGCAAGGTAACATTTATTTAACATTTAGTTCAATGGAGTTTTTATTTTTTTCTTCCCTGTAGACCCCTAACAAGTGACTGATATATTTTTTTTGCTGTGTGTTGACATTCTAGCAAGTATACAAGCCAACATTCACCTGTTTATATTGATCTTGTGTCTTTTCTTTGTTATTTACTGTGTAAAGAAACAGGTAACACAAAACAATGGTACAAATGTATGATACAGTATGTAGAGACCTACGTGACTTCAGAGTGCTGGATCGCACTGGTGACAATGCACACAAGATGAGAATTGATGTCTGACTCTTGGGAATGCCCATTCCCAAACATCAACTATGTCCACAGCCTCCTCCTAGAACAAAAGCTTTGGGAATAATTATCATTGTCAATCTCAGTAACAAAGGAAACTCTTTAGTAGGCTAGCATTTAAAAGAGATGTCCACTTTTTTTTAGATGTATATCCCCTAGATGGTAATAAGAAAATCTGCTGTATAGGTGAAAACATTAACATTTATCAGCTTCATTGCTATTTTCCTACACCCAAAGTTGCAATTAAGTTAAAAGGAAACCTTTTAACCACGATTAACCACAACTGACTGCCAAGTTCTTCTGTAGCACCTTGATGCAAGAAGGAGAAGATACAACAAATTTTTAACATTTCATTATATGTTAATAAATATGTAGGATACTATCCCTAGAAAAATAAAGCTGGCTCTACACAGAGTGAATTTCAACTGGTTCCTGATTAGATAGCTGAAAACTTGTTCACTGGGTGGCCCTGTTGGTCTAATTCTGCCCAACATCCTTTGATTAAAATAAATCAAAGTAGCGGGGTGGAAAACAGTCCTATCAGTTGCTGCCACTGTTCGGGTATCTTGACAGCCAGGAATGCTAACTGTCAGAATAAGATGACTTCAGCAAGAGATTTGTTCATCCATGCTGTTTAGCACAGCCTAAACAGAAAACAATGTATGCATATATGGTCAGTTTAACAGATACTAAAAATTTGTAAATAGCTCCCTTTTACCCTGTAAATTTAATCGTAAAAGATTTTTTGTTGCAGAAAGTAAATGTTTAATAAATATCCACTGATGGAGTCAAATTTTTCTCATTCTGAGACCTTCCTTTAACATGTTAACAACACTATCCCACTAGCTTCAAATGCTGAAGGAGCATTGTCATTCCAATGTGTTAACTATGGTCCTGCAATGTGCTGCAGCTAACACCCACTGCTAGTTGTTTGGCAGTTGCTCTGACCATTTACAAGGATGTTTAAGTGGAAAAATCAGAACGCCACATCAAAATTTGGAGTCCAAAGCAAAGTTTTATACCAAAAAGTCAACACATTTCAGGGATCACACATTGTCCCCTTCATCAGAGCTTAAAGTCAACAGTATGCACTGGTAGGGACTCAAACTGAAAGTTTAAACTGTGTGTTGTAAGCACTCAGCACTATTTCATCAGCTGTTCTTTTGTGGCCGGTGATGATATCAATATACACTGCTCAAAAAAGTAAAGGAACACTTTTTAAAGTATAGCATCAAATCAATTAAACTCCTAGGATATTGATCTGGTCAGTTAAGTAGCAGAGGGGGTTGTTAATCAGTTTCAGCACACTAGATGGGTAACAAAACAGGAATGGTGTTACCGGTAGAGGCCACTGACATTTTTTTCCCTACTCATATTTTATGACTGTTTTTCACAAGTTTTGCATTTGGCTAGTGTCATTGTCACTATTGGTAGCATGAGGTGATACCTGGACCCTACGGACTTTGCACAGGCAGTCAAACTCCTCCAGGATGGCACATGAATACGTGCCATTGCTAGAGAGTTTGTTGTGTCTCCCAACACAGTCTCAAGAGCATGGAGGAGATTCCAGGAGACAGGCAGTTACTCTAGCAGTACATATGAAATAGGTAGTGAGCGCTCTAATAGATGTCAGCAGCTAGAACACATTAGGCAACCATAATGCCTTAAATATAAACAATCAAACTTAAATAATTAAGTGCAGCGCTAAGAAGGATGAAAAGTCAATAAAGTGATAATCTGGTATCACAATGGTGAACTGTAGAGATACGGATTCCCGCGGCTTCCACTTTGTCAGAGTAACAGAAATGCGCACTCACCGGAAACGCATGGGTTATGCGCATGTGTGATTATGCATCACGGGCAATGGGAACATCAGAATCCAGGCAACCAGGCGTCTCCCTCACGGTGGGTCATCACAGACTCCTGTTACAGGTCCGGGGGATCCCCTTAACCTCCCTGGCGGTATTCCCGAGTGTAGCTCGGGGTAACATTTCAGTACCAAAAGCGGTAACCCCGAGCTACACTCGGGCTTACCCTGAGGCACTGCTCCGGCAAGTGTTCTTCACTTACCTTACCCTGCGCTCCCACGATGTGTCCCCTGCAGCGTCCCCGGCCATCTCCTCCGGCCGATGCTGGCATCCGGCTTCTGTGTCCTGTCCCTGTGACGTCGGGACGTACGGGCGCCGCAGCCGCCGGCGGCGGGAAATTTAAAAATTTTAAAAAATGTCATTTTTTTTTTTTTTTACATTTTACCTAGTAAAACATTGCTGTCTCAACCAATTTCACATACATATTGTCCCTAGTGCTTTGCCCTGCGCCCTGCCTGCATTTTGTCTATTCTTTCTGCTTGGAAACTGAGAAATGTCCATGGCATCCAAAAAGTGTCCCTTTAGGTCAAAAGCGGTTTAGATCAGCTAGAGAACAGCGATAGTAAATCAGAACCACTTGCAGAATTGAGTGATAATGATTCGTGGGGGAAATTCGTCATCAGACACTGAAAACGATTTTGCGACTGAGCTCAGCAATGTGCGAACTTGGCGCTCTATTTCACATTTCAGTGTTTTTGGTTTGATTATATTATTGAATTAAATTTTTTATTATTTTTATATTATTTTTATGATTATTTATTAAATTATAATTTATGATTTTGTGTTTCAAATTATATGATACCCGGGATGTTTACTAGACTCTTGTTCGGACAGATTTCAGTGAGTTTTTCCTAAAAATTACAGCCTACAATAAAAAAAATACATATTTCCATGCAAAAAAATGGTACCGCTTTCAGCACCAAAAATCTGAAATAATCATACCGCCAGGGAGGTTAAGGTAAGCCAGGTGCTTCAGGAGAAACCTCCTCTCAGGATGGCAAAAGTGCTTTCTCTATGGGAGTGAAAGCTCCAGACAGGAGCCCCAGAAAACAAATGCCCAAAATAGTGTAGTATGTTCAAAATCTCAGGTTTATTAATAAAAACAGCAGCAGGGCAGTATGCATATGGTACATCATGAAAATGCAGTCGTGCAGTCTCCCCTCTGATGATGTGCCTTAGCACGAAAGGCCTAAGGAGGAACTGTACAGAGCGTGACGTCATATACCCGCCTGGAGCCACGAGGAGGCCCGGCGTTTTACACCACTGGGGTCAGTACTGCATTGTTTATCATATGCATTTCACATTTTCATGATGTACCATATGCATACTGCCCTGCTGCTGTTTTTATTAATAAACCTGAGATTTTGAACATACTACACTATTTTGGGCATTTGTTTTCTGGGGCTCCTGTCTGGAGCTTTCACTCCCATAGAGAAAGCACTTTTGCCATCCTGAGAGGAGGTTTCTCCTGAAGCACCTGGCTTACCTTAAGGGGATCCCCCGGACCTGTAACAGGAGTCTGTGATGACCCACCGTGAGGGAGACGCCTGGTTGCCTGGATTCTGATGTTCCCATTGCCCGTGATGCATAATCACACATGCGCATAACCCATGCGTTTCCGGTGAGTGCGCATTTCTGTTACTCTGACAAAGTGGAAGCCGCGGGAATCCGTATCTCTACAGTTCACCATTGTGATACCAGATTATCACTTTATTGACTTTTCATCCTTCTTAGCGCTGCACTTCATTATTTAAGTTTGATTAGTTACTCTAGGAGAGCTGGACAGGGCCGTAGAAGGTCCATAACCCATCAGCAGGACCGTTATCTGCTCCTTTGTGCAAGCAGGAACAGGATGAGCACTGCCAGAGCCCTATAAAGTGACGTCCAGCAGGCCACGTGTGTGAATGTCTCTGACCAAACAATCAGAAAAAGACTTCATGAGGATGGCCTGAGGGCCCGACGTCCTCTAGTGGGTCCTGTGCACACTGCCCGGCACCATAGAGCTCAATTAGCATTTGCCATTGAACACCAGAATTGTCAGGTCCGCCACTGGCTCCCTGTACTTTTCACAGATGAGAGCAGGTTCACCCTGAACACATGTGACAGACGTGGTGGGTCAGTGATGGTCTGGGGAAGCATATCCATGGAGGGACGCACAGACCTCTACAGGCTAGACAATGGCACCCCGACTGCCATTAGATATCGGGATGAAATCCTTGGAACCATTGTCAGACCCTATGCTGGTACAGTGGGCCCTGGGTTCCTCCTGGTGCACGACAATGCCCGGCCTCATGTGGAGAGATTATGCAGGCAGTTCTTGGAGGATGAAGGAATTAATACCATTGAATGGCCTCCACGCTCGCCTGACCTAAATCCAATAGAACACCTCCGGGATATCATTTTTTGGTACATCGGATGCCGCCAGGTTGCACCTCAGACTGTCCAGGAGCTCAGTAATGCCCGGTCCAGATCTTGGTGGAAATACCCCAGGGCACCATCCGTTGTCTCATTAGGAGCATGCTCCGATGTTGTCAGGTATGCATACAAGTACGTGGGGGACAAACAGAATACTGAGTACCATTTTGCAATGAAATTTCAGCAAAATGGACTGGCCTGCTGCATCATTTTTTCACTTTAATTTTCAGGGTGTCTTTGAATTCAGTCCTCTATAGGTTGATCATTTTCATTTCCATCAAATGATGGCGAATCCTTACGTTCCTAGCACATTACCCAGTCCGCATCAGTATAGATGTCCAGCATGATATTTTTACCCATTGAGATCTGATATTTTGTTCCTTTATTTTTTGTGAGCAGTATACTATGCAGTTCAGTTTTGGTTACCAATCAGTAGAAGGGATGTCCTAGAATAAGTAACTAATGACTCCAATTAACAGTAACAAAATTAATAAGGGGGCTGGAGGACCTCAGTTACAGGATCAACTGCACAAAATTAATTTACCTGTAAGAGGAGGTACATAAGCTTACACCACCTTTTTTGGGGGGTAGGGCCGCAAAAGCAGCCATAATGTGTTAGTATGCACAGTGTATTAGCACATTATGGCTTACTAATCTGGCAAGTGACCCTTTCCAATACTGCTCTGTAAGCACTTCCAATGGTCACAGGAACTTTCCTCTTCTCCCAGTCTTCCTTTCAAGTTTCGACTCTTTGGCTGCTTGGTTGGCAGGGTCACGATGATGTCACTCCCATGCATGCTCAAGGGAGTCACATCACAGCACACAGTGGTGCCTTAAATGTACACTGTGCTGCGGTTGCACGACTTGGTGTACATACATAGGTAAATGCTGACAGACAAAGAGAAACATTTATGACAAAAGAGACAGAGTCTCTCCTGTCACCAAAAACCTACCTGCCAGCACTTTTGTTTCCCTAGGTTTAATGGCACTTTAAGAGTAGACATGATCCAGACATGACACATGGACACAATGTACAACAAAGGGAAAAGAGTCTTTTTCTGAAATTTCAGAGGGATTTATTTACAGTCAGAGCAGAAAAAATGTGGACATCAATCCCCCAGGAAACTGTATCATTTAGCAGTATTGACAAACTCAAAAAACTTCTAGATGCCTTTGTCAATAAGCACAAAATAGGTATACTCTTAGGATCAAAAACCTGAACTGACACATGCACACACACATAGGTTGGACTAGATAGACCTGTGACTTTTTCCAACCTTACCTACTATGT
Organism: Staurois parvus; assembly: GCF_062004578.1. NCBI lineage: Eukaryota > Metazoa > Chordata > Amphibia > Anura > Ranidae > Staurois > Staurois parvus. The sequence goes on from NW_028318072.1 coordinate 5,256,751, forward strand.
AACTATATAACATTCTTGTCATCTTGTCCTATTGGTCTAGCTCAGAAGGTGTAGTCACATGGTAACTTCCCAGCTACACAGTTGTCTGTAATGGGTGTTGAGATTCTGTATCAAAGACTGAAAATTATTTTAGTGGTTGTAAAGGGCTGGACAGACATTTCTGCAGAGCTTTTCCTAACAAGAAAAACCCTTCAAACAGTCAACATTTTGACTGATAGTCCTGCTCTTAAAAAATATTCTCTTTCACGGGTTTTAGTATGCAAAGCATGCTCCATGTTAGATGTGAAATCCTTCCCTGTCACTGGCAAAACTCTCCAGAAGCTGATATTGTTCTAATCTTGGAGATCAAACAGTATCTGTCTCTGGACTATGATCTCTCTGAAGAGGCTGAGTCAAAGTGACACTGTGAAACTAGGACAGAGCGTCCTGTAAATAAAATGTGACATGAAGAACATAGGAGGTGGCTTTTAGATTTAATTAACGTGATTAATTGGGCTTTGTCTCTTTTTTCTGTTTCATAATCCTCTTTTTCATGTTCAGTTTCTGTGCTGCCTTTTCATGGATAAAAAATACAGATTGCTTATTAACACATGACCTTGAGCCCGCAGATACGTTTTTCTGATTGGCTAAGAAGCCCACCACTAAGTTTCACCCGTCAGTGTCAACAGTAGGCCAGCAAGGCATAGCATGGCCTACACATTTCCTTCTAATCTCAACATGTTTCCCTTGATCACCTATCAAGACAACACTTCTATGGAAAGTTAATGATACAGAAATAAGTTCTTTGAAGAGAGGAAAGACACAAAGACTGATTTACTAAAGGCAAGCAGACTGTTCACTTTCCAAGGGAATTTTAATTTAGCTTAGTGAATGTGGTGAAAATTCACTTTGTAAAGAATACCCAATCATGTGCAAGAAAAAAAACATATTATTTGCTTGCACATGATTGGATGAAGTCAGCAGAACTTCACCCCATTCACTAAGATAAGGGAAACATTCCTTTCAAAGTCAAAAGCCTATTTGCTTTAAGTAAATCAGCTCTATAGGCATACAGACTAAAATATTTACTGCATAGCTTTCAGTCACTTTGACACAAAATGAAAAGCAAAGCTTTTTTTTCCTGCCTATGGATATTTATGAGCTTATTTAATCATATTTAAAATTCAATAGCCCATGTGACCAGTCAGGCTTCACCTGAACTAGTAGAGATTCAACTGGTTGACTGCTCAGCCAATTGGCAGGATATGCTTCTTGATAGTAGTCTGTTATTGTGCTAATTTTCCTGATGTGCCAAATTACTTTCCATTGGTATAGGGCAGCATAACTGATCCATGGATGAAAAGCTTATGCAAAAGGGTACAGTGGGGTTGATTTGCTAAAGGAAAATAGGCTGTTCACTTTGAAAGGGGATTTTCCCTTAGCTTTTTGAGTGTGAAAAAATAATGATGTGCAAGCGAAAAAGCAAACAAACAAAAGACAAAGAGTACTTTTTCTTGCACTTGATTGAATAATAAAAATAGAGCTTCACCTCATCTGCTAAGATAAGGGAACATTCCCTTAAAATGTTAAAATTCCCTTGAAAAGTGAACAGCCTATTTGCTTTTTTTAAATCAACCCCACTGGCACAGAGAGTAAAACATTTACAGCATAGTTTTCAGCCACTTTGAGGCAAAGCACTTTTTTATGGACCAATGTCTTTTATGGGCTTATTTAATCAAATTTAAAGTCCAATAACTCATGCTAACCCTTCTGATTTCATCTGTTTTCTGCTAACTGAACTAGCAGAGATTCAACTGGTTGGCTGCTCAGCCTATTAACAGGATATGCTTCTTTACAGTAGTGCTATTTTTCTTAATATGTCAAATTATTTTCCATTTGTTCATGGCAGCATAAACACAAAAAACACAACGGGGCTGATATACTAAATGTAAATACTGCTCTTCAGTTTGCAAAAGAAATGTTCTCTACATTTAGTGAATGTGGTGAAGTTCGCTATGCAAAAAGCAACCAACCAAGTGTAGGGAAAGTTAAAAAAACAACTACATACTTAGGTGATGGAAGTCAGCAGAGCTTCACCTCATTCACTAAAGGAAATGGATGAATTTCAATCCATCTATGGGCAGGCTGGTTGTACTGGAGTTGATCTTTTGATTGACATCAGTACAACTAGTCTGTCAGGTTTTGTAGTTCAATCACTGCCAGCGGCTGTAGCCACCAGCAGTGATCATTGTATTCTCAAAGCTGGCAATCCTCCCCTTGTCAGAATACAATAGTGCAGTGGGAGGGATTCCCTCATCAACACTGACTGTGTTGATGGTGGGAATCAAGGAAAGAAAACGGCAAAATGTATGGCCTGCATAAGGTAAATTTCCCTTGCAAAATTAACAGCCTATTTGATATTAGAAAACCAACCCCATTATCTGCAAAGTAGAATTTACTGGATTAATTCCCCCCTTTGTTGAGGTATGGAGCAATTGCCCTGACCAACAAATCAGTAGAAAGCTATGCTGCCTATTAATGCATATGTGTGCTATGTGGGCATTAAAGCCCACCCACTTTGCTGATGCATATATACATTACGTGGGTGGCAAGAAGTCAAAAAGGATCCTTAGTAAATACCTTTCCTTATATTTTGAGAATGTCAGAGTCTGTTTCCCAGTCTTTCCCTAGCTTGACGTGAAATTCCTAATGGCACAGACAGAAGTTGTCACTTAGCTTTTAAGGGAACCTGAAAGGTATGTAAGCATTTGTCTGACATAAATGATGCCTATATCATGTGCTGATTAGGTAAAAATGTTAGTGTGGAGTCAGGTCCACTTTATAAGATTGTAAGGAGGAAAAGGAAATTCTTCAAATGATGCTGAGTAGCTCTTGAGTATCATCCTAAGGACCTTCCTGAATGTAACAGCCTCCCATCTTAAACACTGCACAGCAATCACTCTACCATAAGAAATGATGTGGACAGGGATAAGTGCTATCTATTTTAAGGGTATTCACTGCTTAATTGCACAGCAACTCTTAACACACTCTAGTACTGACACAAAATTATACTTTTCATCAGCCCTTCTGTATATATACAGTTGTGACCAAAATTATTCAACCCCCAATGCTGTAAAGGGGTTTAGGGACTATAGTGTACATTTGGAATTGTATTCAGAATCAAATCCTACAAGGACGTTGTAACTACCCAAATGCAACTAAAATGACATCAATTGTTTATGTAATACAGTAGTAAATGGTTCTTATGTGGTTTCTTCATTGCCACAATTATTCAACCCCTTAAAGACTACCACTCTGAAGAACAGAGGTTCATACAGGTGCTTTCCATCAGGTATTGAAAACACCTGTGGATGTCACCGAGCAGCAATCAAGCATAATAAGCACCAATTAGGCAGCTTTAAAATGACTGTGATACTCAGCTCCTTCTAGACATTTACTGGTGTGGTTACAAACATGGTGAAGGCAAGAGAATGGTCCAGGAAGACAAGAGAAGAGGTGATTTCTCTTCACAGGAAGGGCAATGGCTATAAGAAGATTGCAAAGATGTTAAACATACCAAGAGACACCTTAGGAAGCATCATTCGCAAATTCAAGGCAAAGGGCACTGTTGAAACGCTACCTGGTCGTGGCAGAAAGAAGATGCTGACTTCGACTGCTGTGCGCTACCTGAAGCGTAGAGTGGAGAGAAGTCCCCGTGTGACTGCTGAGGAACTGAGAAAAGATTTGTCAGATGTGGGTACAGAAGTTTCAGCCCAGACAATAAGACGCACACTGCGTAATGAAGGCCTCCGTGCCAGAACTCCCAGGCGTACCCCCTTGCTGTCTCCAAAGAATAAGAAGAGTATGCCAAAAGCCATGTGGACAAACCACAAAAGTTGTGGGATAGTGTTCTGTGGACTGATGAAACAAAATTAGAACTGTTTGGGCCCATGGATCAACGCTATGTTTGGAGGAGGAAGAACAAGGCCTTTGATGAAAAGAACACCTTGCCTACTGTGAAGCATGGTGGAGGGTCAATCATGCTTTGGGGCTGTTTTGCTTCTGCAGGTACAGGGAAGCTTCAGCGTGTGCAAGGTACCATGAATTCTCTTCAGTACCAGGAGATATTGGATGGAAACGTGATGCAGTCCGTCACACACCTGAGGCTTGGGAGACGTTGGACCTTTCAACAGGACAATGATCCCAAGCATACCTCCAAGTCCACTAGAGCATGGTTGCAGAGGAAAGGCTGGAACATTTTGGAGTGGCCATCGCAGTCACCAGACTTAAATCCGATTGAGAACCTCTGGTGGGACTTAAAGAAAGCAGTTGCAGTGCGCAAGCCTAAGAATGTGACTGAACTGGAGGCCTTTGCCCATGAAGAATGGGCGAAGATACCCGTAGATCGCTGCAAGACACTTGTGTCAAGCTATGCTTCACGTTTAAAAGCTGTTATAACTGTAAAAGGATGCTGTACTAAGTACTAAGATTGAATGTCACTTGGGGGTTGAATAAAACTGATAATGCTGTGAGCACAGAAAAGACATTTGTGGTTATTTCATTATAACTGTTATGTTATATTTGTCTGACCTACAAGTGCCTCTTTAATGTAAATGTAAGCAAGATGACTGAATGATCAAAAGCAATGTCAAACTGGCCAAAACACTCAATTTCAGTGGGGGTTGAATAATTTTGGTCACAACTGTATGTTATACTCAACTGAAAGCACCAACTTTGGTTGCAGAGGTAGAAATAGCTACCAGTATTGTAAAGACCATTAATCCATCTTCCTAGGAAACATAGAGGAGAATGCATAAAGAGTTTCTACAATACACTTTAGAATCTCATCGTGCCACCAATGTCAAATGTTGGTATGGGCAACAGATTTGTGTTGGAAACAGGTTTATGAATTTTGAGCAAATACAGACATTTGTCCTGCAGATGTGCACTGATACCAGAGTGTCCATACAGTAGACACATGCATGCCGGAAATTTTCATTTAGTTTCAAATGCATATATTCATTGAAGAATTTCCTTTCGTAGTATTCGTTATGTTGAGTTGATTCGTTTTTGGTTTTCGTTACATGAATTCGTTGGTCTGGGTGGATTAGAACATTTTTGCATTTTTTTCCGAAGATTGTATTTGAGGTGGATTCAATATTCATGTATCAAAACTATTCAAAAGAATTCAATATTTTTGGAAGCAATGGAATAACTACCCATATCTTCAGGGAAGCCTACCCCACCCCCTGCTTACTTGCCGGTCTCCTCCACTCTTCCTACCACTCCATCCCCCACAGCTATCTCCTCCTGTGCCACCATCCCCTCCTTCCTAGATTGTAAGCTCGAAAGAGCAGGGCCCTCAATCCCCTCATGTTTTGCATTGTATTGTTATTGTTCTGTCACATGATCTGTCCCCCTTTGCAATGTACAGCGCTGAGTGAACTATTGGCACTTTATAAATACTGTATAATAATAATAACTACAATGCAAAATTCAGCGGCCCAAAAATTTTTAAACCTACAAATTGTATTAGACTGTGGAACTGAACTTACTGAATGACAATTTAAATCACAAATTTATTCGAATCCAGACTATCGAACTATTTTGAAAATTGAATGAATTTCCCCATGGGCCTGAACTACTATTGCACCATGCGACATCATATGAATGAAATGTATTCATTTGTTAATTTCATTAGAACTTTTTTTAGATCCGCTGACATGCATTATACTCCATAGTCCATTGAAAGATTCGTATACATCCGAATCACGGAAATCTAATTTTTTGTATAAAAATAGATTCACTATGAAAGAAAAATGCATGTCTTCAATATAGATATAGCATCTTTGTTGCAGCTGAGCAGCACCTTACTGCTGCACATGCCACACAGAGGCTGGCTGAAGAGTTTTTTAGCTGTGTGTGCAGAGTCTCATGGGGAGGCAGGGACACACCAGGTCCTCTCTCTTGTGATTAGCAGCAGGCAGTAGATGGATACATAGCCAATAGACAGCCTGCTTTTGACTACTGAATCCACCAACTACCTGCTGTCAATCACAACGAAAGAGTGACCTGATGGGGAACTATTTCCTCACCTTCCTCATCAAGCTTTGCCCACTGTTAGCAACATTGATTGCTAGAAACCTGTTGGCTGTGAATAGGACAGCCAGTAATAGGTAGGGAGGGGTTAGTGGCGGCAAACGTGATGCTCTTCTACACAGCAAATAGAGGTAGGTGAACAGAGGATAGTGTGAATCAAGAAAATACCCCATTATTGCCACTAGATTGAGCCAATGATCATAGCAAATAGGTATTTATTTCCTATGATCATCAGCTCCATCTAGTGGGCATAATGCTATGTTTTATTGATTCATGCTATTTTTACAAAAGAAAAACATCTGACCTGGAAAGAAAATAGTATTTTAATAATGTATTTTGCTGGCATTTGCCCAGAATGAATGTATATGGAGTTTCACAGATTGAATTGCTCTGCAAGCTTTTAATAAGTATACCATCAAGTGATCTTTAGTTCAGAGCTCCATTCCCTGTAGTTCTGATGTTGTGAAAGGCAGAGTCATGTTATAAGATGCTATAGTCACACCCAGTAGGACTGTTTCTGCTGAATCTGCCTGCAGTTGATTCAGTGACACTATAGGTAAACCCAGGGGCGGACTGACAACTCATGGGGCCCCCGGGCAATAGGGGATCATGGGGCCCCTGTGTCCTTGCCCAAACTCAAAACAGCCTATGAAAAAGGTACCAGGGGCATCTCATGGGGCCCCCTACTGACCCCAGGCCCCTCGGGCAGTGCCTGAGTTTCCAAATGGTCAGTCCACCCCTGGGTAAACCACATGCCCTTGCTGATGTCAGCACAGTTGTCATTTTTCCCAGGGCTGTAAATACCATAATGGCACTTGTAGGCTAGAGGCTAGAAGGAACAGCAACAAACCAAAATGTATGAACTGTCATATTGTGCGTGGACCTCTGTTGGGTGGATTAGTGCTTGGCAGCCTGATACATTAGCATTGTTATTATATGTTTGATGTTCTATGTTTGGCTCTATGCTGCTTCTATAAATGTACAGCATGGGTATGACCCTGGTCTGTGATCAGCAGACTCTACTAGGCGAAGCCTAGTGACGTCACTTTCAGTCATGCGCAAACCGGCATGAGTGATCTGTAGAACCATTTTGACTGATGGCTATGAAATGCTTTTGATTCATTACCTTTTTAAGTGCATTTTTTAACTTGAATAAAGTGTTTATATTTTATGGGGTTGCACTATGATCTATTCCTTTTTTCTTTGATCATATATACCTTAATCCCACTGGATATCTGGAACTTTGTCCCCTTAAAGGACCAGAACTAATGAAGTAGTTACTAAGGATCAGCAGTGGATAAGCAGAATCTGATATCATCCCTAAGCGTGTATGACCTATCTGTTGATCCGGTCAAGGAAGAAGGTGAGTGCATGGTGCACCTACCCGGTGATGGGAGACACCACAATATGGCCGGCATGGTGGAGTAATGCATATAATCGGTCATCATAAATGGAGTCACATATAATTTGTTTAATGTGAGTGGATACTGTAACACATTTAATTTTTAGTTATATAAAACGGTGTTGCACTATGGTATGTTTTTGCTTTATTTTGCACTGGAGTCTAAAGGTCCAATGGAGGAATAATATGTGGAAGGAACACGTCACGGATCAGAAATTTGGAGACACATATTTCTTATAAAGTGTGTTTGACCTATTATAATTTATAGGTCAATGGTCAAGGTGAGCAGGGAGTGGGGTCACATTTCAAGCACATTGTTGATTATTGCTGGATGATCACACAACATATACTGGATTAGATGTTTATAATTGTTATACATTAATTTTTTGGACTGTCACTTTATGTTTTCAAAGCTTATGGTTTTACGTATGAGGAGGTAGCACACCACATTTTTTTAATTTACTTTTTTTTGAGTGTGAGTACAGCATCTTCTTCCCCGATATTGTTAAGTGTTCTTGCATGGCAAGACCACTTACTGTTATCTCATATATATTCTTATTATTATAGCCAAATTTACCACCCTAAATTTTCCTCCCACAGTTTTTACACTACATAGACAGTAATATACCGAAACGTGCGGATTGTTCCCGATTGGTGTGCTATTACTTTGTGGAACGTTTCGCCGAATGGTTCACGAAATATCAGCGTTTTTGTGGTGAAATTGGTCCCATAGGAATGAATGGCAGAATGTTCAAAACTAGAGTGGGAGCTGAAAAATCAGGATATGATTTCTAAACTGCCATCACTCCCTCATTTTCAAGCCCACCTACACAAATCTTAAATGTTTAGCTATCCCTGCTGCTACTAATAATGTCCACGGCTAAGCCATAGCCCTGATAGTTTTCACAATATGACCATTTGTTTTCAACTCACGCCACCCATTGACATTCATTGAAACTCTACTCTAGCCACCTCGAATTTGAAGGGCAATTTCTAAACTGCGACTGTGCCTTCATGTTTAATATTTCAGAGACATACTATGCATCAAAATGTAGGTCTGGGTCTTGTGATTCTCACAATATAAAGCTCTTCGCTGTAGGATTTACAATTTTTAAACTACAACCGTTTGAAGATGGCAACCGCCAGTGAAGTGAGCAAGTTGGAGCAGTTTGTTTTTACCCGCTCTTCTCTGCCCTTGCTGTAGAGTGAGTTGCCATAGGAACCCAGGTGTGGGAGCAGGCAGCAGAGTGACAAAAGCTAGAGTGTGAGCTGAAAAATCAGGACATGATTTCTAAACTGCCACCACTCCCTCATTTTCAAGCCCTAGACTACTGGTGGAGGCAAGAACACTTCACACAATTTCCCCAGAAATTGTAGCTTTTCTAGTTATTAGTATTATTATTATTATTGGAACATAGCAGTGTTTTTACCATTTGTTACCATGCTGTACTTATGAAGTATGAATAATCATTGCTATATACATTTTTATTGATGTCAACTAGTTTTGTAATGAAGATTGGCATGTATTAGCCTTTTAACTTACATCATTGTATTTGCCTGTAAAGTCCCATGGGGGGGGGGGGGTCCTTTCTGTAATTTCTGTTCTCATTTTGGGATGTTGGCAATGGTTTTCCAAATACTATCCATATTTTTCTATAAAACTGACATAAGGTGTTCTATCTACTTCTGAACATTTGTGGTTAAATTCAGCAAAGGAAGTACAGAAGAAAGGGAGGGTGCAGTGAATGTTGCGAAGAGTCAGGAAGCTCTTTGTAGTTCGGAAAATATATAAAAAAATGTCTTCTTAATCTTGTTGCAAAATAAAAGAAGTATTATTTATAAAACATAGTGTCAGATGCCTCCAATAGTGCATTTAATGCAAGCCTTTACTAGAATAATCACATGGCACAAGGGGTAGAAGTTTCGAAAGCTGAACCAACACTGAGCTGACTCAATGTTCATGGTTTCCTTGATACTTCCCAGTTTTGGATTTTGTTTCATCTTCGATCCGGAGGACTTTTGCTGTGATGATCTGGCTAAAATCTCTGCAAGCAATTCTGGAGTAATGAACAGGCAGAGAGAGATGGCACCTTATTTGTGTAGAAATGGATTCTGACAATCCAGACTAGAACCAATTTGGACATGTATCTGGTTAGAAAATAAATGTTCTTTTGTTTCTGACAGGTTGTAATGTCGTTTTCATACTGTGCATGTGGGAATATTTGGCTGTTTAAATTCATTGAATTTGAAGCAAATATCACATTTACAATCCTATGCATAAAGATCAACTTAACCATCCTTATTGAGTTGAGCATAATGTTATTTCTTTGTATGTGGAACAGAATATATTCACGATTACGGAGGCTGACGGGAAAGATGGTACCTTTTGATGTGAAATATGAAGAAAAATATAATGTCAGACAGTGTAATAAAATTAAAGCAATAGAATTTACCAGAAATGTTAAGGGTACCGTTCTACGTGAATATCTTTTTGTGGAGCAAAAAACAATGTGGCCAAAGAGTACAAAGCATGAGAAGAGAGGGAAGACTTTGCTTATAGCATTCAGTTATTTAATGGCTCTTCATCTCTAAACTGCACTAGACAATTATAGTCCCAATCTGGCCATTTATGATGGGAAATGCTTCACTTTCCCCCCACTTATATTGTATATCATGTTGGTTAACTCCAACATGATAACTTATAACTTCCCATATAGTTAATAAATCATGTTGGAGATAATGTTCATGGACCATCTCTTGGAGTGAGATGTTTATCTTGTCCTTTTTTATGCATAAAATATCACATATACTAAGAGAGAGATTCACTAAAACTGGTGCACACAGAACCTGGTGCAGCTGTGCATAGTAACCAATCAGCTTCTAATTTTAGTTTGTTCAATTAAACTTTGACAATAAAACCTGGAAGCTGATTGGTTACTATGCACAGTTGCACCAGATTCTGTGTGCACCAGTGTTAGTAAATCTCCTTCTATAACTCCTAAATGTCAACATGAAGTCCAGGGTATAACCTGGCCACACCGTTGCTAACTTTCTATCAAAAGTTGAGCTTTGTTTATTATATTTTATTTACATTGGTACATACAAGAAAACAGATATATGTGCATTGCTGAAGTATGGAAACGTTGTTGCTCATATTTAAAATATATCTAAAGCCAATAATTTCTTTTGGGTAGAGTTTGTAATGGTTAAAACTCCTGTAATTTTTTTTCTTGCCACCTGTATCTCAATAGGTAGATTTCCTTTCACTTTCTGTCCTGTGGACACAATAGGAACTAAGTGAAAAAAAAAGAAAATGCCCTCCTAGACAGTTGCCACAGAAACAAGTGTCCCCATTGGGAGATTTCTGTCTATTTCTGTTTTGGTAACATGAAACTGTAACTGAAAATATGGAATTTTCTATCGATCTCAGTTCTGATGATAATGGTCACCAATACCAATAAAGTAAGTTTATCTCCCTCACAGACAACAATAAAAATTTATCAGGGGTTCTAACAACTCACTATTCAAAAATACACTACTCATTTAAACAAAACAAAACACAAAGTTTACATTTTTAGTTATATACATTCCAGTCAAAATAGCACTGCCATCGTGAGATTTTCCTTCTTACATAATTTAGAATACTGTGTCCAGCTCTGGAGACCTCACTTACAAAAATATATTGATAAGATAGAACGAGTCTACAGATGGGTAACAAAAATGGTGAAGGGTCTGAGGATATAAAACATATCAGGAAAGACTTCAGGAACTTAATATGTACAGTCTAGAGGAAAGAAGGGAAAGGGGAGACAAGAATGAAGCCTTTAAATACATAAAGGGGAGAAAAAAATTACATGGGGGGGGGGGGTATTTTGAAGATATGAAGATAAGATCAAGAACAAGGGAACATGACCTCAAACTACCAGAAGGAAAGTTTAAAACTAATCTTAGAAAGTATTATTTTACTGAAAGAGTAGTTGATGCTTGGAATAGTCAGTCAAATGTAAGTGTATTCAAACATGTATGGGACAAACATAGATCTATACTCAGACAAAAAAGTTAAACTAAAATCACATATGTCTCAAAACATAATATAGGGCAGACTTGATGGGCCACTTAGTTTTTTTCTGCCACCACTTTTCCATGTTTCTATGTTTGTATTTGTTATCAAGTGTCTTTGGGATCCCCTTAATTCCATTGCTGGTGGGAGCTGTAAACTTTTTAAATTTTTTATAACTTTTCTTCTCTGTGATAATCACCATAAAAAGTAAGGGTTAAAATATAAACCTAACAGGGAGGTTAACCCTTCCCTAAACATGTTTGGGCTATACATTTTAAGATTTTAGATGCATAGAGAGAGCACATTCTACCCATTCAGGCATTGCTGTGGTGCACCCTGAATGAAGGTCATGCTAGAACACCCACTGTGTAGTGTTTTATATACAGAGAACTTGGTTAAAAATATTTCAGACACTATTAAGATCCAAATCTGCTTTGACAGTCCAAATGTGATTGGTAATGCATGAAGCAAAAAAAGCAGGAAATTATATAGCACAAGTTGCAAAAGCCCAAATTCATTAAAGAAAATGCCAAACTCAAATTTCATACTAGAAATGCATTGAAGTCTATAGAAGACCATTTTTCATATTCACCTGTTTAAGGTAGCTTTCAATTGAAGTGAGCAGAGCAGTAGGGATTAGCAGGAAAAAGGGCATGCAGGAAATGTTTGCTTCGTGTCGGATGCATTCGTTACAAAACTAGTCTGGTTGGAAAAAGACAAAAGTCATCCAGTTCAACCACAAAAAAAAAGTTATAATCCTATACCCACAGTTGATCCAGAGGAAGGCAAAAAAAACCCCAGCAAAGCATGATCCAATTTGCTCCTGCAGAGAAAAAAAATCCCTCCTGATCTCCCGAGAGGCAATTGGATATTCCCTGGATCAACTTTACCTATAAATGTTAGTATCCAATTATATTCTGTGTATCTAAGACAGAATCCAGGCCTTTTTTAAAGCAATCCACTGAGCTGGCCAGAACCAACTCTTGAGGGAGTCTATTCCACATTTTCACAGATCTCACTGTGAAGAAACCTTTTCTTGTTTGGAGATTAAATGAATTCATTCATTGAAGAATTGTGTTTCATCATATTCATAATGTTGTCCTGATTCTTTTTTGGACTTTGTTTTGTATCTTCAATATTCGTTTTATATATTCGTTGGTCCAGGTGCGTTTGAAATTTTTTAAATAGTTTTTTCCAGAATTTTGCTATATGTTCGATATATTATCAAATCAGACTGATTTGAATCCAACAGATTCAATATTTTTTGGATGCTAGTCAAACCCACCAAGATAAATGTCATAAGCTGATTGGACAATGTTGATATTATGTGCATCCGAATTAACGAATGGAACAAAATTCAGATCCATTTGTTTTCTGAATCCGAAATATCAAAAAAAATCTAAAATATTATTGTTTTTCTGATGGGCCCAAACTACTTTTGCATCATGTGATGTCATCCGAATGAAACAAATACATTCTTTAATTTCAGTATAACTTTTTTGCTGATTCGTTCACATTTGTTACAATGTCCATTCGGAGGTTACGTCCGAAAAATGAATCAAAACGAAATGCACAAATCTAATTGGCAGAATATTTTAACAACAAAGTGGAATGATTTAGGCAGGGGGGTAACTTTCAAGTTTTTATTCCTACTATGTATTTTCTGTCCTAACCACTTCAATACCAGGCACATTTACCCCCTTCTTGCCCAGTCCAATTTTCAGGTTTCAGCACTCTCACACTTTGATTGACAATTGAGTGGTCATGCAACACTGTACCCAAACTAAAATTTTAAAACGTTGTTCACACAACTAGAACGTTCTTATGGTGGTTTTTAATCACCACTGGGGTTTTTATTTTTTGCTAAATTAACAAAAAAATACCAAAATGTTTTTAAAAAAAACACGTTTTTCTTTGTTTCTGTTATAAAAGTTTGCAAATAAATAATTGTTCTTCATAAGTTTATGCCAAGATGTATTCTGCTACATTTCTTTGGTGAAAATAACCCAAATCAGTATTTATTATTTAGTCTGTCGGAAAGTTATAGAGTTCACAAGCTATGGGTTATCTGAAAATTGATCAATCCTGAAGTACTGACAGCCAATCTAATTTCTTGAGGCCCAAAAATGTCAGAAAAGTACAGATATCCCCCAAATGACCCTGTTTTGCAAAGTAGATAGTCCAATGTATTTTATAAGAGGCATGGCGAGTTTTTTGAAGCTGTAATTTTTTTGTCATAAATTTATGAAAATGAAGAAATTAAATATTTTCACAATTTGTCTTTGCATATTGTCACCAGTGCAGTACAGCGTCATCATATAACTGGTGTGGTGGTGATCAAGGACACTGACTGGTGACAGTATGAAAAAAAATGATTTTTTTTTTTTATAATTTTAATTACATTTTTTTCTCTTTTTTTAAGATTTTTTTTTCATATTACACTATGACCAAAGTAGTATAATGTTACCATAGTAACATTGTACTACTTTGGGGAAGTGATCAGTATTTTTTTTTTTTACACAATTTGATTGCTTATAGCAAAAAATTTCTTTGCTACAAGCAAGCATTTGATCAAGCCTGTGCATGTGATCACTGATCATTCACAGCTAGACACACTTGTATAAAATTGATGGCAAGAAAGGAAGCCATCCATTGTTTACAACTGTCATGTGACCTGCTGTGATTGGTCACAGCAGACCACATGGTTCTGGCAATGGGGCCGGTACACAGATCTGTCATCGGCTGTGTCCGAGGTACACAGCCAATGACGGATGCTGGCGCGCCCAAAGTGCGATCCGTGAAGGACGTTATATGATGCCCTCCCGCAGGGACGAGAGGCTTGCCTGGCCATCATTTTACTATAGGCCAGGCGGAAAGTGGTTAATAAACTATTTTTTTTTTTTGCATGCACCCCTGATAACCGTTTTGTTGCCAACTAAGAATCTGATTGGAATCTGAAAATTCAGATTGAACTCTGGAAATTCAAGTTGAATTCATGATCAAATTCAGACCTAATCCCAAATGCTTTTCATCTCCTCCGCTTTATCATTTGGGCATTTGCTAGACTTAGGCTAGTTTAGTTATCTGATGAATTTCTCCATGTGATACCCATACAGGAAAGAATGTGATTGCTCCAACAGGAAAACTTATAAAAAGAGTGGTGAAGAACTAAGATTAGGAAATGTTACCATGGAGGAATACTCACTGACACAGAAATATAAAAACTTTCATATCATCCAACTTGTCTGTTGTATCTCATTAGTTACCTATTTGTGGTACTGTATTTCATTTTTACTAATCTAGTCATTAATAACCCAGTGTGGCTACTGAAACTGCACTGAAAGTAAACAGCTTGAATAACCATAAATGCTACTACAATAATTTACAATTCATCAAGGCAAATACATGAATAGCATAATTTACTTGTCATGCGTGTCTGTTATTACAAATTACAATTCATCAAATATAATGCATCTAGCTATTTCCCATTCTTCTCGTACAATGTTACCTCTGGGAGCCTTGGTTGTTTACTTCTAATGCCTGCAGAACACTCATAGAATTTGTTGTGTCAAAAACTGGCTATGCACAAGCAGATCTTTTATTATATAAAAACTCTGGTTTAATTATTAAGCAGGTTATTGTTTCAAAAATGAAATTCTGTCAAAATAACTAAATGTAAGCAACTGAAGAAAAATTCTACCCAAAAAAAAAATATATAAAAACTTATATACATTTTATAACTGCAGGGCAGCTTTGAAGTTTAAATAAAAGCTATTAGCACTCTGGCTACAAATTAACAGATCTTGTCTGGAAGTATTTGTGTCTACGTCCATCCTCTTTTAAAGGATCACTACCATGAAAAGTAATGTATTTAGATAACTGTATAAAGTAATGATTGTATTCTGTACATAAGTTCCTTTTTTGTTTTACATGTCTTTATTTATAGTATGTAAGTTGTAAGTGGCAAGGTCACCATTTTTTGGCATTGGTGCTTTGTATGTATCTATGGGGAAGAATAAAAATAAAAGGGTGTAAATTAAAAAAATGAATAAATACATGAATATACTATTATGAAATGTATTAACCATATAGCTATAACATTTGAACTGAGGGCGTCACTTTATTTAATAGAAAAACACATTACTTAAACAGTCCAGTTGAATGTGACTAATTACTGTTATCATAACCCTATTATCTGCTTTGATTCACAGGTTAGTAAAGTAAGTAATATGTGTGAAAACACTGAACATATTATGTTCTTCTGTAAAGAGTGTTGCTCTCACACACTGCTGAAAGCTTACCTGGTGTAATCTGGTACTAAAAAAAATCCTGACTTCTTAGTTCAGAGGTTGTGTTATATCTCCTCCATAGCCCTGACTTCACAGATTTCTGTGGGGTCAATTTACTAAAGGCAAATGGGTTGTTAACTTTGCAAGGAAAGCTATGTTTATTGGAAGTGGTGAAGTCCCACTTTGCAAAAAATTCCCAATCACAGGCAAGGGAAAAAAACTGCATTTTTTTTTGCACACACTTGCACATGTTCCCTTGCAAAATGGAACTTCCATTGCAAAGTGAACAATCCATATGCCTACAGATTTACCATATGCCTTAAGTAGAGCAGGCCATACATGGGTTGAATTCCGGATGATTCTTCGATCGAAAATCGAAAACATAATTCGTTCTGTAATGTGATGGTGCCACCAATGATTTCGAAAATTGATAATTTTTTCACAAATTTTACAGCATGCCTGATAAACGAAATGGGGAGGAACCATGAAAATCGGTTGCCATTACCCCACTAACAGAGTGAAAATTGGAAAATGAAAAATCGTTCGAAAATCGACCCATGTATGGCCGACCTTAGTCCACCCCTGGGTGTGAAGACTCACCAGACTTCAAGGTCAGTGAGACAAATGAAACCAGGAAGTATGCAATTTGTATAAAATATGATAGCTCCAGAATATTATTTACTGTATACTGCAGGACATGTTTGAAGACAATGAAACAACATTGGTAGCCATTATCAGCTAAAGAGGGTATTGTTTATAGATTGTTTTTAAGTGCTATACGGCCACCCTTCAAATAAACCAGATCTGGAGCGTTCATACCAAATCTTTGAGGTTACCATTAGTAAACACTATGTGTCAATCAGATCAGTAGATCTTAGGCCCCTTTCACACAAGCGCTACGATCAGGTCCATCTGTCAAATGTTCAGGCAGACCTGATCAGACCTTCCATTCTGCTCTATGGAGCAGCTGGGGTAAAGAGGCTTGTATCCATTGACACCCACCTACCTCCAATCCTATCCACTCAAAAGAAACAGAAGGGTATCCGTTCCCCTCGGTCTGGGTGGATCAGATTGAAAGGCAGCTGGGCATAAATGGACAACCGATCCACTTCCATCTGACTTCCCAAAGAGCAGAGTAGGCTGTGTCCATGTCCACTCTGCATAAGTGGAGTGGGCAAGGACCTGTCTTCCACCTGCTCTTCTCTGCTCAGTGGAGGATCAGCAAACAGACAATGGAATTTCACCCCATGCGAAAGGGGCTTTAAGCCCCCATTCGCACTAATGTGACTTGTCATGCAATTTGATGATTCAAATCACATGACAAATCGAACGCAATTGTTAGGGAGTCACATTGATTAGAACAGTATTTCGTGCACTACTTTTCTGATTTGATGTATGACTTGCATAGACATCTGTGCATGAAGTTGCACAAATATCTATGAAGTTGAACCCCAAGTTGCACTGCTGTCAAGGGAAGCCACACAATTTCAAAGTCAGATCCAGTGTGAACCAGGGCTAAAGCTGCTTTAGATACATGCAAATCTTGACTTTTCCTGTAAAAGTTAAACTTGGTTCACTTTCCAACCTTTCCTTCGGTTAATTTGGTCACCTATCATAGTATAGGGGAAATATGTAGGATTAGGAGGGGTAGGGCCAAGTTAGTTTTTTTACATGAAAAGTCAAGATTTACACATAACTTCAGATGTTTATATAGCTAGAGCTGCTATTTGTTTTGAGCTGCCATTTTCTCTGGAGGTAATCTCTGTTTATGCTCATTGCCATCATATGGTCCATTTGAATTGCAGAGTTTGTGCCAAGAATATCTTAGCTTTGTGGGAATCAGCAGGAGCAGAGTTTGGGCCAGATGTATCCAAGCTTATAGTTTTTATGAGAGTTCCTTTTTAAGAAGCTGTAAGACTAAACAGAGGTCATCCTAGCCCAAATCCATCCATAGTAAGACTAAATAAAGGGGGCTAGTAAAAATATCTAATTGACTAAACCAGAAGAATTATAATCATTTTAGGTTCAGTTTTGATGGGCTTCAAGCTTGTGTTGACATCAATTGTGTTGACAGCTTGCTTTTGACATCAATTTGAGATGCTTCTGAGTTGATTCAGTATTTATTGACAGGAGTATTTAACCTGCAGCTCGCCTACTCTTTGACCTGATTCAAGCTGCTACATTGCCATAGACTTGTATAGGGAAACATGCAGTTCTGACGCAAACAAAAGTCTGAATACATAGACCCTTTGACACTTCAGATATTTGAATAAGCTCAGTGACAATAGGTTCTTTTTAAAGTGTAACTAAAGGCAAAACTTTTCTTTTTAGTTTTGGACAGAGTGGAGAGGAATTAGAATGCCTATTAGGTTTTAATTGCAGTCTCTGCCCCCAATAGCCCACTAGGGAGATTCATCCTCTCTATTTGTCCTGTTTACCGTTTTCATTAAAAGTGAAAGTAAAGAAAACCTCAAATTTTGGGATGTCCCCAGAAAAGTAAAACTAGTTATTGTGACCTGGGGGTGCCCAAGGAATTCCCTTAATTTGCTGGGATTATCTTTCACTTCCTTCTTTGGCTATAGGATAGGAAGTGAAGCTAAATCTCCCCAACGGGACACAGATGGCAAAGAATAAATGCCAGGGGTTATAACCTTCCCTTATTCTATCCAAAATGAAAAAAAAAAAGTGTTGCCTATAGTTCTTCTTTAGGATTATGCTATTTTCCAGGTCCCATTCCCAGAACAGTTTAGTGAAGAAAGAATGAGCCTAAGGTTCAAATCACACTATAGTTGCTGTCACTAGCAAGAATTGGCCAGAAAATACAGGAAGGATACCTGCTCTATATGCGTTACTCCACTGGCTTTGGAAGGAAGGGGCTGCTCCCTTGCTGGTAAAAATACCGCAAAACAAAAGGAATCACCACCTTGCTCCTCCAACTGGTGGGAGAGCAGCCCATGCAAGCAGGTGAGTGTTTTTACTCCATGGGCATGTAAAGAGAATAAACTAGGGGCTCAGGATCACAATGTGGTTTCCCACACTCTGAACCTGAACCCCTAGTTTACCGTACAAAGAAATAGCACATTAAAGAAACCTGGAGTGCTAGTAAGGGAAGATGCTGGGTCATTGATTAATACACAGGAACCCGATGCTGACAGCTCAGGAGAGACCAAGTCCACCAAGTGGAAGCACACAGCATCCCGACAGCCACTCGTGGCCCCCACTTTAGTACCGTTAATGGCCCCTGGTTTATTCTCTTTACATATCCATGGAGTGATCTATCCCTGATTCTTGATGGGAGCTGCGGTTCTCTATGATGGATTATTCCTTTCACCCAAACATTTTGGACCTGGAGTGCTGGACTATTTCTATATACGGTGATATATGGAAAGTGTACTGAGGTTTTACTCCTTGCTGTGTCCTTCAGATCTATGCTACCATTGATAACTTCTTGCCAACAACAGGATCACTGGTGTGAAAAGGCCCTAAGCCCTAGAAATCAGACATTAACATTCAATTCTTTAGGACAAGCTTTTGGAGTGTACCCCTTCTTTTAAGGTCTAAGCACTACTCAAGCAAGCTTCTCCTTAAAATTAGTCCAGAAAGCCTGTCCTGAAAAATTGGATGATAGTGCAAATAAAAAAGTATCATGCACAGTACTCAATAGTTTTTTTTTCAAGTGCACTAATAAGGCCACAATCACCTTCAGCCAGATATTTAAACCTCTGCTGGGAAATAACAGTTGTAACCTCAAATATTAAATACCATGCTTTACAGTGAGGCAATAAGAAAATTAAATTCCAAATGTCATTTTTTTTAAATTACTTGCAAGAGGCAGCAGAAACAGGTTTTATTTCAGGCACTATAATTAAGGATATATCTAGCATAGGCAAGCATAAAAAAGGCGGGAAAACATCTGAACAACCTACAGTTACAGAGATAGTGTGAATATGTATTAGGGTCACAGCAACTAACAGAAATAAGTATTGGAGTGTTCTAAATAACAGCAGACAGTACAGCGACTGACGTCAAGTGTTCACCATCAGGAGCGTGTGATATTTGCATGTTTTTCTAAATGTAAGTAGTGGGCCATGCATTATGTATGAGACTGAAGGAAAGCGCAACACAACTTCAAGCGCTGAGCTGTTGGCAGAGGCTTGGGACTACTGCTGAACAGAGTGATTCTGCAACACATGGACCAGCAAACTGATCTGATCAGAGACATGTTTTGTTAGGATAACCCACTGGAATTGACCCATGTTAAATATGTTTACTATTGATCACAAGGCTGAGGGTTTATAATTTAGTATAAGGCGAATCGAACATACAGGCATCTTCATATTTGTTCTGCGGTTTAATGCAATGGTCTTAAAGATGAAATCAAGTTTGAATAAAAAGTAAGCCATTGCTTTACAATAATGGGCTACTGGGATCACTATAGAAAAAATGCTACCTATGCCTCAGCAACAAAAAAGTAGCTCTTGACAGCTTTGATAATATTATGTCTATGTCCACCCCATCACTGTATCATGATAAAGGAGAGGAAACCTGAAAAGGTCTGGACTAATAGGTCTGGACTAGATACATTTTATTTTAATTCCAAGATTTTTATTGTTTTTGTCTTTGATAAACACAGGCATGGGAAGGTAAAATGCATTGTCCCAGTGAAACTGAACTCTGACACTCCAGGTATAACAGGAGAAAATACTAGACAAATTCCTGGAATACTATATACAGTATATATATATATATATATATATATATTAATATATAGTTTATTTGTTTTTTTTTCTTTTCTTTTCCCTACCATCACCAAATTCTTAATTTAAAAAAAATTACTTTTATTAAGGGTTCACGAATGACAAAGGTGTTACAAAGCATTTTGGATTTTTTTTTTAAGACAAAGCACAGCAAGAGCTGTTTTCTATCCCACTGACTTTGATTGAACTGCTGCACAGAGTCATAGAGAGCAATAGCAAAAGGGATGGATAAGTCATTCCATTGTGTGTGTCATTTGGATTTGGGTTATTAAGCTCTGTAGACACCAAGCATTATTTTGGGCAAGGTTAAGTTTACATTGATAAACATGTAAAGAGGAGCATAGAGCTCCACCTGCTGGCTATAAATTAATAACAATGATGTAAAGGTTCCCATTATACAGTATGCCTCTTGCAGTGCATCTGGGAACCCAAAAGTGAAGGTGCTTTATTATGCAAATATTGATCAATTCATATGGTCAATAGCCCCATCTGTCTCCCATCCTTCATTAGGAGCCCATGACTATGAGAAGCTTTCTTACTGGCCAGGTGTATGACTGGAATAGGGCTACCTATCTCAACCAGAGCTCTGGAGCCCTATAGTTCTCTCAAGATTATTATGGGCTTTTTTTTTTTTTGATATCCTATCTGATGGTGCCTACATAGTTCAAACAACAATACCACCTTGCAGTTGGCAGATACATTGGATTGCCACCAGTTGAGACTCTTCACTTGTTTCTAAGATTGGTAAAGACCAAAGGGAGTTTTTCCCCACTAATCCACAATTTAAGGGGGTCCTTCTCCCACTGACAATACAATGTTTACTATCTGCATTTCTTTTCTGGGCATTTTTTTTTTCAAGAGTGTTATTAAAAATAATCTTATCTCATAAAGCAGGGGGGATGATCTTCCCTGTGAGTCAAATATGACAGGTATGCCATGTTCCTTATTCTTACATTTAATATTAAATCCAAATCTTGCTTACTGATTGTACTAATATACCATGAGCTTTAGGTATAAAGATTTTGACAGGGGTTCCTTGACATATGAAAATGATGCCTCCATGGTAAAAAAAGGTGTATAGATCATTCTTTGTACCAGTATCCAATAGTTGCTCCTAGAATATCATGCCTGGTGATCACTTTAAAGCCCAAGTTTAGTGAAAACTGGGTTGATTTACTAAAACTGGAGAGTGCAAAATCTGGTTCAGTTCTGCATAGAAACCAATCAGCTTCCACTTTTTTAGTCAAAACTGAATTGAGCAAGCTGAAGATAGAAGCTGATTGGCTACCATGCACAACTGCACCAGATTTTGCACTCTGCAATTTTAGTAAATCAACCCTAAAAGGTCATCTACCTGTCCTATATTAATGGATTGTTTTTCACTCATGAAGCTATAGTACAGCTCCTATGAAAGGAGAAGATGGGCGGAAAGGGTGGACATAGTTGACACTCTTGATGAGTGCCTGTGACAGGTCCTTCGTCTCTATTAACCCTGCAGCACCAAAATATTACTGTGGTGGGTGGGTGGGGAAATCGGGGGGGGGGGTTGGAGATGTCAACTAAATCTACAGGCAGCAGTAAAAGGGACACATTGCATTGACTGTAAGTACCATGCCTACTGTACCTACTATATCTTGTGCTAATATTTTTTAAACCAATTTTGACTAAACTTAGGCTTCAAGATCAGGTATAGAACGGGAAAAGAGTAACATTGCTCTCTGGATCTTTTGAAGAGAAATAATTTGTTTATCAAAATCCCTAAAAGTCACTTTTATAAATCAATCTCATCACAAAATAATGGCAACAATTTCCTGATTGTAAACTGGCAATAAAGTTGCTTCTCCTCGCTATTCTCAGGGGCTGGGAGAAATATATTGCAAAGTGAACAGTATTGCCTCTCATAGACAATAACTTGACTTTCTACACAGCTTTTAATTTCTATGTCCCACTTCTACCTACTGTTCACCAGAAAATGTCAGAGTTCTCACCCCTATAGTCCTTGGTGGCTACATTCAGGACAGATTTGAGGCATTGCTCTGATTTAGTTCAAGCGGCTCCATAAATACAGATATGCTGGAAAACAAACACTGTACATTCTAGCCGAAAGGTTCCCTAGAAACATGTATTGTCTGCTTCTATTGATCTCAATAGTTAAGGTTTAAAGGTGAGCAAATAACAGAAAACTTACTATGCTAATCATTCTATTTGCTGGGTGAATATTCATTTTATTCCAGGGTTACAAGTATAATAGAACAATAAATATGTTAGCAGGCAAGTATATTATAAGGCAAGACAATGGTGAACAAAGCTTATGAGTCACAGTTGTCCAATTTTACCACTGTTTGCATTTGTCAGATAAAGTCAGGGTGCAAAGAAAGCTATATTTTTCACAATTTTTTAATAGTGCTCCAGGGCTGTCCCTAAATCTCCCTCCCTGGAAGCATGCCAAAGATAAGGACTACTGCTGTTCTATGTGAGGATGGTGGTCTATCTCTCACAGTTTGACACAGAGGACTGCAGCAAGTGTTGCTACTGAAGTGCTGGTATTCAGGGTGATACTAGGGAAGAAAAATTTGGGATGGTGCTGGCCATCCCAATTCCTCTTTCCCTGGAAGCATGCTGATGATCAGGACTACAGATGTTCTATGTGATTATGGTGGTCTATCTCTATCAGTCCCACACAGGGGACTGGGAGCAAGTCTTAATATTGGAGTCCTGGTCCTCAGCGTGATGTTAAAGAAAGAAAATATGGGTTAGTGCTGGAGTCTTTATAAATTAAAGACATTTTTAAAACATACATTTTTCAGCACCCTGACTTTATCTATCAAATAAAAAGCAAAGGTACAAGATCATAATGTTGATATATTTCAGCTTAGATGTGGTGGTTAAATTTATTTCTTTTAGGCTTTATCTCTTTTATCTTCACATGATGATCCTGCCAGTAACACACTTCCAGCCCTAGGGTGACAACGCTCACTCACTGGGGTTTATTTACTAAAACTGGTTCACTCAGAATTACTAAAGCTTAATTGAACATGTTGAGATTAGAAGCTGATTGGCTACCATGCACAGCTGCACCAGATTCTGAGTGAATCAGCTTTATTAAATCTCCCCCACTCTGTAATATCTATACCTTAGGATAAGAAGTGTTTAGGCCATCCTTATCTTCCTACCATGTGGGGTGGGGATTTGGAGTTTTTAGAGGAGAATTGGGCAGAGCTAATAACAATGCTTGTGATACCACTGCATAGTTACAGGAAGACACAGGATCATTCGATTTATGGTAGAATTAGTGGGAATTTTTATGCATTTATCAAATGATCAAAATCAAAATTATCAAAATTTTGATGCATCAAATATATGAAATGTTTTCAACAGAACATATTTAACAGAACAAAAGAGAGCAAATAAGAGAAGTTCATTGTTAGGGTTTGCATACTTTAAACTGGTTGTAAAATCATTTTTTAATAACAAACATGTCATACTTACCTGCTGTGTGCAATGGTTTTACATAGAGCAGACAAAACTGTCTGTTCTCAGGTTCCCTGATGGTGCTCCTGACTCCTCCTCTTTGGGTTGTACTCCATAGGAAGCAGCTTCCTATGGGGTATCACCTGTGGGCTTGCTCCCGAGCTGTGTTGCCTGAGTCCACAGACACAGCAAGCTTGATCGCTTGTCACAGGATTAGAATGAAAGATGGCACACCTCTGAATGAGGGCCCAGGTACGTATAAAGGAGGTGAGGGGGACATACTGTTACCAAAACTTTTTTTACCTTAAAGTGGTTGTAAAGGCTGAAGGTTTCTTACCTTCATGCATTCTATGCATGAAGATAAAAAAACCTTCATTACTGTATGTAGCTCTCCCTCCAGCCCCCCTTAATGCTTACCTGAGCCCAATCCCAATCCAGCAATGTGCAGAGAGTGACTGCCATCGAAGCTCTCAGCCTCCTCATTGGCTTCCGCTGCTGTCAATCATAGCCATTGAGGAGGGCACGGGGGGGGGGGGGGGCCGCTGTCTATTTCTTTGGATTCAGCCAGCAATGTTTGGGAGCGAACCAGCAAAAATACCCTCCCTAGCAAGCGGCTTGCTAGGGGGATACTCGAAGAAGCCAGGAGCGCAAGAGGATCTGAGAAGAGGAACATCAAACAACATCAAACAACAAGAAAACCGGAACCTGGGATCCTCCTTAGCATGCTAGTATACATTTATTGAAAGAAAAAAAATAGCACACATACAGTTAAAATTCTTGAAAATCAGCATGGATGGTTAGAATCACCAAGATGGATGCAAAGCAAGGCTGTGTACAGGAACATTTACAAAACCCCTGACTGGCATCACAGGGACCTGTGACAGCTGTCAAAAAAGCCGCCAATAAACAACATTCTATGCTGCTGCCTAATGCCTTGTGGTGACCTCTACATGCTGATGGAAAGAGGCGGGGGGCAGTAACATGTTTTGAAGGACAACCCCTTCATTCTCAAACCAAGTCAAGAAGAAGAGGATTGGGGTTGCTCTGTGCAAAACCATTGCACAGAGCAGGTAAGTATGACATGTTTTTTTAATAAAAGAAAGCCTTTATTGTCACTTTAATGCCAGGAATGCATTAAGGTAAAAATGTTTAGGCTTTAGAACCACTTTAAGGTAAGTTAAAATAGACAATCATTGACAGTGAAAACAATGATTCCTTTTCTTTATTTCTAAATAACTGTGATCACAGGAAAGTTATTTTTACTAAGAGTTCCCATTTACATGTAATCCACATGTTAAAAATAGTCTGCCTTTGTCCCAGTTCCTACCAGAATTAAAATGGCGTTGTACAGAAACAGCCTATAATTAGCCTGGAATCCCTCCAGTTAAAGTTTCTCTCCCGTCTCAACCGTCTCTCTGTTCTCTCGGCTCTCACATCCTCCACATCTCTCCTTCCATATTTCAGCAGCCATAAGTGTCTTTTTTCTCAAAGTAATCTAAATCATGGACAATTAATCCAACTCCTGGGCAGAAATCTTATTAACCCAGATAGAGAGATGTAACATCACCACTATGAATGACAGAAGCAATAGCTCCTCCAAACAGCCTACTTGAATGTATCTGCAGATGGAACACAATTACTTTTTCTTGAAAGTTCAATGAATAATTGTGGCCAGCACTAAATTCAAGAGGAGAAATCAAAAGATGGGGTTGTGACTCCTTTATTCTGCATAAATGTAAATGTGGGTAGTATAAAGGAGGCTGACTGACTTGTGCAGACTTTGCACAGTTTACTTATATCAGGAGTTGCTGAAAAGAAAGTACATCTGCAACTTAATAATTTCACCTAAGGCCTAATTTTCAGATATGGTGGAAATGTTTGCTAATTGAACTATTAATGTAAACTGCAGGCAAAACTGAAAAAACACTAATTAGTACAGTTATGTATTAAAAAAACAGAACATTAAAATGGTTATAAACCTCTGAAATGTGAAATATGAAACATCCCTATATAGTATGTAGTGTGATTTGATTTGATTTGATTGTAGTGTAGTGTGATTTTTTGTCTCCTCTCTTTTTCCTCTGCTGTTTGCATTAGTTACTTCTGACAGGTTATCCTGACACCACAAAATCTTAGGAGACCGCCCCACTCCATCCCCAGCACACAGAAGGTGATTTATAGCTTCAGCTGTACATGTTTCCCTGTAAGACAGTGTAGATTGGGTGTGTACTTCCCTCCACTTAGGTCTCAGATTACACTCAGCTCCCTGCTTTATGCTGTGCAGTGGGTAACATTAGATTGCTACCCCCTGCCTTCTGGAGCTGCGAATTAGCTTCTGACCAGTGTGTTTTAAAAGGCTGTAGAGAAGAGAGGACTGCAGGTAAACAGGCACAATTTAAGTAGGAGGATTTTTTTTTATCTCTGTGCATCCCCCGAGGCTTGTCACTTCAGTGGGTATATGTAAAGGTTTACAACCACTTTATTTTTGCATGCAGTAAGTGTATGCATTAAGTGTTTGCATGCATTAAGTACTTGAATTTGACTTAGTATCAGCCTCCTATAATCACCTGTTCATTAGAGGTCAGATTGGAAGTGATAGGGGCAATACTAGATGCAGGTAGCAGTGGACTCTTAGCATAGTGAGCAGAGGTGATGACCACTATCCATCTGCTGCTCCTTAACTGTCCAATCACTATCTGGGGGCAGGGAGGTGATAAAGTTATGTTCAGGTCATCAATCTGGCTTTGCTGTGCAGTAGGAATTTGTAAATCTCAGCACTGGATGGACAAAATTACACATCCTTTGGTAATCAAACCCGTTATCGTATAGATATTCTAATTGTGTATTTAGCTTTTTGCCTGGAGTACAGATTTATTTCTGACTATAACATATGTGTTTATGTTTTTTTGTTTATTCCTGATTCAATCTTGCATACTTCACATGCACAAAACCATATGCACCCACGGTGTCCACATAATTTAAGTATCCATTTGTTGATCTTCTGTTCACAGGAGCTGTTGGATCATACATGTAACAATATTGGGACAACTGCCCAGTATTACCGCCAGTTTAGAGCCAACAATTTCTGGGCAGCCTAGAGAGCAGGCTAATCTAGATCGCAGCTTATACTATCTATATTTAGTGTTTCTACATAGACTAAGCTGACTATTTTGCATGTCTAACACAGCATAAAATGTGAGAAATTCTGCAGATCAGGGGCTGTTAACCACAGGTATCCAAACTAAGTGATTGGGGTGGGGGCAACTTCTGAGTAATTTAAAAAAGACTAAAATATGATTTTCTGAAATATTGAACCTTAAGGCCCCGTTCCCATCTGGCATTTTGGGACCTCAGGCAGAATTTCTGCAATTCTGCCTGCGTTCTCAAATTGCACTGCAATAGTGGCAAAATGCAAAATGCATAATGCTTGTTCAGGTACTATTATTTTTAATGGCACCTCTACGTGGTGTGGTTCACATTGTGCAAAGGGATATGCTCCTGTTCCTTTTTGGGCGACAAGCTTCACGAGATGTGGTTTGCCATGATTGCAACAGACTTTCTCACATGATAATTGTGGCAGAGCCACTGTCAGCAACTGTATCTCACTAGTTGAAGCTGGCTTGTGTATAGGTAATTTTCTGTTTTTATATAAGTAAATATGTAAAATAAAACCAAGTATGATATCTTTTAAGGTCATACTGGTAATTAATAGGGCTGGTGATGATGATGATGATGATGATATTGACAGTCTGGCAAAGTAGTTATGGTGACATACCAAGCAATCCATTGGGGGTCTGTTACCATATAAAGGTAAAAACCCCTGATAATTATATTATTATTATTATTATTTTAAAGCCCAACAAAACTTTCAGTATAAATCAGCTGAACATATTTCAGGTGCGTCAAAACTAAGGTTCTGCAAAGTCTTACAGTTTGTTTCCTTTAAAAAGGAGCCACAGCCTGAGTACAAAAGCCTGCCCCCTGTCAGTATGAAGTAGAGAATAATCCTTGCTCTCTTTGTGGAAGCAATGGTCTCTCTGTAGGAATCTCACACCTCCATCCATACAGAGTCAGAGCTAGACCATAATAAGTAGATCTTGCTTTGTAGTGCACTGTCTACTTTAATGTCTTCAAGCCAAACCTTTTTTTTATTTGGGTGGAGTGAGAAAGGGTTAGAACAGGGGCGGACTGAAAACTCATGGGGCCCCCGGGCAATAGGGGATTGTGGGGCCCCTGTGTCCTTGCCCAAAAAAAAAAAAGCCTATGAAAAAGGTACCAGGGGCATCTCATGGGGCCCCCCACTGACCCCGGGCCCTCAGGCAGTGCCCGAGTTTCCAAATGGTCAGTCCGCCCCTGGGTTAGAACCTCTTTCAGCTTTTACTGCTACATTGCTACCAGGGCAGGAAATAAGGAGAGATCTCCTTTTTAACAGAGACAGAAAAGCCTAGCCCTTGTTATTTTCTGTAGTGACATAGGGGGGCAAAAAATTGAACCACACTACTCAACAGGGTGCACAAAGCTCTAACACTCCAGGAAGTGTCAAAAGTGGAAGTTTCTTATGTAGGCTGCAGAGCTAGGAAGGAGGGTATTTAGGAAATACGGGATAACTGGAAGGTGAATATTTTTGAGACGCACCAGGCCTCTTTAAACCACTTCTAAAAAATTGACCCCTAATGCCTAGCCTAAGTCTGAACATTAAGCTTTAAAGCTGAACACGAAATGTGATCCTTATTGGATAATTACATTGCCAGGGAGATTTTATTTTTTTTTTACAAGGAGAGATCAGTTGTAGCAGCTTTCCTTACTACAGGTTTCCTTTAAAAAGCAACCCACTTGGGCGGGAATTGGTGTAAAAAATCAAGAGTTATAGCAGGCAGATCCTGCAATTGGAGTCCACAAGAGGTATAAATAGCTAGCCGATATTTTGGGTGAATGTCTTCTTTAAGCATTAACCGCTTCCGTACAAGGGCCAAAACTGACATTTCTCTCCTACATGCAAAAAAAAAAACAAAAAAAGTAAATTAAAAAAATACAAAATTTGCATTTTTTGCTAGAAAATTACTAAGAATCCCCAAACATTACATAGTTTTAAGCAGAGGCCCTAGAGAATAAAATGTTGGTTGTTGCAATTTTTTATGTCACACAGTATTTCCGCAGCAGTTTTTCAAACGCAATTTTTTTAAAATACACTTCAATTCGTTTTAATGCACAAAAATACAATATAATACTCAATTGTTTTGTACAAAAAATGTAAAAGATGAGGTTACGCTGCATAAATAGATACCTAACATGTCACGCAATAAAATTGCGCAAGCAAACAACGGTACTTAAAAATTTCCATGTACAATGCTTTCATAGACTTTGCTGGTTACCATTTTAGAGTTACATAGGAGGACTCTTGCTATAAAGTTTGCAGTGCTACTTCACATGTGTGGCACAAACACTGTTTACATATGAGTGCACGACCTACGTTCTTCTTTGTGTGTGAGCACTGGGGGAGGGAGAGCTTTAAAATATTTTAAAATTATTTTATTATTTATTTTATTTACTTGTTTACACTGTCTCTTTAATTTTTTTAGACAACTTTATTGCTATCGAAAGGGATGAACAACATCCCTTGTGATTGTACAAGTCATGAAAGGTCCTCATTATCGAGAGATCTAGGGTATAACAGACCCCAGATCTCTCCTCTGGCCTCCAGAGCAGCTGATCAGACACAGATCTGTATGATTGGCTACTTTACTGGCCAGTAAACACCAGACATGCCTGATGCAGTCTTGGCTCTCTGGTAGGATGAAAGAACCTGGGAAGGTTGCAGAAAGCAGTGGGGGTGGGACCCCTTTTACCACCTGTAAAAGCAATCCATTGGCTTTTTAGCTGCTCAGATTGCTTTTACAATGCTCAGCATCACTGGCTGAATACAATAATACTAGGTTATGCAGCTGCAGCCATGAACTCAGTATCCTCGCTTCAACTAGAGGACGTACGGATACATCCTATAGTGTTAAAATGATTAAAGCTGAACGTCAGGCAGTCCAGCATTGACTACTGCAGTGATTGTTGGCTTTCCAAGTGGACCTTCGGGTATAAGATATGCATTCTTACATACTGTGCAAAGCTGGACCAATGCAAGTAAACATCATACCTGGAGTTCAGCTTTAATTCTTAAGGGGACAGTCCACCCAAAATAATAGCTCACTTCTTATATCTCTTGGAGACTTCATTTGCAAGATCTGCTTTCTATAGCTAGCTTCTTATATCTCTTGGAGACTTCAGTTGCAAGATCTGCTTCTGATAACTTCTGGCTCTGTACTTTACTTTACAAAAATCCCAGTCGCATTATTATTTATAAAATTTCCCAAACAATATTATTACTTTTATTTTTAAACTCATTATTTTATATTGCAAAAAATGAATAACAATACAAAGTAGTATAATAAACACAAATGAAAAAGGTTTTGGGTGAAAATCTCTCTGGCTCCGCTTTAGGCTTTTTAATACACAGTAGAAGCCTTTCTTAAAACCATGACATGTAATTGCTTTTTTTTTCAAGACAACTGGTTATTTTAGGTTTAGTCGTCTCTTTATAAATATTTTTTTATAATTACAAATCCAGATTAGTTTGTAGTTATAGGGCTATTTGCAGATAAAACAAAGATGAGCAGGTCCAAAATCCAGTTTGTGCCCTAAAGCATTTTAGTAATTAGCAACTTGCAAGGGATCTTAATTTAACTGCCAAGTGTTTTCTAACCGAAAGATATATTAAATCAGAGATAATTATTTCGCTAAGCACTCATTAGGCAGGATTTTAGTCAAATGGGTTGATTCTGTCATGGAATTGGTGAACCGGGAACAATTTGATGTTGCAGTTTATGGTGTGGCAGAAAGGAAAAGGAACATTACTGAAATGCAAGTATGGTATGACATACTGTATTTCATTGCGTCCAAATATACATTTGTTCATTTCAATTTATTGATATGCTTTAGATTTAATGTTGGCTTGATATGCTTCATTTGTACATTTTCAGTAATAAATATTTAAAATGAATAGCTACTTTTATGCTACATGAGAGCATGGTTGCAGAAAAAAAAGTAATTATGGGCTGCAAATTGCAGTAATCCATAGCAACCACCTTTCACACCCCTGTAAAAGACAGCACAGTGAATACTTGAAGATGATTGACTGATCAGATTCACCCTATATCATATTGAGTTTTTACTTTATTAAGTCAATCAGTCCTGCTTTGGGTTCCAGACAACATATTAGCAACTACATACAATGCAATTATAACCTTTCTGTCTATTCACTCATGAAGCCTGCTTGCATCTGCTAGAAACTCACTTGTTACTAACTCATTGGCACACAGAGTGAGAAAACCACTGAGATGGTGACATGAATAAAGAGGTCAGATCAGCACAGTTAGCCCTCACAATGCTGGTAAGGTTGTTAGAATAAATTTTGGGTTTTCTCCATCAACAATCAACTGTCTGCCTGTTGGTTGAGGGACAGCAGCATATCCATGGGGGAAGCTGGGGGGCTAGTGGGGTCATTCAGCCCTGAGAACAATCAAGACATTATTGCATTGCATGGACCACCCTGGCGACCCTGGCAAACTTCAAATGCAGTGATAGAACAGAGCCAAGAAAAGCTCTCCTAAGCTACTTCTCAGCTCACATGACATGACTGAAGGTAAACTTGGGAGTACTTCCCTTTCCCCTGCCGGTCACCTCAGTATCTGAGGACTGGTACGTTTTTTAATAATCGGATGTGGCAACATTTGCTGGAAGTGGTTTGCTTGGGGAGTATTTTTGACTAGTGGGGGTTTTTGTTGGGAGAGATCTTTGCTAGCAGAGGATGTTTGCTAGGAGATGGAGATTTTGCTGGTGATGGTTTTGCTGATATTGTTTGGGAGGGTTCTATGTGGGAAGGATGTTTGGTTCAAACATCAGTGTGACTTGTCATGCGATTTGACTATTTGTCAGCAATGAAACTGTTCAAAGTTACACTCAGTGTGAACCAGGGCTTATTGAGGGTAGAGAAGGGGAAGAGGGAAACATTTTAGGCTGGGGGGAAGGAGGAAGGAATTTTTATTTGTATTTTGCAATGACTGATTTTTGTTTTCCATATGCTGTCACATTTGCCAATTTGTTGTCCACATATTGTCCTGATTGTGTGTATATTATCAAAAGGGGGAAATATTTTTTCTTGGTGTTGGGAAGGGGGATGAGGGACAGAGTTTTGCTTGGGGAAGAGAAGGAACTTTTGTCCATATATTGTAATTATGGGATGTAGGATGTACAAACAATCAGAAACACTGACAGGTCAGAGGGAGACCTGCATGGCACCAGTGATCTGATGATCATTGCTGCAATGTTTTAGAGGATCCAGAAACAAAAAAATAGTAAATGCACATTTTACCTGCAAAAAAATGTGCATTTATTATTTTTTTTTTAAAGGTGAACTTATCCTTTAACAATGCATGTAAATGTTTTCACAGCTGTACAGAGACCACGTTATTTGACATGTATGACACACCCTTGTGTTTCCAATGGCTCTGTTTCATAACAGGCCATCATACATAAACTACAACATTTTGCAAAAGAGCAAACATAAAAGTGATGTACGGAATGAAGTAATTCAACAAATCAGGTTTCTCCTTCCATCACTTTAGATCAGTCCGAGCTCGATTACTGGGTGGTTACTATGAATTAATGCCATGGAAAAAGATACAATCACATTGGCTGCTGTGATAAAATATTATAAAAGTCATTACAGCCCTCCAAGCCCCAGCAGGAAGCCATATTCTGAAGAAATCCTGCTAAATTCATCTGTGATGGTTTCACTCAGAGGCTACATCCCAGATAATAAGCAGCTTTTAATTTGTGTATTTTCACTCTCCTATTAGCTGTGTCTATTTGAGACATCCATTAAAGTCAACAGTCTTAATTTTATGGAAGGTTTCCTACCAAACATATTAGATTTTGCCTTCAAATGAGCGCTGGAGATGGGTTAATGGATGTTTTAAATAGATAATGTTATTAATGGGAAAATTGCACGAATTAAAACAAGACTGGATACGTTTCAGTCAGAGGGATTCATTTAATTCTATCACTACTCTCACGGCATTAACACTATTAGAACAAAACCACTTATTTTTTACACTTATATTTAAATGTTTTTTTTTGTCTCCGTTTTGTGTCTTGTGGGAATTCCTAGTCTAATAAAATCACTAGGAGGCTGAATATACAAAACAAAATAGAGAATGAAGTTGTCAGTCATCAGCAGGCAACACAAGCAGTCAGGTCCCAGCTATCATTTTCTGCAGCAAAATACAAAAATCTTCATCATTAAGCCTTCTAGCCAGTGAAGAAGCATGTTTATTTCTAAGAATTTGAACAGTGGTCTTAGTTGCATACATTTGCAAATACACTGCTCAAACAAATTAAAGGAACACTTTTTAATCAGAGTATAGAATCAAGTCAATTAAATGCTGGGATAAAGATCTGGTCAGTTAAGTAGCAGAGAGGGTTGTTAATCTGTTTCAGCTGCTTTGGTGTTAATGAAATTAACAACAGGTGCACTAGATGGGCAACAATGTGATGACCCCCAAAACAGGAATTGTTTTGCAGGTGGAGGCCACTGAAATTTTTTTTCTCTACTGATCTTTTCTGACTGTTTTCACTAGTTTTGCATTTGGCTAGGGTCAGTGTCACTCTTGGTAGCATGAGGCGATACCTGCACCCTACAGAGGTTGCACAGATAGTCCAACTGCTCCAGGATGGAACATCAATATGCACCATTGCCAGAAGGTTTGCTGTGTCTCCCAGCACAGTCACAAGAGCATGGAAGAGAATCCAGGAGACAGGCAGTTACTCTAGGAGAGCTGGACAGGGCCGTAGAAGATCCTTAACCCATCATCATGATCAGTATCTGCTCCTTTGTGCAAGGAGGAACAGGATGAGCACTGCCAGAGCCCTACAAAATGACCTCCAGCAGGCCACTGGAGTGAATTTCTCTGACTAAACAATCAGAAACAGACTTCATGAGGGTGACCTGAGGGCCCGACGTCCTCTAGTGGGCCATGTGCTCACTGCCTGGCACCATAGAGCTCAATTGGCATTTGCCATTGAAAACCAGAATTGGAAGGTCTGCCACTGGTGCCCTGTGCTTTTCACAGATGAGAGGAGGTTCACCCTAAGCACATGTGACAGATGTGAAAGGGTCTGGAGAAGCCATGGAGAATGTTATGCTGTCTGTAGCATCGTTCAGCTTGAGTGGTGGGTCAGTGATGGTCTGGGGAAGCATATCCATGAAGGGATGCACTGACCTCTACAGGCTAGACAATGGCACCCTGACTGCCATTAGGTATCGGGATGAAATCCTTGGACCCATTGTCACTGGTGCAATAGGTCCTGGGTTCCTCCTGGTGCACTACAATGCTTGGCTTCATGTGGTGAGAGTATGCAAGCAGTTCCTGGAGGTTGAAGGAATTGATACCATTGAATGGCCCCCACCTGATATCATGTTTTGGTCCATCCGATGACACCAGGTTGCACCTCAGACTTTCCAGGAGTTCAGTGATGCCCTGGTCCAGATCTGGGAGGAAATACCCCAGGACACCATCCATCGTCTCATTAGGAGCATGCCCCGGCATTTTCAGGCATGCATACAAGTACATGAGGGTCATACAAACTACTGAGTACCATTTTGAGTTGCTGCATTTATATTTCAGCAAAATGGACTAGCCTGCAGCATCATTTTTTCACTTTGATTTTAGAGATGTCTTTGAATTCAGTCATCTATATGTTGATAATTTTCATTTCCATCAAACGATGAGGCATTCTTATGTTCCTAACACATTACCCAGTCCATAGCTGTATAGATATCCAGCGTGATATTTTTCCCCATTGAGATCTGATGTGGTTTCAAAATGTTCCTTTAATTTTTTTTGAGCAGTGTATATTCATATTCTTACATGGTACTTCTGCAAGTCCTAGTCAATAGTTAAAGAGAGGTATGATGTAGTTTTTGCTAGAAGACAGGGATCTCCTTTGGTATGAGTGTTTGTTGCTTGCTGTTGTCGGTGCTTGGCAAAAACAGACAGCCAGGTCAAATGTTCTACTTTCTTAGTGTAGATATGAGTTGTAAGTGGTTGTAACTCTCAGCGATTGGGATTGATTTACTAAAGGCAAATAGACTTAGCACTTTGCAAATGCAGTTGATCCAGAGCTCAGTAAATGAGGAAAAACTTCAGCTTGCAAAGATTAACCAATCACATACAAGGAAAATTAAAAAAACAGCATTTTTGCTTGCACACGATTAGATGATGGAACTCAGCAGAGCTTCCCCTCATTTACTAATCTCTGGAGCAACTTCCCTTTGCGAATTGCAGTCTATGTGCCTTTGGTCTTTTAAACTCCCACAACAAGATACATACATTGTGCATTTAGGTCCTGTGGGGCCTAAAGCAGTATTAAACCCAAAAGCAAACGTATTATATTGCAGCTTATCAACTCTTCAATGTGATCACTGCATCCATTTTTTTTTGGCTTTCTCTTTTTTATTTTCACCTATGATCCTGACAGTAAATCTCTTGCTTTTCAACAGAACAAACTGTCCTACGGATGTAGCAATTAGAGGGATGAGACAAACCATTTAACACTGACAGTTGTGCTTACAATGGTCAGCTTTTATTTATTTATGTAAAACATTTATCCCAAAAGAAGCAATACTGTTGCTGTAATTGCTTATTAGGTGTTAGCTGGAATTTGGCCTCCATTTGTTAGTGTATGTATATCCACTAGCACATTTAACACTTCCCTCCACCCAGACTAACTGCTGTCCAAAGGTGTCTCCGTAGGCTCCTTCATCCACAGTGGGGGCACACTAATACCGGAGGTGTGTTACTGGTCAGGTCATCAGATTAAAACAGCCTATAAAAGAAAACTAATGCAATCACCACATCTATTGAATGGTAAGCTGCAATATTATTACATTTTTTTGGTTTTGGGTTTAATACCAATTTAATTTTGCATCCTAAGTCCCCAAGCAAGAAAGCTTGGGGACTTTTTTGCAATGCACATTGCAAAAGTTGTGCATTTATAATTTTTTTACTAAAAGGTGAACTTATTATTTAATATTTGCCTATCCTGACACCTGTTCCATGGATTTTCTCTTTCTTGCAGAGGTAGTACCTGTGGTAGAATCGTCCCATTCTCACTTCTGAAAGTCTCAGATACCTGCATCCTTCCCTGTGCCTTGGGGTTCTGGTACAAGGATCAGTGGATGGAACAAAATAAAACAGTGCTGGGGACCAACCATCTACAATTCCTGGAAGAGTCAGATGTAAAGATTTTGCTAAAGGCTGCAGCTCTGCAAGAAGGCAAGATAAAAAAAAAAACAGAAGGATAGGTGAACAATGTTTGTCATCTTTTGCAGGTTTGTTTATTTGGACTTTTTTTTGTAGTAACATAGTAGCTTTTAGTTAATTTTGTTTTTCTACTGAATCTGATAACATAAAAGAACTATTTTCTTATAGGGCCCTAAAAGTTAATGGGAATTAAAGGTGTGAGGACTTTGCATTGTTTGTATAAGCAAAAAAGTGCAATGAGCACAGTAGCAAGTGCAAAGTGCAGTGGCTTTTGCAACCACATTATTCATCTTTCACTAGTGTGATTTCAGAAATGTGAGCTCTGTTTGGTTGGTTACTTGATTTTGTAGGTTACTAGATTAAACACAGCCAGCAAACTAGCAAGTACATGGTCACTGTGTCCAAACATACTAACAAATATTTCAAATGGAATTTTTGGGGCTTCTTTTGGGTGCTGTTTTTATTGGTAGTTTCTGGGAAAATGGAACACTGCATACAGAACCCCAACACAAGGAATTCAAGGTACACTCCAGCAAAAGCTGAAAATGAAGCCTTTTAACACACAAGCCTGTAAAATGTTTCAGCCTTTCATCTAGGCTTTGCTGTTGAGCTAGATTCCATCCCCCTCATTTTTGTCATTAATCTGGGAATCCCTTATGACTGTTTTCTAATACAGGGATAACCATGGATTTGCCACCACCTCCATGCCCACGGCTCCAATTTTCTAGGATAGCTTTCCACAAGATGTTGGAGCCTTTAAACACACACATCTGTTATAGGTTTCAGTCTGTTATCCAGGCATTCCTGTCAAGCTTGAGTTCACCCCACTCATTTTTGTAATTAATCTGGGAACCCCCTTTGTCCATTTTCCAATGTAGGCATAACTATGGATTTGCCACTCCTCCCCTTTTCTAAAACGGATTTCCATGAGGTTTTGGAGTATATCTGTAAGACTGTGTGCCCAGTCAGCCAACAGAGCATTTGTAAGCTCAGAT
Source organism: Staurois parvus (assembly GCF_062004578.1). Lineage (NCBI taxonomy): Eukaryota > Metazoa > Chordata > Amphibia > Anura > Ranidae > Staurois > Staurois parvus. Next base: position 5,294,174 of record NW_028318072.1, read on the forward strand.
ACTGATATTGAATAAGAAGATCCATCTCTAATACTCCACTTTTCTAGGAAGGCTTTCCACAAGATTTTGGTATCTTTACAGACAGATACTGAAATTGGACAAGAAGACCTAGCTTTTATGTTCCATTTCATCCAAAAGTAGTCCAGTAGGTTTGAGGCCAGGGCTTTGTTCAGGCCACCTAAGTCCCTCTACACAAAACTCATCAAATGATGTCTTATGGATGTTGATTTGTACCCAGGGATGCAGTCATGCTGAAATGAAAAATGACCTTTTTCCAAACCGATGCCACAAGGTAGAAAAATCACAATAGTCTAAAATTGGTTTGTATGCTGCATTCTCAAAAATATTCTTCGATGCAAACACCTGAACTAAAAAATCTGGAGGATGTTCGTATGCTTTTGGTCTTTCGTACTGTCAAAATCTTCTGTACAGCTGTACAGAGAACACTGAGCTATTGACATTTGTTCTTGCCCCTAAAGAAGTTTGCCATCCAAAGTAACTACCACCCCCTACAGATTCTCATACACGTTTGTGCCAGTTTGCATGGAAATTGAATAAACTCCCAATATATTTTTGGATTGCTGAAGAAAGCTAATATATTCTAGGAATGATAGACAACTTTGATGGCATTTTACATTTTTCATAGGCTAGTTATTTTTTAAGTAGAAAGGTTTTCATGGATGGTATACGCCATCATTACATTAACATATAAAGAGAGGTGTTATAGTGCATGTCTATCACATAAAATATCATAAACCCCCCACTCGCTACACCTCCATAGCTTGGGGGAGAGAGTGAGCCTAGATTTATTCACAAACAAGGTGCACCGTGGAAATTACATCTTTGCATTAATTTGGCCTCAATTAACATGTACCCTTGAGGCAGCACTGCAGGTTTCAACATTTAACATGAAATTATAATACCATTAGCAATTACAATGTTGCATGTAAGCTTTAAGTTAATATTTTATTTCAATTATTACACAATACATTAGAAACACCTTCTCCACTTCTATTTCATACAGTTAGACTTATCTTGTATTAGAAATGAGATTGAAAAAAAAATGCTCTTTAGCTACAGAATCCATTGCTATATTAATGAAATGTTCACATTTTATGAAACATTACATCTCCAGTTTTTGCAATTTTTCATGCAGCTGTAAAGCTAAAGAATAGAGTTCTATAATCCATACAGTACATGTTAATAACAAATGAAATCACTGGCAGCATTTCATTACAGCAACTGCTTAAAGAAGGAATATTTGTAAGAATGACAAGAGTATTTAATAAGTGAAAGTAAATGCTATTGTAAAGAATAAAAGGAGGTAACACAAATATATGTTGAGTTAATGTCTATTTAATCCACATCGGTTGTTCTAGGCGACTAGGGGAGAAAGAACCACCTGCTTTAAGCACAAGGGCTGTGACCGGCAGGCACATTTGCAATCTCATATCTATTCCCCGGGGTTTTATGTTTGGACCCCTTGCAGAAGATATGAATTAAATTTCACCCAAGTGGAAACTCTCAGTTTTCTGTATAAAGCTGCTGAGGCAAAATTTTCTTTGCTTAAAAAAACATATTTTTTAAATCTGTATTTAGACTTTTTTATAGTATCTTTAAGGTAGTTTAGTTGATTTAATGTTTTTGTCCTGTATTTGTGTCCTATATTTTGTTGTTTTTTTGTGTATTTGATTATTTGTATATCATTACCATAATACTACCTGATCCATTTGTTTTAAAAAAATATGGTTTATAAAAAAAATAGGCATCTCCCAACACCTTTTTATGAATAAATATTTGCAGAGTCACATACAGTATGTTTACATTTCTGTGGCTCCAGGTCCCACAGTGCCACATTTCTTAACTCCCAAGTAGTAGGGTATGTATCATGTGTACTTCTCAGTGCATGCTCTGGCAGCTGGTTATCATTCAACTGGAGAAGGGAGGAAGGGGAAAAGAAGAGTGGCCAGGACCATCTGTTTGTATGGAAGCTACAGAATAGTCAGTATTATAAGCCCAAGAGCATGCAAAACAGTGGCTCCATGGCACTCTGTAAGGAAACAGAGCTACCCAAAAAAAGGACCCAGAGAAAGGTCATTTCAAAAGGACGAATTAAAAGCAAACTAACACTGGTATGCAAAAACTGTAATATCCAAGGTCTGCAGCACTATATGTACTATATATTTTTTAATAGGATTTATTACTTTTTAAGTGATTTTATTTTACTTTTTTCTATTTGCTTTTTCGTTTCTGAAAAGAAAAAGTAAAAAAAAATAAGGCTAACGAGGGTCTGTTTTTGGGCCAACAGGAGATCAAGGATAGCTGAAAGAAGAATCAATAACCATTAGCCAGTTAAAGCCCACGGTACCCTTACAGATCTCCAAGAATCACCTTAAAGCTAGGTTCATGCCTAAGCCACTATACAAGTCGTGTTTGTGCTGGGATGGCAGTCCATTCATTTGAATGGGTACCTGTGCCTGTGTTTAATGCATGAAATAGGTCTTTGCACCATTTTTAAAAGCTGCAGGGAAATTGGATAGTGCATTTGCAGCATGCATTTTTGTGCATTCAAAAATGCGCTGCATTTTTAGATGCATGGGTGCCATTGAGAATGAATGGCAGCCTGGCATGTCTGTAAAACAGCAGTGTGGTTTGGCTAGGGGTGCGATTTACACACTGTCCCACACCTGCAACCACCCACATAAGTGTGAACTTAGCATAAAGTAGTATTAAACCCAAAAGCGAATGTAGTATTTTTGCAGCTTACCAATTTTTCAATGTGCTGGCTGCAGTAGTTTTCTTTTTTAGGCTTTCTTTCCTTTATTGTCACCTGCTGATCCAGTCAGTAAGTCTGTTGTTTTTCAACAGAACAAGCTCTCCTGCAAATTGTATTTTTTCATTTTCAGGAACATATATATCGCCGTCAATTTGCGCAGCACTTTACATATATATATTGTACATTCACATCAGTCCTTAACCCTCAAGGGGTGTACAATCTAAGGTCCCTAACTCACATTCATACATACACATACTAGGGCCAATTTAGACAGGATCCAATTCACCTACCAGCATAGAGTATTGAGACAAACCATTTAACACTGACAGGGGTTATTATTAGAGATGAGCGAATTATTCAAAAATTCGATTCGGCTGATTCGCCGAATTTGCGGAATAAATTTGATTCGATGTGAATTTATTCGCTGCAAATTTAACTTATTAAAAGGGTTTCTAGGCTTCAGAGAGCCTTTATATTAGTGCAGAACACTGTACCTTTAATTTAAATGCCCTTGGAGTCTGCTGGGGAAGAGAAATAATACTGTCAGTCAGTATGACATGCAGATGAGTGCCGTCGATCTTAGAATCACCGCACACTTCACTCATTTGGGCAGTCACGGGGCACGACGAAGAAGATGAAGAAGAAGAAGAAGATGAAGAAGAAGAAGAAGATGAAGAAGAAGATGATGAAGAAGATGATGATGAAGAAGATGATGAAGAAGAAGATGATGAAGAAGAAGATGATGAAGAAGATGAAGAAGATGAAGAAGAAGAAGAAGAAGATGAAGAAGATGAAGAAGAAGAAGAAGAAGAAGAAGATGAAGAAGAAGAAGAAGAAGATGAAGAAGAAGAAGAAGAAGATGAAGAAGAAGAAGATGAGGATGAGGAAGAAGAAGAAGAGGATGAGGATGAAGAAGAATAAGAAGAAGCAGATGAGGATGAAGAAGAAGAAGAAGAAGAAGATGAGGATGAGGAAGAAGAAGAAGAGGATGAGGATGAAGAAGAAGAAGAAGATGAGGATGATGATGAAGAAGATGATGAAGAAGAAGATGATGAAGAAGAAGAAGATGAAGAAGAAGATGATGAAGAAGAAGATGAAGAAGAAGAAGATGAAGAAGATGATGAAGAAGAAGAAGAAGATGAAGAAGAAGATGAAGAAGAAGAAGAAGATGAAGAAGAAGAAGAAGAAGATGAAGAAGAAGAAGAAGAAAGAAGAAGATGATGAAGATGAAGAAGAAGAAGAAGAAGAAGAAGAAGATGAGGATGAGGAAGAAGAAGAAGAGGATGAGGATGAAGAAGAAGAAGAAGGAGAAGAGGAAGAAGAAGAAGAAGAAGAAGAAGAAGAAGATGAGGATGAGGAAGAAGAAGAAGAGGATGAGGATGAAGAAGAAGAAGATGAGGATGAAGAAGAAGAAGAAGATGAGGATGAAGAAGAAGAAGAAGAAGAAGATGAGGATGAAGAAGAAGAAGAAGAAGTAGGATGAGGATGAAGAAGAAGAGGATGAAGAAGAAGAAGAAGATGAGGATGAAGAAGAAGAAGAAGAAGAAGAGGATGAGGATGAAGAAGAAGAAGAAGAAGAAGAAGAGGATGAGGATGAAGAAGAAGAAGAAGAAGAGGATGAGGATGAAGAAGAGGATGAGGATGAAGAAGAGGATGAGGATGAAGAAGAAGAAGAGGATGATGGTGAGGAAGAAGAAGAAGAAGAAGAAGAAGAAGAAGAAGAAGAAGAGGATGAAGAAGAAGAAGAAGAAGAAGAAGAAGAAGAGGAGGATGAGGATGAAGAAGAAGAAGACGAAGAGGATGAGGATGAAGAAGAGGATGAGGATGAAGAAGAGGATGAAGAAGAAGAGAATGAGGATGAAGAAGAGGATGAGGATGAAGAAGAAGAAGAGGAAGAGGATGAGGATGAAGAAGAAGAAGAAGAAGAAGAGGATGAGGATGAAGAAGAAGAAGAAGAGGATGAGGATGAAGAAGTAGAAGAAGAAGTAGGATGAAAATAAGAAGAATTCCAGTACAGCAAAAAGTGTATCTGCAGAGAGCTCCACTATTTCTGACAGTTCCTTCACATTTACAGCGGTTGAAACATTGTATCTATTTGTTTCCGAATAAAAACATCTGTATCCTAAATGGAAACAAATAGATACAATGTTTCAACCGCTGTAAATGTGAAGGAACTGTCAGAGAACTGTCAGAAATAGCAGAGCTCTCTGCAGGGACACTTTTTGCCGGCTGTAGAAGGGATGAAAATCGGCCGATCGGGAAAAATTTGATTCGTGCATCCGAAGTTTGCTAATTTTCGGATTCGACGCGAATCAAATTTTTCCTAATATTCGAAACGAATTCCACTTCGCCAAGTTCGATTCGCTCATCTCTAGTTATTATAATGACCAGCTTTTATTTATTTGTGTAAACCTTTTGTCCTAAAAAGGAAGAAAACTGTTGTGTAACTGCAGTGTGGGCTGGGGTTAGGCTTCAATTTGTTAGTGTATCTAATTCTGCTAGTGCAGTCTTCTCCAAACTGTGGCCCTGAGGCTGGATGTGGCCCTTTACTTGCCTCTCTTTGGCTCTTGGTGCACTATTGCATCTATAACTGCCACTAATGATAGGGCACTATTCCTCCCAATGACAAAAAAGATGAGGTGCTATTCCTCCCATTGACACTGCTGATGGCAGGGGAGGACTGACAACTCATGGGGCCCCAGGCAATAGGGGATCATGGGGCCCCTGTGTCCTTGCCCAAACTCAAAAAAGTATATGAAAAAGGTACCAGGGGCATCTCATGGGGCCCCCTACTGACCCCGGGCCCTCGGGCAGTGCCCAAGCTTCCAAATGGTCAGTCCGCCCCTGGATGATGGGGTGCTATTCCTCCCACTGTTATCAACAATGGGGTACTATTATTACCACTGATAGAGCACTATTCTTTCCACTAAAACCAATGATGGGGCATTTTCTATTCCCACTGGCCACAATCTGGCTGCCCTAAAGTCTGAAGGACAGTAAACTGGCCCTTTGTTTAGACATTTGGAGATGCCTGTGCTAGTGCATATAACACTGCCCTCCCCCCAGATTAATAATACTGCTGCCCAAAGGTGTCTTTGTGCTCCTTTGACCAGAGTGGGGGCACTCTAATACAGGAGGTGTGTTACTGGCCATATCATCTGCTGAAAACAGATGGAAAAAGCCTAAAAAAAGAAAACCAGTGCTGCCACCACATCTAAAGGTTGTTAGCTGCAATATATTACATTTTTTAACATAAACCTTTTCAATAATCTACATACACCCTCTCCCGCAGTCTCATACTGCTCACATAATGTCCATAATACAGTCCATAATCCAAAATTGAAAATCCAAAAATAAAAAAAATAAAAATAAAATTAAAATTAAAAAAAAAAAAAAATTAAAAAAAAAATAATCTTCCAAATGTGTAAATGTCCAAATCTTCCCTTCAATCCAAAGGCACCTCAAAAAAATAAACTAAATATAGTGCATTATCTTTGATACAAAATTATTATAAGTGATAACATGCAACCACACTGGTGATATAGATCATACATGTGTAGTGAAGATCAATACACCATTTCACTAGTGGTCCAGTGAAACAACCACTGCAAAACGTGAAATATCACAAAACCACACTAAGTGATCAGTGAAAAATGAACAGTGAAAATTGTGCCAAAATATAGTCCCGATGCCTATGGCTGTATGAGAAAGGGATCCCATTGCGTATTCCTGAGAGGAAAGCATACTCCCTAGGAAGGTTATACCATTTGGTATAAAGAAATTCAGAATGCTTTGAAAACAGCAAGAGGGTAATTGTATACTATCCCATAAGCAGAGTGGTGGCACTTTATTTTGGCACAATTTTCACTGTTCATTTTTCACTGATCACTTAGTGTGGTTTTGTGATATTTCACGTTTTGCAGTGGTTGTTTCACTGGACCACTAGTGAAATGGTGTATTGATCTTCACTACACATGTATGATCTATATCACCAGTGTGGTTGCATGTTATCACTTATAATAATTTTGTATCAAAGATAATGCACTATATTTAGTATATTTTTTTGAGGTGCCTTTGGATTGAAGGGAAGATTTGGACATTTACACATTTGGAAGATTATTATTTTTTTTTTAATTTTTTTTTTTTAATTTTAATTTTATTTTTATTTTTTATTTTTGGATTTTCAATTTTGGAATATGGACTGTATTATGGACATTATGTGAGCAGTATGAGACTGCGGGAGAGGGTGTAAGTAGATTATTGAAAAGGTTTATGTTATTTTGCACTTTCAAGGGTGAAAGTTTGACTTTTCTGTGGGAAGTTATAGAGTTTTGATTTATTATATTACATTTTTTGTTTGGAGTTTAATACCACTTTAATTTCACATTGCACTTAACTAAGTTTTGTCAGAATGGTAACATTTTGCTATATCTTCTGCTTTTCATCCAATTTTTGAGAAAATAAAGCTCTCAATTTTGCTTAACCAGTTATATTAACCTCCCTGGCGGTATTCCTGAGTGTAGCTCGGGGTAAAGTTTCAGTACCATAAGCGGTAACCCCGAGCTACACTCTGGCTTACCATGCGGCGCTGCTCCGGGATCTGTTCTTCACCTTGTCCTGCGATCCTGCGATGTCCCTCCTGCAGTGTCCCATGTAATCTCCTCCGGCGGATGCCGGCATCTGTCATCTGGGTTCCGTTCCCTGCTAGCGTCGGGACGTACGGGGGATGGAACGGCGGGAAATTTGAAAATGACAAAAAGTGACATTCACTAAATGCACTAAAATCACATAGTAATACATTACTGTATCAAACCATTTCACATACATTTTGTCCCTAGTGCTTTGTCCTGTGCCCTGCCTGCATTTTTACTGTTCTTTCTGCCTGGAAACTGAGAAACGTCCATGGCGTCCAAAAAGCGTCCCTTTAGATCAAAAGCCATTTTAGACCAGCTAGAGAACAGCGATAGTAAATTAGAACCACTTGCAGAATTGAGTGATAATGATTTGTGGGGAAATTCGTCATCAGACACTGAAAATGATTTTGCGACTTTGCTCAGTGATGTGTGAACTTGGCGCTGTATTTCAAATTTCAGTGTTTTTGGTTTAATTATATTATTTAATTAAATTTTGTATTATTATTATTATATTATCATTTTTTATGATTATTTATTAAATTATAATTTATGATTTCGTGTTTCAAATTGTAACATACCAGGGATGTTTACTAGACAGATTTCAGAAAGTTATTCCTAAAAATGACAGGCCTACAATAAAAAAATACATATTTCCATGCAAAAAAATTTACCGCTTTGAGCACAGAAATATGAACATAATCAGACCGCTAGGGAGGTTAAATCAGTCAGATTTTATTTTCTTCCTCCTGACTGGTTGCAGTTTGCTACTGATCTTTGCACCACCTTTATGAATAAGCCCCTTGCTTCTATGTCAGTGACAGCTCAAACCTAACAAGCAAGGGGAACAAGAATGGATAGGTGATTGTTGCTTTAGGCAAGCAAGTAAGAAAGAATTGGGAACATGGCTATAGGTAGTTATAGCAGACGTTCCAAATGCTGCTTTTTGCTTATTCTTTGTTCCTTCTTTGTGTTATTTCTCTGTAGTAAAATAGATTCTCACATAACAGAGTCTACACAACTTCAGAGCTGTGAACAGACATCACCTGCGTTACTCCAGATGCAGAACCTAGCCCCTGTACTCCAGTCTCTGGGAGTAAATGAAGACGTACAATATACAGTGGCTGTAAATATAGAGACATGCGCTGAGCAGCCGCCATACCTAGGAAGTTAAAAAGTAAAGAGGGGGAAGGACGGAACAGATGCTGCTCGTGGATGGATCCCACCTGTTTTCCGATACAATGTAATTAAACATAAAAAGCATTCTCTGAGCACCAAGATTTATGCCTCCTAACTAAAACATAAGGAGATTATGTAGGAAAATGCTACGTATAAACATAACACAGATGAAAACTACAGAGTGATTTTGGGACAGCTTTACAGAAAAGGAGGAAAGAAATGGAGGGTTTGCTACACCCAACTATTTACTAGTGCAGATTAGGAAGAGAATGCTTAATCTCCATTGGTTGCTCCCTCGACCTTTGCACCAATCTTTTATACATTACTGGGCTGTTTTGTGTATGATGTCCGATTATGGAGGAAAAGCATGCTTATAAGAATGGGTCTTCTTGCCAACAGCAACCAATCAGTTTCCAGCTGTCATTTCTGCAGTTCAGAGTTTAAAGTGAACGAAGGAATTGGATTGGTAGCCAAGGATCAAAACGGTTTATTTTGAGCATGCGTTTCATACATAGGCCCCATTATGTTTTAAAATATTTACATTTTATTAATTACTATTTACTGCCTTACTTTTTCATTAAATCTTGGCCCCGTGGCCCACCTAAGTTGATATCCCCTCATCCACTGTGAAGGGCACCATGGTTATACCCTTTTAAGACTAATTCTCATTTGAGGTTCAGGGTTGTAAAACCCTGCAGTTTAGCTGCATTTTTACTGCCCCCAACCATTTCTCTCTTTAGCTTCAGATGCATATTGGCCAGGGACGGGGATGTTTTGCTTCACAGCTGAGGCAGGAATAATACTCCCTGTCAATTTTGACAGGCCCAATGCCCACCAAACTTGACCCATTCAAGGAAATGGGGTGACTCTGCAAACACCCCATGACCATTTGCAGTGCACACAGTGGCGGTGTACTAGTGTAGGATTTAAAGAGGTGGTGACGAGGCATTGTATCATCAAATGCTCTTTGCTCTCTGATACAAACATGGCCATTCTTCAGAGAGCACAAGTGTGAACAAGCACTAAGGGTGCAGGGTGGGTTGAGTGATGCTGGACATCATTCACCCCAAAAGAACGAGCACATCTTGTAGTGGAAAATTAGTATGGGGGGGGGGCAGTTTCATTACAGCCTGAGCTATATCTTTTATTTTTCTCACTCTCATTTCATGACTATGGCTAAGGCTAACAGCGAAAAGCCACTATATTTTCTGTACTCCACCTGTATCAATAAAACACTATATTTGGAAGAACAAGTTGACAATTCTTCATCTTCCTCCTGCATGTCATGCCTGGGTGTTCGGAAGACACCATGAGCTAGTGCACCGTCTGCTCACCTCCCTGGGGAATCTGTTTGGGCATTGTCTTTCTCTCTATATATCTTTTATTTTTCTCACTGCACTGCCTGGGGGTCCATATATGTAAAAAAAAACACTCAGAGTTGGGATTTATAGTGCATCTAAAGGTAACATTTTTATGTTTGTTTAATATAAAGTGATAGGGTGTTAGGTTTTTATTAACAGCTGTATCCCTGCTAGGGAGGTGCACTCTCTTTGTTTGTTCTGGTGACCAATAACACTGGGACAGAATGTGAAGAAAGTCCAAGCTATTTCAAGATCAGAAAGAAGGGAACTTTTCCAATGGGGACAATAATTCCAGTGACAATTCCCTAAGAAGGGATAGCTTTCCTTCACTTTGCAGATATTTCCTCTCACTTCATGTTATGTTTACAGGACTAAAAGGGAAATCTTTTATCACTTGTCCTCCGCCCTATAGCAGAAGTACTGCTACAGGGTGGCAGAGCTGCGCAAAATCATGTATATATACACGTGATTTGCATTTCTGGGTAGGGGGCGCGTGCACATCGTCATTGGCGGTTACATATGTCAATCAGTGGGTCCCGGCCAAAGATTCCCTGCCAGCACCCAGCTATCACTGAGTAACACTGACAGGGAAGAGACCTGTGTGTAAACAACATAAGTCTCTCCTGCCAGCAATAACATGCTGCTGTGTATTTCTCTGCACAGCAGAGAAATACACAGCAGTAGGTTTCCCTAGTAAAACAGCACACAGTGAACCCTTTGATTGCCCCAGATGTTAACACTTTCCTGCCCAGTATCATTAGTAGTGTCAGTGCTTTTTATTAGCACTGATCACTGTGCTAGTGTCAGTTGAGATGTCAGTGGCAGTCAGTTTCCCCCAGTGCCAGAAGGCCCACCTCAGTCCCGCTGTAAGTCACTGATTGGAGCCATTACTAGCATATTAAAAAAAAATGTCCAGTATATATATACCACCATTTGTAGAAGCTATAACTTTCATGTAAACCAATTAATTTACATGCACTGGGCTTTTTTTTTTTAGCAAAAGACATGTAGAAGAATACATTTTGGCCTAAAGTTATGATGAAATTTTATTTTTTAATTTTTTTTCTAGATATGTTTTATAGAAAAAAGTCAAAATATTGTTTTTTTTAAAATTGAAGGTCTTTTTTATTTATAGCGCAAAAAATAAAAAAACACACAGGTGATAAAATACCACTCAAAGAAAGCTCTATTTGTGGAAAAAAAGACATACATTTCATGTATGTACAGCATTGCATGACCGAGCAATTATCAGTTAAAGTAACCCAGCATCGTATCGCAAAGAATGGTCTGGTAGGGAAGGGGGGCAAATCCCCTGGAGGGCAAGTGGTTAAGGTAAGGTATAAAATAATATGCAAATGCAAAACTTGTAGCAGCCAATCAGATTTTAATTTAGACATGTTTTCTGATTGGTTGCTCTAGATTACTGCTGTTGGCACAACTATATTGAACTTTGTAGCACTTCACTGAATAAGCCTGTGTTTATTCCTGTAAAATTGCATTGCCATTTGTTAAAAAAGCAGTGGAAACAAAGATATTATGGTGGTTTTACATTTTAGTGAAAAATTGTTTTAATTTAGTAATGGCACCATGCCAAAATCTGTTAAACAGCTCCTTCTTCTCCGTACTAAATAGTTTATTGATCTAGTTGAAATATTTTTGTTGTTACTGTTTATTTGAATGTATAAAAGAGTGTTAAGTTCTTATTAGAATTCCCAGGCCACACTGTGGTAAAGATCCCACATTTCCACTTTGCAGTAGAGTCAATGAAGATTAACTTCCCATAAAATAGTATAATGCAGAGTAGCAGTACACTGTCCATTTGGCACTTATATTTCAAGCTATATGAACACACAGATGACGACAATTGCTCAAAGTAGTGTTTTATAATACAGTAATATGTAAAGCAGGCAGTGAGTTATTAATGTTGTAAACCCTGGCCATATCTAGAGCATGGATGGTTTTAACTATTATACATTGTATATTTAAATTAAAAAAACCTCTAAATCCGATGTTAAAGTGGACCTTTCATATCCACCAATCTCAGCACTCCAGCTATGGTGAAACTACAACTCCCATCATCCCTCTGCCTCTGCGAGTCAAGCCTGTGGCAGTCAGAGTCTTGCAATACATCATTGGACATTTGGCTCCAGAATATCTGGAATGCCAACGTTGCCTACCTGGTATAAACTATTTTTTTTGTAAGGCACAGTCAGGTACCATAGGGTGCTGGACTGTCTTTAAAACATATTCTTTGTGTCTCTCTAAGACAAGATTAGGTTCTATGCTCTCCTGGCACTAACCATCAGAGTTTGCAGCAATTTCAAGTTGGATAACAGTGGTGGTGGTTTAGTTTCATTAGCGGTGGACCACAAACTTGCCACGCACTCTGATTTTACAACCTAAAGAAGATCTACCAAAAAGTATGTAATACAAGGGCCTTTAGGATTAGATGACAACTAGATTGTGTAGGTTGGCCTCATCAAATTACTTACAGGACACAACATTTGACATGTTTCACACCCTAATCTGGTTTTGGGTCATATCTGTGGCACATAACCCCATTTTTGATTATCATGCCACCACTAGGGCTTTAGTGGTGAATAACAGCACAATTTTTTTCAAAAATAGCCTAATGTTTGGAAAGGATCCCTGTTACTGTTACTACGGTTATGTCAGCCTGCATATCTGGTATGTTGGCCTTGACTTCACAGTAAGACATGATCAAATAGGAAACACATATAAAATAAGTACAGATAAAATGGCATTCCACTAAAAAAATTATATGCTATATAACAACATAGCCATCTTAGAACCTGCTTCTGTGCCTAAACGTAAAGCGGAACTTTACCTATACTAACTTGTTAAAAAATAATGTTCTGTAGCAAGGAACATACTTTCAACATTAATAATTATGCTACCAAAATGAGTGTGTGCTGTAAATTGCCTCCAGCATTGTTCCTGTTTCTTCTTGCTGGAGGCTGCCATTTTGCTTAAGTCCAGAGCTACTGTGCAGTAGTAAATCTTTAAGCTGTCAGAAGATCAGCTTCTACTTTTTGAGACAGTGTCAAAAAATAGAAGGCAACTGAAAATGTGAAGAGCAGGGTGAGACAGTGTTTTACTGGATTTTAAACAGTATAGGCACTTATTTTTAATGTTTTATATAGTGTGACATGGCTTAGTTAGCTCTCATGGTAGAAGCATTATTTTAGTGAGTCTATGACAGATGGGAACTATTTTTCAATTACAATACCTCTCCTGGATACTGGGCTCTCTAGCCTTTAGACACAGCACCTTACTGTAAGGCCCACCTATACCATGGATGGTGGTTCTCCTGACACTGATAGGAGCTGACCTGACTCCTAAAACTGAGACCTCTGTCTCCTGGCTTCCGACTGGGCCCTTTGACCCCTCAATGAGACCTTCCATTTCCCCCAGTGGGAACTGTCTCCTACTGGGAGCCCTGAACTATCCTCAGACCTGAGCATATATCAACACCTCACAGCTGTGTACTCAGAAAGGTTGCAGGTGTCTAGAAAAACCCAAAAACAAGATTGGGTGTTCCGATCCAGAGCTGCAGAATACAGAGAGAGCCAAGTCCACAGCTTTCTCTGCCCGGAAACACTAGTCTGGAACATTGCATTCACCCTAAATTCAAATCCTGCATCACATTTTCCTATCTTCTCACAGTGACAGAGTCTTCTCCTGTCACAATAGATATACCTGCAAACAGGGCCAGTCTTTAAAGCTGAACTCCAGGAATCCAGGCTGCACCCACACTGCAAGGGTTAACTGCTTGTTTAAGTCTAGGAGCATTGAAAAGTAGATTTACTTACCTAATCCTCTGCCTCTGTGTGCTGATAGACCAGTCCCTGCACCATCTTCTCCTCCATGCTGTGGTGGTCTAAGGTCCTGATGTCATCAAGACCATTGCAGAGTCCATAGCTCTGTATTCGACCTGAAGACGTCAAGGGAAAGTCCATTGCTGGAGCATGGGGAATCACCATCTGCAGGGGTAGTGGAGGTTTGGGTAATTAGTGCTTTTACTCCCCCCTAAACTAAATGAGTAATTAAGAATTTTCAGGTTTCACAGAGCTGGTCTTTTAAAGCTGAAGTTTAATCTTCTTATATTTTGCCTTTTCAGCTCCCCCCTCATTAACATATGAAATTATTAAATACATAATTTTCCATTTTGTTTGCTTACCTTAATTTAGATGTGTGACATTATAACTAGTTCTCTTTGTTTGCTTCTCTATGCGATTTATGACTGGTGAGATGAGCCATCAAGTTGCTGTACTAATTTCCTGAAAACATGGAACTCTGGTAACACCACATGTGATGCTGAGACTTTATGACTGAAAGAACTGAAATCCAATTAACATAGGGTGGGCCAGAAACAGTAAGGCTAGAGTGGAAAGGGCTACATGATACTGGACTTCCTCAGGCAAAGAAATGATCTGGGCTCCCTGTCTTGCTGCAGTTTCTATTGCACACTGCGAGAAGCTCACATTGTGCAATGAAATCAATGGAAGGAATGTTTTTGTACAAGAGAGGAGCCTGTATAATTGCGCATGAATGGGTTTTGAAAGGGAACACAGCTTGACTTCACTGGCTTAGTGGACACTGACTTTGCAAAGCCAACCCCTATATTTATATAGTCCTTACTATAGAGAACATCCAGCTTTGCCCTTTCTCTGCAATACAAAGTACATAATAATTCATAGAAGACAAGTATAGAGTAAAATAAACAAGTATAACCCTCTCTTTGCATTGCTCAAACCCAGCATGCCTATTTTATAGTCAGTAACTCTAGAGCACCAAAACTAATTAATGTAATAATTTTTGTTAGTGACTTTTAGCAGGGTTCTAAAACTTGGTTAAAACTGACTTGACCTCGGCTTTCTATGGACGCCTTCATTTTCTTCATTTTATTGTTAACTTACAAAGCATTTTATTAGGTTTAGTAATTATAGTTCATAATTACATTATGTTAAATAAAAATGCACATTTAGAGGTCTAGTTTGCTAGTTCGCTGCGCAGCACAGAGAGAAGTCTTTTTCTTCGCTTTCACATTAAAATATATACTACTCAGAAATGATACCCTCCCTCGGGGAAAAACACAGAAAACCAGCCAATTAACCAGGCATACTTTCTGCAAATGCATGTTGTTATCAAACATTTGGAACAGAAAGGAACACATTTTTCAAATGACTGTGCATTAGCACAAATTATTTGGGATTCTACCTAAAAATGTGTTATATTCAAAGTTGTGATTGAGCATTAGAAAGGGAGAAGTTTGTGTGAATTTACTGGATATGTGCATGCAAAATGCATTAATAGTTAGGCACTAATACTCTGAATTAAGTGATAATTTTCTTCATGTTTTAGTGCGGTTCTGTTTGTAAAAAATGTTGCTAGCAGTGTTCTAAGCATTGCTTTTCTCGAAAATGCATGCTACATACAAGCAAACAATACATTACGGTATTGCTAAATATGCCAAAAAAAAGGCAGGCAGAGGGCAAAGGGCTCTGTAAATGAGGTAAAGATTAATTTGCAAAGAATACCCAATCACATGCAAGGAAATAAAAAAAAAACAGCATTTGTTTCTGGCACATGATTGGATGATGGAAATCATCAGAGCTTCTGCTTATTTACAAAGCTTTGGAACAACTGCGCTTGCAAAGTGCAAAGTCTATTCACCTTTAGTAAATCAACCCCTACATCTCCTGAGACTAACAGTCAGAAGCAGCAGTGCCTGAGATCTCACACTGAAGATATACAACTATTAGGCTGTAGATAGAGCAATCCCTAGACACACTCATGTACCAGAAAGCGCACTGCTATTTTTAGGGAGGAAACCAGGACAAAAAGTACATTTTTAAGGTACTGATTAGGCAAATTTTACATTTCTAGATGTTCCCTATAACATTTTTTTAGTTAAAGTACACTTTAAAACTGAACGTTAAGCATTATTTGTATTGCATAATGACAGCACATTGGTGTAGCTTGGAACAATATAAAAATGGGGCCAGTGGGGATGCAGAAAATCACTGTAGTAGTCAGCAATACTAAAGTGATAGCTGCGATCTTTGGGGTCCTGCTTGGGTTCTGTGTGAGTGGCTTCCCCTCTGCATACTAACTACAGGGATCACTTGGCACTTCAGCCATTCATAATGCAAGGCTTTTTCTGATTGGATGAGTTTGAATGTAGGGGGCTGTGATGTCACAATCTCTATTTTTTTCAATCAGACAATACATTGTATTCACTGAAAAATTCAAGGTGTTCTATGAATGGTTGAGTGTCGAGTCAGAGACCTCCTGCGGTCAACGTGTAGATGAGAAGCTGCACACACAGAACACAAGCAGGACCTGAAATATAAAGGCTTTCTCTGTAGTAGCACCCACTGCTACAGTGATTTACAACTTCCACAGTAGGCCATCAAATATGAGATATGCATCCTTACATCATGCCATGTAGGTATGCAATACAAATAATAATCCAGGCAGTCAGGCTGAGGAAGAAGCAATACAGCTTCAAAACATGTTCTGGAGTACTCCAGTGCTGCCAGTGACCTAGGGTGAAGGAGGTTCCACCAGATGGTTCCACCTCTGAGTTTAAGCCCGCTTCAGCAGCTTCTTCTATCAATGACAGCGGCTCCATTTGCCATTCAAGAGTTTGATTCCATTCCCATGTCAATGGCTAAGGTTCGCGGACACTTTGCTGATATTGTGCCTCGAACTTAGGCTGATCCGTCCATATAGTGGCACCTTTGTGAGTGTTATTTTCGCTTTAATAAATACTTTACCAATTTACATGCTACACTATGAAGTTTTGTGCCTTGCAGTTTGTAATACAAATAATTCCTGGAGTTCAGCTTTAAATGTGTTTTTATAAAGAATACACCAGGAAATCAGTCAGTTCCTAGTAAAGTAGTGGTGAAAACAGTCCTGATGAGTTTACTGAATCATTTTCTGCGTAGCAATTTGTCAAAGTCTGTCTAACTGGGGGTGTGGCGGGGATGTGTCCCTTGTACTTTGTACAAAAAGATGCCCCTCGGTTTCGTCTTATAAAGTTGGGAGGTATGTACTAACTAGCACTTTTCTTCTTCTTGATTTTTTTTTTGAGAGCTGTACTGGTATCAAGAGTTCTGTCAGTTCAAATTTGCTTCTATTCCTGAAAAAGTGTCTGTAGAAACAGAACTCTGTATAAGAGTTACATCAAACACGGCATTACATGCCTCCCTTTAGGCTAGCTCAGTTCTGGCTGGCACAGATGAACAGGGAGCACGCTTTTACAAAGAGATGTCCCAGATGCCTAATTCTGCTGCTGTTCTCAGTTCAGGGGTGGGGACATCTCTGTAGTTTACATGTTCCAACCACCTGCCAAGGCTACCTGCTGATGCCACTACTTTGAGCTCTGCAGTCTGTTCATGCTGCTTCCATATCAGTCTGTGCATCTGCTTCCTTGCTATGTGCTCTATGAGATGACTGCCACTTTGAATGCTGCTGTGTGTTGAACGGGATTACCTGTCAAGACTAGACCTTTGTTAAAGTAGACCTGCCATTACAATTTCCACTTCACAGGATCAAAAAGGCATATGCCAGCATTGCCCAAGGATTTTTGTAAGCATGAAAAAAACACACACTGTTCCTGAACTCCCTCAAGTGTTCTAAAACCTAGGAAAAGATAATTTGATCCCTATAAGGATCATTGTGAGTGTTTTACATCATTAGAGACTGCATAGAGTCTATACTTTTTTAAAAAGGCTTAGGCTTCATTTTCGTTTGCAGCTAGGGGGTGGTAAAACCAGATGGCTAATTCACACTATTGCCCCTCACTGCTCACTTGAACCTGAACATACACATGCGCAGTGCAGCACAGTGGCAAAATGGTTCGGACTTCAGCCTGGCAGTACTAGGGTCATTGATTCAAATCCCAACCACAGCACCACCTGCCTTGAGTTTGTATGTTCTCCCTGTGCCTGCGTGGGTTTCCTCTGGGTACTCCAATTTCCTCCCACACTCCAAAGACATGCTGATAGGGTAATTGAATCCTGTCTAAGGTGTCCGTTTATGAACCAGCGGTAAATGTTCGCTGCTCAGTTCTCCGGCATTCTCGGAGAACACAGTTCTCCTGTGAATGCCTTTTATGAAGCAGTTCTCCGAACGAAGGGTGAACGGTCTCCAAACGCTAGAAAATGGTCTAAAAACCCTGGAAAACGGCTCATTTTACTATAATCTCGTGAGATTACAGTAAAAGATCAGTTTACTAAGCAGAGGTAAATGATCGCTGCTCAGTTCTCCGGCATTCTCGGAGAACACAGTTCTCCTGTGAATGCCTTTTATGAAGCAGTGTAGATCAGTTCTCCAAACGAAGGGAGAACGGTCTGCAAACGCTGGAAAACGGCTGATTTTACTATAATCTCGCGGGATTACAGTAAAAGATCAGTTTACTAAGCAGAGGTAAATTATCTCTGCTTAGTTAGCGGTCCCTCCAATTCTCCAGCTCTGGGCTGGAGAATCTGGAGGGAGAACACAGATCTCCAGTGAAGGGCTGAACATGTTCTCTGCTGATCTCCTGAGTGTCCTAAACTGTGAATGACCAGAGAATAGCTGTGATCCTTGAATCGCAGCTATTCTCTGTGTCATATACGGACACCTAAATTGGCCCTAGTATGTGTATGTATGAATGTAAGTTAGGGACCTTAGATTTTATACCCCTTGAGAGTTAGGGACTGAATATACAATATATATAAAGAGCTGCATAAATCGACAGCACTGTATAAGTACCTGTAATAAAATACTAATGAATAATAAAAAAATAAACAGCAAGTCCCATTTGTTGGGCATTGCTGCAGCCAAACATGAGCAATTCAAGTCTTTGGGGCCACACTGCAACCACCCCACAACTGCATGGTAAACTGCAACAGTATTTACAGGGTTAAATCAAGCAGTCAGGAAGTGACATAACACCACCTATCAACTGACTTCTGAAAAGCAATCCAATGCATATCACTCTTTGGAGGGCACTGCACGTGTGAATGAGCACATGTGAACCATACTCTAATACTAAGCAGGAATCAGAGCAGGCATATGCACAATAAATTGGCTACTCTCCTGTACGTATCGTATATTGGTACAAAATATTTGCAGAAACACATTTTTTAAGACTTTTATATGCATTAATTTAATTATAATATGCAGATCTTCACAAGCATATAAAAATATTCAAAAATTTATAGTTGTTCTTCCGTTTTATCAGTCAGCAGAAATAGGTACTGTCATACTTTCATTAACGCTATACGATTTATATGACCATGTGGCTGTATATTGGATTTGTAACAGTATGGAAATGTAAGAACAGGCTAAATTCATGCAGAACTAAAGATAAAAAGTTTATTAATCATCACCCCTAGCATTGCTGCAGTAAGCCTATAAAAATTCTGTCTTGCACATGCTAATAGAAATATTAACAGAAAAACCTGAGGCAGTTTGCTTTTTAAAGTGTCCTTACACTGGGGCAAGAGAAAAAGAGACCTTGCCGCAGAGAAAATGCGTGATTTAATGGCTGCATAATGAGAAGGCTAAAGGTATATACTGTACAGGCTGACCCCTGCCTGGTGCAGTGGAGAACAATACAGGAGATGGGAGTGACATTTTACTAGCATGCCAAAACTCTGGGTGATTAAAAATGTAACTTTATTTACTGTTACCGCAGAGCCATCCAAATAATGTGGACAGTGACACAAATAATTCTCTTTTGCCTCACTATACCTATACAAACAATTTCTCTTCTAGGAAAAGAGTGTTGTATTGTCACTATAGGGTTTTTTGATTATTTTGGCCCACTTCACTATATTGTTAACCCCTAACACAAATATGCGGCTTCACAGAACTGGGCTTTTTTCCGTGGGGCCGCATATTTGCGCACCTGTCTTTGTGCTGGGAGCGCGCCGCACACGTGCTCCCAGCACAAAGGCTGTGGTGTTACTGAGAGCCCCGGGTCCCGTTCTAATGATCGGGACCCAGGACTCCTGATTCCGGGTCACATGATCACTGTGATAGCCTCTGATTGGCAATCTCAGTGATCAGTCACTGTACAGCCCGGCCCCCTTGTTTTTTCTCTCTCTATGAATGGAGGAGAGAGATACATTGTATCTCTCTAACTCCTGGCATAGAGGGAAAAAAATGTTTGTAAAAAAAAAATTAATTAATTAATTAATTAAAAAAAATAAAAATTAAAGAAAAAATACCTAGATCAAGGTTTGATCTAGTCCAGTGCCAGGGTTAGCATTTGGGTCAAGGTCAGGGTCAAAGGTAAAGGTCAAAAGATCAGGGTCAAAGGTCAGGATTTAAAAAAATATGGTGTTAGTGGCAATGTCAGTATCAGTGTCAGTGTGTTTTAGGTCAAAAAAAGACAAAAACTAAATTTGCACTATTATTTCTGGGCTGTACTACGGGTAAAAACAACAAATAACATACACATATATGATATCAATGCGATCATCAAGAGCTGTAGAATTTATTTTGGGTTGATTTTTGGTGGTAGGTTATGGTAGTAATAAGAAACACATAGCTAAATTTAAAAAAATGTTTTTTTTTACTATTTTGGGCCAGTTTTTCTTTGATAATATAAAAAATCAGGAGATATCCATTAACATTTACCTGCCCAATTTGTCCTGAAAAAAACAAGGTATAATTCACCTGGATGTATGAAGTAGTTGTGATGATATGTACAGTTTTACTAACACTTGTCAACGTTGCAAAATTTTGCTTAGGCATTTAGATTTGTTTTACCCTTAGGACTGTATTCTGCAGCAAATGCCCTTGCAGAGTGAAACCGTATTGCAAAGTGCACAGTCTATTTGCCTTTAGTAAATCAACCCCATTACATATTATCAGCTAGACATGTGCAGAATAAAAAAATTGTTTTGTTTCGTATTGTATCGATGCATTAACCTCCCTGGCGGTCTAACTAATCAATATTTTTCGAATGTCACGTGCAATGAAATTAAAAAAAAAACAGCAGTTTTGCTTGCACTTAATTGAATGATGGATGTCAGAGGAGTATCCCAAGATTTACTATATTCTGCAGCAAATGCCCTTGCAGAGTGCAACCGCATTTGCAAGGTGCACAGTCTATTTGCCTTTAGTAAATCAACCCCATTGCATATTATCAGCTAGACATGTGCAGAATGAAAAAAATGTAGTTTCATATTGTATCGATACATTAACCTCCCTGGTGGTCTAATGCAGGCCATAGATGGGGAGAAAAACTGCAGATTTTTCTTTTAAAAAACGAAAAATCGGTTGTTCAAGTGGCCGACGTTACCATCAATGGTAAAAAAAATCGGCCGATTTTCTACCCGTCTAGAGCCGGCAAAAAGTGTCCCTGCAGAGAGCTCTGCTATTTCTTTGACAGTTCTCTGACAGTTCCTTGACATTTATAGAAGTTGCAACAATGTATCTATTTGTTTCCATTTAGGATACAAATGTTTTTATTCGGAAACAAATAGATACAATGTTTCAACCGCTGTAAATGTCAAGGAACTGTCAGAGAACTGTCAGAAATAGCAGAGCTCTCTGCAGAGACACTTTTTGCTGGACTGGAATTCTTCTTATTTTCATCCTACTTCTTCTTCTTCTTCTTCATCCTCATCCTCATCCTCTTCTTCTTCTTATTCTTCTTCATCCTCATCCTCATCCTCTTCTTCTTCTTCTTCTTCTTCTTCATCATCATCCTCTTCTTCATCCTCATCCTCTTCTTCTTCTTCATCATCATCCTCTTCTTCATCCTCATCCTCTTCTTCTTCTTCATCATCCTCATCCTCTTCTTCTTCTTCTTCTTCATCCTCATCCTCTTCTTCTTCATCATCCTCATCCTCTTCTTCTTCTGCATCCTCATCCTATTCTTCTTCTTCATCCTCATCCTCTTCTTCTTCATCATCATCCTCATCCTCTTCCTCTTCTTCATCCTCATCCTCTTCTTCTTCTTCTTCTTCTTCATCCTCATCCTCTTCTTCATCATCATCATCCTCATCCTCTTCTTCTTCATCCTCATCCTCTTCTTCATCTTCTTCTTCTTCATCCTCATCCTCTTCTTCTTCCTCATCCTCTTCTTCTTCCTCATCCTCATCCTCTTCTTCTTCATCATCCTCATCCTCTTCTTCATCATCATCCTCATCCTCTTCTTCTTCTTCTTCATCCTCATCCTCTTCTTCTTCTTCTTCATCCTCATCCTCTTCTTCTTCTTCATCCTCATCCTCTTCTTCTTCATCCTCTTCTTCTTCCTCTTCTTCTTCTTCATCCTCTTCTTCATCGTCTTCCTCTTCTTCTTTTTCTTCTTTTTGTCTTCCTCTTGCAGGTCACTGCTCATGCGCAGATTTTTGATCGGTAAAAAATCGGCCGATTTGCCCACTAATTGCCGCGAAAATCAGCCGATCGGCAAAATCGGCCGATTTTTTTCCAACTTTACCGAAAAAAAAAAACGGCCGAAAAACGGCCGACTAAATCGCCCACTAACGATCCGAAAATCGGCCGATTTTATTTTCGGCCGAAAAATCGGCCGATTTTCGACCCATCTATGGCCTGCATTACTAATCAATATTTTCAAATGTCAAAGCGGTACATTGTTTTTCATGGAAATATGTTTTTTTATATTGTAGGCCTGTAATTCTAAGGAATAACTCACTTAAATCTGCCCAAACAAGAGTCTAGTAAACATCCTGGGTATGATAAAGTTTGAAACACAAAATCATAAATTATAATATAATAAATAATTATAAAAAAAAATAATATAACAACAATAAATTTAATTCAATAATGTAATCAAACCAAAACACTGAAATTTGAAATAAAGTGCCAAGTTCGCACACTGCTGAGCAAAGTCGCAAAAATGTTTTCAGTGTCTAATGACAATTTTCCCCCACGAATCGATCTGCAAGTGGCTCTAATTTACTATCGCTGTTTTCTAGCTGGACTCTTTTTGGATGCAGTGGACGTTTCCCAGTTTTCCAGGCAGAAAGAACGGTAAAAGTGTAGGCAGGGCACAGGACAAAGCACTCAGGACAAAATGTATGTGAAATGGTTTGATGCAGTAATGTAATCCTAAGAGATTACAGTGTATTGTGTATATGTAAAATATTTACTTTTTTTAATCTCCTGCCGGTTCTGCCCCTCGTACATCCCAACACTCGCAGGGAACGGAACCCAGAAGACGGATGCCAGAATCGTCCGGCGGACATGGCCGGGGGACACAGCGGGTGGGACAAGGTAAGGCTCAAGGGATTGCTGCAGTGTAATCCCGAGCGTTGCTTGGGGTACTTTTTCTGGAACTGAAATTAACCCCGAGCCACACTCAGGATTACCGCCAGGAAGGTAAAGTTACTAATTTCATTTAGTTGCATTCGTAACATTTCAAATTTGTTTTCAAATTCCATTTATTTTAATTTGTTTAATATTTTATTTGAATTTGACTCAAATGTAGATCATTTGTTTATTCAGACAAAATTTTGTTTCATTATTCCATATTTGTTTAAATTCAGAAATATTGTAAGTCAGAAATTTGAATTCATCCGAATCTCTGAATAACGAAAATTTTGTCCAAATTTTGATTCAGAACGAAACGAACTGCACATACCTATTATCATCTTTTTAGTATTATGCACTTTTTTTAAAGTAGTAATGATATTGTTTCCAGAGTAACACTGGGCTAGGTGGGACCCACCAATACATCAAGTTATGAAGGCTATGTAGGATCCAATTCCATGCATGCAGATTCGCCATTTTCAGTATTGTTCAACAAAATGTGTTACATTTCCAGTGCTGATTCTAAAGTATTATAAAGTTGCATATAACACCCTCCTCAAGCTCCCTGCTGCTCCTATCACCCATCAGGAAGGAGAGGAAGACACAAATAAACTCTTAGTTGTGACCTTGAGCTTACGCAGGGCAAATAACTCTCTCAACACCCCATAGGACAATGTTGAGTGCCCCCCCACTGAGCACCAACACTATTATGTGGGATGGAGGATAGTGAATGACATAGGTATTTATGGGTAGAAAGGGAAGGTGAATATTATAAAGTAGTAGCAGTTAAGTGGAACTGTTGCTTTTTCTGGCACAGTTGACAGGTTCAGTTTAATGTTTAAAAGACCAGCATTTCCATATGGGGAGGAGAAATGCTCAGAAGAGGAAGCTTCCTCGTTTGTGTCAAGGTCTACCTGTGCCAAAGCAGTTCTGAATCTTTCATATTCCATAAATGTTTGGCCACTATTTTGAGTCTGTGAGCACCTAACTTTGGCATATATCCTTAATTAGGCTATGTTTGCATAATTACCAAAAGCAAGCACTGAACACTTACCACCAGCTATTGGTTTCCTGGACCTAAATGGTGTGTTGAATTGAAATGTTCATTGACAGCCCAGCTGCTTGGAAATTTAGAGCATGGGTGTGAGCAAAAGCTCATATGTACTACGACCTTGAGATGAAAACCAGTTGCGCAGCTGGAATTAGGTTTGCCTGGACAGCCTTTATTTCCATTGGAACCATTAAAAAGTAACTACAGAGATAGGTATTTGTTTAATAAAAAATCACTCCACTCCAGTTTGCAAGCCAAACTGAGGTGTATTCTATTTCACAAAAATAATCACAATAAAACAATTTCTGAGATTATGAACCTGACCTAGTCTGTCACTTTTCTGATTTACTTAGTATTTTGCCTTTCACAGGAAGCAATTGACCTGTCCATGTTAGCGACAGTACCATAGCAGACGGTAAAAGAACAAGACTGCGCCAAGGTTTTCCTGGAAGAAAAGGTTAGAATGTCCGGGGCTACAAGAGATGTATAGTCTGAGAAGCACATTTTTACCTAATCAATCAACGGGAAAGACTGGTGACAATAGACTGTCCAGAATTAATCTTCACTATCATCATTCACAAAGGACAGCTGTCTGTCTCTAACTGGATCACCAGCCAAGATAGGAAATAATTCAGTGCTGTACAGCTGCAGTGCGTACTTCTTTCCCTTTGAGTATAAGCATAGAGCTGCAATATATACAGTATGCAAAAATATGATCCATATCTATCTAGTAATCTGGGAAAATAATAGATTAAAAGCACAAGTCAAGTGCTAAAGTGAGAAGGGAATCCAGATACATTTCTGAAACCTAGTACAATATAAAAAGGAGATTTTTATACAGTATATTTGTTACATATGTCTTTACACTGATAGTGTTTAGTGTGGCTTTATGGACTAATAAAATGTTTTCAATTCCCCATGGAAAAACTAAATAGCTATGTTATACAATTGCTTAAGATCTATTTTTTCCTAATCATCTATACTTAACCTTTTTTTGAGTCAAGGACTCCTTTAAGAATCCTATGAAAGCTATGGACCCCTTCCCCAGAAATATTCACATAAACACAGATTTGCATGTAATGAATATAATGTACCTTATTATATTGAAATTTTATTGTCTCATACACAAAGTTTGAAAAAAGTAACCAATCTTACCAAAATTAATTTCTTTCATGCAAATATAAATGGCCACTCATTACAAAAATTAAATGCAATGTGTGCAAATTAAACAAAAGTATTTATTCTGCTCAAAACTACTACTATTAATATTAGTACTAATGGTAACTACCATATTGTCTATACCATTACTTTTACTACTACTCTCTCTCTCTCTTTTTGTCTGACCCTCACGGACTCCCTGAAACCCATCCATGGACCACTTAGTGGTCTATGGACCCCAGGCTATGAATCCCTGCCCTAATTTGAGCCTTAAATAAACCTTAACACTTAGAACCCCCACAAACACTTTAAAATGATCCTGTACCATAAGGGCGTATGCTGAACTCCATGTATGACCTTAATAGCATACTTACATTAGTCCAACTTGGATCAATGTAAGTGTGCATATTTCATACCTGAGGGGCCACTGTGGAAGATGACCATCATTGTAGTATTCAATGATGCTAGTACAGTGAAATCCACATTATTTTGGGAGAAACTGCTTAGAGCAGCTTGGAGAGTGTTAACGCTGAACCCCGGCTGTGGTTTTAATTGTGTACTTGCATTGGTCCAGCTTGGACCAATGTAAATATGCATATTATACCTGAAGGATCTCAGTGGAAACTGACAATCACTGGAGTAGTCGCTGCAGTCTTTTGCTTCCAATGCAGAGCAGCTGTCCCATTGCATGCTGACCCCAAGGGGTCACTTATTCAGCACTGTCATCATTCACATAACTATTTTTTTTCAATGAATACAAGGTATTCTCTGATTTTATAAGGCAGAGGTCATGATGTCACTGACCCTCCTCTCTACCTTGTCCAATCAGAGAAAACCTTGTATTCATAAAAAAAATACCAGGTGTTCTGTGAATGGTAGCAGTGCCAATCGTGTCACCCTCAGTATATAGTGGGGCAGCTACTCAGCACAGGACCCAGAAGATCATGGCTATCACTTTAGTAGTACCAACTACGCCAGTAATTGTCAGCTTCCACTGCTGTCCCTCATGTATGAGATATGCATACTTATCGTGGTCCAAGCTGTAGCAATGTATATATGCAATACAGATTATACCTGCAGTTAAGCTTTAACCTTCTCTAATCCTACCAAGCCCCACTCATCCTATTGTGTGCTGTCTGTGTCTGCTGGGCAGATTCACTGTCTATATTTATAACATATAGCACTACATAAAGAGCAGTAATGTGCTCTTTAACCCTCTTTAATCATAACATAACATTTAAAGTGTATGTATAGCTGAAATGTTTTTTATAGAGTAGGGAAGGGTTTGTTAGGTTTGGAGAGGGTTAAAGCTGAACTCCAGGTATAATGTTCTTTCTAAGCATATTCATTTTCTTTATTTGTAACATATAGCACAATGAAAAGAGCATTAACGTAAAAATAATACATAGCAACCAATTAGTGATCAATTAGGAATCACAAGTTGTGAGTCCTGTATCCAAAGGTAAGGATCATCAGAGATCATCTGACCTATGGTCTATGCTTGTAGCTCTTTGAAAGTCACTGGAAGGAGTTTAGAACACCATTTTCTCTAGGAATGGTGAACATGTTAGAGTTTCTGTAAATCTTTATTTATTCTTGCCTGCAAGCCTGTTAACATTGCACTGAGGTAATATTTGGGAATGTGTAATTTTTAAAGAATACATTAGCAAACGAACACATAAACCTAACAAAACACCTACCTAAATACTTCAATGTCACAGCTTCATAGTCACCTTCAATTCTGTCTCAGACTAAAAGCCATCATTAATCATTCAGAAGGTGCATACAATGTTTTATTATTTGAAAAGCAAGAACTTAACCATAAGTTAAAATCTTTTCAAACTTAAAAGGGCACTCTCTATTCTCAAAGCATAAAATGGCAGGGAAGCATTTACCAAAGCCATTAACTCCAACATTGTAAGATAAACTGACAGCTTCAATTTAAAACACAAATTGGCCAGCAATTCATGACCACAAATGGAAATAAATAAAGAAAAATCCCCAAAAGAATAGCCTAAATGAAATACACCCTCTTCCCTGCAATAAATTCCCTATAAAGCAAAGGTGTTGAAAATAAATATGATAGGAGGTTTATAATCCCCAAAAGGTTTTTGGGCTCATAAACCTCTTATCATGAACATACCAGAATCCTGAGACTGCAGACCGTAGAATTGTCTGGATCACCCCACCGAGCATCAAGAGCGACCTTACTCTGCACAGGGACAGACATATTCCCTTCAGGCTTTCACTCCAGGTTGTCTGATCCCCCATTAGGGAGCTCAGCAACCTCACAGATGTGAGTATACCATTGCAATTTACCTTTTCATTGTTTATTTTATCCAATTATCTGTCAAACTACTACACCATAAGGAGGCTCTCCCGCAGCCTCTGTCTCTTTTTTCCCTTTTTCTCCATATCTTTGGAGGTACCCCAGATGTACATATTGAAAATAAATAGCATGGCTTAATGTGATAACATAGAGAGATGCCATAAAAGATATTACAGTACCAAGCAATGAGCTTACACAACACTTTATGTAGCATTACTTTTTCTATAAGGGCATTTGGAAAAGTCACCTACTGTGGTTCCTACCAAGGAATTAGTCATCTCAGTAAACACTTGTCTGAGGAGCCTGCAATAGAAGATGCCATTGTATGACATACATGCTATATACTAATTCCAGGGCCTCAAAGTGCCAGTTCAGCATCACATTAAGTGGGGTGATTGCCTTGGAAAGCATATGCAGCCTGAAGGCCAATGTGTTGGCTTCCATGAGAAGTTTTTAAGGCAAAATTTTGTTTGGTAAATTTATTTTTTGTAGCATAAACCTCACATTTATAACTATACTAATGGGTTAAAAATAGATATATTATGAGAAATTCAAAGGATCAAAAGTATTTAGTATGATATGCAGGCATTTTCCAAGATGTCAGAAAAAAACTGCCACTGATTGTTACTCATTTTCTTCATTGAAAGAACAACCCTATTAGTTGGGGAGCAAAGTCACATTTGGTCCCAAGGAAAGTGATTCCAATGAAAACTGGAAGAGTTTACTTTGTTGCTGTATTCAATGAGCGATCTGTCTATCTATTGCCACCTAAACTCAGTCATTAAATTTGGTAGCTTCATTATTCGGTGGAAGGAACAATGCATAATTTGGCTTCTCTGCACAGTCATCAAAAAAAAAAGAAAAAGAAAAACACATTTCCAAAATGACTGCCAAGTGCTACGAAGCAATACCAGATACTGTTACATCCTCTCCACCCGGTGGCTTGTGGAGTAATGCTTTCTGGAAGATGCAGAGGTGCCTGCATATTGCTAAGGTGTGTATTGAGACAAGGCCAGAACTCCCATAATCCTTAGGGCTCTACAGGCAGCTACTGGCAAGCGGGAACTCACTAGTTATTCATTAAATTCCCCTAAATTTGAAGATTTTCTTTTGCATAAAGTGGCTGGGTGAGCCAGCCGTAATCTCATTAAAAAGCCAAGCAGGGTGGCTATAATTCAGCTGGCTGTTCCCACTGCATTCACTGTCACACTGACCCCTATGACCTGGACTGTCTTCAGCTATGCGGCTGATATCTTACACAAATTCCGGAAAGCCATTAAAGAAAATCTCAGTCGCATATATTATAGTCTGGGAGCTGTAGCCAACCCATCGCTTTCTTGGCACCAGAGGCACACTGGGAAGGGATAAGGGTGCTACAGCTCTCTGCTACACTTGGCGGTGGAAGTGCCAATGTACAAATATAATTCATTCCGAGCCCGCAGTGTGAGAAAGCATCAGCAGAACAGCAAGGATTGCTAGCAAAATGAATTTGAAACAATGTAGCACATTTCAGAATATCTATAACCTCCTAATGCATGGACACATAAGAGCTTATATAATGAGGATGTGTAATTACTATGCCATAACTAGTTTCAGATTCTTAGAATATGTATTAGGGAAAATGTCCTATGTATGAGGGATTGGTTAATCAATTTAACTAATTCTCACAACATATTAACTGCAATGCACAGATTACAGGGGAATAGGAGGTAGACATATAACAAAATACATCCAGATTTTGATAAAGGAATCATAAATTATATGGAAAACAGTACTAGTGTAGAAAACCCAGGAGTATTTTAAAATGTACGATATATAAATACAGTATATAAATATAGTCACAGACGCAAATAACGTAAATGGAAACATGTTAAGAATAGTGTAATTGGATTTCTTTTTTCTTAAATAAATATTGTTGAAATGATTCATATAACAATATGTGTCTAATATCTACAAGCCTGTAAGTCTCATTCACTGTAAAATACTTCTTTACCTCTCTTGCTGTAAAGTGTTATGGATACAATCTAGCAGGATGATTGAATCAGAAAAAGGGCTGATTCATCACATTTCGAGACTCTTAAATATCTACATGTAGATTTGTCTGATCTGCAGAGAATCACGCAATTTAGGAGAACAGACAATCATGAATTACAAATGTTTGATTCTCCACAGGCTAGACAAGCTGCATGCATATGCTTAGGAGAATCAAAACCTTTGCAATACTTTTTTTGCCAATTCACTTTGCTATCAAACCAAACCCCTTATTACCAAAGAAACTATCTTCAGATGTACTGTGTAACCAAAAGAGTAAATAAGTCACTTTGTTCTCATTCATCAAATGAGGAGAGTGGAGTTTTTTGTACATTGTAACTATCTGTATATAGTTTTTATTTACTCATTAATTGTTAAGCAATTTTAATTTATGGATTTAAAGCCCATCTCCAGGACTTCGGATCCCCTCCTTATGCTTTTGCCCCTTCTGGCACTTTGAAACAACCGCAGACCCTTTAAACAAAATCCATATAATACATTATTGTTATACTGTCCTCAACCAATTGCATGACATCACAGGTCCTCTTCAACCCCGTGGGGGATGGATATTGAATGTTTCAGAAAGTGGCACCATGTAATGATGTAGCACTACTCTCTACAGCAATCATCTGTGAGTCCAGGGACTGGGGGTAGGCCTTGGGCTCAGAGAAAATGGGTTGAATGATGCTAAGAGTCACAAAACTCAGAACAATTGACTATGGCATATCTAAACGTACGAGCACTGTAGGGGGACAGCCTAGGGGAAGTTCTGTAGCTGGAACTGTGTTTTGTTCTTTTTACAAAGTTAGTGTTGGTTAATAATTCTAATGCTTTTCCAAAACTGCACTTGGATTTTAAAATGATATGCAACCCCCACAAAAATGTAATGTATTGCAGCTTACCAGTCCTTAGATAGGTTTCTTTTTAGTTTTTTAGGTTTTTTTTCCTTTTCTTTCTTCTGTTGATCTGGTCAGTAACACACTTCCTGGCATAGGGTGTCTCCACTCCGGATAGAGGAGCACTGGATACACCTTATTAATCTGGGGGAGTGGAGTGTAAGATACACTAGCACCTTTTGATGGACTTAAACAAAAAATTACAGTTGAACTCTAGGTAACACTTTTTAGGCAATTACAGAAACAGTTTTTGTCCCTTTTGGGATGAAGGTTTTACATATTATAATAAAAGTTGACCATTGTAAACACCATGTTAAATGGTTGGTCTGTTAAAGGAAGTTGCAATTAACAGACTTACTGGCCAGATCACCAGTCTTAAAAGTAAAGGAAAAATCCTAAAAAAAGAAAACACCACATATAAAAACTAGTAAGCTGCAACATACTTTTTGGTTTTAGTTTAAATACCATTTTCATGTACCGTATTTGGGGTCTAGCTAAAATGCATACTGCTAAATCAGTTATTTACAAAATTAATTTTGGAGTCACACTTGCTAATCTTGGTTAAAGTGCTATTAAATAGGTAGATTGGGCAGAACGTCCAGTATGTCACTTCCGTTACGACTGGAATACACACTGAGCAACCAGCGGCTGCTACATTAGCTGTGTTCCTTTATTGTACATTGGCACAATTGATTTTTGTTGTACTTTTATGCTAAATACATGGTTTCATGCTATGAGAGAACTCCTCTTGTCTCTCAAACACCTTTACAGTATATGTTTGGATGACCTGGGCAAGTGTTTGGCATACTATGCAGCAGGAACATCTGTTCTGGAGAAGCTGAGGTTAATCCAAGGGTTCCTATTGAGTGGTCCTGGCTTCTGAGGACTTATAATAAGCTCATTTGACGTCTTTGTTTTTTGAAAAGAAGTCACTGGCACCTGGTGATTGCAGAGTGCTTCCTGGGTACATGGTACATTGGAGCACATGGTGGTTCTAATTACAACACAAGCACATGTGGTTAATCTGGGACTTTATTATTTGGCACATGATATATAAGTACACATGTGGACTTTTATTTATATTTCTATTTTATGTTTCTATTTATATAGATTTTTATTTCATATGATACTTGTGGGAGAAAGGGTTAATCTTTCATGCCTGTCTAAAATCTACTTTAATTAATCTGAAAAACATTAACATTTTAGTCTTCTCCACAGTTAGAGAACTTTGATCAAAAATCAATACTGCATGTTTACTCGGCTACTGTTTATTCTAATTCTAATATGTCATGTCAACCTGCCCGAATTTTGTTAGAATCATACTATTTACAAGAGAAGTGAACTTTGGATTTCTGCAGACTATAATATTTTTATATAATCATGTTATAGAAATATGCTTAGCTAATGATGTTCTGATTGGATAGAGGGATATCCTCCCTCCATAACTGTTCTGATTGGTTGATTTGGTACTAGTTGTAATAATCTGATTGGATGAAAGGACACGCTCCCTCCATCCTCCTTCCATAACTGTTTTGTATTTAATTGTCTCCCGCACTATCAATAAACTGAGCATACCAGCTACAACCTGTCTCTGTGGTCCTTCGTGGTGTGCTCCCAGAATTCTGATGGGGTCTCCCAGGTCATCCTAGACAAATTAACTCCTTCCCTACAATACTCATTGGAAATATTGTACATTTATTTTAATTGTGTTGCAAAAGCTGTTTTTATATACATGGTTGTTTTTATACTGTTTTGAGGTTGGGACAGCAGCTGCAGTTTCTATTTATTGTTTTCAGGTAGGGGTGTATTTAGTTTTTGTTTCAATAGGTAGATTTAACTTTATTGAAGACACGTGACTTACATCAGCAATAACAATTGGTTACTATTAGTGACCTGCATGCTACACTAATCCATTAAGTGTGAAGTCTGATAGTGGGAATAAACACAAATATTAGAAGTTTGACAATAATTGTGCATATGTCATTGTTCATAAAACAGTACAATGCCTGACCTGGGAATTTGTGCTTGTCTGTTCTCAGAACTCATCAATGACAACTAATATCCATCTGTTTAACAATTAAAAAGTCACATTTTTCTACACATTGCAGATTTCAAATTCCATTTAACATCCAACTTGTTATGTGTTGTGGAATCTGGCTCACAAATATCTTATCTGCTGTGCTTATTGCTAGCTTCATCCAGAGACTGTGTCTCTACATTGAGTTCCATGCATTCCCTTATCCTCTTGAAGAGTTTGCAGCTGTATAAACTGTTTAATTATGAATTAGTCGATCTTAACTTATCACCGCTCGGCAGAGCTTGGCCACCGAACACACGCGCTGGTAATTCCCTCTGCCTGGAAACAAGATCTGTCCCTATCTACTTAGAGATGACTGCCAGCCAAAATTAAAAAGCTTCATTTCAGAAGAAAACAAATAGCTAGGCTTTGTGTTCATTAAAGATCAGAGGTCTAAAATAATAATAAAATCAGTAACAATGTATCAGTTACACATTCTATTAGTATTCCCCATAGAACAATCAGATTCCTCCGCTTAGTCTTGTCCCAGTAGAGCATGCCTGGATTCATCTCAAGTTATTATTGTTCCATCAGTTAGTCTCTCCTGCATTCTCAAAGAACTGCAACCTAATTAAAAAACAGGATGTTTCTTTACAGAAAACCATTCATTATACTTGTTTTAAAATAAAAATTCCTTTAGTCTTCGGATATTTTTTAACCTTAACACAAGACATGGGACCCCCTCCAATGCTGTGCTAGTCAAAAGCCTTATTTTGCCCCTGCTTGACCCCACAAATTCAAGACACATAAATGTTTAATGGAGGCTATGATTGATTCACACTAGCTCTTTTTGATACTTCCTGGCTGGTTTGAACATGTACAGGATCCCATGTGCTATAAAAGCAATGCATGTATGCTTAAAGAAGGCTTCCCCAAAAGGAAAAAAGATAAGTGTACTAGTGCTCTCAAATTAGGTGGTGAGTCTCAATAAGTGCAGATTAAAGCCCAATTGAAAACACAGAAATATAAAAGTACACAGTCAAAAAATCATTGTAGTAACAGCTTCATATTTTTAGCCTTGCCTCCATTTTTCTGCAACAACTGTTGTTTAAGGGTCTAATTATGACTGAGTAGTCTAATAGGCATCAGCCATAGACCCAATACACTTAGCATTCAGCAGGTAGGGATACCCATCTCCTTAGGTAAAATATCAGTCTGTGTGAGGAAATTTGTGATGAGGCCATGGCTGTAAATCAGGTCTGCCAGTATATGCCATTGTATTAGACATAGGAAAACTAAAACCTTTATATAATACTGTGCAATTACACTGGTCAGCTCTGACATAAAGATCACTGACAGGTTAAGTTAATACCACTGATTATCTCATGACAATGGCATCTGTAAGTTAGTAGGATACATTAGACAGCAAGTAAACATGTTGTCCATGAAGTTGAAGTGTGGAAAGCATAACAAAATGGGCATTGCAGTTTGTTGTGTATGGGTCTGTATAGCAACAGACTGGACAAAGTGCCCATGCTGACCTGTGTTCTCAGCCAAAAGCGTCTACAGTAGCCATTTGAGCATCAGATTTGGACCATGGAGCAATTTAATAAGGTATCATGGTTTGATCAATCATATTGTAAAGCGCTGAGCAAACAGTTGGCGCTATATAAATCCTGTATAATAATAATGATAATAATTTTCTTTTACATAATGTGGATAGCCAGGTGTGTGTGCCTGGGGAAGAAATGGAACCAGGATGCAGTATGGAAAAAATGCAATCTGGTAAAGACAGTGTGGTTTACTGGGCAATGTTCTTCTGGGAAACCTTGGGTCCTGCCATTCATGTGGGTGTTACTTTGCCAGTTACCACCTACCTAAACATTGTTGCTGACCAAGTACATCCATTCATGGAAACAGTATTCCCTGATGGCAGTGGCATCTTTCAGCAGGATAATGTGCCCTGCCACCTTGCAAAAATGTTTTGAGAATCATTTGAGGAGCACAACAATGAGTTTAAGGTGCTGACGTGGCCTCCAAATTCTCCAGATCTCAATACAATCTAGCATCTGTAAGATGTGCTGGAAAAACAAGTCCAATCCATGGAGCTCCCACCTTGCAACACACAGGACTTAAAGGATCTGCTACTGATGGTTTGGTGCCAGATACCACAGAGTGAAAATAAAGATGACCCCCACATACACACATTTCTATTGATTGGCAGTGGTGCTGCATTTGAAAAGAACTATCAGCATCAATGGACAGGTTTACATCTACTGCTGCTTGGGGTTGCTAGAATTTGTTCAGCTTCACTCATAATCCCATTACTTTTCAATGGTTTTCTGAGGTCAGATTGTAAAAGTAGAAAACCATTTTAACATGGCACAGTATTATCTTGTGCAACTGGGCAAAATATTTTTTTTCCAAAGAATTAAAAAAAAATCTTTGACTTTCTTTTCATGGGTCTAGTAAAATAATAACTAAATGGTAAAACAAAATATCATTTATGTTTCAATATTTTTATTGAATTTTTCAGGGAAAAGGAGAACAAGGGAATAAGACATTGTTCATTCATACCATAATGCAATAAAATAAAACACTGTACATTTGAGCAGTGTAGTTGTTATTCCACTCTTTAGGCAATGATGAAGTTGGTCTTAATTAGCTATATCATCAGAGGTATTTATATATGAATGAAAAACTTTGGTGAGGGGTTGGGATGTTAGGGGTGTTATTGGTAGGAGAGATGGAGGGGGGGGGGAGGTATAACTAGGTGGAGAAGGATGTACCAGTCAGGGGTTAGGTGATGTTTTTAAATGTTGAGTGTTATCAGGGTTGTACAGAGCATTTTGGGTGACTTAACCATCTGGTCCATTTGTGGTTGAATTTAAGGAGAGAGGAAGTGTTGATTGCACATTTTTTTCTCCATTTCGCATTGAAAGTGAGGTGATTGAGGGGGCGTTTTTTGAGTTCCATAGTCTAGTGATGTTTATTTTGGCAGCAAAGAGAATGTGGGTGATAATTGTGCGGGAGGGAGAGGGAAATTTTTCAATCTCGATATGTAGGAGTGCTAATGAGGGATTCAGGGTAATCACACTTTAGGTTATGTCAGATATTAGTTGGAAGGTAGTATTCCAGAAGGATCTAAGCGATTTACAAGACCACAGGACATGTATCGTTGAGCCTGTTTCCCCGCATTGTCTCCAGCATGTAGGGGAGTGTTTTGGGTAGTAGATAGAGAGTTTGACTGGAGTCAGATACCATTGGTGGAGTATTTTTAGATATGACTCCCAGTGGGAGCTACATCGGGTAGCTTTATATGTATTTTTGAAAGCATTTTCCCAGCATTGTGAGGTTATTGGTTCTAGTAGGATTTTTTCCCAGTTGGTAAGAGAGGTAGTTTGTAGCGTGAATTGTAGGTTAGTGAGGTACAACAAAATATCATTTAACCGGTAGCTATAAAACAATCATATTGTTCCCATCAGAGGGTGAACATCCAGATTATTATAATACATAATTTATATAGTGTCAGCTTTTTGTGCAGTGCTTTACAATATAAAAGCAGACAATACAGTCACAGTACAATTCAAGACATTATTATTATTATTATTATTATACAGTATTTATAAAGCGCCAATAGTTCGCTCAGCGCTGTACATTACAAAGGGGGACAGAACATGTGACAGAACAATACCAATACAATGCAAAACATGAGGGGATCGAGGGCCCTGCTCTTTCGAGCTTACAATCTAGGAGGGAGGGGATGCTGGCACAGGAGGAGATAGCTGTGGGGGATGGAGTGGTAGGAAGAGTGGAGGAGGTCGACAAGTTAGCAGGGGGTGGGGTAGACTTCCCTGAAGAGATGGGTTTTCAGGGTGCGCCTAAAGGAGAGGAGAGTAGGTGATAATCTGATGGGTTGGGGCAGGAAGTTCCAGAGGATGGGTGACACCCTGGAGAAGTCCTGGAGGCGGGCATGGGAGGAGGAGACCAGGGAACTAGAGAGAAGGAGGTCTTGTGAGGAGCGGAGTGTGCGTGCTGGGCGGTACTTGGATATTAGGTCAGTGATGTAGTTCGGGGCAGTATGCTGGACAGCTTTGTACATCAGCGTTAGGATTTTGAATTTGATCCGTTGCGCAATCGGAAGCCAGTGGAGGGATTGGCAGAGGGGGGTGGCGGAGACAGAGCGGTTGGAAAGGTGAATGAGTCTGGCTGCCGTATTCAGGATGGACTGAAGCGGGGATAGCCAGCGGAGAGGCAGGCCAGTGAGGAGGGAGTTGCAGTAGTCGAGTCGTGATATGATGAGGTAGTGGATGAGCTGTTTAGTGGTTTCTGGAGTTAGGAACGTGCGGATTTTGGCGATGTTGCGGAGGTGGAGTCTGCACGAGTTTGTTAAAGATTAGACTTGGGGCTGTAAGGATAGGTTGGAGTCCAGAATGACACCAAGTACTCTGGCCTGCGGGGCGGGTTTGATGGTAGCGTTGTTCGATGAGATAGAGAAGTCAATGGGGGGTGGTGTCCGGGCTGGGGGGAAGACAAGAAACTCGGTTTTGGAGAGGTTCAGTTTAAGGAAGTGGAGTGACATCCAGTCTGATATGTCGCTCAGCAGGTGTGTGATTCGGGCGGAGACCGAGGGGGTGAGGTGGGGGGTTGAGAGATAGATTTGTGTGTCGTCGGCATAGAGATGGTAGTTAAAACCGTGAGAGTGTATGAGTTGGCCAAGGGAGGAGGTGTAGATGGAGAAGAGAAGGGGCCCGAGGACAGAGCCTTGAGGGACCCCAACAGAGAGGGGGAGAAACATGAGGGAAAGTTTGTTTGTGAGATCTTACAATCTGATAGGGAGTAACAAGTAGTACCAAAACTAATAACTGTGAGGGATTAGTTGGTGAAGACAGAAAAAATCAGTTGTTAGGAAAAGACAGGATAGGCTTCCCTGAAGAGATGAGTTTTTAGGGATTGCCTAAAGGTGAACATAGTAGAAAATAGTTGTACAGATTAGGGCAGAGTATTCCAGAGGATAGGAGAGGATCTGGAGAAGATCTGGAGACAAGATAGCTAAAGTGCAGGAGGTCTTGGGAGGAACAGAGAGGATGGTTTGGGTGATATGTCAAGACAAGAATGGTGATGTATATTGGGGAGTTGTGAATGTATGTTGTTTGTATTTTGAATGTTATATGTTGAGTGATTGGAAAACAGGGGAGAGATTGGCAGAGAGGGGTGGCTGACACTAATTGATTAATAAGGTAGATTAATCTGGTATCAGCATTCAGCATTCATGATAGAGTGCAGGGGGGGGGGGGATCCTGTGTAGAGATTCACTATTCTCATATTCTTAATAAAGCCCAGGCTATTTAAAAGGACAAATAGCATTTTCAAATGAATGGCATTATACAGTACTAACACATATAAATAATTGTATCTAGTTCACAACACCCTAACAAATTATGTTTTAACCTCATCCCTCATCATGCAAAAAAGAGTAGAAATGTATTTATTTTATGGGAGCTATTTTTCTTCCTTAATCAGACCTCTATGGATATGGCATATTGAGAAGCAGTACTGCAAAGGAGCTAAAATTAAATTTTGTGTACACGTTTTTGGAAAAATACCCATATAGATACAATAAACAATAACTAATTTCTCACTATATTTCCATTTCATGCCTGCTATAAAAATAATACTTACTAGGGTTTTCAAAGTAGTATTGAAGAAAATTTTTTTTTAAAATGAAACAAACTGTGAGACTTTTAATTAAACAGCTGAGGTCAGACTTAGAATGAACATAAGTAATAATATGTCCATGTTCTGGTATTATCCCCCATATTACACTGGGATTCTTCTGCTTTGTCTTGCCCTGACGCCAAACATCTGCATTCAAGTCATTATTGTTCTACTGTTCCCCCTTCCCAGATGAATTCTTAAACAGCAGCATGCATTATGGGAGAAAGGCAGGATTTTCTCTGTTCATAAAGTGTATTAGAGAAATATTACATTTCATGGCCCCCAGGGGTCTATTTATTTATTACTAAATAGCACTGAAAATGTATTTAGCACCTCCTATATGATGGCTTTGAAAGACAGAGAAGGGAATCCCAACAGCCATATACTAGCTCTTTACTATCAAGAACTGTGTAATGTGTATTGATCTATTTTTAATTCATTGTGTTTACCTTTTCTGTGGACTCAAGGTACATTTCTCATAGTGAAATTCTCATTTTGCAAATATACTGCAGTGTGAGCAGCAGTGCAGGAATAATCAGCGTTTGAAAATTTTACTGTGTAAGTAATTCAGATCCTGATCTGTTGAATCAATCATTTGGGGTAGTTATTTCTCAACCTCAGTACTTACTGGCGAGGATTCTGGGAATTAATCCTGCTAATGAGCACCCTTGTACATACTCATTACAGTGGCATATTGCTTGTAATACAGTTTCATTCTCTGTATTACTCACGTGTAAGACTGTCAAAGACTCATCCTTGGTTACTTAAAGGGTTTTTACCTTCAAGACAGAAGTGGCCATCTGATTTATTCCTGTTAGGTAGTTCAGCACCTGCACAGCTCCACTGCAGTCTTTTCTATCCTGTTAGGTAGTTCAGCACCTGGACAGCTCCACTGCAGTCTTTTCTATCCTGTTAGGTAGTTCAGCACCTGGACAGCTCCACTGCAGTCTTTCCTATCTTGTCTGGTTGTTCAGCACCTGGACAGCTCCACTGCAGTCTTTCCTATCCAGTTAGGTAGTTCAGCACCTGGGCAGCTCCACTGCAGTCTTTTCTATCCTGTTAGGTAGTTCAGCACCTGGAAAGCTCCGCTGCAGTCTTTTCTATCCTGTTAGGTAGTTCAGCACCTGGGCAGCTCCAGTGCAGTCCTTCCTATTCTGTCTGGTTGTTCAGCACCTGGACAGCTCCACTGCAGTCTTTCCTATTCTGTCTGGTTGTTCAGCACCTGGACAGATCCATGACAGCGTTTACTGCCCTGGTAACTTCAATGTAGAAAACAATATCCAAGAAGCACTGGGACTTTGAAGTGAGTCCATACAAAGAAGCAAAGGGAAAGAAAACATTCAGAGAGCTCGCTGACTAAGGTTAGGCTGATCAGTGAGTACCCAGCAGGTAACCAGAAAAAACTTGTACCAATGGAAGGGGCTCCAGACCTAATGATAAGTGAGTAAAATTAATTTATTGATTTGGGGACTAGTGTGCAATTAGTTCATTGCATGGGCAGCTCTTATACTCTCATTCCCTGCACAAAGGCTTATGTAAGTAAGCAGCAAATTAAATACATAAAAACATAAATTAATGAAAACAATGGTCAATATTAATACAGTGCTAACTTGCCATTCTGCTTTACATTAAATGTAGCATGTTTTGTGTTAGAATGGTTCAGATAAGGAAGAAACAAGAAAGCTGTTCTGAAAATCAATCAAAGTTCATTTTAAGCTAATCATTTTGTTCATTTATATTTATTCTCATTTATATTATTTTTTTCATAAACTACATAGTTACTTTTTTCCCTAATTGTTTCCACATTGTTTTTCTTCTTGTTATGCAAACTGAAATTTTCAAGATTTCCATTCCAGAAGGGTATGAAAAAGTGTACTAAAATATAGCATACATATAACTGTCCTTATCCAATTTCACTCTAAGAGAAAGCACCCATCAATGTAGGGGAATACCTAATCTTATTCTCAGAGTTGTTTACTTGCAGGTATCAAAGCGAAGCACTAACTAACAGAGTATATTCCCCAATGTAAGAACATAAAAAATAATGTAATGTAATTCAAATAACATTATTCAACAAATTTTTATTTTTTGCCAGTTTTGGAAACAAAAGGATCCATTTCTTAATGAATTTCACATTCTGAGTTCAAATATAACAATGAAATTTGTCAATTGGCTCTAGTTTTTCTGTAAACGGAAAGTTTTCTACTATAGGCGTAATGACTACATAATGCACAATAATTATATAGATAGATGTTTTTCCACAAATATAAAGCAAGTGATATTGACTACATAACAAAGCCTAAATGGCATAATATATTGCATAGGATTACGAAGAAAAATTATAGCCATAAGCTAAGTTGAATCATTTTAATACTTAGGATTCTCACTAGTTTTGTCTTCAGTTTGTGTCAGTTTTGCTTCTCTTGGCTTTTCTCTTGTATTCGAGGAAAGGGCTATCTCTTACAACTGCACGTGACTACACGCTTCAGGTTCTTCCTCACTTGACTCAACCACGAAGGATTCTGGTGCTTTAGGAATTGGTAGCCCCTCTTCATGAGGAACTGGACGTATTGCCGATGGAATATTTGGATAGTGCACAGATAACATTTTCTTCTTATTTAGCCCTTTTACAATTGGAGGCACCATACAAAAGTAACAATTACTAACATGATCTGTTGGCTCTCTCCAAATCATTGGCACAGCGAAAGGCATAGATGCCTTTTTTCCATTCAACCATTGCTC
This sequence comes from Staurois parvus, assembly GCF_062004578.1. Classification (NCBI taxonomy): domain Eukaryota; kingdom Metazoa; phylum Chordata; class Amphibia; order Anura; family Ranidae; genus Staurois; species Staurois parvus. The sequence goes on from NW_028318072.1 coordinate 5,335,368, forward strand.
CAGTGCCGTCCCACAAGAATTGCAGCATATATGTGGTGCCCAGCTCTTGTCCTGGTCTCCTATCTTGCAGCCAAAATACAAGTTGTAGGCTTTCTTAATCATTCCTGTTATCCTCCTTTTTTGTGAGATAAAAGTTATTTCACCGCAGATATAGCAGAAATTATCTGCTTTATTCACACAAGTTCGAGGCATTACTGAGTAGCCTATATAAGCATAAAACGAAATGTAAAGACGCTGTCGAACTACAATCAGCTACAGATACTGCAGCTTTTATGCAGTGAAGTGATGCAATTAAAGGCTAATATTGCATCATCTCAGTATACATGCAATTTTCTGTTGGTCACCAGTATCAATTGCGCAATATGCAGCTGAAGTTGCATCATAATTTTGAATGGCTTACGTCATTAGATGGGTGAATATATCATGGAAACTAGAGCCAATCAACATTTTTTAGGGTCATTTTCGTTTTCAGCACCCCAAAATTATGTAAGATTAGCTAATTTTATGCCCAAAACTTTTTACCTGTTGAACAGTGTAAGCAATCAAACCTCATATTTTTTCAGCATAATTAGATAAAATCTGAAAAAATATAATGTCCTTTATGAACCATAGAGTTGTCATAGTCAGACATTAGTCTGATGAGTGTCTATTATACATGAACGTAATAACAAAGCCATGTAATGCCCTTTCATTTTGATGTACCACTGAGTGGGGGATCAGTCAAATCAACACAAATCTGGTAGATGAGAGCTCTTTTTTCAAATAAGAATGACAAAGGAAGCACTTCCCTTTGTCTGATCTAAGTGTATAGTAGCTGCATGGTGTGAAATCCTTCACTTTTCACAGATTACTGGGTAGGTGGTAGTGCTCCATCATTTGGCATTATCAAGGTCTGCTGTTATAGTACATGACATGTGCTAGCTGAGCCCTCAGTGTACCATACATTAAGTATGTGCACTAAAAGGCACACAGAGAGACACATAAACAGAAATGCTTCATTTCTTTTTATTGGTGAATAAATATAGTTAAATGCAAGCTTCAGAACCACTTATGTCCCTTGAAACACATGCAGAGGACAATAACAGATAATCAGAACCCACATGGAAACATCAGATTTATAATAATGGGGTTGAAATGACCTGTCTTTTTTTGTATTAAGTAATGCTTCCACGGAAGATGGTGGGAAGTAATTTAATTGATGGGGAGTTTAATTTAGTAACTTAATCCCAAGGTACATTGATTCCATTAAGCAGCAATATGCTATTATTTGAAAAAAGGCAGCTAAATATATGTTTGAGATGGAAGTTTTAATTGTCGTAGTCTAGAATGTGTGGGTTTATTTTAAGAAGTAACATAAAGCAATGTAAATGGAGAAATGTATGCACTAGTTACAGGCTGTGACATTGTTAACATTTTAGTTCTCTCTTCACCCCACTACAGCAACAGCTTTTGTGAAAAGTCACTCCAAAACTGTTTTTAATATGGGTGGTGCTCATGGGCTGAATCATTTACTAGTCTCTTAATTTTCAGGAATTTTATGGGCATGGGTGAAATATCCCTTAACCACAGTCAGTCCTTTTCCCTACTTCTTTATAACATAAATCATTAAATAATTCAGGTGAAAGAGTAACTGACTTTGTAATGGTTACATAAAGTAAGTGGAGCTGGGAATTAGATTGCAAAAATCTTGCCAGCAGAGTCCCCAAAACAATACAATAAACCAATAGGTGATTTCACACATCTCTGCCAGCCTTAAAATGGTTCTAAAGTCAAGACATTTTTACTTTAATGCATTCCCTGTAGTTTTATGCCCTCACCATAAACACTTATCTTATAGCCTTTTTCAAACCACCATTGTGCTCTTCTGAAATGGTATTCTCCTCTCTCCCTGCTCTCACAGGACATAGAGGCAGCAGCAGAAGCCATGCTGCTGTCAATCAAATCCCATAAGGAGGGAGGGGAGGACAGAGCCAAGGTGTGCTGTGAGTGTCTATGGATGCACACAATCGGGAGTATGCCCACATGAGTGCCCTCATAGCAGCAGGCTTGCTGAGGAGACATGCACAGAAGAGGAGGTGCAGAGAGCACCACCAGGGAACCCCAGAAAAAGGAGGTAAAAGAGAGCTCTGTGCAATACCATTGCATAGAGCAGGTAAGTATAACATGTTTACTATTTTAGGGAAAATTAACCTTTAAAACTACTTTAAGCTAAAATTATTAGTTTTGAGGGGCCATAGCTGGAAACATACAATCATATTAATCAATTCTGTGTCATATTTGATTTGATAGATAAATGTGAACATTTTTTAACAGCTATTGAGTAAGAGGATCTAACTAAACAATAAAATCAGTTAAATATGTATACTGCTCAGGTGCTGGCAAATTGTGTTGATCTGACAGAACACGTTTGAGTCTGCATCATTAGACACCCCAAGTATTCATTAGTGGGTAAGCAAAGAAAATCCGTGTCTTGGGTAATATGACAAATTTCTACAAAGAACAAAGCAAACCATCTTTCTCTTAATATTGTTCTACCTTCATATTTTTAGAGTTCTCAAAAATTTTAACTTAAAACTCCAAAGACCTAAGTCAATGCTGTTCTTTAACCACTTTAGTACTAGCCTGTGTATACCATGCTCATTACTAGCCAAGTTTTCAGTTATATGATATTTTGACTACTAATTACTCAGTCATGCAACACTGCACTCAAATAAATTTTATATAATTATATCTTGGGAGACATAGGGCTGCTTTGTAAGCACTTAACAACCACTGAGGTTTTATTATTTATAAAGGTAAAAAAGACCAAAACAGCACTTTAACCCCCCCCCCCCCCCCGAAACAAACAAAAACCTAAAAACATTTGGGGTCAGTGACATGAGGCCTGTTAACCCCCCCCCCCCCATTAGGACTCCCTGTCATCGCATTCATTGTGAATGGGGTAAATGTTTGTAAACACCATTAGTGTTTACATGTGTGCTGTCTATGCCTGGTTCACAGTGACCACAAGGTACAGAGCCACTCTGATTGACTCTGTGTATCATGACTGTGGTCTGAGCTGCCCTGTTTGATGTACTGGTTTCCCAAGTGTGTTTTCTGAAGCACTAACTAAAAAGGCACTCCAGAAATATACATCCACCTCCTCGTCATTTTTTTTTTAAATACAGCAGTACAGAGCTGGTTAAAACAGATTTAAACCAAATCACCAAATTCTCATATAATTGTTAACATAAAAATGTTTGATTTTAAAAGTTCTAATCTGCAGCTTTTATTAAAATGACACCCAGTGATCCTGCTATTCAGGCACTAACTGTTATGAGCTGACAAGTCTTTTCCACTTGTGCTCCTGCAGTGTCACACTCTCACATGCATGGAGACTACAGGCAGCTGATACATATTGTACTGGTGTGGTTCACCATTGACAGTAAATTGGTCCAAAGCAATGATTTGCAGCCAGCGCTGAAAGGAGGGCACAGACAGAAGAGGCTGAAATAGGCTGTAGCAGCATTGAGATGCACAGAAAGAATAAAAAATAAATAAAATCAGTATTTTATGAAACATAGGGCAATATGTAAAGATATACAGAGTTTTACAAACCGTAAAGGCCATTTGGTTACAGTTTAGCTCTATTTAATTACATGCCTGTCATCTATATCCATAAGGCACTAAATTTGCCCAAAAATAGTTTGATTTCATTGTAATTTAAAATACCAAACTCAGTATGGTTCTAATTCAGTGGCACTTTCTCATGAGCCTGAGGCTGTTAAGACCCCCACCACAGCTCTCTGGGAATCTTACCAATAAACATGTTTATGCAATCAATGCATCCATATGGTAATATGGCAGGAAAGGAATATGTTCCAGAGGCTAGCACAATTATGACACTGATGTAAACTTCATGTGAATGTCTGATACAATTATTGTATGTTGTTGGCTCTTTCAGTCTATATATCAGCACTTAGCTAGATGTATACAGTAAGCAGGTACAGGTGCTTTTCCTTTGTACTGCCTGAAGCTTAGTACTAAGTCCCAGACCTGACTCTACATCCATGTCAATGCAGCTGTTCATGCTCATGTAGACATTGGCAAGACTGTTCAGCAATACCAAACTAATCCTTCAGTGTCCACCGGAGCAGCAGGTAGCTGAAGGTCAGGAGGGGAGGCAAGAATCGTATCACAGGCTGCCCCTTCAGAATGCCTCATTGTATTTTTCTCTTGATTCATAACAAGAAAAAACATGATTGGTTATCCATTGGAACCAAGAAACATAATTATTATTTTACATAGCCAGTATATGATTGTTTTTAAAGTATGCACAATTAATTAAAAAAATAAACACAAATGTAAACCACAAATCGAAGCTAAATAAATTAAATTCTTGCTCATTCTGATCAAGCCTGTAACACTAACATGTGTTTGAAATGATGATTCAGTTCACCTGTCAGGCTCTTAAAAAGAGATCGCTATATGTTTTACTGCTCAAAATGATTAATAAATGACTTCCTTTTGAAATTAAGTTGACACATTTCCTTTATAGCTGTAAGTATTGCACCTTCCAAAAATGAAGCAAGGGTTAAATGTTATGATGAGGGTTGTTCATGTGTAACACACACAGATGTTTCTCCCAGTTATGCAGTTTATCTGTGCTCCATGCAGGGATTAGGACATTCTGTACACACAGGAGATTTCTTTAGCTCACCCCCCCCCCCCTCCATCTCATATCACTGCAGCAGCACAATGGTTTTGTATTGAAAACCATGACACACACACATGCACACACTTACATATTAAATAAAATCTGCCTAACCCCCTACTTGTGTGACTCAATCCATCTAACTACAGTTTTAATCTGTCACTGGCTGGCTACCCATTTCTTTAGCTGGCCATACATTATCCAATTTTCCTATTCAATTTTCTTTTTACCTTTGCCTATGTAGAGCAAGAGCCTGCCTGATTGCATACAAATTGAGAGTGTTTAGGTTTGACCTCATATTATATGGTTTTGGTAAATCTAAAGGAAAAATTGAACAAGAAAATTGTATAATATATGGCCAGCCTAATTCCAGTGAATTATAGAGGTGAAAATGCCTCCATATCTGAAATATATGTGTTGTTCTTTCATTTCAAACTTTCCATCAGCCATTTTTTAAAGACGCAAAGCATATGGGTATATATGGGATATATCACTTTGTTATCCAAAAAAACATACACCAATCAGCCACAACATTATGACAAATGGCAGGTAAAGTCAATAACATTCATTATCTCATTACAGTGACACCTGAAAAAGGGTGGGATATATTAGGCAGCAAGTGAACATGTTGTCTCTAAAGTTGATGTGTGGAAAGCAGAAAAAATGTGCAAGAATAAAGCCTCAAACACATGATCAGAATATCAGACAAATGATTGTCCGTTTTTTTTTTTTGCATGCTAGTCTCCATATCATAAATGAAGAAGTTACTCAACTAACAAACATTTTTGTATAACAGAATAGAATTTTGGAAGTGATTCAATGTATTGTATTACATTTGTATCATATTTTCTGTTGAAAACTGTGCTGATTTAAGCGAAAATTGCATGATCTGGTATCATACAAGAAAAGTTTTTGTGTTTATCCCTTCAGATAATTTCAGATGAACTGTCATGATTGGCTCTCAAAAGCGGTATACTAATGATCAGATTATCGTATGATAACTTTGAAAGTGGTATTCTTTGTATGATGTTCTGATCGAGTGTATGAAGCTTCAGGATTTGAGTTACCTTTACAAGGGCTAAACTGTAATGGCAAGGCAACTGGGTCAGAACAACTCCAAAACAGCAGCTCTTATGGGTTGTTTCTTTGTTGCAGTGGTCAGGACCTAACAAAAGTTGTCCAAGGAAGGAAAACTGGTGCACCAGCTACATGGCCATAGGTGACCAAGCCTCATCAATGCACATGGGGAGCGAAGGCTGGTCCATGTAGTCTGGTGCAGTAGAAGATCTACTGTAGCTCAAATTGCTGAAAAGTTAATGCTGGTTCCCACAGAAATGTGTTAGAACACACAATGCATTACAGTTTGTTATGTATGGGGCTTCATAGCCACAGGCATGATAGGGTGCCCATGCTGACCTATGTCCACAGACAAAAGTGGCTACCATGGGTATGTGAGCATCATAACTTGACCACAGAGCAATGGAATAAGGTGGTCTGGTCTAATGAATCATGTTTCCTTTTGCATCATGTGAATAGTCGGGTGTGTATGCATCATTTACCTGTGAAAGAGGTAAATGAGGCACTAGGAGGCAGTATGGGAAGAAGGCAATCCAGTGCCCTTGAGATTTTGACTTAATCTCCAAATACTCCAGATCTCAATCCAAAAGAGCATCTGAGGGATGTGCTGGAAAAACAAGTCTGATCCATGGAGGCCCAGGTTTTAAATGATATGATACTGATGGCTTTGTGCCAGATACCACAGCGTACATTCAGAGCTCTAATGGATTCCATGCTGTGATGGGTCAGGGTTGTTTGGGCTACAAAAAGGGGACCTCCTCAATATTAGGTGGGTGGTCATAACGTTATGGTGTACATGGGATTCAGTTATGTTTCAATTAATAGACAGTGATTATTTATCATATTTTTTGGTACATATGGCTGGACTGGTGTCTAAAAAGTGTATCTAAACAAAAAATATCAGCTTATCAATTCTCAGATGTGGTGGCTGACTTATTTTTTTTCTTTCTTTTTTTTTATTTTACTTGGTGATCCTACCAGTAACACACATTCTGTCATAAGGTGACAAAGCTAAACCAAAGCTGTTATGACTATAGAATGCCTCCTCGTATCCTCATCTCCATAGCATAGGCAGAGGTGCTCCGTAGTTTACAGAGAAAACAATGCTAAAGCAGCAGAAGGAACGAGATGTTATAAGCTTTCTGGTAAGATCAATGAATATATTTTGAACAGATATAACTAAACTGCCAATGTTATACTTAAAGTAGCTCTAAAACTTCAATGTTTTTAACTGAATGCATTCTATGCATTCAGGTAAAAACCCTTCTGTGTCATGTACTCCCCCCTCCCCCCTTATACTTACCTGAGCCCCATCACAATCCATCTCTGTGTATGAGACCTGTGGGTATCCTGGCTTTGTCCCTCCTCCCATTGGCTCCTGCTTCTGTCAATCAACTCCAGTGATGAGGTATTGGGAGGAGGGGCAGAGTCCTGCTGCCTGTGTCAATGGATGCAGCAGTGGGTCTGGGGAGTAAGCCCACATGAGTTCCCCAATGGGAATTGGCTTCCTATTGGGGGCACTGGACAGAGAAGAGCCAGGAGCACCAGCGGGGGACCTGAGAAGAGGAAGATCAGGGATGCTCTGTGCAAATCTATTGCACAGAGCAGGTAAGTATAGACATGTTTGTTATATAAAAAAAATCCTTTACAACCACTTTAACTGACCAAAAGGGACCAAATAAGAGAAGTTCATTGTCAGGGTTTATATACATGCTCCATGTTAAACAGAAGGTTATGTGTTATTAAACTGTTAATAAACTGTTTGCAATAACAACTTTATGTGACGCACCCTTCCTTTTATTTTCTTACCTGGTTCAGAAACAAGAAATGGAGAGTTGTGTTGGTTAGTGCTTGAGTGTTAGATAGTGGTCACTCCTATCATATCTCCTTAATCAGGTAAAGGTGATAGCAGAAGTAATTTATTCATGAGACATTCAATTACATTATGAATGATGGCTTTGCCTCCTCGGATGCTTCAGTCTTGTTTGAATGTGTTAGCGACTAAACAGTATAATCTACAATAAAAAAGACTTTACCACAAATTGATCTATGTCAGTCATGATAATCCCATTACCTCAGTTAGCTCTAGGTACTGTACTAATACTGTATGTGACATGCAAACTGTGATCACACAATGCAGCCTTTGAGCACTTCGGTAGATGCCCCTTCTCTCTCCTCCACAGTGTTGTGGTCCATCCTGTCAGGCTGTTTATCAAACCAGCACTTAACATGATCAGTTATGACAAAGAAACCCATAATCGTGTCACAGGGAAATGCACAGCATCATATTATCTCCAAGGGAGGCTCTATGTTGGGTTGCAAGCCCTTGGTGACACACTGTTCAGCAAGTGTCATTAGCTGGCCATGTGACACGTTCTATTTTCTATGCACACATTAATATTAATAGTAAAACATTCCCAAAGCGGAAGGCAGAAATATAAAAATTTTTTTTTGCCTTTTTATAACCAGCTCGAACATTTAACTGGTTCTGCCATTTCAGTATAAAGCATTGTCCATAATGTCTCATTAGTGGTTGTGTAAGGTTATTGTTTCTGTTTCACTAGGGTCTGTGGAATGTGTGGCTAAATGGTTAGCACTTCCACCTGACAGTACTATGATTGTTGGTTCGAATTCCAACCACAGCATCACCTGCCTGCCGTTTGTATGTTTTCCCTCTGTCTGTGCGGGTTTCCTCTGGATACTCCAGTTTCCTCCCACACTCCAAAGACTTGCTGGTAGGTTAATTTGATCCTGTCTAAATTTGCCCAAGTATGTGTATGAATGTACTGTGTGTTAGGGACTTTAGATTGTATGCTCCTTGAGGGTTAGGGACTGATGTGAATGCATAATATATATACTCTTCATGATGGGGGTTTTATATATATATATATATATATATATATATATATATATATATATCAGTTGACTCAACCTTTACGGAGACGTAGAAGAAATAACACGTGTGCGTTGCGCTGTTCATGAAAATTGAGAATCTGAATCAGTGAATTAGCATGAAAATTGGCAAAAGTGCAACTGAAACTGTTACAACAGGCTTATGGTGAACATTCCATGAAGAAATCGAGTGTTTTTAAATGACATAGGTGGTTAAAGGAGAGGCGTGAAGATGTCCATAATGATGTAAGAAGTGGACAGCCAAAAAAAGATAGATGCAAATGTGGACAGAGTGCAAACCCTCATACACTTAGATCAAAGATTAAGTGTACGAATGATGGCAGAAGAATTGAACATGAACAGGGAAACACTTTGGCAGATTCTAATGGAGGATTTGGGAATGAGAAAGATTTCCACAAAGATGGTTCCTCAAAAGTTTGCAGAAGATTGGAAAGAACATTGTCTTTAAATTTAATCTGATCTTTTGAAGAATGCAGAAGTGTTTGACTTTTCTACAGTTCATTCTGAGAATTAAATTGTCACATTTTACATCTAGCTATCTATATAAAAAAAAAAATAAATATACAGTGGGGATCGAAAGTTTGGGCACCCCAGGTAAAAAGTTGTATTAATGTGCATAAAGAAGCCAAGGAAAGATGGAAAAATCTCCAAAAGGCATCAAATTACAGATTGGACGTTCTTATAATATGTCAACAAAAGTTAGATTTTATTTCCATCATTTACACTTTCAAAATAACAGAAAACAAAAAAATGGCGTCTGCAAAAGTTTGGGCACCATGCAGAATTTATAGCATGCACTGCACCCTTTACAAAGCTGAGACCTGCCAGAGTCATGGATTGTTCTCAATCATCGTCTGGGAAGACCAGGTGACGTCAATCTCAAAGGTTTTAAATGCCCAGACTCATCTGACCTTGCCCCAACAATCAGCACCATGGGTTCTTCTAAGCAGTTGTCTAGAAAACTGAAACTGAAAATAGTTGACGCTCACAAAGCTGGAGACGGCTATAAGAAGATAGCAAAGCATTTTCAGATGTCAATATCCTCTGTTCGGAATGTAATTAAGAAATGGCAGTCATCAGGAACAGTGGAAGTTAAAGCAAGATCTGGAAGACCAAGAAAAATATCAGACAGAACAGCTCGCAGGATTGTGAGAAAAACAATTCAAACCCACGTTTGACTGCACGATCCCTCCAGAAAGATCTGGCAGACACTGGAGTTGTGGTACACTATTCCACTATAAAGAGATACTTGTACAAATATGGTCTTCATGGAAGAGTCATCAGAAGAAAACCTTTTCTACATCCTCACCACAAATTCATCGTTTGAACTTTGCAAATGAACATATAGACAAGCCTGATGCATTTTGGAAACAAGTTCTGTGGACCGATGAGGTTAAAATTGAACTTTTTGGCCGGAATGAGCAAAGGTACGTTTGGAGAAGAAGGGGCACAGAATTTAATGAAAAGAACCTCTGTCCAACTGTTAAGCATGGGGTTGGATCAATCATGCTTTGGGGTTGTGTTGCAGCCAGTGGCACAGGGAACATCTCACGAGTAGAAGGAAAAATGGATTCAATAAAATTTCAGCAAATTTTGGATGGGAACTTGATACCATCTGTGAAAAAGCTGAAGTTAAAGAGAGGATGGCTTCTACAAATGGATAATGATCCTAAACGCACCTCGAAATCCACGGGGGATTACATCAAGAGGCGTAAACTGAAGGTTTTGCCATGGCCTTCACAATCTCCTGACCTCAACATAATTTAAAATCTATGGATAGACCTTAAAAGAGCAGTGCGTGACAGACAGCCCAGAAATCTCAAAGAACTGGAAGACTTTTGTAAGGAAGAATGGGCAAAGATACCTCAAACAAGAATTGAAAGACTCTTGGCTGGCTACAAAAAGCGTTTACAAGCTGTGATACTTGCCAAAGGGGGCAGTATAAGATATTAACTCTGCAGGGGGCCCAAACTTTTGCAGAGGCCATTTTTTTGTTTTCTGTTATTTTGAAAGTGTAAATGATGGAAATAAAATCTAACTTTTGTTGACATATTATAAGAATGTCTAATCTGTAATTTGATGCCTTTTGAAGATTTTTCCATCTTTCCTTGGCTTTTTACCTGGGGTGCCAAAACTTTTGATCCCCACTGTATATATATATATATATATATATATATATACAGTATATAAAACAACTTGCTTCACTTGAATGGGTCATGTTCAGTAGTGGTACTACCTGCTGAACACAATTGAGTTTGTAGTTTTTTCTAGCATGTATACAACCCCCTCCAGCTGTTTTAGGTTAAAGGGGTGGTCAGGGAGCTATAAAACTGTAGCTCATCTGTCTATGTTTACTGCACACATGTGTGAATGAGCCCTGTGTCTTAGTCCTATTTCAATGTCTAGCCTATACTTACATATTAGGACTGTTTAAACAAATTTCAGTGGCTAAAGATTTTTACAAATTTTTAGGTGGGGTACAAGGAATTATAGTAATTAAAGCAAGCTTGTGTTGTGGCTATACTAATACTCACATTTTCTTTGTTTCCCTGCCATTCCATTCAGCCACAAGAAATTAGGAAGGACAGTCCTATGTAAACTTTGAGCTTCTCTCAAAAAAAAAAAAAAAAAAAAAGAGGAAGATCCATGTAGACATTTGTAGTGACCAAAGGGTTATTAAGATAAATAGTAAAAAATAGCTAGCCTTATCATTAAGCACCATTAGGCATGAAATGCATCAAGGCATTAGTTTAAACCTGTTATATGTGTGCCATTTATCCTAACAATGTTGTTCTTTGTCTTGCTCTTTAAATATACTTCAGGCTCAGGCAATGTTGGGGTGCCAAGGAACAGAGGTGGGTGGATGGCAGCTGCTTTTCATGGCGGTAGCAGTGCATCTCTTTAATTGCCCAAGTTGTTCATATCAGAGCATACACAGGGCTGATGAATTTCACTTCTCCCATGTGACAGCCTATCATCTGTGATTGAGGAAGGAGAATGCTCCTCCATACCCAGAAATATCAGGTATTTTCTTCACTCCTTGCAGCTAAATGGAGTGGAGTGACAGTGGAAGAATGGTAAGAATGAACAGTTTTGGATGCACAGTTGGGCAAGAGACATAAAGGAATGATTTACATGGCACCCCCTTATTGCTGGGATGTGTGAAGATATCTTCCATTCTAAGAAGGTTTTATTGTACATCACATTGGTTAAGTAGAAAGCTTTTTAGTTTCTTTGGGCTTGCGTTGCCATATCATGGTGGGTTATTCTTTTATTATAATGTGCCCAAGTGTAAACACTGTTTTTCAAGATAAGTGGAAGCTGAAATACAAATTTGAACTTTTTCAGTAGCCAAGTACATCAAAAACTCACATAAAATTCGGTAGTACAACTTGTTCTAGTACTCAAAGAGAATGTTATATACTGAATCTGATTGGAAAGTTTACTTAAGATAGTGACCTTCACAATCTATACTTTATACAAGTCACTTTCTATTACTTTCCAAAGTAGCTGGAATTCCTGTATCTTTATACATTTACCATCACTCCTGGAAGCCTTTTTATGTGCGTACTACTTAGCAGATCTTTTGCTTTGAAGATGTAATATTGGCGGTTACAGGTTAGCTTACAGGCTGAGAATCCTTCTTTTTCCTGCTCACCAGTGTAATGTGGCAGCCAGAAATCCATCACATGAAGGAGACAGGGAGCCCAGCACTCTCAAGCAATTTTCGCTGGCTCTGCGGGGGCCCTTTAGCAGTTTTCTCTCACGGAGGGAGGCCAGGCACAATCAATTTTCTCTCTATGAGCAGCAGTGGGGACAGGACGTGCAATGCCTTCCACATAGCTGGACATTTAGAAATCTGTGTACAGGGACAGTTATCCTCCTATAATGAATTGGTGTCCCATTTACAATGTTCATTGCAATGTATTCCTTTAACCAGCATAGCATGACTTTTTGAAGCATTATATATTATTGTTTGGGCCATAGTATCATCTGTTGATGACAATGCAGATACACAAACATAGGTATAAGATATGTCAAGGCAAATGTTTGTTTTTTTTCAGTTTTGAAGAATTGAAAATACGGGAACTCCTGTTGGATTTGACTGCTATTCGGGACTCTGTAAGATTGCCCTCACTTCCTGTCTTTCTGGCGATCATTTCAACAGACAGGAAGTGAGATAAAATCTTCAACAAGGAAACAGTTAAATATAAAAATCTGACAGGGCTCTAGCTTTCTGCTACTGTACAAAAGAAAATCATTTTCATGATTACTATGTTACTGCTGCTTTTTGAATTCCTAAATTAGAACTCTAATTATAAGTTTTGACTTCAATGTGACTTTATTATTTGTGAGTACTTTTAGTTCCAGATCAGTAAGGACAAGTGTCAGGAGACTTTTTTCTTTTTTTTGCTTCTGAACTGCTTCTCTACCCATACAAGCAGAAGCAGGACAAATGCAGGTTAGAATGAGGTCAATTATAGGCCAATTAATCTAGAACAATCTCAGAAGCATCTCAAATGAAGTCAATAGCACACACATTTGGCCATTGAAGCCCTTTAACACTGGTCCTAAGTTAGAAAGAATTAAAGCCAAAGGCAAACAAGAACCTAGGAATTTCAGAATAAAGAAACGGAGCCCTGACTTCTGGAAATAGGTAAATTGCATACAATAGTTCAAAACCTATTTCCTTTCCCTAAACAGATTTGTTTTTTAATTAAGCAATGTAAAAGTTTATGAATGGCCATATAGGGGTATACAAATCTGAGGCAGCATAAAATTTCCAAAGGGTAAGATTACTGACCTCTTTGAGCCTAACCAGCCATGAAAAAAGTACCCACCTACCCTTCCTGTTAAGATTCCATCAGAAATGTATTTGTGGTTTTTACTTTACCAGCTTCAAATAGCTCCGGCTTTAGGCCTTCTGAGAGCATTACATAGTTGGACAACTATGGTGAACACTGGTGTTGGACAATTGCTCCACTGACTCCCTAGGTAGGGTAATTTTGTCCTGTGGCTACCTAACCTGTATCTGCAACAAGCAACACACCAACAATTTCTCTGACAACAATCTTACTCTAGTCTTTATGGTCTTTTATGCAACGTATTGCAGCACTCATATACAGGAGAGAGGGTTTAGGGTTTCAGAATACCCAAAAACACAAAAAGGATAGTTATACTTTATCAGCAATAGGTCCTATCTGAGTAACCACTAAACATTAATGCTGAGGACAGTCAGGTAAATTTGTGACCCTTTTGAAGCAGGACACATAGCTTCCTTGCACCCTGATCAGACTTTTGTTCTCTGTTACCGGACAAAAATGCCTGAGTTCCTCAGCAAAGGAAAGACTATCTCTATTCAGCCCAACAAATTTCAGACATTGGCTCTAACTCTTTTTTGGTTTCCAGGGCCCTCAGCACACAATGCATGCTGAGGCCTGACTCAAACAGCAGTTTTCACACATTGCACCATCCCAGGGGGAGAGCCCCAGGAGAAAAAGAGTTCTGGAAAGGTGCTCCCAAACATTTATCATCTCCATAGACCACGGGTGTCAAACTGTTGGCCCTCCAGCTGTTTCCAAACTACAAGACCCATGAAGCATTGCAAGATTGATAGTTACAAGCATGACTCCCAAAGGCAGAGGCATGATGGGACTTGTAGTTTTGCAACAGCTGGAGGGCTGTCAGTTTGACACCCCTGCCCTAGACCATACCTCTGAATGTAGCTGCTTAGGGATTAACTGGATCCGATAAATATTCATGATGTAGGAATTCTCTTTTCCCACAATGATTACTGGAACCTCATTCCAGCAACAGATTGAAGCAATTAACCCACCACATTTAGGAAAACATACAGAGTATCAGCATAGGCTGGTTACAGCCTAGCAGTAACACATACTAAATTTAGATAAGAGACACAACTGCATAGGGCAGGGTTTGCTATACAAAGTTATACTAATGTTAGTTTGCAGTCTGTTGGAGTTAAGTTGGTTCAATAAAGATTGCGTTTATTAAATATGCTGTTTGAAAGAACGCTGTGGCCTTCCACTTCCATAGAAAATTCTCATGTGTATTATGTTTGGGTGGTAGAGTACATAAGTAGATAATGGTATCCATATTGGTTCAAAAATTATGGTTTTCATCAGAGATCAGCAGTGGCAGTCTCCATATTCTCTGCTTAGGTTGCCTTTAAAACATACATTATACTGTATAACAATGATTCAGCAACTTTAGCCACTTTGTCGCCAAGCCATTTCGGTGAATGAAAATTGGAGGAAATCACTATGTAAAGATCAATGCTTTTTGCATGAGGGCAAATCCAGGGTTGAGATATCTCTTTAGAGGTTACAGGCAGAAGGGACATTTTTCTCCCTAAATAAAACCTATTAAACACCCAGCACAATGCCCTTATACATCTTCTGCACAGTGTGCTGCCTGCTGAATAATTCTGACCTGTGCCCCACAGCTAAAGGTTACATTTTTATGTATTCCTTCCTCCTGGAAACTGCCGAAATGCCAGGACGGCAGAGTGGAAACGCGGACGGCTTGTAATTAGAATCAGAGAAGAGGTTAAGTGAGTGCAGCAGTAGACGGGGCTCTGTTATCTTGCACAAAAATACTTCTAAATTACCTTGTCATCACATTAACACTGCCAGAGGACAGCACTAGCTCATTGGGGGCTACTTGTAATAAGCTTCAGGTTCAGACATACTGTAAGAAACAGAAGATCACTTTGTGAAAAAATAACCTCAAGTGTATACAAATCTTGGTACCACCTCTCACATCTTTCTGACATCTGCCCTCGTACTGTAGCTGGTACAGCTTGTGGGGAGCTCAGCCTACATGAATAAAACAGAAGCTGGGATCTGCTCTTCTTTTATCATTTTTATGAGATAGAATCTTATTAAAGTGAAGTTAAAAAGCACATATAGAAAAAGTTATTAGGAACAAAAGTAACCTAATTTGCTGTATTGACCCCATCCATCTGTTGAAATTATTACATGGTATACAGTACAAACCCAAGACAAAATTGGAATATATTGCAGCTTACAGTCCTTAGATATGTTGGTTACACTAGTTTCCTTTTTTTCAGGATAAAAAAAATTGGTGTCAGACAGAACAGAATGATAAGAAACATCTTTTTCAAGGAGAAACATCTAAATATGACAGAAACGTCTCCTCACCAGGGATACAGACAGTGTTCAAAACCTGACCAAAGTTCTAGCTCTCCTGTAAACTAAATATATTAATCTATAAAAAAAATTATGGTATCCAGATCTGTCCTTTGTCAACATTTTAAAAGTCTTTACAGGTCATCAGTTTAGAGTTACAATACCAAATATGTGTGTACAAATATAGTTTCCATACACATATTTATTGGACTTTTTTTTATTATTTATTTTATTCAGCTTTATTTTTTAACTTTAACTTTTAAATTAATCTTTTAACTTATGTTAAGTTATTGCTATAAAAAGGGGGCTGATACATTCCCCAGGTGATAACTTATTCCAGGTGACAGACTCTCTTTAGGGAGACAGCAGGTGTCTATTAGACCCCTAATACCACCTCTGCACTCTGTTAAAGACAATTAAAGACAATCACTCACAGACTGTGCCTGAATAGCTTCTCTTTTGGCCTTGGAGGCTGGAGATTGATAGCTCTGAACCCACAACTGCTCTGAGCTGAGCATTTCCAGGTTCATTCTTCATAGGGGAAATCAGTGAACTGATGTTGGCACCCACCATTGAGGTCCTGGGAACCTAAGAGGCATAGAGAAACCAAGGACATAATGTAATACTTACATTGGAAGCAGTTAAAGGGTTCAAATCCTTAAAGTGGTTCTAAAGGATAATTATTTTTTTACCTAAAAAAAAAGTTATATTTACCTGCTCTGTGCAATAGAATTGCACAGAGCAGCCCTGAACCTCCTCTTCTGGAGCCCCCTGCCACCACTCCCTGCTCTTTATCTTTTGTGTCTGCCCCCATAGCAAGCTGCTTGCTATGGGGCCAGATGTGAAGGCTCGCTGAGCTGCTTGCGCCCATAGACACACACAATGCGACTCAGCCCTATCACCTGGTCAATGTTCTTATGATTTGATTGACAGCAGCAGGAGCTAATGGCTCTTACTGCTGCCTTTGTGTCCTGTGAACACAGGGAGAGAGGGGAGATCTGATACAAATGGACCCAGTGCTGGATTGACTGGGGATTCAGGTGTTGGGGGGGGGGGGTGATACTGCTACTGGGGTATTTTTTACCTTAATGCAGGTAATACACAAAGATAAAAAAATGTATGACTTTAGAGCCACTTTAATGGTGACAACAGTGGAATATGCTTCCATTTGTGTCGATATGGCTTCTTATTTTCTCCATTGGGACGAGTGACAGGGTGACAAAGCAGGTAAGCAACTGGAAGACAGGGACAAATTACTGTCACCCCATAACAATAGGTGCCTGAGCAAAGACCTTGACGGCAGGATTACCAAATATTATTATAATAAAAGCTGCAGATTTGGAAAAGATTGAAAGCAACTGCTGAAATAACATTAGCTTTCTTAGATGAAAGAGAGGGGTACCAAAGTATGTAGGTATAAGAATACACTCTTCCATGCCCCTCAATAATGCAGATCATGAAGAAATAATAAGAAATACATGAGTGCTTAACTCACAAGTGCTTTTTAACGCTACTGTCAAAATTACAAATGCATTAATATGGAGTTTGGCTGAAAGATTTGATGAAGTATAACACTGTTGGTATTTAAATAGAACAGTTTTTAGAGTGGTGCATGATCAGACCAAAAAAAGAATGAATTGTGGAGAAAAGAAGAATGAAGGATTTGTTTCCAAAAGATGGACAATCCCTATGTATGGTAAATCTTATATGAGATCTGTGATTGGGTGAATATCTACTGTATGTTAACCACTTCAAGTCCAGACACTTTCACCCCCCTTCCTGTCCAGGCCAATTTTCAGCTTTCAGTGCTATCACACTTAGAATGACAATTGCGCAGTCATGCAACACTGTACCCACACACATTTTTAGCATTTTTTTGAGACAGATAAAACTTTATTTTGGTGGTATTTATTCATCACTGGGATTTTTATTTTTTTGCTATATAAAGGAAAAAGTCCAAACACTTTGAAAAAAAAAAGTGTTTTTCTTATAAAATTTTGCAAATAAACAATCTTTCTTCATAAATCTTGGCCAAAATGTATTCAGTTATCTTTAAAAAAAAAAAAAACAAATTAGTTTATAACCAAAAATTTGAATTTTTCAAAAATTGTTTTCACATTTTTATTTACTTTTTTTATATTAATATTTATGTTTTTTTTTAACATACCATCACCCTAGCACCATAGTGACACTGTACTACTTGTGGGGGGTGATGAAGATTTTTTTTTTATTTTTTTACAATGATTGCTTTTACACCCATAAAGGCTGTAAAAGCAATAATTTCTCCTTCTCTCTGGCTTTGAGAAATACTGTGAGAGCTGTGATTGGTCACAGCTTGTCACATGGTTCAAGACTGTTGTGAATAGCCTTGTACTATGTGACCTCTGTGAATATTCACAGATTTCACAAGTAGTAAGCAATGATGCCAGGAAGTGACATCTTGCTTACTACTATTCATGTGATCACTGATTGACCAATCAGGGATCACATGAATCGGGACCTCACACAGAGGTTCTGTACAGCGATCGGTGTTCCGCTGTCACTGGATTATGCTGCTGTGTGCTCCCAGGGAGTGCACACAGGCAGTGAATGTGGGGCAGTTTATAAAAGCCAACCCGCTTCGGCACTGCTCCCATCCGGCCGTTTATGTACATGGACCAGACTTGAAGTGGTTAATAGGGTAGGTGTTACAACCAATAAGATTTCATTTAACCATGATGGTTTGACTTCCAACAAGCCTGTATTGTTTGAAACACATTGCAGTGAGCTCTCATTTCAGCTTACATTTGTGCCCTACCCCTAAGGAAGACAACCAATGAAGCTCTCTTACCAGGTCCTGTCCCTTCGAATCTGCCACACTATTCCTGGTGCAAGGATGGACTCTAATGCATTAAGGCACCCCTTTCTGCGTTTCAAAAGTACACATTGCACTCTTAATGGGAATCTCTGCTTTACAGCCCCCTTACATATACTATATACTGTATGCATACATAATCAGTCTTCACAATGTCCCTCTATCAGCATTAATTTCTATTCTTCTGATCATCCTCCCATTAAACTGTCAGACACTCTTCCTGGAATGTATTTACAAGACTGCAGAACCTATACAAAACTTCAGTGAAACTGTCTGTGCATAAAGCCTGCCTGTCACACCTGTCATTTTACCTAGGACCCCATTAAACACTTATTCTTCTTTTCACTTAGCCAGGAAATCCAGAATATCTCTTGAAAGCATTTTACATTTCATTATGGTGTTAGCATCTCTCTCCTCAGTTGGGATCCTGCTTGGTATTTTTTAAAGCTGACACTTGTCATTCACATTTCCATTTAATGAATATATTTTTTTTCTTTTCGCGCTTGTTATAAATCTGCCAAGAGACGCTAAAGCACTTTAGTATGTGCTGCTTTTATTATACCGTGTGTGTATCTTTTATAGCTGGACTAGACAGTGGCCTTCTTATAACCAGGAGCAGGGTTTAGTGATTGCGGGGAAAAGAAAAAGTTCCGCTAGGCATGCTTGTAGGCAGCTCTACAAACCTGGCAAATCACAGTTCACCTAAGCCTTGCCAAGTATTATTCCCAAATTTCAAAGAATATCATAAATTTGGACGCAGTAGTAATTGTATATTGTTGCTACTAAGTCTGATCACTCTCTAAATAGCTTTTCATACTAAAGTGCTTAGGAAAATTAATTAATTATTACTAATTATCATGCAACACTGTACCCATATGACATTTTTAACATTTTTTGAGACAGATAGAGCTTTCTTTTGGTGGTATTTAATCACCTCTGGGACCAAACAAACCAAAAACCACAGAAAATTTTGAAAAAAAAAACTTTTTTTCTTAGTTTCTGTTATACAATTTTGTAAATAAGTGATTTTTCTCCTTCACTGATGTGTGCTAATGAGGCTGCAGTGATGGGCACTGATAGGGTGCACTGATGGACACTGATAGGTGGCACTGATTGGCACTGATGAGCAGGCACTGGTAGGTTGCACTGATGGGCATTGACAGGCATCACTGATGGGCACTGAAAGGCAGCACTGATACATGACACTGAAACATGACACTGATATATGACACTGATAGGCGGCACTGATAGGCAGAACTGACTGGCACTGATAGGCGGCACTGACTGGCACTGATATGCTGCACTGACTGGCACTGATGCACACTGATAGGTGACACTGACTGGCACTGATAGGTGGCACTGATTAGCAGTACTGATAGGTGGCACTGATTGGCATGTATAGGTGGCACTGACTGGCACTGTTGGGTGACATTGAAAGGCAGCTCAGATGGGCACTGATATGTGGCATTGATGTGCACTGGTATGCACTGATACGTGGCACTGATGAGCACTGACAGGTGGCACTTCTGAGGCCACACTGATCATCAGTGCCCTGATGATCAGTGTACATGTCCCCTCCGTGGAAAGCCGATTACCGACTCTCCTCTCCTCTTGAGCTGTCAGGGTGACAGCTCAAGAGGAGAGAAATGCCGCTAACCGTCATTTCCGTGTTTACATGTGATCAGCTGTGATTGGACACAGCTGATCACATGACCGAGCCGACATCTTCGGCTCTTTCCGTGATCCGCTGTGTCCGAGGGAGACAGCGCACCGGCGATCGCCGGGCTGCGCGCTCACTGAGCCGCGCATGCACAGTGAGAATGGTAGGACGTCATATGACGTCCTATCAGAACGAGAGAACCACCTTGCGCCTGTCATTGTACTATAGGGCGGGCGGAAGGTGGTTAAAGATAAGCACAGAAGAACCTCCCAAATGCCCAGAATGCACTGAAAAGTGGTAAATTATTAACTATTTCAGACTGTTTCAGAAAAATACACAGAGTAGAAGCAGAGGCAGAAGTATGTGTTGAGATAATTAGGTGTGAGTTGCTCATTAACATTTCTTTTGTCTCCAAGGGTGGGATAGGTATCTGGTGGAATGAGTCATTAAGGTCACCTGGCAGGGGGTCTTCATGAGGAATTTGAGGTGTGAATGGGCATTAACATATCTTTTATTTCCATGGGTGGGAGAGGTCTGGGTGTGAATTGGTTATTACAATGTGTGACAAGCTTGGTGGGAACGTCCTGTGTTTTGTCCATGTGAGTACCTTGAAAATGCTTTGCATGCATTTTTTATGATGAAAAAAGGCTCTGGACAGCATTGGGAACTGGAAGAGATGCAAATGCTTATAAATGCGATTTGCCACGTTTAGACTCGTTTACAAGCTTTTTGCATTTGAAACGCTGATAAAATCAACTGCTGAACGTGTTCAAAATAACAACTGTAAACTCAAATGACTGTAAACGAAGATGTATACATGAACACATAGGAAAACATAAGGGTGAGTTCAGGGGCTGCTGAGAAAAACTGCAGCTGCAGTGTACAGGAGTGTACAGTGTACGTGAGCCCTAAGAGGTTTAGCCTTTTGTTCAGTTTATGGATAAAATGTTCTCAAGCTTTACTTGTGACTAGAGCAGGTTTTGTTTGTAATGGTGGATAATTATATGTAAAACTGTACTACTGTTTTTTACAACTTGAATTGTTTTTTGTGTCATTATGGGGCAATGATGCATTTTAGAAATTCTAGACCATATGATTCCTAAATTAGTTGTCATGACTTTCCAGCTCAGAGGTCAGAACTGTACCAAGCACCCTACTCTACAAAATTTTTCTTTCCCCATGGGTCTGTAGACGTTCTAAACAATGGGCCAGTTTATTGTCCTTCAAACTTAATCTTTAGACTTTTCATTAAAGTCAGCGGTTCTGGTTCCCGACAGGTGCCAGCAATTAATGCAGTGGAGCTATCTCTTCATGGTGGAGCAGCTGGGCTGCACAGTTAACTGTAATGATTGACAGGCAAGCTAGCTATTTAACCTCCAGCCAAAACTGGATTATTAGCTTTATGTGAACTGTATTCATTAAATGATACTACCCTTAACACCATGTAACATTTTGTCCTTTAATTTCCCAACATGAACACACACAGCTAAGATCTGGTTTGTCACCACAGTCAACTCTTGCTCTCAGGTTTCAGAATCAGACCGTTTATGCACTTTTTATCCAAAATAGTCATCTTTGTCTAAATTTTTCTATCAGGCAACTCTTTCTATGAAGGCAATGGAAACAAGGGAACACAGCATGCTAACATGTGAATTTGTGAGTGTATAAACGTACTGTGTAGGACATGTGGCCTTACTGTATGTCTTCACTCAGCCATAGCTGCTTAGTGCAAGAAACACATGGCCCCCGCTGCTCCCAGGAAAGCTCCTTGCCTCTCCGTATCTCTGCTTTCACTGCAGTTTGACAGCAGGTCAGCTGTGTAATTCAGTTCTGGCAACTGAGGGAGACAAGTTTAGCCGGTGTTCACACATGTGAGAGACTCTGTACCTGATTCCAGTCAGTTCACATTAGTGGGATGGAAAGTACAGTAACAGGGGAGAGCTAGAGGTAGTGTACATCACGGGAAATCTCTGCTCTCTGCTGCTTCAGAGGGGACTCACGCTTGAGGACACTTCGGCTCTAAGGAGTCTGTAAGATACTACACACCAGAATGAATGCCATATGCTTCATCATGCTACCGTTGCAAACTGAATCTAAATAGATAGGCCAGGCCCACCAAAAAGGTAACTATTAGGCAAAGAATACAATGTAAAATATAAAATATAAAGAATATTCTATATAATGAATAGTATTACCATCTGGTATTAGAAGACAATCAAGTGTGTTTTTAAACATATGCGCACCAGAGATTCATCAGTTAGGCACCAGAACTACACTGTTTATTAACCAAGACTTCATGGTTAAGTAAACATTTGCTAGCATTTAAAGGCATAATAAAAAAAAAACAAATATGTCTATAATTACCTGCTGTGTGTGTAGTGGTTTTGTACAGAGCAGCCCAGATCCTTCTCGTCTCAGGTCCCCATCAGTGCTCCTGGCCCTTCCCTCCTGTTGGGTGCCCCTACAGAAAGCAACTTGCCATGGGGGCACCTGCTGCTCCATGTGTCCATTCATACATGGAGCCATGGCTCGACCTCACCCTCTCTCTCTTTTCATTGGCTCACTTGCTGTGATTGACAGCAACGGGAGCCAAAGTCTCCTGCTGCTGTCCCAGCCAATGAGAAGAGGGAGTCTTTGGATAGTCGAGACTCCAATGCACATTAAAATACTTAAAGCGGAAATAAACTCAAAAGCAAATATTTTTTACAGTATATTTCAGCTTACCAATTCGTAGATGTGGTGGCTGCTTTAGCTTTCTTTTTTAGGCTTTATTTTTTTATATTCACCTGGTTATTTGGCCAGTAAGTCTGTTACTTTTTCAATAAAACAAGCTATCCTGCAGATGTAGCGGTTACAAGACTGGGGCAAACCATTTACCACTGACAGGAATGCATACAGTGGTTCATTTATGTAAAACCTTTATCCCAAAAGAAAAAAAACAGCTGTAACTGCCTAAAAATGTTAGCTGGAGTTTGGCTTCGATTTGTTAGTGTATCTAAATCTGCTAATCTGTATAACATTCTCCTCCCCCCAGAATAACAAAAGGTGTCTCTATTGCTCCTTCATCCAAAATGTAGGCACCCTAATACAGGAAATGTGTTACTGGCCAGCTCACCAGGTAAAAACAGAGCAAAAAAAGCCTAAAATGAGAAAACGAATGCAACCAACACATTTAATGACTGGTAAGCTGCACTATATTACATTTTTGGTTTTAACACTGCTTTAGGCCTGGTTCACACCAATGAGTTTTTCGTGCTTTTTTGGTTTTTTTTTGCAGAAATGCACTACAGTCCATTCAACATGGTTTCATATGGGATACGTTCACATCTATACTTTTTTGAGCCACTGCGTCTTTGGAAAGGGTCAGGGACTTTTTTAAATGCAAAACGTTGCATTTTGCTTCAATAGACTTCAATGAAGACGCATCAGAAAATGCATGTAGTGCTTTTTTATGTGTTTTTTTTATCTGCCCAGCAACAAGTTGGCCCAACACCCCCCCTAAAACTCATTGAAAAACACGCAAAAATGCGTGTGAAAAAACACACCACAAAAAGCACTGCAAAACTGGCAAAATGCACACGGCATTGGTGTGAACTAGGCCTTACTGTACAGGGCTATTTTTGTTTCATGCTTTTAGGCACACATACATAATT
The DNA here is from genome assembly GCF_062004578.1 of Staurois parvus. Taxonomy (NCBI): domain Eukaryota; kingdom Metazoa; phylum Chordata; class Amphibia; order Anura; family Ranidae; genus Staurois; species Staurois parvus. The sequence goes on from NW_028318072.1 coordinate 5,359,390, forward strand.
CCGTGTTTTAATTCATGTTTTGAGATTATTGTCCACACTGCTGTTGTATGGTTATTGTTATTATTATTAAAATCTGGGCCAGGACAAGGGTGGGGGCGGAAGGGGCCGAAGCCCTGGGCGGCACAATTCACTGGAGGAAGGGGGGGGGCGCAGAACAGGTGAAGTGCTAGCAATGTATTGCTAAAACCTTGGTGGATGAGTACACTGAATGTGCACAGCTTACTGCGGCAGCCAACCGCTTTACAATACTTGCAGTCAGAGCCAGAGCTTGCAACGCTGTGCTGAGTGCGCTCCTGCACGCGGCACAAGCCTAGGACCAACTCTTCACTTCCCGGCCCGACGTGACGTCATAGAGAGGCTTGGAGGTGGGGTGAGAGAGGAGTGTACAGTGCAGCTGTAGGCGTGACCTAGAGGAATCTGCATGGAACAAGCAAGCAGATGGGCATCTGCTGATTAATTGGTTAGCTCTTGGGGGGGGAAGGGGGGTAATTCACTACCAATGGTATTTGTAATATGGAGAAGGAAGGAGGTTAATGTACTACCTTCCCACATGTCACTGACACATTAGTGACCAGTGGCAGGTAATTAACCCCTTTATGCTGCAGCATGAATTAACCCTTTATGCTACAGGATGAAGGGATTTCTAAACACTGATACTGGTACCAAAATGCAGTACAAAGGGGTTAATTACCTGCCAATGGTCACTAGTGCATCAGTCACCAGTACATTAACTGCCTTCATGCTGCATATTACAAATATCCTTGGTAATTAAGCACATGCCGACACGCTACAGTACATTTACTACACGCCTGTAAGTTGCTGCCTGTTTCTGGGTTTCAGGCGTGTGCACACCCAGAGAGGCAAGGGGGGCAGTTTGTCATCTGGACACTGAATTACCCTGTCCCGGCACTGATTACAATGCTTGCAACATGGTGTGTGCAACACTTTGAGCAATTCATACAACTGATCATCAATAGCCTGCAGACAATGAGATGATGGCTGTGTGTTACCTAAGCAGTGGAGAGTCTTCTGACTCTTCCCTACAGACACTCTTCCCTTACTCTGATAGCGGACTTATCCTGAAACACCCAGTGTCAGGCAGACAGGCAATAAATGAATAAATAATACTTGTACAAAGTTTTCTTCAATTAATTCATGCAAAGAGAAATGATAGTATTCCAACTTCCAAGACCTTAATCCTAGCTGGCTACTATGGGCTTAACACTTTGTGAATTATAATTGGCCTTTACATTGGCTTATTAACCACTTCAAGTAACACTTTTACCCCCTTCCAGTCCAGGCCAAGTTTCAGTTTTCAGCGCTATCACACTTTGAATGACAATTACGCGGTCATGCAACACTGTGCCCATATGAATTTTTTTATCATTTTCTTTAGATAAATAAAACTTTATTTTGGTGGTATTTATTCACCACTGGGATTTTTATTTTTTTGCTATATAAATGAAAAAAGTCCAAACATTTTGAAGAAAAGTCCAAAAATTTTGCAAATAAATAATATGTCTTCATAAATCTTGGCCAAAATGTATTCAGCTATTTTTTTAGTAAAAAAAAAAAATAACCCAAATTAGTTTATAACTAGAGATGAGCGAATTATTCAAAAATTTGATTCGGCTGATTCGCCGAATTTGCGGGAGAAATTCGATTCGATGCAAATTTATTCGCCGCGAATTTAACTTATTTAAAGGGTTTCTAGGCTTCAGAGAGCCTTTATATTAGTGCAGAACACTGTACCTTTAATTTAAATGCCCTTGGAGTCTGCTGGGGAAGAGAAATAATACTGACAGTCAGTATGACATGCAGATGAGTGCCGTCGATCTTAGAATCACCGCACACTTCACTCATTTGGGCAGTCACGGGGCACGACGAAGAAGAAGAAGAAGAAGAATGAAAAGAAGAATGAAAAGAAGAAGAAGGAGAATGAAAAGAAGAAGAAGAATGAAAAGAAGAAGAAGAAGAAGAATGAAAAGAAGAATGAAAAGAAGAAGAAGAAGAATGAAAAGAAGAAGAAGAAGAATGAAAAGAAGAAGAAGAAGAATGAAAAGAAGAAGAATGAAAAGAGGAATGAAAAGAAGAAGAAGAATGAAAAGAAGAAGAAGAATGAAAAGAAGAAGAAGAAGAATGAAAAGAAGAAGAATGAAAAAAAGAATGAGAAGAATAATGAAAAGAAGAATGAGAAGAATGAAAAGAAGAAGAATGAAAAGAAGAAGAAGAAGAATGAAAAGAAGAATGAAAAGAAGAAGAAGAAGAAGAAGAAGAAGAATGAAAAGAAGAATGAAAAGAAGAAGAAGAAGAATGAAAAGAAGAATGAAAAGAAGAAGAAGAAGAATGAAAAGAAGAAGAAGAAGAATGAAAAGAAGAATGAAAAGAAGAAGAAGCAGAATGAAAAGAAGAATGAAAAGAAGAAGAATGAAAAGAAGAATGAAAAGAAGAAGAATGAAAAGAAGAAGAATGAAAAGAAGAATGAAAAGAAGAAGAAGAAGAATGAAAAGAAGAAGAAGAATGAAAAGAAGAAGAAGAAGAATGAAAAGAAGAAGAAGAAGAAGAATGAAAAGAAGAATGAGAAGAAGAATGAAAAGAAGAATTAAAAGAAGAATGAAAAGAAGAATTAAAAGAAGAATGAGAAAAATGAAAAGAAGAATGAAAAGAAGAAGAAGAATGAAAAGAAGAAGAAGAAGAATGAAAAGAAGAATGAAAAGAAGAAGAAGAAGAATGAAAAGAAAAAGAAGAAGAATGAAAAGAAAAAGAAGAAGAATGAAAAGAAGAATGAAAAGAGGAAGAAGAAGAATGAAAAGAAGAAGAATAAGAATGAAAAGAATAAGAAGAAGAATGAAAAGAAGAAGAATGAAAAGAAGAAGAAGAAGAATGAAAAGAAGAATGAAAAGAAGAAGAAGAATGAAAAGAAGAAGAAGAAGAATGAAAAGAAGAATGACAAGAAGAAGAAGAAGAATGACAAGAAGAAGAAGAAGAATGAAAAGAAGCAGAAGAAGAAGAATGAAAAGAAGAATGAAAAGAAGAAGAAGAATGAAAAGAATAAGAAGAAGAATGAAAGAAGAAGAAGAAGAATGAAAAGAAGAAGAAGAAGAATGAAAAGAAGAATGAAAAGAAGAAGAAGAAGAATGAAAAGAAGAAGAAGAAGAATGAAAAGAAGAATGAAAAGAAGAAGAAGAAGAATGAAAAGAAGAAGAAGAAGAATGAAAAGAAGAATGAAAAGAAGAAGAAGAAGAATGAAAAGAAGAAGAAGAAGAATGAAAAGAAGAAGAAGAAGAATGAAAAGAAGAAGAAGAAGAATGAAAAGAAGAATGAAAAGAATAAGAAGAAGAATGAAAAGAAGAAGAAGAAGAATGAAAAGAAGCATGACAAGAAGAAGAAGAAGAATGACAAGAAGAAGAAGAAGAATGAAAAGAAGAAGAAGAAGAATGAAAAGAAGAATGAAAAGAATAAGAAGAAGAATGAAAAGAATAAGAAGAAGAATGAAAAGAAGAAGAAGAATGAAAGAAGAAGAAGAAGAATGAAAAGAAGAAGAAGAAGAATGAAAAGAAGAATGAAAAGAAGAAGAAGAATGAAAAGAAGAAGAAGAAGAATGAAAAGAAGAAGAAGAAGAATGAAAAGAAGAATGAAAAGAAGAAGAAGAAGAATGAAAAGAAGAAGAAAAAGAATGAAAAGAAGAATGAAAAGAAGAAGAAGAATGAAAAGAAGAAGAAGAAGAATGAAAAGAAGAAGAAGAAGAATGAAAAGAAGAATGAAAAGAAGAAGAAAGAATGAAAAGAAGAAGAAGAAGAATGAAAAGAAGAAGAAGAAGAAGAATGAAAAGAAGAAGAAGAAGAATGAAAAGAAGAATGAAAAGAAGAAGAAGAAGAAGAATGAAAAGAAGAAGAAGAATGAAAAGAATAAGAAGAAGAATGAAAAGAAGAAGAAGAAGAAGAAGAATGAAAAGAAGAAGAAGGAGAATGAAAAGAAGAATGAAAAGAAGAAGAAGAAGAATGAAAAGAAGAAGAAGAAGAATGAAAAGAAGAAGAAGAATGAAAAGAAGAAGAAGAATGAAAAGAAGAATGAAAAGAAGAAGAAGAAGAAGAAGAATGAAAAGAAGAAGAAGAAGAATGAAAAGAGGAATGAAAAGAAGAAGATGAAGAATGAAAAGAAGAATAAGAAGAATGAAAAGAAGAATGAAAAGAAGAAGAATGAAAAGAAGAAGAAGAAGAATGAAAAGAAGAATGAGAAGAAGAATGAAAAGAAGAATGAAAAGAAGAATGAGAAGAATGAAAAGAAGAATGAAAAGAAGAAGAAGAAGAATGAAAAGAAGAAGAAGAAGAATGAAAAGAAGAATGAGAAGAAGAATGAAAAGAAGAATGAGAAGAATGAAAAGAAGAAGAAGAAGAATGAAAAGAAGAATGAAAAGAAGAAGAAGAAGAAGAATGAAAAGAAGAAGAAAAATGAAAAGAAGAATGAAAAGAAGAAGAAGAAGAATGAAAAGAAGAAGAAGAAGAATGAAAAGAAGAATGAAAAGAAGAAGAAGAAGAATGAAAAGAAGAAGAATGAAAAGAAGAATGAAAAGAAGAAGAAGAAGAATGAAAAGAAGAATGAAAAGAAGAAGAAGAATGAAAAGAAGAAGAAGAAGAATGAAAAGAAGAAGAATGAAAAGAAGAATGAAAAGAAGAAGAAGAAGAATGAAAAGAAGAAGAAGAAGAATGAAAAGAAGAATGAAAAGAAGAAGAAGAAGAATGAAAAGAAGAATGAAAAGAAGAAGAAGAAGAATGAAAAGAAGAATGAAAAGAAGAAGAAGAAGAAGAATGAAAAGAAGAAGGAGAATGAAAAGAAGAAGTATTCCAGTACAGCAAAAAGTGTATCTGCAGAGAGCTCCGCTATTTCTGACAGTTCTGACAGTTCATTTACAGCGGTTGAAACATTGTATCTGTTTATTTCCGAATAAAAACATCTGTATCCTAAATGGAAACAAATAGATACAATGTTTCAACCGCTGTAAATGAACTGTCAGAACTGTCAGAAATAGCGGAGCTCTCTGCAGTGACACTTTTGCCGGCTGATCGGGAAAAATTCGATTCGTGCACCCGAAGTTTGCTAAAATTCGGATTCGATGCGAATCGAATTTTTCCTGAAATTCGAAACGATGTCCACTTCGCCAGGTTCGATTCGCTCATCTCTATTTATAACCAAAAATCATAATTTTTCTAAAACTTTTTTTTACATTTTTATTTTATTTTTTTGTATTATTATTTATGTTTTTTTTTTACATACTGTCACCCTAGCAGTACAGTGTCACCATAGTGGGGGGTAATGAAGACTTTTTTTTACACTGATTGCTTTTACAGCCATAAAGGCTGTAAAATAAATAATTTCTCCTTCTCTCTGGCTGCATTCTTGAGAAATACTGTGAGAGCTGTGATTGGTCACAGCTTGTCACATGGTACAAGGCTGTTGTGAATAGCCTTGTACCAAGTGATTTCTGTGATCATTCACAGATTTCACTAGTAGTAAACAATGACATCTTGCTTACTACTATTTATGTGATCACTGATTGGCCAATCAGTGAGCACATGTTTCGGGACCTCACACAGAGGTCCCATACAACGATTTGTGTTCGGATTGCGGTGCCGCGCTCTCCCAGGGAGCACACACAGGCAGGGAATGCAGTAGGATGTTTATAAATGGCCACCCACTCTTGCACTGCTCCCGTCCGGCCATTTATGTACATGGGCCGGAAGGTAAGTGGTTAAAGTGGGTGTAAACATCAGACATGAAATATAAACAAAGCATATCCCTCTATATTGTGTACTTGTCTCAATCCACAGCAGTAAGTGTCATTTCTGTCTGCGCAGTCATTCCTCTGCTATCGGCATGAAACACTTCTGACAAGTTTTCCTAAAACCAAGAGAAAAAAAGGTGACAGGGAAGGGAGCACCAGCATGCAGCGCCCCACCCCTGCTGTCTGAAACAGACAAGCTTTATAAATCCAGCACTTTGAACAAATGTAGAGAAAAGTAGACAGCAGATAAACAGGTACATCTTACATAGGAGGATTTTTCTTTTTATCGCTGTGTATCACCTGAGGCCAGTTACCTCATTGGATATATGTGAGGATTTAAAACCACTTTAAATTATGAATTGTTATATTTTAGGTAAGGTGATATCACAGACACAAGCTGAAAAAATGCAAATGAAAATTTTGGAATCTGATTAGTTGTTTGGAATAGCACAACGGCACACTTGCTTAAGAATAACCTGCTCTGCATGTATTTCAGAATAATCTACAACATTGACAGTGGAACTGCTGTTCTTTCCCATTTTTACAGCGTAAGCTTGACAATCATCTTACTCTGTGCTGTGTAAAATTAGTTACAACATAAAAGAAATTTGCCACAGCTATGTTCATTTTGGCGTGTGATTAAAATGCCTACAAATGTTTTAAATTGAATTGTGCCACATTCATGGACACAGATTCACAGGTATGATTTAGTGCACAATATAAACTTCAGCATGAAGAATATCATGGCATGATTATGCTGCAAGAAACAACAGATGAATAATTTATGCCAACATATACAGTATATGAAAAGTAACTAGTTATCCTAAAATGCAGACAGATCACTATTACTTACATGAAGTGGTTAATGAACCCAGGTCACTAGAGTTGGCAAAAGTTGCCAATGTTTACTTGATGACAGGTAGACATGAATGATCCGATGTTGGCAGATCAGGATTCTAATACTCCAATGCATGAAGCCCTTCAGCATGACAACAAATATTCTACTTCTGATTATCTCACTGCCTTTCTAATTACATTGGGATTGATTTACTAAAGGCAAATAGGCTGTTCAATTTGCAAGTGAATTTGCCCCAGAGCTTACCGAATGGTTTGAATTTACTTTGCAAAGAATACCCAATTGTGTGCAAGGAAAATAATTAAAAAACAGCATTTTTGCTCACACATGATTGGGTGATAGAAATCCACAGAACTTCACCTAATTTAATTTGAGTTTTATTATTAATGTCCTTGCACGTTATTGGAAAATCTTTGCGAAGTAAATTTTCACAGCATTCAGTAAGATCTGGGGAAAATTCACTTGCAAAGTGAACAGCCTGTTTGCCTTTGAGTAAAATTCCCTTGCAAAGTGCAACTTCCCTTTTGCTTTTAGTAAATCAACCCCAATGTCTCCTGTGAGTATGTGATTGTAAAGGTATTCTTTACATAATGAACTGCTTATAATTCATTTCTCTGTCCAATGGTTTTGCACAGAACAGCATTGATCCTCCTCTTCTTGGGTCCCCCACCAGAGCTCCTGAGTCCTTCCCCCTATCGAGTGCTCCCAAATCAAGCTGCTTGCTCTGAGGGCACTATGTGTGCTCGCTCCCGAGCCAGCTCTGTATGTTCACAAAACACGGAGAACAGGGTTCGACCATGCACCGCTCCCTCCTCATTAACTGTTATTGAAAGGAGGAGGAGCCAATGGTTCCTGCTGCTGTGTCTGAGCCAATGAGGAGGGAGAGAGCCAGGAGAGCCACTGCTCTCATGCATATCACTGGATCACTGGATCAAGATTGGGCTCTGGTAAGTATTAGGCAAGGCTGGGGGGAAAGTTGCACACTGAAGGTAATGCATGAAGGTTAAAAAAAAGCGTCAACTTTTACAACCATTTTGGTCAATAAACTCTTGTGATGGGGTTGACTACATATCAGGTATAGAAAAGAGTGATCCTCAGAAGCAAAGTTTGTTTGTACCTAATAGCATTGGTCATGTTGGACTTTAGCATTGGCAATCAATGGGCAATTAAAGGTGGCTTTACTCCTATGACCCCCTTTTTTTGTATCATTTTACCCTATTAACCTCATGTATATATGTGGCCACTCAATGTGGGGGCCTTACCACTGAGCAGCCGCATATATCCGGCCCTGTTCAAACTACTTACCGTGCTGAGAGTTTACTCCCTGCACACTCTCAGCATGGTAGCCTGCGGTGATTGGTAAGCTCTCAATGCATACTTGAGATTGGGAACTTTCATAACATGTGACTGCTGTGACAGTCAATCACACCGATCACATGATCTGAAGGCCTGCCTCCACCTCCTGCCGCCCGCCTATTTTGTATCACTTTATCCCATTAACCTCTTGATGCTGGCCACATGCATATATGCAGCCACTCTGTGGGGGGCCTTAAAGACAAGCAGCCGCATATATCTGGCCCTCTTAAAACTACTTACCATGAGAGCACACTCTCTGCATGCTCCCAGCATGGTAGCCTGCGGTGATTGGTAAGTTCTCCATGCATACTTGCAATTGTGAGCCTCCTGATCATATGACCGCTGTGACAGTCAATCACAGCAGTCACATGACCTGAAGGCCTGCCTCCTGGCTTTTAAAAACCCTTAAATGGCCGAAAGGGGGTCCGTGCCAAAGGGTTAATCATAGTGGGTATTACCCTATTGCTCTCTCCAACAGCTGTTCTATTCAGTGCAACTATAACCTGCTAAGGAAGGCAAGTAAGTACATCTAAGGACAAAAACATCTTTGCACATGTACTTGGCAGATAAGGTCCTGTATGCCATAAAATGTCATTTTCTCCAGAAGGCAGTACATTTTTCTTACGATATATTGTGGAAATTTAAATTAATATTATTACCAAATATGGTATATAAAAATAGCTCTTAAGAAAGTTATTATTTACAGTAAGCTAAACCCAATCACTAAAATCTTATATAAGCTTTACCATGCCAATGTTATTTAAAAAGTAAGTTTTAAAAAATATAGCTTTCATTAATATAATTCCTGGTGATCTTGTTGCCTCTTCCTGTTATCTGGTGACAACACTCTGTCCCTGTCACTAAGTTGTGTTCTTGTGTTGTCACCCAAGCCTCCACTGAAGACTACACATGGCTACTCTAATGCAAAATTAGGCAAACATGTGCTGCCATTGTTACTGTTAAGAAGCATGTCCAGAGCAATGTTGTGCAGCCACCACTAGATTGTATGTACAGCAGGGCTTTTTTTCAGTGGGAACGTGGAGGAACACAGTTCTGGCACCTCCTTGTAATGACAAGGGATACTGGGGTGTGCCGGAAGGTCTATTTATGCTGGCTACTGGGGGATCTATGGTCACTGGAGGGCATATATTTTTGTGTGGCAGTCTATTGTTGCTGGTGAGGATCTATTAATGCCGACTGGTTAAATTGTTGCTGGAGGGATCTACTGTTAAGGGAGGGGTCTATTGTTTCTGGCTGCTGGGAGATCTTTATTTGCTGCTGGGAGTCTATTGTTGCTGGGCTGGAATTTTGTTGTTGGGATCCATTGTTGCTGGGATAATTTATTGTTGCTGGGGGCGTGGAGCCTATTGCTGCTAGCTGTGGGGGATCTATTGTACTGCTTTTCTTGTTATCATTAACAAATTCCAATCAAATTACTTAGCACCTCAACATACTTGGCTGAGTATACTCTAAAAGGAGCTGTACTGGGAGGTGGGTAGGGGGTGGAACCAAGGGATGGTGCTTGGAGGTAAGGGGGAGAGGCAAAGACAAGAAGTGACTCAGAAGGGGGGAGTTCCTGTACCTATTCTCTGAGAAAAAAAATCCTGATGTACAGTTTATATAGACAACAAGTGGCTGTAAAAAGGGGTTGGAAGAAATCAGTAGTACTAAGATGCAGAGAGAAAAAAAAATACTTTATATAATCAAAAGCCACAGTAGCTGTTTATGATTCCAGTAATTTAGCAAAACATCAACCAGTTAGAATTTAGACTCATATTAATCATATTATTAAGATAACAACTACCAATTTCCTTCGGCTTTTTAAAACAAGATAGATTAACTTCATTAATGAAATACAAAAAAACAGGTTAAAAAAACAAGACCCATTGCAACCAATTGGATTTTTTGGCCAGATTAGAAGAGACTTGACTTCTAATTGGTTGCTATAGAGCACCACGTTTGCACATAATCAATGCATTAAATTAGTAAATAATCCCAATAGTTTGTATTCTGAATCTCATCTAGTAGGAATTAATTGAACCAACAGAAATGGACACAAATAGCTGTGGCCTCATCACGTAAGGGAGAGAAGCCACTGATATGCCCACACCCTTATCCCCAGCTAAATAAACCCCAGTCACGTCCGCCATGGCTCTGGCAGCTTTCATACATTAGGAAGTATTCCGACAAACAGAGGGATTTGTTTATGAGCTGTAGTTGTGGAAATAGCAAGATGGGAGGCAGTATTTCTGAGGGTCTGATCATTAGGAACTCATTACGTATTCATTCTAACAGCATCAATCATTGTGTTCCAATCTGATATTCATGTAAAAATCTCACTTGTAGAGCTTTATTGCTACAGTAATCATGAGCCGGGAGTGTTCAATCTTGCTCTGTGCTGACTGCTTATCAGCACACAGCAAATTCACCAAGAAACAGGCCTCCTCTGCCCTCCTCAGTTTGACACACTCCAGCTACACCAGCATGTTATTTGCCTGTAATACGCCACTGTAGCAGCACTGTGACAAAACTTTTTTTTTTCTAACTTTTTTGATAACTAAAAACACATTCATGAAAGGGGAAGAGTCAAAAAGAAAATATCTATGTTGTTCACTGAAAAAAAAGCGCCAGTTTTTATTTTATAACATGTACAAGAAAATTGATTAAATCTAATTGGTCATAATAGACCATAGCTCTGCTTTTCTATTTAACATGTGTAGCACCCTCCTGACCCCTGGAAGCATGATGGTAACTCCCAGAGTAGACATGTGCACACCAGAATTTTTTGGTTCATTTTGGATGCATTCGTTCATTGAAGAATTTTGTTTCAACATATTGTTATGCTGAACCGATTCATTTTCAGAATTCATTTTGTATCTTCTGCATTTTTTTCATATATTTGTTGGTCCGGGTGGTCTCGAAAAATGTTCCAGGTTTTTTGGAAGATTGCTATATATTTAAAATATTATTTAATCAGATGGATTAGAATTGGAAAGATTCAATATTTTCAGATGCTATCCCAACCCACCAAGAGAAATGGCATGAGCTGGTTGGACAATATCAACGGGTGTCATGTGCATCTGAATTAATGAATGGAATGAAATTCGGATCTATTTGTTAGCTGAATCGGATTTACAGAACAAATTTGAAAACTGAATACATTTCCCCAGGGACTCAAACTACTATTGCATCATGTGATGTCATCCTAATAAAGTGAATGCATTCATTATTTTGTTAGTTTGGATTCATTAACATTCATTATGTATATGAATTTAGGAAAATTAAATTTTCATCTGAAAAACGAATTCAAACAAAACACACATGTCTACTCTAGGGACAGGGTGGGCTAAAATTTCACCTTAGGGTACAGATTATTTTGGCAATAGTGGGATGTGAACAGATGAAAGCCAGTCAATTTTAGGTGAGAATACAAAAAAGGATTTTATTACTCACAGTCCATGAAAGAAAGTAATAAGGTTGCAGAAGCTCAGGACTTCAGAAGAACTCCATCACTTCACTTGGTACAACACAGGAAAAGAGCATTTAAGTAAAGATCGAAACTTCTGTGTTAGAATGTTAGAACTCTTAAGCAATCATCATCAGCATCAAGAGCCAAACAACCTCCATGGGTATCCATCCTGTTCCTAATTTTCTGCAGGAGTCAACCAACCTCCATGGGGCTCCATCCTTCCTCCAGTGAAGACCAGCAGAACCAGGCCTTAGCTACAGGACTCATCTCCAGGCCTAATCACATCTAGGCCCCTTCATGCAGGCAGTCAGGCAGGCAGGGAGGGAGCTCCATCACATATGCCCTCAGCAGCCTGGGTTGTGGGAGAGCTTCCATCAGCCAGTCCCAAATATTTATACCCTTTCTCATGATGCACCACTGACAAAGGAAACGCCTAGTGGTGGGCTGGGAAAAGATATGAATATTCATAATCCCGACTTAAATATCTGATCTCAGACTAATATCGGAGGTTACAGTGCCTACTGACAGGCAGACTGGGGAAGCTGAGCAAACCACAGACTACTAAATGACATTGGCTGACTGCAGCCATGTAAATTAAATTACAACACTCCTGATTAAGACAGAGTGGCTACACCTGATTTGAAAGAAAGTCTGTCATTTGAGAAAAAAGTCCAGAGCCCTTTTAGAAAGTGTCTGATGTGTGTGACAGAGCTGGACCAATGGAAGTAAGGCTTGGTTTTGATGGGTATAAAATGAAGTACACCTTTCTTCAAAGGAGCTGTTATGTAATGAAGGTATAATGTGGGTATACCTTATCCTAGGCTGCAGATGATAAACTCTTGGGTGGATATTGGGGAGCTCCTAGTACAAAGGTTCAGGTACAAAGGTACTGCCCAACCACCCTCTTTAGAAAGTGGATGATGTCTGGGTGTTATCATGACTTTCCAGCTTCACTTGATTGTTCAGGGCAAAGCTACAGGTTCCTGTGGTGGTGTTTTCCTCAACCTGCTAATCTCCTATTCCTGTGTGGGTTTGCTCTAAGTCTTGAAAATACCCAGAATGTATGGGTATGGGACATCATGTGACTTTCTCTCCTTCAATCACGAAGCCCAAGCACTATCCTATTGGGGTGGGAGAAAGCTCTTTAGCCCTGTGTAAGCTCCAACTCAGACAATCGGACCATATCTTACATGGGAAATTTAAAATAAAAGAATATGTTGTATATTCTTTCAAAACATTCCCATTTATTCATATTTTATCAAAAATACTACAAGTACAGAAATAATATCTGTTGATTTACCAAAAACCCAGTACTCCTAACTTCCTATTGGGACTAACAATACAGTGCCTTTTCTGTACAGAAACCCCAAGCAGTGGTATTAGTCTTACCTGCTGGACTACAAAATGTTGCCTATCCCCATCCCTCTTTATCTCTATTACCAGAAACAATTGAGTACTGTCCATGACACTTTTTTAATTTGCACTAACATACAATTTTTCCAGACAAGCTTTCGGGGTGTACCCCCTTCTTCAAGGTCCAAGCACTACTGCACTAATACGGCTAAAATCATCTCTATTAATATGCATACATTGATTTATTTCTCAGCAAAACAATGCTGCTGCCTTGACTTCCAAAACCTGCCCACATGCTGGGTTTGATTCAATGAAGGCAAACAGACTGTTCACTTTGCAAACAAATTTCCACCTAGCTAAGTAAATGAGATGAAGTTCAGCTAACTTCCATCATCCAATCATGTTCAAGCAAAAATACTTTTTTTTTTTTTCTTGCATATGATTGGGTATTCTTTGCAAAGTGAACTTTCACTAAGCCTAGGGAAAAAAATATTTGCAAAGTGAACAGCCTATTAGCCTTTATAAATCAATCCCCATGCTTGTAGGGAAAGGACTTGTCAGGAACCGCCTTGCAGTGTCTCTAGCAGCCCACAGCATGGATTTCCTCAGGGTGCGGGGTCTAAGTCCCAGCCTGCTATTCACCAGGGCCCCTGATGCTGGGAATGGACTTGGTGCAGACTGGAACCAGGTCGCGACCCCCGAGTGCTTCCGGCTGTGGTAGAGAGCACTGGCAGGGGACTGCGGGAATGGAGTCTGATGGGAAGAGGCAGGCAGACTTACTAATAGTGATCCGTGCGGGATGGATGGATCGTCTGGGTGGCTGGAAGCGTAGTCAGGCGGGCCAGGTCAGCAACGTGCGGGCAGCGAGGTACCGGAGGAGAAGGCAGAGAATGGTCGAGGTCACAAGCCGGGTTCAGTAACTAGCGGACAGCGTGGTACAAGGGGTCAGGCAGAAGGATGGTCAGGCAAGCCAAGGGTTAAGCAGGATACACTCAGGGTCAGGTACAATGCAGAGGTCGGCAACGGAGTAACACAGGATCAGGTACAGGAACACAGGAACAAAAGACCAAACGGCAATTTGACATACCTCTATCCCCGTTTAAATAGCCGCCCTGCACTGTCATTGGTGCCAGGCGCGTGTCCGTGATCGCAAGTGCGCATGCGCGGCCATCGCGATCGCCCGGGTCCCGCTGCCCGCTGATTGGAATGCATCGGTATCCTGCACATGCGCTGCCAGGCGTATCGTGGCAGGGACACCGATCCCTGACAGGACTCTTGGGAGGTATAGTTCTGGGCAGCACCTACATCATTAAGAACTGAGCTCTCAGCAACTGTAGAAAAATCTACAGGCTCGTTGACATCAAAGTAATAAAAGCTCTTTATCACTACATAACCAAGGTAAAACAATAAGGCTGGGGTATGCTGCACAGGAGGAAAGGAAGGTTTGGGGTTAAATTTAGGGAATTACCTTTGAACAATTAGCTTCAGGGACATAACTTTAGAGGGCTCCAACAGCCAAACAAGGCAACAGAGGATCATAGGGAAAGTAAGTATCAGCAAGAGGGGTGGTGCAACAAGACAACTTATATTAGTAACAACCTGCTTCTTCTGGAGGTAATTCAGTATTCATTCACCCTGGTATCGCAGAACTGAAGCTTGCCCAGCTTTAAAGGCACAATACAAATAAGAAAGGTCAGCAAGTTCACATACAGGAATTGCAGCTTTTATTGAAGTCAATAGGAAAACATCAGCATTTTTTCAAAGAATGTGTTTCATACACACGTGGTTACTCATAAGGCTAGTTTTAAGAGCAAGCATTGAGAATGAATAGCGTGAATAGAATTCATTTTTATCCATTGTGTGTCCTTATGCTTATGTGGCAATCCTTTATCTTCAATTCTTAGAAGTGGTCTGATTTTTATGAACGATTAGCTGACATTTATTTGCAGTACATATACTAGGAATATAGTGCCTACAATTATTATCATTATTGCGGAAAGTCCTGAAACACAACACTGTAACTTGTATTGAATTTCTGCAGATAAAATAAGATTATATTATTTTGTGGTGAAAAGTAAAATCATTGACAGAACTAACATGTGAAATAAGTTAAAGCTTTCTTTGGACAACAGCTGATGATTGCTTATAGATTTTAATAAACCTTCTGATACCTGGATGTGACTGCGTGGACATTCTTTTTTGTGTTATCAGGGGAACCTGTTATTATGCCTTTTAGCAAGTTCACTTAAAAATTTACCGACTTGAAACGAGTATATTGATTAGAAGTTCCAACAAATATAAGCTACATACTTATTCTGGATCTGTAGCACACCAAGTACTAAAGGATAGTGATGGGCTGAACACCTCCCTGTTCGGTTCGGGGTCGAACATTGAACCTACTGAATGTTTGATCACAAACTTTGAACAAGGACAATTTACATAGCAGTATCTTACCAAGTAAGATACTGCTCAGTTACTAAAATACCACAAGAGTTATATTATTAAGTCATAAAGTATTTTAGTAGTGACACATTCATTCATGTTTCAGCTGTCAACACGGTTCCCTGCTGACATCTGAATGTCAAAAGAATTGTTGGCCCTGCCCT
The DNA here is from genome assembly GCF_062004578.1 of Staurois parvus. Taxonomy (NCBI): domain Eukaryota; kingdom Metazoa; phylum Chordata; class Amphibia; order Anura; family Ranidae; genus Staurois; species Staurois parvus. The sequence continues at coordinate 5,374,812 of NW_028318072.1, forward strand.
ACAATTAAGAGAACTAAAAAAAAAAAACTGATGTGGGGTCCCCCCTCCCATCCTTACCAAGCCCTTCGGGTCTGGTATGGATTTTGTGGGGACCCCCCACGCCAGAATTTAAAAAAATGGTGTGCGCCCCCCCCCAATCTATACCAGACTCTTATCTGAGCATGCAGCCTGGCAGGTCAGGAAAGAGGAGAGACAAGCAAGCACCCCCCCTTCTGAACCATACCAGGCCTCATGCCCTCAACATGGGGGGGGGTGCTTTGGAGCAGGGGGGCTCTCCCCCAAAGCACCTTGTCCCCATGTTGATGGGGACAATGTCCTGTTCCCCACAACCCTGGCCAGTGGTTGTGGGTGTCTGTGGATGGGGGGCTTATTGGAATCTGGAAGCCCCTTTTAGCAAGGGGGCCCCCAGATCCTGCCCCCCCCACGTGAATGAGTACGCAGTATATGGTATCGCTACCCATTCACAAAATAAAAAAGTGTAGTGTAAAAAAAGATAGGAGACAGTCTTTTGACAAGTCCTTTATTAAAAATAAAAAAAATGTCCCCTGAAGTAGACCGAACATTAATCACAATGCCCGCTGCCACCGCCAACCCGAATAAAAAGAAAAAAAAAACGCCCTCGACACTAACTCCAGCCGTCTGACAGCTGCACCGCAACGACAGTTCTTAAATAGGGCGATGATATCACAAGGGGGCAGGATTGCCCTGCCCCCTTCTGACATCATCATGCCCTCTGATTGGCCAGCAATGGCAGTCCATCTCTACTAAAAGAAGGGGATCAGCAAACAAGCCAGGCAACTAACATGAGAGCAGGTCCCCAGCCGGTCCCCAGCCACCACAGGCACTTGACACTCAGCTAGGGGGCCCAGTCAAATATAGAGCTTTCTAGTGGCCTAACATTTCAGTTCAAAATGGCCACACGGCCCACACAGACTGTATTGCCTGCCAAGTAGTGTACAGAAGGTAGGTTGAAAACTCCTAACTACACCATCTCCCATAGCATTGACCCTAAAATGGTCAGGACTTAAATCTCTCTGTGGTTTTAGATCTGGGCTCCAACAGTCCAGCCAAACACCTAGGGCCTGTGTCACACAAGGGCCCAAGTCACCTAGCGCTTGTTCCATAGAGGGGCCTAATCTTCACTGCTAGGAGGGCGACTTCTTTCCCCCATCACCACCACTTTCAACACCAGCCAGGCTTTCTCCATGTATCTTGTAAACAGGACCATGTCCACCAGCAACCATTTGGTATATCATGAGTTGCACCTGTTTAACCGCCTGATGCCTAACTGTATATTGACCCACACTTCCACTCAGATGTCAAGCATCCTCTATAATAGCCAGCCTGAAGCAAAGTCCACATTTTTTTACTTGTAAAAGATTATAGTCTCCAAACATTTGGAAAGATGAATAAGACACTTTGGGTTTCAATCCAATAAACCCATTTCTTCTAGAATCTTTTAAAGTCCTTGTATCCTTTAGGCCAGTGCTGGTATCTGAAGATCCATAGCTAAGGAAGCCCATATAGAGGAACCAAAGTGGTTCCACCTAGCCCTCTATTACATTCTTCCTGTACAAGATATACAAAAACTCTCTCTCCTAAGTTCCACCCACTTTATATCAAAGATCCTGCCAGAGGGGCAGGGACAATAGGCCACTTCTTGTAAAGAAGGGTCCCTTAGCTAGGGAATAAGTTAACCCATTCTTGCAAACATTTTAAAAAGGCTTTTAGACATTGTAAAATAAGTGGATTACACTTCTGTTATAATTAAGCACTTTTTTTTATGATTCCCTCTATCACCACAGGTCTTTGTGACTAAGCAGTGCTGGTCTCCTGATACAGCCATGTTGTCTTATCATAGATCTAGGACTGGCTATTTCCTGATGCCTGCTTATTTTATTTTTTCACTCAGATTTCCAGCTTGTATCTTTTACAAAATTCTGTCACTGACTAAGGTCTGACCATGTGAATTGTGAGCACTAATAGAGTACCCTTGATTGTGAATATTCACAGCTTCAAGAAATATAATTTTAAAAATACATAATGAAAAATTCTAGCATTGTCAAAAATAATACCAGATGCAAATAGCCTTCAGTAGCTTTACAAGTCTGCATGAATAAGTTTCTGAAATGTCACAATATACAGCAGCAACATTATCTTTCAAAAAAAGTTCTACCTTTTATCATTAGAAAGCAATCCTGTAACTTTGTAGCCACACAAAGTCACAATGTAAGAGGTTACAGCAAGGGGCTGATCCATGCCAGACATTTGTTCTATGTATTCAGGAACTGCACAGGAACCAGGTTTACACATTTGTGTTATTTCTGTGCCTGCATCTCAATCCAGCAAGCAGATGCTGACCCTGGATAGTAACTAAAAAAAGTAAGCTCTCTTCTTCTGGAGAGAAGACCAAATGATGACATTTTAAAGGCTCAGTTAGTTGATCTCAGTTAGAGGTAATAAAACCTGTAAGTGTTACAATTACACATTCCTTAAAGTGGAAGGAAAATTAATTTATAGATCACTTCAACCCTTTTTGCAGGTATAGCTATGTAAAACTTTAACCACTTATTGACCATCCAGTTCTGGGAAGGCATCATATGACATCCTCCCAGAACACTCCCTCCCCTGAGCGCCCCCAGCGGCGCACACCTGGCTCTCTCTGTGATCGCTGTGTCTTTTGGCTGGTCACATGACACAGTAAAGGGCCAATCACAGCAACCTTTTTCCACATGATCAGTAGTGTCTAATCACAGCTGATCACCATGTAAATACACTTTTTGATTATCGGCAGTACTTTCCTCATGCTGTCATAGCATGAGGAAAGTACTATCAATGACCGGCAACTGTGAAAGGAGACATTTACACTGATAGTCAGGACACTGATTATCAGTGCAGCCCCCAAAGTGCCCATCAGTGCCCAACAGTGCTGCCCATAAGTGCCCAGCAGTGTTGCCAATCTGTGCCCTTCAGTGCTGCCTCTCAGTGCCCATCAGTGCTGCCAATCTGTGTCCATCAGTGCCACATATCAGCGCAACCTCATCAATGCCCATCAGTGCTGCCTATCATTGCTGCCCCATCAGTGCCCACAACTGCTGCCTATCAGTACCCATCAGTGCTGCCTATTAGTGCCTATCAGTTCAGCCTCATCAACGCATATCTGTGAAGGAGAAAAATTACCTGTTTGCAAAATTATATAATAGAAACAAACAAAATTTTTTTTCAAAATTTTTGGTCTTTTTTCATTTGTTTAGCAAAAAATAAAACACCCATCAGTGATTAAATACCACCAAAAGAAAGCTCTATTCCTGTGAAAAAAAGATAACAATTTCATATGGGTACAATGTTTCATTACTGCGCAATTGTCATTCAAAGTGCGACGGCACTGAAAGCTGAAAATTGGCCTGGACAGGAAGGGGGCAAAATTGCCCTGTAGGCAAGTGGTTAAAAATAAGTGCTTATGCTGTTTAAAATCCAGTCTCATCCTGCTCTGCACAGCCTCAGTTGTCCTATATTCTCAACACTACGAATAATCAATGAGTCACTAGAGGATTATCTGCTGAAATTATCGAGGTTTCTTGCTGCCTGGGGGGGAAGGAACAACATGAGTAACACAAACTGTGATGAGGGAACATAGATTAGGGAGAGAGAAAAGAAAAGCAGGTAAGGTGACAGGGCAAACTCTGCGGCCATGGTGTCACAAAAAAGGTAAACTTACAAAGATCGTTTCTTATCTTGTCTCCCGGATATTCTTTCCTTTCTCTGAACACTATGAACTTCAGCACTTTAAAGCTTCTGTCAGCCTTCTTCTCAAGCTGAGCCAAGGCATACAATCAAGGCTTGGAATGCACATATTTTAGTTACAGAAAGTGACATACAGTTATTGAGACTAAAAAGATGGGCAGATCTCTCATAAAGTGACAGCTCTAGACAACATGGCAACCTCTAGCAAGAAGCCATGTTGGAGGCAATTTACAGTACACACTAATTTTGGTAGCATGATTATTAAAGTGGAATGTATGTTCATTGATAACGAATATTAATTGTTATCAAACTGTTATGGGTAAAGTTCCACTTTAACTTACATGCACATAAAAAAATGTACATTATGCAAGGTCCAGTTTAGGTTCACTGATGATTTGTCATTAATTGTCATCTTTCTTTATTTTCTTGATTTATATATTGTCACCACTCCCTATGATACTTTCCAGTCTGAGGAAATATGGTTCATTTTCTTCCCTATCTGTTTTTCATAAGACACACATTTCATAAAAAATGTCATTCCTTTTGGTTCCTCTACAGGAAGGGTTTGGGGATCACAGTAAATTTACATGGCATGCAGCAGTCTTGTGACTAGGTGATTCGAGAAATATTGAAATGTGTAGAAAGAGGCATTAAATCTACTCCTTGCTGTGTCAGCAGTGTTTGATTGAAAACACACAGAGCTAGCTAGATTGCAGCCTCAATAACATGAAAGCACTCAGCCTTATAATAACTTCTCTTTTTTTGAAGCATGCTTCATTTCGGTGCATGGCTGCACCATGGTATCATATTTTTTTCAGAAGAGTTAGAAATCTTATACTGCATAACAAAGTGACAATGATTGAGAACTGCCTTATGGGACAAATGAAAAATCCAACATAGGGTTATCATGTTATAAAACTGTTCAAGTTTACCACAGGTTAGGAATCCCTTTGGGACATATGCATGGCAAGTCTTACAATATGTGATGTTTTTGTTTTCTGTATTGACTACTACTGGGAAGTAGTCAAAGTAACATTTGATGCTGTGCCAGTTACAATACAGGTAACAAACAGTAGCCCTGATTTACCAAGTTGCTTCAAATGATACTAAACACACACTGTTTAATTTACATTATCCTTTCTCTTTCTGTATGTGGATGATGAAAAATGACAGCCTTTGGGTTAAAAATAAATATTTAAAATCAATAAACTGTTATACAAAGATATCTGAAATGAAATCGTTATTATTTTTTGTCAACAACATGGTGTGGGTGGATTTATTCCAGTCACAGGCTGTGCCATGCCCCTCTAGCATGTGTGAAGGGAGGTGAAGTTTCCATCAATCAAGATATAGTATCCCACCCCCATTGTGTTTAGCAGGTTAGTGGTCATGGAGAAGAAAGGACGGAGTGTGTTGTCATTTACCACTGTGTGTATGTTCACATGTGTGACTCTATAGTCACATGGGCTACTCAGATGTGATAGAGAGGAAATGCTCAGGGTAGAAAGTACACTGAGCATGCACTATCTGCCAACACTGCCCTACAAATTCCTCAGCTGAATTGGGGACATGGACAAAAGAGGGAGACAGAGAACAGCAGGATCAACCAGGTTACTCCCATAATCGCATAATGGGATGGTAATCCCATAGTGAGAATGACCAGCATGTATTGATAACTTTTAATGATGTTGGTTTAATGACACTTTAAGGCATATTAAAGTGTACTTAAAGCTGCTAAAGTGGCCTTGGGGGGGGGGGGGTCTAATAACTACATTACTCCATGGTCAGCTTTCCAAATAAGTGGCTTTCAATTTTGATGACCATTACCCTAAAGTTGATCCTCTCTGTCCATATTGCCACTCTTCCTGTTAGTGTCATCACTAACATCACTAACATATCAGCCAACGGTGATCATGCATTATATATGATGATGTTGAAGGCAAATCCACATTTTAGGGTGAGGGAGGAGCCCAGAGAACTGACTTTCTCGGGACAATGGGTTAAGTTCTACTCTTGAAATTTCCCCTAGACAAAATGAGCCTTACATTGTGAAAATGCTGGGGATGGGGGGCTTTTTCTTTAAATTTTTTTTCAGCTTTCAGAATGTAGTTTACATCCAACATACGTAAGTGGACTTTGAATCTTGAGGTCCGCTTAAAGTTGGAAGTTCAGAGTAGCAGATTCTGTGCTCTTTGGGGCATGCATTAGATTTAATGGTCCTGTATTTTTTTTTATTTTTTTTAGTTTTCTTTAATTAATCAGAAGAGAACATAAATTATGGCAAAATTATAAAGTATATTCGTTTGGCTACAAGTACTTTTTATTATCTTTATTACTTGAAACACCGTTGAAATGTTAAAAGTCAATCTTCTAACATTTGATTTGGGAACACGAGAAACATTGGTTCACTAAAGTAGTTGTAAATCCCTGAAATTAAAAATTAACAAAGCATATCCTTCTATAGTGTAGACTTGTCTCAATCCAAAGCACAGAGCATTTTTTTTATCTCTGCTGTCTCCTTCCTTTGATACCCATAAGTTTTGACAGTCTATGCTGACAATAGTCAACTATGGGGGACTGCCCCGCACCCAGCACACAGCAGGTGACTGACAGCATCAGATGTGCATCTTTCCCTATGAGAAAGTTTAAAGGTGTATCCATTCATTGCACTCAGGACTCAGATTACACGCAGCTCCCTGCTCTGTGCTGTGCAATGTGTGGGGTCAAATTCCGCCCCCTGCCTTTTGAAGCTGAAAAACGTTGTGTCAGTTCTGTAATTTGCATGGCTGTAGAGGAGAGAGGACTGCAGATATGCAGGTAAAACATATTTAGGAGGATTTGTATCACCCGAGGCCAGTCACTTCAGTTGGTGTATGGCATTTCAGAACTTTATTTTACTGTTTTATTTTCATTACATTTATTTAGAACGATTGTATTTATTTGTATTGCACATAGTGTATAGAAATCACCGGTTGTTATAAATCAAGGGTTGTTATATTTAGTGACATAGGTATTAAAGGGCTTAGCACTGTATCGATTTTTTTTTGTTTGTTTATACACATATAGATATAGCTGCTGATAGGTGTTAGTTCCTCGTGTGAATAATATTTGGTATCAAATTATACTGTATTGATTGGCTAACTATGAAATTATAGAGTCAACTTTGTTGCTGTTGCAGGTCTAAACTCAAACATCTCATTTAGAAATGAGAAGCAGAAAGTGGTAAGTAGCTGTTTCTATATTTCTAGGTGAACGCCAAGCTTTGTGTGCTGTTCTGCAGCGATATCAATGAGCGCTCCACTTCCTACGGGATTACTTCACAGATAGGGAAGCCGAGAGGCTTCAAGCAGTGAGCATTTCTGCAGCTCCCTCATGTTTCACAACTCTCTGCTGTGCTATGTCCATTTTTAAAAGAATATAAACTTAGTGAAAAGACAAGTGTCAGTGCTTTTTATAAATCAGGGCAGCCATATGTATTTTTCATTAGTGTTCCCTTTTGGCTAGGTGACTGGAGATGAGAACAGATGCAGCAAAATGTCCCGGGTGTAAATAATTCATGACTGTGATAACAAACTCCTGGATGGATTTGAGAGACGTGTCTTATTGACCACAGTCATCTTGTTCAATGGCCCACTCGAGGTGATAGAGCTGTCTATGTTCATCCAGCAATGTGCTAAAAGCACTCAAAATAGTTTTCTTGACAGGATAGCTGATGAGTTAGCACTCTTGGTTAGCTCTGGGTTCTGGTTTCAGATTCCATCAGAGTTACCATCTGCATGGAGTTTGCATTGAGTAATAATTTAGAAAGATGCTGATAGGTGACTTGGCTTGTATCCAATGTAGCCCTGTCATGTTAGGAAGTTAAAGCACTTATACAGTATGTTGATGCAAAAAAAAAGGGAAATAAACATTATCCATTGCATCTTTTACTGGTGTAAGTACAGAATTGTTGCCTCTAGCAGGACTGGAAGGTTGTAATTAGCTCAGGAACAGAAGATTCAACACATACTATACAGTGTCAAGGAGATTTGCATATTATTTTGTTAGACTGAACACAGAAGTATGTGTGGTCATCTATGTTTGCAACAAAAGATCATAAGCACAGTGATGATGACTTCATCCTACAATTCCAAGGATGACTTCATCTTGTTTCTAGCTAGATCAAGGGATGGTAATCCTTTGATCTCCATGAATATTAATTTAAAGCACAGATCCAGCTTTGTTTAAAAAAAGGCTTGCTTGTCCTCTTGTGTTTAAGTTTTTTTTTAATGCACTACCTACCTTCTCCACACTCCTGAGCTGTTCTAAATGATGCCCACCTTCAGCCAATTTTTTTTTGCTGTCAGGACACAACTCTAGGTCTGAGTTTCACTACACAGACTCACAGTATTGATCAATTGGTTCTCACATTTCACTGCTCTTGGACTTCTAAGCACCAATGAAGACCACCTGCAACCCAACATTTGATTGGAAGAAGCAGGGGCAGTGATTGTATGTATGTATGTGCACTGCAATCAAGGTAGAGAGGTGCGTAAAGAGGGAAATGTGCTTCTGTGGACTTTAGTTTTCTTGTAGACTTCTTTTGTAGACCATTCTGCAGTATTTTGGGAGCTTAGTATATAACTTGTAATGACACTTAGCCCTGGGACATCCTGCAATGCTGCAAAAACTCAGCTCCTTCCACTGTCCTGTCACTGTCCTCACACTCTGAAGTACTGTAGCTGGTCCTGTAGAAGCTGATAGAAATTTCCCAACTTCCCAAAGCACAACACATGGACCAGAGGCTTGTGGGAATGGAAATTTTGGAGAAAATATAGATTTTGCTGCTCTAGTGCATAATGACACAAATGTAAGTTTAAACATAATGCACTCCAGGCAATTTATTTTCGTAATGTGTCTTGTAGTTCCTGAGTTCAGCCATGACAGCACAGTGGCTTAGTTGTTAGCATTCTTGCCTTGCAGCACTAGAGTCCTGCTCAAATTCAAGCCAAATCACTATCTGTATTGTGTATGTTTTCCCTGTGCTTGTGTGTGTTTCCTTTGGGTAATAATGGTTTCTCCCACACACCAAAGGCAAGCTGGTAGGTTAATTGGTTCCTGTCTAAATTGGCCCTAGTATGCGTATGCATGCTTGTGAAGTAGGGGTCTTCGACTATGAGCTCCTTGAGGGCAGGGACTTAAGTGAATGTACAGTATGTAAAAGTGCTGTGCAAACTGTCAATGCTATATAAATAATTCAAAGAATAGAAAATATATATCAGCACAGCTTTTGCTTAGTTAATCAGTTCATAGATGACACGTTAAATCCTTGATATATATATATATTTATACATATTGCTCAAAAAATTAAAGGAACACTTTGAAAACACATCAGATCTCAATATCATGATAGATATCTATACTGAGATGGACTGGGTAATGTGTGAGGAACGTAAGGGTACCCCATAGTTTGATGGAAATGAAAATTATAAACCTACAGATGACTGAATTCAAAGATGCCCTGAAAATTAAAGTGAAAAAATGATGCAACAGGCTAGTTCATTTTACTGAAATGTCATTGCAGCCACTCAAAATGGTACTCCGTAGTTTATGGCCCCCATGTGCTTGTATGCATGCCTGACAACATACTCCTAATGAGATGACGGATGGTGTCCTGGGGCATTTCCTCCCAAACCTGGACCAGGGCATCACTGAGCTCCTGGACAGTCTTAGGGAGGTGCAACCTGTTGGCATTGGATGGACGGAAACATGATATCGCAGAGGTGTTCTATTGGATTTAGGTCAGGCGAGTGTGGGGGCCATTCAATGGTATCAATTCCTTCATCCTCCAGGAAATGCCTGCATACTCTCGCCACATAAGGCCGGGAATTGTCATGCACCAGGAGAAACCCAGGACACACTGCACCAGTGTAGGGTCTGACAATGGGTCTGTCAAGGTCTCTGTGGTCCATCCCCCAGAGGGGTGTGGCTGATGACATATAAGCCTGTGGCCCGCACATGCTCTTTGCACTTGTGTCTTGTGTCTTTGTGTTGCTATTACTCTGTTCTGACTCTCGTGACTCTCCTGGTATCTGATTTGGCTTGTGACTTGACTATTCTTTGTATTCTCCCTTGATCTGACCCTCTGTTGCTGAACCCGGCTCGTGACCTGTGATTCTCGTCTGCTGTCCTGTACTGTTTTGTCCTGTTGTTGTTGACCCGGCTTGTCTGACTACTCTTTTGTCTCTTCCACCAGCTACACGCCATTGGCAGCGGCCATTACCGCAGCTGAGGTGTCTCGGGGGCCGCGACCTGGTTCCTGGCTGCGTCAAGTCCATCCCCACCATCAGGGGCCCTGGTGAAGGGCAGCCTGGGACTTAGACTCCGCGCCCTGAGGGAGTTCGGTCTGTGGGTAGTGGTTGTCGTCAGCCAGTGCGTTACATTGTTAGGCCTGCCTGTCCGTTCCTCGGCCCCTGCCCTGACAGGGTCCTAGGATTTCATCCTGATACCTAATGGCAGTCAGGGTGCCATTGTCTAGCCTGTAGAGGTCTGTGCATCCCCCCATGGCTATGCCTCCCCAGATCATTACTGACCCACTACCAAAATAGTCATGCTGAACAATGTTACAGGCAGCATAACATTCTCCACGGCTTCTCCAGACCCTTACACGTCTGTCACATGTGTTCAGGGTGAACCTGCTCTCATCTGTGAAAAGCACAGGGCACCAGAGGAGGATCTGACGATTCTGTTGTTCAATGGCAAATGCCAATCGAGCTCTATAGTGCCAGGCAGTGAGGACAGCGCCCACTAGAGGACTTCGGGCCCTCAGGCCACCCTCATAAAGTCTGTTTCTGATTGTTTGCTCAGAGACATTCACAACAGTGGTCTGCTGGAGGTCATTTTGTAGGGCTCTGGCAGTGTTCATCCTGTTCCTCCTTGCACAAAAGAGCAGATACCAGTCCTTCTACGGCCCTGTCCAACTGTCCTAGAGTAACTGCCTGTCTCCTGGAATCTCCTCCATGCTCTTGAGGCTGTGCTGGGAGACACAGCAAAGCTTTTGGTAATGGCTCTTATTGATGTGCCATCCTAGAGGAGTTCGACTGCCTGTGTAAACTCTGTAGGGTCCAGGTATTGCCTCATGCTACCAGCAGTGACACTGACCCTAGCCAAATGCACAACTAGTGAAAAATGGTCAAAAAAGATAAGTATGGAATAAAATGTCAGTGGCCTCCATCTGTAAAATCATTCCTGTTTTGGGGGTCATCTCATTGTTGCCCATCTAGTGCACCTTAGTTGTTAGTTTCATTAACACCAAAGCAGCTGAAACTGATTAACAACCCCCTCTGCTACTTAACTGACCAGATCAATATCCCAGGAGTTTAATTGACTTGATGCTATACTCTGATTAAAAAGTGTTCCTTTCAGTTTTTGGCTGTGACAGATGTCTATAGTCTGTGTATCACACACTGAATACATTCTACAGTCAATTTACCAACCATTCAGGGTCAGTGTGGTCTTCAACACATGCATGTATAAAAAAATTATGTACTAGGTTCTCTAAAAGTATTCCTCTGCTTGAAATAAAATTATGTAGATCTATTATGAAACTGTCTGATGTGATCATTAAAGCATTTTTTGCCCTAAATTAAAAAAGCAATTTACATCAACCTTAAAAGTGCTTAATTAAAGACTGATAAATCAGGCAGCCATTAGTACTGTACTGAGCTGCGTATTTATGGTGTGGCCTTTTCGAGGCGATGCAAGGACAGTGCAGAGACTCATTGATTAAACTGTGCAATCACAGTATACGTTCTCTTCTGGCTTTATCTTATTTTATCGGTGCTAAACACTGTAATCTGCGGCTGGGTCTGAACATTGAAGATATACAGCTCCCTAAGTTTATTGTAGATTGTACAGAGATTGGTGGGTCTCCCTTTGGTCATGACTGCAAAATCAAAAAAGTACATTTAAGGAAATCTATGACAAGGGAGTGCTTATAAAGTTAGAACATGATGAAAACTTAGCTATTTCTTATGCAGAAAAACACTAAAAATGGGTCTAGTGCAGCAGTAAAAAAATATTTCTGCACATTTATTAAAGTATGGCAATTGGGAGTCTGGAGCCGGCAATAGTAATGAATATTAAAAAAAAAAAGCCAGGAGGAGAGCCCAGTGAAGTGGACTGTCAAAGTCACATGACAACCGTTCCTCCAAAGGACTTAAGTTAAACAGAGAGAGCTAAGTTAAGCAGAGAGAACTCTGGCAGGTGGTGTGCAGCAGACATGAGGAGTATAACAGGGAGCAGATGGCGATATTCGCTCTCTTACAAGAAATTTTTGTATTTGCATTTTCCTAGTAACATGCACTTAAAAAATACACAGAAAGAGCTCATTCACACGTGAGGTTGGGGGGCTGTATAACCCCCTGGTTAAGCCAATCCCCAACCGCTACCCCCTTTAGTTGCAGAGGCAGCAGCCGGAGGTGTAAACATATCGCATCCAAAATGATTTGATTCATGGCCTAGGCAGGAATTATACTCCTTTTTGCTCACAATACATGTGGCTGTGGCACGTAAAGCAGACTATAAGGGGTTAAAACGATACCTCCCTACCACCTGTCAAATGCTCTCTGAAGAGTACCTCTAGTGGGAAAAAGTCCAAACAACCATTATGGAAAAAATATAACCTACCCTTTTTTTTTGCAGGCATCCAATTTTTCCCTGTTATGTCTATACCAAAATACAAAATGTTGCCTGGAGCTTTAAAGGAAAAAACCTGTGATTTGGCCAACCAATGACTCTTGATCCTACATTGTGTTTGGTGGTGTTGGCTAAAGGAACAGCAACACAATCAGAGAAGAGGAGCAGCTCCGGTGACTTGCTATTGCTACAAGATCCAGAGTGGAGAAGGCCTGCACCACCATAATGTAAGAACCTGTGCTGGGCACACTTTTGTTCACACCAAACAGGTTATACATTTTCATACAAGTCTATGCAAATGCAAGACCAACTTAAAGTAGCAGATGTCACTGAACTCTGAATTGTTGTGATGTTTTTTTAAATCAGCACCAGGGACAGTACCTACATGAATGAAGAGTGTCCTGTGTGCTGGTGTCTGCACAATCTTTAGTTCTCTGTCCCCTAGCCACATGCCGCCCAGCCACTGTATAAATACAGCGGCAGGGCGGCACGGCTGGGCAAAAGCACATTTTAAAACAAGTGTTTTGAAAACAGGTGGGGGCGCGCGAGGCGCGCCGCTGCCCTACCTGTCCCGCCGATCACAGCCACGGATGTCAATCGCCGGGTCACAGCCGGTCGTTACCGGATATGTCCCGGCGATCGGCGGCAATCGCTGACAGAGAGCACAGCTGCAGTAGCTGTGCTTTCTGTCAGTTCCCTGACAGCTCCAGGACATGCTGATCGGGACAGAAGAGTTTCTCTCTCCCGATCAGCGGTGTTCCCTGCACTACACACCCCCGCCCCTAGTAAAACACTCCCCTCACACAGTTAACCCTTTCCCTGAATAATAAACGTAACCCCTTCCTCCCCAGTGTCAGTGTTTTTTTTTTTTGCACTGATCACTGTATTGGTGTCACTGGGGATGTCAGTGACCCCAAGTCAGTACCCCCCAATGTCAAAATGTCCGCCGCAGTCCTGCCATAAGTCGCTGATCGCCGCCATAAGTCACTGATCGCAGCCATAAGTCGCTGATCGCCGCCATTATTAGTATAAAAAAAACTAAAAATCCCAGTATCTTTCCCGCCATTTGTAAACGCTATAACTTTCACGTAAACCAATTAATTTACACATATTGGGTTTTTTTTTTTTAGTAAAGACATGTCGCAGAATGCATTTTGGCACAAATTTATGACTAAATTTGATTTTTAATTTTTTTTTTCCTGGACATTTTTTATAGCAAAAAGTCCAAAATATTGTTTTTTTTCCTCAAAGATGTCAGCCTTTTTTTTTATAGTGCAAAAAATAAAAACCACACAGGCGATCAAATACCACCGAAAGAATGCTCAATTTGTGGGGGAAAAAAAAGGATGTAAATTTCATTTATGTACCATATTGCATGACCACGCAATTGTTTGTTAAACTAGCGCAGCACTGTATAGCAAAAAAATGGCGTAAATTGCAGTATCTATACCATAGTTTGTAGACGCTATAACTTTCACACAAAGCAATCAATATACACTTATTGGGATTTTTTTTTACCAAAAACATGTAGCAGAATACATTTTGGCCTAAACTTATAACCAACTTTGAGTTTACTATATATTTTTATAGCTGAAAGTAAAAAATATTGTTTTTCTTCAAAATTTTTGGCCTTTTTTTGTTTATAGCGTGAAAAATAAAAAGCGCACAGGTGATCAAATACCACCAAAAGAAAGCTCTATTTGTGTGAAAAAAAGGACGTAAATTTCGTTTGGGTGCAGCGTTGCATGACCGCGCAATTATTAGTTGAATTAGTGCAGCGCCGAGTAGCAAAAAGAGGTCTGGTCATTAAGGGGGTAAATCTTCTGGAGGTCAAGTGGCAAGATACCACCACAGCTGTGATCCTCCAGTGTGGGGTTAATATGAGCAGCACTCGTCAAAAGTGATGACTATCCCTGCCCTTTACACCCCCCCCGTTACATTCATAGAAGTCGTACTATTAGGTCCTACAATGAAAATTGCTCCTTGAATGGCAGAGGTGAACCTTTCATTCATCCCCCAGTCCTCTATTCATAGAGCTCTTTTCATTGTGGGAAATTATATTACAGCTTATATGAATGGAGGAGAATGCAGAAAGGGTAGGCACAGTTGTCACTTTTGAGACAGGTGCAGCCGTTCATATTAACCTCCACAGCACTTGGAGGGTCCTTCAATCCTGCATGGGAACCCAGGGGCAGGAGACTTCAGATTTCAAGGAACACAGCAGCCATCAGCACACTGGATACTCTTCATTCATATAGAGACCATGCCTGATGCTGATTTACAAAAAAAATCAGTAAACATCAGCTTTAAACTGGTGTCAAGTTGCTGCCTTCGGCACAAACACAACACTTGTTGACACTGGCCTTAAGGTAAGTAATAAACTCTATTATGGAATGCTTCCCAAAGAGTGCCCCTGAGTCCACCTTCTCAATAACCAATCATGCAATTGGAGGCCTATTTTCTCTGGTAACTTATTAAATGCGATCAGGGAGAACAAAAATAATCTCTGATGAGATAAGTTTATGATCAAAGTAATTCAAATCTGATCCAATCAGACATAACTCTGAGCAGATTTTGATAAATCCATGTATAATATTATGATATAAAAAGAAAAGCAGGTTGCAATATGCTGAAGCTGATGGCTTATATTTGTTGCCAAATTTACAAGTTCCAGAGCAATGGCTCATGGCTTCCTTGGTTTATTGTCTGTGGATGTGGACACAGTAGAGAAAAGTATCTGCATACACAAATAGGGCTCGTGTTGCGGGCAGAGGCGACACAGCTCATTAATCTCAGCTTTTATGATACAGCCCTCTCCGGGGATCAGTACAGTTTACAAGCACATTATCTATCACGCTATCAAGATCTCACTATTGAAAGTATTTACAAATCATATGCCACAGTCTGTCACAATTTAGGAGATGCTGCATTTATGCTACTGCAGGTACCCTAGAAAATACAGATCCTATATTGCCTGGCCTAACCGTTTAAATGGAAGAGTCCGGTGTTATCTTACTCATCAAAGAATCCTTATAATTTTTCTGCACATGTTATTCTGACACCAGAATATTCTTTAGGGCTCACCAGGGGCCTGCCTGATTGGATACAAATGAAATTAGGTGGTACAGTGGCTTAGTGGTTAGGGCGCCTGCCTTGCAGTAAATGGGTCATGGGTTTGATTCCCGAACATGGTGCCCCCTGCATAGAGTTTGCATGTTCTCCCTGTGGTTGTGTGAGTTTCCTCCTACACTCCAAAGACATGCTGGTAGGTTAATTGGATCCTGTCTAAATTGGCCCTAACATGTGTATGAATGTAAGTTAGAGACCTTAGATTGTACACCCCTTGAGGGTTAGGGACCGATGTGAATGTACAATATATATGTGTGCTGTGCAAATTGACAGCACTATATAAGTACCTGAAATAAGTAAATAAATGAATAGCTTAGATCAGCATATTACAGTTTTGGTAAATCATGTTGGAACATTTGTGGTCACCTTAAAGAACAATGTCCACATCAGCAATAATTAGTATTGAGGGAGATTCATCCTCTATATTTTCCTTGGTGGCTATTATCACCAAGACAGGAATTGATGGGAATTCAAAAATTTTAGAGTTGTTACTGCAACAACAGGTGAGGGTAAATCTTAGAAAATCCTCTAAGGCCCCTTTTGTATAGGTGTTCTCACGAACTTGAGCCCATTTACATTTAAATATCTTCAAGTCTTTCTAGGTCCAAAAAAAAAAGTGGAAGAGATCTGTGTCCTCTATTTTTCAAACCTAAACATAACAGATCAGAGGTAAAAGGATGTAAACATTGACCTGCTCATAGACGTATTATGGGCTTGTTAGGTTCCTGCAGGAAAAGATTGAATAGATACGAACATTGAAAAAGTGATATCTATACTATTTGACTTTGATTCAGTAGGGGAACCATTCACTGATCCCCTGCTGATCAAAACGGAAGATGTACATGTTAAACGGTCCTAAGTTGGAAATTCCTCTCACTTGATTCTCCAAAGCATGAAATTAAGGGATAGCTCACCAAATGGATTGTATACAAGTTTATACAATCAGATCATAACAAATATGGTCAGTCCCGGAAGATTTTACCCCATGCCTAACCAGGACATTTTTTACTATTCAGTACTAAATTACTTTAACTGGCAATTGCATGATCATGCAATTTTGTACCCAAATGAAATTTATAAATGTATACATTATTTTCACACAAATAAAGCTTTATTTTGATGGTATTTGATCACCGCTTGTTTTTTTATTTTTAATTAAATAAACAAAAAATTACAGACATTCTTGAAAAAAAATATTTTTTACTTTTTGCTATAAATTAAACATATCCAATAAAAAAAATAAAATCCTTCTTATTTATTTCAGGTACTCATATAACGCTGTCAATTTATGCAGCACTTTCCATATATATTGTACATTCACATCAGTCCCTAACCCTCAAGGGGCGTACAATCTAAGGTCCCTAACTCACATACAGGTCATACATACACATACTAGGGCCAATTTAGACAGGATCCAATTAACCTAGCAGCATGTCTTTGGAGTGTGGGAGAAAACCGGAGTACCCGGAGGAAACCCACGCAGGCACAGGGAGATCATGCAAACTCCAGGCAGGTGGTGCCGTAGCTGGAATTCGAACCAACAACCCTAGTGCTGCCAGGCGGAAGTGCTAACCATTTAGCCACTGGGCTGCCTTCTTGGACTGAACAGATGTGCCTTTTTCTGTTGTATATTATACTTTAAGGCTGTTATGCTATTTTTGCAGCCTATTCCTTAATAAATAAAAATGTTTGTAAGAAAAAAAAAAAAGCACATTGCTGCTGTCTGTAGAGAGCTTTGTGTTGTTTACCAACACCAAGCTCTCTTCTGTCATTTGCTCTGCCTGTGACGTCCCTCTCTACACCTTGTCTAATCAAAAAACAATTTGCATCATTCAAAAAAAGCAAAGCATTCTCTTAATGGTAATCTAAAGAACACAACATACTTCAGCGCAATTATAAATAGGTTAAAACTCTTCTCAAATGTTAAACTGCCACTGACATTATATGTGTTCCCACATACAGGAAAATTAAAATCTGCAAACAGTGCCGCACAATGCAGTGTGTTATAACTAAAATGAACCTACAAAGTGTACAAAAAACAGCTGTATACCATATATAGTGCATACAATAACATTTGTGCAAACTCAGCACTGCCAAAATAAATAAAGATGGAAATAAAACCATAAGTCCTTATGAGCAATATTAAATGACGTACTTTTTTGTATGGTGAACAATTGCAGTAAACAATTGTGCAATGTTTGCCAATATACACCCACATGTGTGCCTCCTCCACCGACATACATATATACTCTCACCTCCTGAATATTTGGTTAAACAGCACTTTTCCTTTTAACCAGGGTAGGTATAGCCTCCTGCACTCTCCAGCCTTCACTCCAATGTAATTCAATCCAGATCCACCCTCCTATGCCTTACATGTTATATTCTCCAAATTTTTAAATTCTCCTAATGGTGCCATTGCTGAGTGGCCAAACTCCCGTGTTCAGAATGTAGCAGGGCAGCCATTTGGCGTGGGGTCTGGAAGCAAGTGGAGATCATTGAAATAGCTGTGTCTATTTCAGTCATTTCCAGCTTCCAGGGACATTGGCCAGGTATGGCATGAACGTATATAACTGGTCCAATCTGGACCAATGTTACTATGTATAAAATATCCATACCTGGAATTCTTCCTTAAGTACTAATTCTGTAGCACAATAGCCTATCACAACAAATCAGAATTCATTCTGCTAAAGTCAGTCTTTGGCCTGATGAATTCTAATTGATTGCTATGTGTTTCTGCATTAAAGAATTAGCTTTTATGAATCAGAACCCTTTTTGAAATGTCTAACAACGACCTACCGGGTAATGTCTGTCTTGACTGAAGTTCTCATTTAAGTATCACATGTGTGAGATGTAACTCCATGGTACGTCTGCTTTCATTGATTTGCTGTGCTGTATACAGGGTGGCTCTTTCCGCGCTCATACAGCTGATCTATCATAGCTGTTTTTTGGGAGCGATCTATACAAGGATGGCTAGAAATTCTAAATAATGTCTAACATGAGCAAAGTATCCAAGAAATCAATGGCAGCGCCTGATCTGACATTGATTAAGAGAAGGGTCCTCTCACCTTCTGATTCATCCTGGGTTATATAGTTAGACACCAGTCACACAATTGATTTTTCTTCCTCCTGTACCTCAGCCTGTCACTGAACACAATACAGATCTGGAGCTTCTGAGATTCCCGCTAAGTCCTTGCTTGCCTCTAATCCCGTTTGCCTGGAGGTCATTTCTAAAGATAAGTCCACTGAACCCGTGACATAGGCCTCTGGTCTTGCGTGACAGCTATATGTAGAATATCTGCTCTTCAGCCGCCTTGACAATCCCAATCGATATCCATTGTGAAAAATGAATTACAAAAACCTCTCCAGTTGAATGTGATACGGAGAAGTCGTAGGTGGATAGCCTTACAAAGTATGTCTTTGGTGTGAAGCTGCAGAAATCTGCCCTTTGCAGACTGCTGATAAGCCTATAATGACTGGAAAAAATAAAGGTTAAATGATCACAAGATTAAAGTGAAATAGGGGTGTGCTGCATGGATAGAAATGGATTTGGCAGAATTGCTAATTCTTTAATGTAGGTCTAAGGCCAAAACATTTTTTTTTTAAGTCTAACAGTGAAAACCTCTCTCTTTTTTTTAAATTGTTTTTTAATTGTTTGTGTCCACTTGGAAATTTGCCTTCATTTCCTATCCCAGGGAAAAAAAAACAGTAAGTGAATGAAACTCTATCCAAAAACATTGTCACTGGAACAAGTGTCCCATTTAATACCCCTTACGTATTTGTTCTGGTAACAACATTAAATTGATTTCCCTCTAGGACTAATAATGAGGGTAAATCTCCCTAGGGATATACAGGTAGCACATTTTCATATCTCCTCAATCTTCCTACAACTGAAAAAAAAATTATATTTAGATACATTCTAATAAAAAACATCTGTATGAACCAAAGTGGGACTTTTCATACTAAAAGAAATATTTTCATGATAAATTTAAAGTGTTACTAAACCCACAACAGTAAAATCAATCTGTACATGATGTAGTAAAGCATGCTTGTTATGCTCCTTGTGGAACCTAAGGGGTTAATTTTCTGCATTGTGTAAAAAAAGATGTTTGATCCTGTCTTCTCTGATCCTCCCCTTCTTCTACTGTCCCTAATATAACTCCTGATAGAACAGAGGCTTGGAGTCACTCTGCACATGCTCAGTTTGGAGTGTATTGCTAGAAAGTTTTCTTTTCTTTGGAGAGTGCATATAATCAGCACAGGGCCATTCAGCACTGTCCAGACAAAGGGTGAGAGGTTATGAAGTCTCATAGGACAGTGAGAGGAGAATTAAAACTCCTCCTGCAAGCTTTAACTAGTGCTCTGCCGGACACTGGTAGAAGTCACAAGACTTCTGATGAGAAAAGGTATTTAGCAGTTTACATTTACTAAAATAATTTCATTGCCATGTTCTGTGTACTGTGAGAGACCAGATATAGTTAATGCAGGGTCCTGGGTTTAGTAATACTTTAACCTTTTGCCGCCCGGCCAATGGCCGTTTGGCTGCTGGCAAAATCCCTCAGTGTTCCTGGTGGACGCCATATGGCTTCCTCCCGGGCATGAGCAGTTTGCGCACCTGCAGAGCCGTGCAGCGGCGCGATCTGTCACCAGCCGTGTACCTCGGACACGACCAATGACAGATCTGAGTACTGGCCCCGTTGCCGGTACCATGTGACCTGCTGTGACCAATCACAGCAGGTCACATGACAGTTGGATACAATGGATGGCTTCATTCATGTCATCCATTGTATACTAGTGTGTCTAGCTGTGAATGGTCACAGCGATCACATGCACAAGCTGGGCCAATCACAGCCCAGCTGTGTCATGTGATTAGCCGTGGCCAAATCACAGCTAAGCACAAAAAAAAAAAAAAAAAAACCCTGAATGAATCGATGTCATTCAGGTAAATGCTTGCTTATAGCAAAGTAATGCTTTGCTATAAGCAAATTGTGTAGTAAAAAAAAAAAATACTGATCACTTCCCCAAAGTAGTACAATGTTACTATGGTTACATTGTACTACTTTGGTCATAGTGAAATATGAAAAAAAAATCTTAAAAAAAAGAAAACAATTTAATAAAAAAATTAAAAGTAATAAAAAAATTATATTTTTTTTTTCATACTGTCACCAGTCAGTGTCCCCGATCACCGCCATGCCAGTTATATGATCACACTGTACTGCACTGGTGACAGTATGTAAAAAAAAAGTTGTGAAAATTATTTTTTTCATTTTTCCAAAACATTATGACAAAAAAATGCAACTTCAAAAAACTCACCATGCCTCTTGTGAAGTACGTCTGACTGTCTACTCTGCAAAAAGGGGTCATTTGGGGATATCTGTACTGTTCTGACATTCTTGGACCTCAAGAAATTAGATTGGCTGTCAGTACTTCAGGATTGATCAATTTTCAGATCTATACCATAGTTTGTGAGCTCTATAACCTTCCTACAAACTAAATAATACATCCTAATTTGGGTTAATTTCACCAAAGTCATGTAGTAGAATACATCTCGGCCTAAATTTATGAAGAACAATTATTTATTTGCAAACTTTTATAACAGAAACAAAGAAAAATGTGTTTTTGTTTTGCAAAATTTTTGGTCTTTTTTTGTTAATTTAGCAAAAAATAAAAATCCCAGTGGTGATTAAATACCACCAAAAGAAAGCATTGGTTGTGTGAAGAAAATGATAACATTTTAGTTTGGGTACAATGTTGTATGACCGCGCAATTGTCATTCAAAGTGTGAGAGCGCTGAAACCTGAAAAATGGCCTGGGCAGGAAGGGGGTAAACGTGCCCTGTATTGAAATGGTTAAAGAGTAACTCCACTATTTTTGATAAAAAGCAAAGAAACAGAAAAAAAACAATCCCCTCTGGGTGATCAATGTAAATTGCAGGTATTTTGTTGCAGAGTCCTTCCTGTTTTTGCTTTGAAGAAACAGATGTTTATTTTTGTATTTATTGTGCAAAGTGACTTTTTCATTATTAATCAGCTGAAGCACTTGCAGTGTTCTAATGATGAAAGTTGAAGGATCTTCATCCCTTTAAAAGTAATTAATCCTTTGGAAGTATCTCACAGAAATAATTTTTTTGTTGCAGAGGATGCTTACCCTTGCAGAGGATGCTTTAGCCCTCATGCCTGACGATTTGATAACGCTGGTAACGTTAGCTGTGTAAAGTCACATTACCTTTTCTTAGCATTTTTGCATTAGGGTTTAGCGGCGTTTTCCCGCATTGTTCTGCATTTGCATTTTTTATCATTTTATTTTGACCAAAAAAAATATTTTTTTGGTAAAAAAAATGCAAAAACGCCGGTTTGCAGCATTTTAATGCATTTTGCCGCGTTTTTCAGAGTTTTTACAGCAAAAAACTCCTCTAGAAACCCACTAGTCCTGTGGTTTTTTTTTTAGCCAAAAAACATCCCAGCCAAAAAACTTTGATTACATTCTGTGTGCATGGACACATAGGGTAACATGCTGGGGGGTTTACTACCTGTAGAAAAAACATCAAAAGCCAAAAACAGCAGCTGCAAAAATGTCAAGTGTGCATGAGGGCTAAAACTTGTATCTTCGTGCAGACTTCAGGGAAAATCAGAGAGCCAATGCCACATGCAGGAATTTACATTTTAGGGGGTGATCTGTACACCCACTGTGTACAGAATGCCTCAAGGTTCCCACATTGCATTGAATATTTCAGAAAATTACTGCGGCTGCAAATTGGAAAAGAAAGGTCATTTTTAATAACACTAAATTACAATGTTGTGTAGCAATGTATAGGCTATATTATAATTATTTTTATATTTGCTATTATTTTCCCACGAACATAGAGTTACTCTTAAAATAGGTCCTATTTAGCTATAGATAACTGAAGAGGAAAATGTAGATCATTACTTAGGAATCCCAACATATTGACTTTACAGCAGTTGAAGTTGCCTTTATTTCCTGTCTTGGAGACAAAACCGGAAGTAAAGGCAAATCTATCCAAAGTGAAGGAAAACTTGTCTCCTAATTGTTCTCCTGCATTGTTACCTAATCACATGGCCTGTCACATTTAATTAAAGTGGAGCTCCACCCAAAAGAGGAAGTTATGCTTTTAAGCCTTTGTCCCCTGCTCCCCGTTAAAAAGTGGCACCTTTGGGGAGCAAGGAGGGGGGGTACCCAGATTTGAAAGGTACCCGCTCCCATTTCCACTGTGATCACCTAGGTGATTGGAAGTGGAAGTTGTCCTCCCCCTCCCTCCCCGTAGTCTTGTGAGACATGTGACAGGTCCCAGAAGACTACGGGACAATTCACAAAGTGTAGCGCTGCTTGTGCATGCGCACCGCCCACACTGAAGATGGTGGCACCAAGGGCACAGGAGGGTTGGTATACCCGGCCAGTGTGAGGGCACCGTGGGATTGTGGGACAGGTAAGTGGCTGTTTTTTCAAAGACAGCATCTACAGTTTTTGTAGCTGCTGACTTTTTTTTTTATTCCGACCGGACCTCCACTTTAAGTCTGAACTCCTTCCAATTGTATAGGTTTTTCTCCTGTAATAAAATAATTTACTCTGATTTTACTGCACACTGTGAATTTCTCACAATGTGTATTAGAAGCTGTATCTAGTCACATGGGGGTTTATTTACTAAAGCTGGAGAGTCCAAAATCAGACTCCCTTCTGCATAGAAACCAATCAGCTTCCAGGTTTCATTGCCAAAGCTTCATTGAACAAGCTGAGGTTAGAAGCCGATTGGTTTCTATGCAGAAGGGAGTCTGATTTTGGACTCTCCAGCTTTAGTAAATAAACCCCATAGTGCCCACCTAATTTTCTGGCTGGAGGATGTCCAGCCTCTTTTATTCATTGATTTTCAGTTCTCTCAATCATAGAGACTCAGCATCATATGTAAATAGGGCGTCTGTATGCATACACCCATCAAAACATTTGGATATTTTTGCTCCTCCCAAGAGCCAGTCTTCTGCTTACATGTCTGAGTTGCTCTTGAAAGGAGTACTGAGGCATGGTGATGTTATGTTTACAGGAAACTTGTGCAGAACCTGGCCAGCCTCAACCAGCTGTGATCTGCCTGCATTGCATAGAGAAGCACAAAGTACTGGTGATGACATTACTGGAACTAAAATAAGGTATGGAGTGAAAACAGAAGGTTTTATTTAAAAACATCATTAGTATGTTGATGATGGAGGAGCAAGAGAAGGGTTGGGTTTTTTTCGTCTATCATTTTTTTTTAATTTGTAGCCCTGCCCCCTCCAGGTGATGGCAGGAAAAACGTTTGGAGGTTAAAGCAGAACTTCACCGAAAAGGGGAAGTTTTGATTGTTTGTGTTCGCCCCCTCCACTGCCATATTTAAAAATGTTTGGGGGGCAAGGAGGGGCGGGTACCTGGTTTTGACAGGTACCCACTTCCCCTTCCCTGTCAGATCACCGTGGCAAAGTTCAGCCCCTCCTCCTTCCCCTTCCAGCCTTCTGGGACAATTCACAGGTCCCAGAAGACTGCAGGACTACTCACAAAGCGCAGTGCTTCTTGCACACGTGCAGTAGGAAGCTGGCTGTGAAGCAGGAAGCCTACACTGCTGGTTTCCCTTACTTAAGATGCCGGCACCTGCACTCAAAGCTGATTGAAGAATTTGCTTGGGAGAGAACATCACTGGATCCCTGGACAGGTAAATGTCCTTATATTACAAGTCAGAAGCTTCAGTATTTGTAACTGTTGACTTTTAATTTTTTTGGGGGGCGCCGCTTTAAGATTTACATCTAATTTAACAACTAGCTATTTACATTATTGCTTTTTATGCTCATATGGGTCACCTTGTATTTAGATCCCTGGTGCCCAACACACAGCCTGCAGACCACATGTGGCCCTCCAGCCCTCTCCGTGTAGCCTGCGGGCTATTGGGCACCTGTCGGATTGCCGAGTGACAGCAGGTTGGCTGGTGTTGCAACGTTCTCTGTGTTCCAACACCTGGTGCTGAAAGAGAGATTTACTATGGGAGTAGTGTTCTCTGCCCACAGTACAAAAACAGTCCTGGCTTGGAGTGAGAGCGTGTGACAGGTAAGTGATCAACAATGAGGGTTTCAGTGCCGTGACCACCAGTGCAGGAGCAGGGATGGAGGGGTTAACACTTTTACTGCCATGACTACCAGTACAAGGGCACTGCCATGACCACCAGTACAGATGTATGGGGGTTAACACTTTCACTGCCATGACCACTAATATGGGGAGAATAACATTTTTACTGCCATGACCACCAATACAAGGTGGCGGGGGTTAACACTTTCACTACCATAACTACCAATATGGGGAAGGTAACTTTTGCTGCCATGACCCCCAATACAGGGGGTGGGAGGGTTAACTTGCCATGACCCCAAACACTTGGGGGAGGTATGGGAGAACAACTTTCATTGCTATTACCACTAATATGGGGAAGGAAGGATAGGGGGTTAACTTTCACTGCCACTGACCATCAATTCAGGTGGGTGAGGTTAAATTTCACTGCCACTGACCATCAATACAGGGGAGGGATCTGGGGGTTACCTTTTACTGCTACTGACCACCAATGTCCATTAATTTTAATAGTACTGACACCAGTGTTGGGGGTTTCATTGCATCCACTGAAACCAATGCTGACGGACATTATTGTTATTGAAGCTATGCACACTTCAGTGTGTACTGCAATATGCTGCAAAAAAAATGCAGCAGGACCAAAATTTTGGGTCAAAAGGTGAAAGAATGTTCTGCTTTTATACAGCCCTCTGGGGGCAGCACTTGAGGCCCTCTATAATATTCCAGTTGACCACCACCAGTTTAGATTGTTCAGTAGTTTCATTTAAAGTCTATATGAAGTTTTCAGTCAATGTGTTAGACATGATGCATTTACTGGACAAGCAAATCCCTCATCCGCTGCCACCCTCCCGATCTCATTAGACCTGGCGGATACCATCTCTGCATGGACCGCTTCCCCCAGTCTCACTTCCATCGTGATAAGGCTGAAATTTGACTCTCATTCTCCCTCTCTCGTACTCAATTCCATTCTTTTCTTGATAACTGTATTTGATTCCAGCTCTTCTGTTTAAACTCTTCATTAAGGTGTTTTATTTGGCAAACTTGTTTCAGCACAGATCCCATACACTGACAAGACTGCTGCTCGGCGGTGCAGATCTGCTGACACCGGACGGATATTAATTTAGTGCGGCGTAATCCCAGGACGCCATTATAGTAACTCTTTGTTAGCTGTTGCCTCTCCTGAGTATATTGTTCAATTACAGCCCGTGGTAAACTCGGAGAATCATTTGTCTTTCTTCTTGCAAAGCAGAACGGCGCACTAATTGCCATGGCAACACAAGAAATAATCGCATATGAGATATGTATCTGTGTGTTCGCTGCTGCAGATTAAATGCTGAACTGTTTAAAGATGTCACTGAATTTCCTAATTAGTTTTATATACATTGCAGGAGGAAACTTTTGTCAATATTTTTTTTTAATGGAGATAAATAAAGTACAGAGGTTAAGGCATAGCTACGCCATAAACAAAATGTTATGACTGCTCAGTCACTGATGTAAATCATGTTTCCTCTGCTGGAAGTTACTGTATACAGCACTTACAAGTCAACAAGGACTTCTATAAATATGGAAACTAATAGCCCTGCAATACTTAGTAATAGGACATAAATAGAGGTCACTGAACCAAGAATAACTGCCATGGAACAAATATACACTTTTTATATCCACTTTTTGTAAGTTCATCTAGTTCAACCAATAGAAAAAAATATTACAATAAGTAGAAAATCTCCATATACACAATCTTATATCCACAGTTGATCCAGGGGAATGCAAAACAATATTTGGTGTTATTACCTATACAGTAAATCTTAATATCCAATTATATTTTGTGCATTTAGGAATGTATCCAGCTAAAACAATCTACTTGGTTGTCCAGAACTAGTTCTTGAGGGAATCTATTCACAGATCTTACTCTGAGGAATCCTTTCCATATGTAGAGGTTATCTTTCTTTTCCTCCACATGTAAATAGTGCCACCTGTCTTCTGCAATGACCTGAAAGTGAAAAACTCTACACCAAGTTCACTATATGAACCACTGATGTATTTATACATGTTGATCATATCCCCCCTTAATCTCCTCTTCTCAAGAGAGAATAAATTCAGTTCCTCTAATCTTTCATCATAGCTGATCTCCTCCATGCCTCTTATCAGTTTGGTTGCCCTTCTCTGTACTGTCTCCAGTTCCCCAATATCCTTTTTGAGAACCAATGCCCAAAATTGAGCTGCATACTCCTCATGCAAGCATGAAATAAAAATAAATGCATTTTGATAACCCTTCCCACTCATCCTAGTGTCCCTTTAAAAGGTTCTGAATGCTTGAGGGGTGGTAAGGATCAGTGACTTGCTTTTACAGTAGTCACATGATTGAGGGATGGTGCCGCCAATTACCAATCATTAGTGATGACCGAGAGCTATCTTTGGTGGTGAGGAAGATCTCAGCACAGAAACATTGGCCGCCCAGCGGTGTATATGTACAGCATGTGGGCATTAAATCTCACCCTTTTGTTGCCGCACATTACACAAACAGGGAGATCACTAACAATGGTCTATCATATGGGATAGAGAGAAAGAGGAATCCCCAGAAACAAATGTAACAGGACTTTAAGGGCAACTCAAACGAGATAGTGAGGTAAAAACACAGAAACAACTTTATTTAAACATGAAACAATAAAACGTCATTATGTGTGTAGACTCATATATGTAACATAAATATGGATGGCTATGCTTCAAAGAAGGCAAAAACCATCAGCTTGTATGTGTAGAACATCCTCATATGTGCCACTAAAACTTCACGTTTGAAGCACTGACGCATTTCAGAATATTTTCTTTCATCAGGGGTGAACGGTGGAAGAGGATGATACAGATGAATTCATCCTATAAATATAAGTTGAAGTTGTACATAGCCATAAAATAATAAAAGCAGTCTGCCAATATCTGCCAGCACCCACACAGATGACCAAGCGTTAGAACCCCACCAGTCCAAATGATCCCAACACTGAGGTCACTGTAACGCGAGCCAAGCTGCATCAAATATCAAAAAAAATTCAAAGAAGGGCTTGTAGGCACTAGATCTAACCTGGATAGCTGAAATCGGGGGGGGGGGGGTAGAAGCCAAAAAAGCAATCGCAATACTAGTCCTCCTAGGGTGTGTGTTAGGCAGGCAGCAACAGGTTAATTTGCACATAACATTTTTAAAAAATCTTTTTTTTTTATATTCTGAATTTATTCATTGTGAAAGTTAGAAGTAATTGATTTAAATGTTTTACACATTGTAGTCCTCCATGATGGCTGCAGCCTTTGGCACAGCAGAAGAAAGCAGTGGTCCATCAGTATTTAGCACCATGCTGTCTGCATTGTTGTCTCAGCTAGCCAATGCACATAATGTAATCTAATTCAGCACTAGATCATCCCCACTTGCAGACTGCAACATCGGCCAAAACATACATATATTATTTTTGAATAGCATGTGAAAAGCTTAGGACCACTGTTGAGTTTTCATTGCTGTGACTCTACAGGGGAGATTCCCCTCTCCCCCTTTTTTGTGGGGTCACTGAGGCAGGAAGTAAGGGTAATAATTGGGATGCAGTCAGTGATAAAAGTATTTTATGTTTTTTATGGCCATCTGGTTGTCTTTTTAATCATGAAAATATTACAGCAATAGTTTTCTTGCTCTTTTTACTTTGCATTATGGTTTGATCCTATTTAAGATTTCAAATGATCATATTTTGTAAGCCATATGTGCAAGAGAATTTTACTGTTGATTGTTCTATCACAATGCAAGTTTCTGTAGGATGTAATTAAAAACAGTGCAGTAATTGCAGCTTTTCTGAATTAATACTTTCATGGAGTCCAAGCACAATTCCTACCCTTTCGCTTTGCTTTGTATCCCCGATATTTGCTCTTTGAGTATCTAGAGAAGTCTTTCTCAACCTTTTTTTTTTACCACAGAGAAACCCTTGAAATAATTTTCTGATCCCAGGAAATCCCTGTTTGGATTAGTCCATTGGGGAAAATGACACGTTGGTTGGTGTTGGTCATTGGGAAGAATATACCTCTTACAGTAGTACTTGAAATGTCAACGCTGGACATGGCATTGGATCTGGAACTATTCAATCATCATCAGATAGGTGGTAAGTTAGCCAAAGCTCAAGGAACCCCAGTAACCTCTGGAAGAACCCTTGGATTCCACAGAACCTTGGTTGAAAATGGCTGATCTAGGCAGTCTATAGAAAGAAAGAATACCCCTTTTTGTTAACAAACAAGCACTACAGGGACTTACAATGTATGTAAACAGTAAACTCCTATTTGCTGTGTTTTGTAACATCTGTATGAAAAGTTTAAAAAACACCTGTTTATCTGCCAGAAATCCATTGGCAATGCAAGTTCCTGTGCACTCTGCACTGTTATCTGAAGCAGGGTTTTCCGACCTGCCCAGTTCACCTTTGTGAACTACAATTGTCCTCTATGCTATGGATAAGAGGAGTAAAGGAGGTGCTCTGTAGTCCTAACATACTTCCTGTCCTAGAGTGATAATGCTGCTCCTCCATAGATACAGTGATGTGAGTGAGCGTTGTCATCCAAAGACAGGAAGTGGGTTACTGGTAGGACAAAGATGTAAAAATACAGGAACAAAAGCCTCAAAGATAGGTAACTAATGTAGCCACCATGTTTAAGGACTGGTAAGCTGCAATATATGTTATATATAAACAATATACTTTTTTGATATAAATTGAAGGAAATAAGTATTTGATCCCCTGCTGATTTTGAATGTTTGCCCACTCACTCCACGAGGGGAGATCTTGCATGGTGCACCAGACCTAGGGAGACTGACATAAAGCTTGGCGATAGTTTGGTAGCCCAGCCCAGCCTTGTGTAGGTCTACAATCTTGTCCCTGACATTCTTGGACAGCTCTTTGGTCTTTGCCATGGTGGAGAGTTTGGAATATGATTGTTTGATTGCTCCTGTGGACAGGTGTCTTTTATACAGGTAACAAAATGAGATTAGCAGAACTCCCTTTAAGAGACTGCTTCTAATCTCAGCTTGTTACCTGTATGAAAGACACCTGGTAGCCAGAAGTCCTGCTGAATGATAGGGGATCAAATACTTATTTCCCTCATGAACATGCAAATCAGTGCATAATTTGTTAGACATGCATTTATTTTTAATTTTGTGTTGCTATTCTGTCTCTCAGTGTTACAATACACCTACCATTCAATTTGTA
The DNA here is from genome assembly GCF_062004578.1 of Staurois parvus. Classification (NCBI taxonomy): domain Eukaryota; kingdom Metazoa; phylum Chordata; class Amphibia; order Anura; family Ranidae; genus Staurois; species Staurois parvus. The sequence continues at coordinate 5,404,670 of NW_028318072.1, forward strand.
GACTGATCATTTCTTTGTGAGTGGGCAAACATTCAAAATCAGCAGGAGATCAAATACTTATTTCCTTCACTGTATATAAGGACACATCTTGGAATTATTTAAAAAAGGTCAGCAGAATAATTGCTTTTCATTTCACTCATAAAGCTACTTTCTGTTAATTTTAAAATGCAAAGATACAATATTGAATGTAGAAAAATTGTAAATAGTAAATGAGCAAAATAGGTTAATAACATATGGAGAAATGTTTTAAAATAAAAAAGTGGAGAAAACTCCTTCTCCAGCTTCATAACTCCTGGTGTAAGGTAGCATAAACTAGAAATGAAACATTTCTAGGAAAAAAACAACACAAAAGTCTTAATTAATTGGCAAACTGTATCTAAGGGTGCACTCACACTGGGTACGGTTGAACTGAACCATGCCCAAGTTTGATTGCCTCTTTTCCCCTGCTGGTCAGCACTCAATGTGGGCTATCAGCAAGTGTTCCTTGCACACTTACATCATCGCCTCTGCCAACCAGTGATCCCTGCTTCTGTGCTTAACCATCTGTGCTCAGCGTATTTTGTGCTCACATTGACGTAAACTGTACTGGATCACAAGTGAACCATGTCCAGGATGACCTCTTCCAAGTGCTCCCTTGCAAAGTACACTTAGCTTAGCCATTCCCAGACACTGCTTGGAGCACTCACACTACCAGGGGCGAACTGACAACTCATGGGGCCCCCAAGCAATAGGGGATCATGGGGCCCCTGTGTCCTTGCCCAAACTCAAAAAAGCCTATGAAAAAGGTACCAGTGGCATCTCATGAGGCCCCCTACTGACCCCGGGCCCTCAGGCAGTGCCCAAGTTTACAAATGGTCATTCCGCCCCTGCACACTACACAAATGAACTGGACCAAGGGGGAGAGCCTTGGTTAAAAATTTCAGTGCGAGTGCACCCTAAAAGAAAATATAATCAGACAGACAGGTTATTGTGAGAGGCCTTAAAGGAACCAAAAGACCTCAAGTAAAGCTTTATTAAAACAGAAGTTATCTTCATGTTTCCCTCTCTCCGGATCCAAAAAATAAGGGTCTATTCTTTAAAGTGTTTGTAAACCTCAAACATGAAATATGAACAATGCATATCCCTCTATAGTGTGTGCTTTTCTCAATCCAGAGTACTAAATGTCGTTTCTGTCTGCTGCCTCATTCCTCTGCTATCATCATAAGTCACTTCTGATGAGCTTTCCTCACACCAAGAGAAAAATGGTGACAGCGGAGGTCACAGCCTATGATTGACAGCCTCAGCTCTGTTTCTGTGTGCTGTGTGAATGGGTGTGTGTCTCTTCCCTCCAATCAGCTCTCAGAGCTCTCCTCACTGATGTAACTTCAGCTCCCCGCCCCCTGCTTTTCAGAGCTGAGAGATCCTATTTAAATTCTGCACTTTGATTGGATGTAGGGGAAAGATGGCTTTAGATAAACAAGTACAACTTATACAGGATGATTTGTTTCATCTCTGTATGTCACCAGAGGTCAGGTATTTCACTGGGTATATGTAAAGGTTTACAACCACTTTAAGTCAGGAGAGTGAGTGAAGCTATGAATATTGCTGCTTCGTGCCCCAGGGCCACTTGTGCATCTGGAAGCCCTATGGTGTTCAGTACAAGTACAACATAATATCACACAGTAATTTATTTCAAACTACTTACAGCTATATCAGGTGGTGTTTAGCATTATTTAACATATCATAGGCATAGTTCTCCAAACTACTAAACAATGGTAGTAGCAATGAGTCTCAACTTGTTCTGTAATGATACAGACAATACATCACTCATCCAAGTGGCTTTCCAAGTCTAATGAGTATCATGTACCTGGCCCAGAAATTGGGTAACAATCTTTGTAATGTTCTTAGACAATCAACATCTGTCTTGACACATTCCATGACACTGCGGTGATTAAATTAAGGTGACTGAGTTACCCTTGTGGTGATATATGCTGAGGTATGTTCTTGACAATTATTGGAACTGACAAAGCCACTTGGATATGTCTTGAAATGTCATCAACATTACACATCTGAATGTGACTAACTACTACTATCTATACCGTGACCTGCGTAAATAAAAACTTTTAAAACATGCATTAATGAGAAGAGATTTACCAAACCATTTTGGATTGTGAATCCTATTAATCAGCCTTTCTGAATAGTAAATTGATCTACCTGCATGGACCGTCATTGCACTTGGGACACCACAATTTTTACTGTCTGCATTTTTTTGTTGTTTTCATTTTTTTTTCACAATTCTTGCCAAACATATTGTACAGAGCAGGAGGGTTTTAAAAGAATGAACTGATCACATTGTCAGATATGCTAGGTATGCTATTATTTATTCTTATACTTTACATAATACATTCTACAATTTGTTGATCATGCCAATGTAAATGCAGGTAAAATCTTTTTTAGCAGGAATCCCCCAAGATAAGCAAAATATTAGAAGGGCTCCATTGAGATAAAAAAAAGGTTTAAAAAGTCTGCTATAGATGTAACAGTACTGCAAACAGTAAGAGGATGTGTAAAGTAAACTATAGAAACCAAAAATAGTTTGCTTTAGTGTCATTAGGGGAGTAAAAGTACATTTCTGATTGGCTACTTCTGGCTTCTGCAAATGCATATGATCATTGCTCTTTACAGTTTCTTATTGATAAAGCTAAAAGTACCATGTTGGAAATTTAACGTGACACAATATGATATCCTTGTTCTCCAAATGTAATCCATACACATCCACTACCTAATGGCCCTGTACTCTATTTTTCATGAAATTGATTCTTATTCTGTCTTTCTGCCTTCTCATAACATCCTCTATGAGCTTCGAAACCTCTCTGTCAGGAGCGTGTAGTGTCCCTGTTCCATAGCTGTCTAAATTCAGCATCCCAGTTTTGTCTAAGGTTCACTCTCCCTGTCTGTCTGTCCATCTGGAGGGTGATTGATGTAGACACATCCTCTGGGTGGAGACCAAACCTGTTTTAAGCTGTTAGTTTAATGCTCATGATAGTGTTTGCAACATGTGCTTCAATCTCCCTGTTTGCCTGCCTTGTTCCTGTTCCTTCATCTTTGCCTTCACCCAATCCCAACCCTGCTAGGTAGTGTGGATTTTCATGTTATTGACTTTGCTTTGGACTTTGGACTACTCTTTGAACATTGCCTGCCTTGAATCTGGACTGCCATTGGACCATTCTGCATGTCTGCCATTCGCAGGTACCTGTTTGCCGTGCTTAGCTCCTGCCTTCCCCCAGTGTGGTAGCCAGGCACTATAGCTTTGTGTAGTCATGGGGCAACTGAGTACCGGTAGGCATGCTTGCCTTATGAGAAAGGGGGCTACCATAGATGAAGAGAACTGGCTGAGGGCCAGCTATAGTGCCTGACCACCAATGCTAGGGGTAGACATGACACTCTCTCCCCCTCACTTCTGTTTGTTTGGAACAAGCAGTGCACATTAGTTGTGGTCATGTGTACTGCTCTCTGCACACTACAAATCCCATAGTCCATAGCTCACCTTTGGGGCAAGAAAATGAGGGTGGCTACTTTCCTTCATATAGAGGGATCATAGAGAATGAGCATAGCCACCCTCTGGCAGGACATCAAATCACAGCAGTTAAAAAAAGAATTTGGGAATTTGAGGAGTTTTTCAGTTATGAATATATAAGTAGTCGTTTTCTTTTTTTAAACAAGAGTTTAGTGTCACTTTAATGCAGATTGCGCGATGTGCAAAGAAGGACAGAGAAGCCTTCATCCCTGCTATTAAGTTGGCTTCTATTAGGCACTGACCTTTCCTGCCCTTCAGCTGCCATTGTGTGTGGGAGGACACAGTCCAACCAAGTTACAAAGTAACCCACTCCGTGTAATTGAAAATCGGAGCGCTCACTGTCCACTATGGCTATTTCATTGTGTCTTTTTTTCTATTTCACAGTGAGGTGAGATGATAAAAGGGAGTCACAGGGAACACTTCACATTCACTTATTATTTACAGAAATCCAATCTTTCCTGAAGATTGATCCACATTAGCACAGGCCTCCATGGTCTGTGCAGTGATCATAGTACACTTATCTCACAAGAGACTTCTCTATGTGGCCTGCATCGGGTTTGCCATTCTATATACAAAGTGGAGACATGTGTATAGCAGATCATTAAAGTGTGCTGAAGAGCTGAAGAATCTGCAGCTTTGTTAATATACTTTGCAATATCATTTAAGCATTGATAATACAAAGTTTCTGAAATGAAATTAAAAGAATATAGACACACTTACATTGTACCCTGTTTCTAATGCATGTTGTTTTAACGTCTGTCCATCATAGGAACATTTGTTTCTGTTTCCTAACTACACTTCCTTAGCTGAAGTGGCTCATATCAGTAGCAGTGTCTCTTTGGAGCCAATGCAGAATATATGCTCCTTAGAAATATAGAAGAGTGATAGCATATAAAGACCAAATGGTTCATTGAGTCTGCCCCACTATTTTATTTATATATGTTTTGGGTTTTTTAGCTTGTTGAGTCATTACCTCTGCTGGAAGTCTATTCTAAGCAACAAACCTACCTAAGTTCTATACAGCAATGACCCACTGTTCTTTGCATGAGGCTGAAGACAAGAAGAACATTTGATACACCCAATTTCCTGCCCACCAGCTTAACTCACAGCACAGCCCATCATTGACACTGTAATAATTTAAGCACTAAAATGTATTCAATTGTAAAAAAAACACTTCTTTGTAAATTACTTTTCTGCTGGTTCTCCATTGTAGTTACATGTGGAAAGAGAGAATAGTAAACGTTAATGGAGCCACCACACACGTGCACATTTAAGGTGACTTCAAGTACATATGGGACATGTAGTCCCTTGGTCAAGGCTTTCTAAAGAGTGAGCACATGTGCTTCCTGAATGGACTGTACATTTCACTTGGTTAACACAGTAGAAGATTTATAGAGGTAATGAAAACATTTAAAATCATCTTATATAACAATGAATGACATTGCTTAATAAAGCTTGCAAACATTGTTTTATATTTGAGAGTTTAATACCACTTTAAAATAATTCAGCTGGACTACAGTGGTAATTTTTCATCTGTGAAAATATTCACTTAGTATGCTTTTTATTATTTTAAAAAGCCATCTAAAACCCAACTAAACTTTCTACTGAAACAAGCTAAGTATATTATAGGTGCATTAAAACAAAAGGTGTACAAAGTCTTACAGTTAATATTCTTTGGAAAGCAGTCACAGCCTAAGTAAAAAAACTTGTTCTTTGCCGGCATACTGCTGAGAAGGACCCTTGATCTCTGTTTGGAAGCAGTGGTCTCTCTGCAGAAACTCCTCCTCTCAGCACCTCTGTATCTCAGAAGGCAGGTTCTATGAAACGTGTGACACTTCAGTGCCTATTCACGATTCAAGATCATTTAGATTAATAGGAGTAGACTAAGAATTGTTTAAATGAAATACAAGATTTTCCATTTTTGAGGTTAACCCAAATGAGACTGGATATTAATATAGCATATAAAGGATATGTACTGCATAAAGACTAACAATGTCCCATGAAAACTCCAATGTTGTCTCTTTGCAAGACAAGCCATGGCAAAATCTCCTTGAACCACCAGTCACTTGAACCATCAGTAAAGAAATTAGAGAAAAAGGGAATATTACACGGTTCTGCATTGCATGAATGGAGCAGATAGACGTGAAAGCAATCTAGATAAGAGACGGGGAAGTTTGTGTTGGTGAAGAGCAGCCTGAAAAGCTGATGCAGGAAGAGAGGTTGATGAGGTCATGTTTAATCCCGTAAGAAGTAAAAAGTGTAAAGTTGATTCATCAGCAAGACAAAGACGCCTGGGAGATGGAGGGCAGCAACCTATATTTGTATTCACTTATACTGCAGGAGGTGAATGAATCAGTAAAATAGACCTGTGAATGACTGGAGACACACTGGAGAGGGGATATACTATATGCAAAATGAATCCTTCCTTCAGATAATGCTTACAGTGATTGGATTTCTCTACTGTAAAAAAGCAACACAGAACAACAAATTATGTTACATGCAAGAAATAAAGAAAATCACAATTGGGTAACCTTAAGTGATTATTGCAGTATTTGGTGTGTCTTTTCTTGAGTTTTTTTTTTTAGAATCATCAAGAATGTTAATGTTAACCCCTCCAGTGACATTATTCTTTCTTCATCCCACCAATTCATGGACTGCGGCGCTAACAAATCGAACATGGGAGGATGTAGGCCCAACATCTGCTCCCAGAGATGTAGGTCTACACTAGTCCCACCTCCTCCCATGATTCTTTGACTGGATGCACATGGTGGCAGCCAATTTGTGTATCTGTATTTGTATACACCTAAATGTGTATTTAGGTGTTTGGTTTTATTAGAGAATATATTAAAGAGACTCTAAACTCAGCTTAAAAAAGTATATTCTATTCAAGTATATATTTGTAATGCAAAAAATTACTCTGTTACTCGCAGCCTACTACAGATCTCCAAATTTCTTTTGTTGGCTGCTATGATCTGATTTCCTGTTAGAGGCTGACTACATTGATTCTCCATGGTCCCAATCCATATAGACATATAGCCACCTTCTCTTGATCACTCCTGAGATGGACAATGGGATATGCAGTGCAAATGACTGCAACTAATGTGCACAGCTGGCCCAAACGAATGGAAGTGAGTGGGAAATGAGGTTTGGGAGCTCACAGAGGATGTTGCAAGCGGGAATAAAAACACAGTAAAAAAACAATCTCAAGAAAAATAGGTTACGGGGCCATTAAGTGTATTGATGGGTATGGATAATGATTGAAAAATAAGGATAGCCTTTAGTGTCACTTTAATACTGAGAAATAAGTATGCAGTGACAAACCTGACAAAGTTCAACTCCCCTTACAAAATGAATGGCCTATTTGCATTTAGTTTAACCCCTATACTGTATGTAACAGTGTTTAAGAACAGACAATAAGAAAGAAAGAGCAATGGTAAAACATATGCAAAACCACACCAATGTTTAGAAGTTGTATTAACGCTATGGGGTAGATTTACTGCAGACAAATAGATCATTCACTGTACATGGGATTTCACCCCAGAGCTTATAAAATGAGGGGAAACGCTACTGACTTCCATCATCCAAAAATGCTCACGACAAAAATACTATTTAGGTTCCTGGTATGTGATTGGATATACTTTGCAAAGTGAACCTGCAGCACATTCACTAAGTTCTGGGGAAAATTCCATTGCAAAGTGAAACTTCCCTTGCAGAGTGAACAGCTTATGTGCCTTTAGTAATTCAACCCTGGTGTCTTGAACAATAATTGTCCAGTACCCCACTTGTGTGCTCTACTCCCTACATTTCTATCCCTTCCCACATAGCTGGAAAAAAGGGTCACTCTTTCATAGTTGGATTCTGTATTGCAATAAGCATAGCAGATGGACAGAGCTGGAATTTTTGGTAAAAAAAAAAAAGAAAAAAGATTACTAATAAAATTGCTGAGAGATACAAGAAATTCAGACTGTGATTCTGCTTGCCACCCATCACAGGAAACCGAAATATCAGTTATGTCTGGATAGTTTCTTTAATAGTTTCTGCACTTTCTCTCTTCTTTATCGCTCCAGCAATAGTTTTATGGGAAGACTGTCAGATTAATCAAACATTTCCCTTATCATCGGATATGAAGAGCTCAGTAGGAGCCGTTAATCAGCCTTCATATCGCACACTCACAAGGTTCTGTTTGGGCATCTTTTTGTTAAGTGTCTTGGCAACAATACTTTGTTTACAGCGAAGCGTAGCACCGGAGTCGAAATTAAATTGGCAATGTATTATCGAGAGCCAATTTTGCTTGCTTTTGTCTGTCAGCTTCACATGCCGCAAGAGCTGTTTGCAGCGTTTATGCCTCTGAAATTTGCATGTACGATGATGAAAAGTCATCTAGCGCAGCCTCTACTTTGAGCTATTAGTCTATTTCTTTGCATGAAATTAAATAATTTATCATGACCCATGTAGATGAAAGATAACATGAGAGGTTCAGATATGCTCATTTACATAAGATAAACAATTTTTATTTGCATCCCGTGAAATAAATTTTAATGTAATACTGAAACTCTTCTGCTCCAGGCTGAGTTAGGATGTTTGCTCCGAGCTCAGTTACTTGCTATTGGTTTGGCAGAGCATCATTGCCTGCAGGCTGCAGCAGACCAGATATTGCAGGAGTTTTTATTTAGAAACAGTAAGCTGTAAGAGGACTCTCACATGGTTACATTTACTGTATGTGCACCGATATGTCAACTGTTTTTGTATAAAGCTGAACTCCAGGATTGGTCTTCTTTTATAACTTGCATTAGTCCAGATAATCCAATCCTTCTAATATTACAACTGAAGGGCTGGGAAACAGCATTGTGGTAGCCTGTGCTACAAACTGTAATTCAGCACTGGACACTTCTGAGAGCTGCTTGAGTGACTTGACTTCTCTATACTGAACAAAAAGGTCATTCATTTGACACCTCCTCTATTCAGAGAATGTGTTGAATTTTTGTTTTTTGGCTGACTTGTGGCAATGACAGTGTTGCCAATGACTCATCTTGCCTTCTGTATACTGAACACAAGGGATTCAAAGAATGCCTTGTATTTTTTTGGTTGGCCTGTGGCCATGGCCATGCTGCCAATGAAGACAACTCAGTTGGCATCTTCAGACGGCACTCATAAAGGCATGGTGGGGGTGGCATTAAGGCCAGATTCTGCCTAAAGAACACTTTGCTCTCTGATTGAATGCGTGGATATCTGATCTATCCATCCCTCCTCTTCATTTCATCCAGTCAGAGAATGCCTTGTTCTAATCAAAAAACAAGATATTTCCCGAATAGCGGCAGTGGCAAGCAAATCACCCACTGTGTTGCTTGAGCAGCACCTGGAACAGCCCAGAGCTGACTATATGTAGCACAGGCTATTACAGTGAATTTCTGTATCCCCAGTGCATTCCTATTCTCCCCAGGGATGTGAGATATGAAGGATTAGATGTAACCAAGCTGGATCAATTTAAATTTAAAAAAAGATAATTCCTGGTGTTAACCTTTAAATGCATGCAGTATGAGTATGTTTAAACCTGCTTGTTAAAGCAAACTAGTCCTAAACCTGGCCAGTTCAAACTGAGCATATGGTGAAAACAATGCATAGCATATTTGTGTACCAAAAATAAACAAACATGTGCTCCCGGCACATTTACCGGTGTTACTTGCGATTGGAACCTCATGTGACCACTGTGACAGCAAATCACGATGATCACATGGTCCTTAACCCTGCCCTGCCTCCTGGCATCCCAAACCCCTTAAAGGGTCATAAAATTTGTGCTCAAATGCAATGATATACAAACTACATTGATGATTTTTACCTGTGCTGCCCATAATCAGCTGTCTGTGACTGATTGCATAATGTCACAAAGAATTGTTAAAAATTAAAACAGTAGAAACAATAGAAATATCAAGTATCTTGACACCATGTACATAGCTGCAATTAGCCTTGATTACTTGTGCATTTTGTAATTGCATGGGGTTAATCCAGGGGCAGACAACATTATGAGCTTAGTGCCGAAAAATATTTGTAAGACGTTGAGAGTGCCAGATATACAAAACAAAGTATCTACTTTACATTCTCAATCAAGAAAAAGAATATTCAGCAAGTTAATTATGGTGCTATAAACTAGATCCTGCAATATTAACCCCCAACATTGGTATAAGTGGCTGCAATAATAACGCCCAACACTGGTTTCTTTGACTGCAATAATAACCCCAAGCCCTGGTATAAGCAACTGCAATAATAAGCAGTGCCATCTTAAAGCATGGGCCTGTTGGTGACCTGTGGGCATGGATTTTTAATCTGATTAGAAATTTTCGTCTGATTTTTACCATTTTTAATTTTTTTTTTTTTTACATGTTTTAAAAATTTGAATTTTTTTTTTCACAATGCTGCTGGGGTGGGGGTCTTTAGTGAGATATCAATGGGCTAAACAGACCTCTAAAATTTCACTTTTGAGACAGAGAAAGGGATCCTTTTAGAATGTTCATACCAGCTGGCTTTTTTTTAAAGGTTTATTTATCATGTTTTTCAACAAAAGCTTGAGAACGAGATTGAACAATACAGTCAATAACATTGCCCAGCAGCCAAACATTACAGAGCAGTCAATAACAAATCCTTCTTATGAATGGGCCAGTTAAGAGGATAATAAAAATGCCTAAATCTATTCAAAGGTTTATACAATATGGAATTTCCAGTGCCCTTCAATGACAACAATTAGGTGTATGATGAGAGAGCTTGTATGCTTTTGTAGTGCTGGATAGACAGGGTCTGATTTTATCTCTGGAGTAGGTCAGCATAGAACCTTAGGAGTCCAGAGGAACCCCCTAGGCTATAAGCACCTCTTCCACACAGAGTTTTTTTTTCTTAATTGATCCATACCCAGCTCAGCATGTCATGAATGTGTAGATAAGCTTATATGAGATTATTGTTTCCACTGATGTTAGGGAAAGGCAAGGAGGTGATAATTCTACAGAGAAAAGCCACATTGTTGCCTCTGCGGTTTATAGGCATAGGCCTACTGTGACTAATGGTTTATCTGACTTTGTGGACAGGACATTACGTCTTACAATAATAGAAGAACAGAGAATCACTACTGTGATATTTATTTGGTGTATAGTAATGTCGTAACAGGACTAGTTATGGAAACCTTTATATAATCCATTTGGTGTGCAATAACATTTGGTCCAGATTCTGCATTTGTAAAGAGTACCTACATCCACCATCATACCTAGGTCTCCTCTATTAGAAAAGTCAAACAGGTCACTCATTTCTAAATACATATATAAAGTTTTGATATGATCCTATACTAATAAAAATTGACATAAATGCCTCCTGACTGGCTGGCAGAACTGATTAGGAATATATGTTCTTCTGCTGGTTGACGTCATCTTCCTAGGGCTTGCACTTACTGCATTTTATGTGAAAAGTACACTACGTTGTTGGTCTACTCTGAGTGTAGCCATCTTTGCCTTTGATCCTTGTGAGGCTGTTCCAGTTCAACTTGTAACACATCTATGAAGGTGGTGTAAGTGGGCTATGATTGATCTAGCAAGTTCATGAACTGATTCTGCTAGATACAAGTAATATATACTCTTTTATAAAGTTCTCATTTGCTAGAATAGGCAGAAACTATGGCTTAGAACTAGTAAATATGCAAGACAATTGTCATAATTAATTCATGGGTTCTTTGTTTGCATATGCTCCCACAGCGCTAAGTGTTTGCCAAGCAGATTGCATAAGATTAGCTCGTAAAATATCTGTATTGGGGGAAATAATTAGACTTTTTATATACTAGCACAGTTTCTTTCTTCAGATGAGTAAAAAGATACCACATTGTTCTAAACAAACAAGTCAGGGTCGGAATTCTGTATCTCTGCAAATGGATTCTCACTTTAAACAAACAGATAGCCCCTTCCCTACCTTGAAGAACATAGCTTACGTAAAAGTCCACCTCTCTAGGCACTCATCACTGCATTAACTGACAGAGTTCAACGAAACTCCACAAATGCTTTTTATTATTATTATTTTTTTTTATTAAGACAATATATTGGATTGTACTGATCTTAATTGCTCCAAGGCCTTGCCAGGAAAAATGTAGTAATTATCAGAGAAGGCATGTACAGATATTGGAGGAAGAATTTAAATAATAGTTTGTGGAAAGTCTTTAGTTTCTGATTGCTACACCCCAACTGTTTAGTTGGTACTACAAAAGTACCTGCAGATCTTTGGTGATTGTAGGCGAACATTTGTGATTTGTATGGAATGTACAATAATCAGCATTCCAATAGGGTCCTAGGAATTTGTCAGTAACAAACTGGGATTTTTTTGGGTGATTTTGTGATCCTGAAATAAGAGTAATGGAGGAGATTGGGATAGGGCATTGTCTTCTCTTTGTATAATCCCTTGGGTTACAAATATGCATGTTGTTGGCAGATTTTATAGAAAAGGGGAAAAAACAATTTCAGGTCCAACCTCCACTTTTGGAGCTTAAAGACCAGACCAACTTCACCTTTAGTGCACCCCCTTTCCCCTGTGCAAAGGCATGCAGCAGCCACTGTCAGAGCACATGCATGTAGACAAGAAGAAGCTGCACATAATTTGTAGGAGATAAAACAAGCATGAAAAAAGTGGAAACAAAATGTGATTAAAAAAAGGGTTTTAGCAAACTACAGTACATGTTATACATTTAGGGTACTTTAAGAGATCAGGTTTTGTCCAGCACACAGTACAAAATAACAATCAGTCTGTCTCTCAAATGAACTATTATCTAAATAAGTAAGATATGAAAAGAACATCCATCATGTCTGGATCTTTACTGATCCTCTAAAAGACATATTGCATTTTGTCCCATCCTGGTATGGTATACTGTATTCTTCTATTGAAAAACAGAATTTTAAATTCCTGAGGACACTGGTATTAGAAACCTTTTTATTAATGATGAATCCATGAACCATACATTTTTCCATAATTCAGCTATAAATACTACAGCTATGACAAGTTAAAAGTGTGCTGATGGTGCTGTCAGCTACAGGAAACATCTGTGTTTTTAGCAAACAGGCTGGCATAAAAATCAGCCAGACTCATAGCACCTGTTATCAGAAACCAAACTTTAACCTGACTATTGCTGGAGTACTGTGCTGTGCTCTATATTTCTTAGTTACCTACTGTATGTCAGGAACAGATGAATTCTGTAAGCTGTTACTGCTAAAGCTAATTGACATAGACGATATAGGAGCCAATATTTATGTCTGGCATGTAGTGAATAAGATCCCAATAACTTGATCTAATCAACATCTGATCAGCAAAATAAAATGTACTGCCATGTGGGGCGCTTTTTACAAATCACAGTATGTGCAATGGCTCTGTTTTTTCCCACCTGATAACATTATGAAGCAGATATCACTTGTAACCATATACACATCCTAAGAAAACACCACGTTTTCTAGAGTTTTTTTTCTTTTTATGAATATGTCAACCTGGCTAACTTTTAAAAAATTCAGCCACTGTAGCCTTAAAATGGATATAAACCCTGGCAATGAATTCTATTTGTTCAAAAACATATTTGTTCCATTTGGTCTGTTAAATTGAAAGCACTTCTTATATTGGTTCAATAAATGGAAAAAAATTTTGATCCTGACAGAAATCTAGTGTTGTCCTCTTATCTAAGGACTCATTAACTGAAATATATAACATTTATGTTCTGCTGTGCTTTAAGTCATTTCTGGTATTTTTGGTTACGTCATTTTCGGTCAATGAAGATGTCATTTGCATCATATCTGATTAAGATTAAGATTAAGATGTCTTCTCCTTTCCATGTGTTTTTCTTTTAATTTAATGGTACCGCATGTACCAGGTAACGTTTGCACACATAGAGGTCTCAGTGCAGAGCCAGTCTCCTTGTTTAGGGATGTTCTGGCCAGATCACTGGTTTTATGGACTATGATCTTATGCTTGGAATATCCAGATAGTCTATCAACATAGCCTTGGAGGATTTGCCTTGGAGGATTCAGCCATCATTTAATGGATTACAGGATTGACTACTACAGTGCAGTTGGCCTTGTGACACTTTTTGGTTGATGGCTCCACTATATAGAGAAGATTAAGCCCACAATTGAAATGTATTCTCATATGGACTTTATGTTATTGTTGACCACCAATGGCTTCTTTGCAGTAGGATATATCTAACTGACATATGACTGACATACTGTTGCAGCAATGTTGGCAATGTATATGTTATAGATATTCTTGGCCAAGATTTTAAGTTTGTGTGTGTTTTTAAGCTCGTTGGGGAATAAAGTATGTACATTTTATAAGAATGTCCATCTTGATGTGTCATATATTGCAATTTTTCAAGGGTTGGTAGTCTAAGTCTGGATTTTTTTATTTGAGTGCCTAAATACATTTATTAAGCAACAAGGGATTTCCAAAGCACTATGAGTTAGCCAAAGAGACAGCACTGCACAAGATTCTCAGAATGTTCCTTCTCACCTTGAAGAACATGGCAATTGTGAAGGTCCCTCTCTCTAGACACTCATCATTGTACTAAGTAAAAGAGTTCAATGAAAGATCCACACTTGCTTTTAGTTAAGATACTACATTTATTTTTCTGCATTAGGTACTGATCTTAATAGTTCAAAGGTCTTGACAGGTAAAATTAAGTCATTATCAGAAATGGCTTGTACTATTAGAGGAAGAATTTAAATACATATTAATTTGTGGAAAACCTTTAATTTCTGATTGCTGCGTGTTACATCTGTATTTTGAGTGATTAGATAATTATTTTATTATGTATTATTTTTACACCTTAGCTGATAGTATGGTAATTGTTTTGGTTGGCGCTAGAAAAGTACTTCCAGACACAGCCGTCCTTCACTAAAACTTTGTACCAATCCATCTAACAAGGTTGGCAAGGGGTGAGTCATTGTTCTAACCTTTTCAGTTCTGTGTGAAAATTTCACCTGAGTTATTGATCCAGTGGATATATATATATATATATATATATATATATATATATATAATTTAAAAGTTTTAAGAATATAGCATCTGGAAGCAAAAAAACTGCAGAAGATGCAGTCTTTTCTTTGGGGGTGGGAGTTGGGTTTTGTGTATAGAGTCTGGCATCTGAAACAATAGCTATTATACATAGATAATTTTGATATTAAACGTCCGTTATGCTCCTATTGGCCAAACACTTGAAACAAATATTTTGGATAAACCTACACATATAGCCATAAACATCTAATTATCCCATGTCTATCAAAACAGTCTAATTTATTCTCCAGAATATTTTCTTCTGATATAATCCTTGCCTGGAAAGTTCTATTTCTCCAACATTTTTGTGTTTTCTGATTGAGGACATTGCAGTGGTTGAAATCCTGTCTCTCTGATTTGGAGGGCAAACCACCTACAGTCTTGAAGTTGCAAAGAGTAAACTACAGCCTTCAATATCAGCATGTTCCCCAAATCGCTGAGATCTGCGTGAGTTCACACAATCTTCTAAAGAAGTATTATTAATTCATGATGAAATGTGTGTGCTTTGCTTTGCAGTGGAAATGGAGCTGCTGCAAGAAAAGCTTACAGACAAGTTTCATAGGTTAATGGCATTTTATAAAGAAAACATACATTTTACTGTGTTTTACTAACAAAATTGACAGCTGCTGACACAAGCTCATTAATGACCCATGTTGGCACTTGGCAGAAGGCACATTAATTTGTGCATAACTAATAGATGGTGACTAACATATTGTTATGTTGGAGAACTTAAAATGGAAGAATTTTAGAAATGGTTAGATCAATGGTGGGTACAGCATTTTAATGCAAAATTGGTTATTTTATCTGCCAAGTTATCTGTGGAAACCATTGTTAGATACATGAATTAGTTACCTTCCCTCATTCCATAGGGCATTCATGTGATATGAGGTCATTCTGACTACAGTTCTCTAAAACTCACCCATCTGGCATCCTCAGATTCTGACAACATGTGAGAGGCCCAATGTTTTTGGTAGCCTGTGTTCCCATAGCCAGGATTTGCCAAGGCAATGATTCACCTAGCATGGGTGGAGAAAGACCTCTAAGACAAATTTTATGACCCTAGTGCCCACTAATCAGAGAGGTCTTGGAGTCTTAGCCCATTGTTCATGTCCTGTAAGAAGATTTTGTAAAATTGTAAGAATGGTAGGGGAACTTTTTACAGTATCCCTAATATTGCCCTGGGTGTCAAAGGTGTGCATGGATAAGACACTTTTTGGATCATTACATTCATTGTAGATATGTAAGAACACACAGCTGTGTTGCCGCAATCGTTCATGGTAATTGGAATAATTAAAATTGGGCTGGGGAGGAGTATAATTTATATGTTGGTTTTTCTGATTTTAAGGCTATGTCTGGCAGGGTTATAAGCAGTGTATATGTGTCACCTAGGTGTTTCATTTAAGCATGATGAGGGGCTCCAGAAAGGATTACTTATTTCTTTAAAAAAAATAATAATAAGTCTTGTTCTGGATTCTGGTGCTTGGTGCCTTTGTTGAGCTATTGGTGGGAATAAGCCTCCATTCCTAGGACCATATATTGCCTGGTAGCAATACCTTGTTATTAGCCTCAGCTATGCACAGCCTTTTATATATGAGGACTGAATTACTTTCTTGGCTGTGGGAGTCTGTTGTTGGGGAAAAAGGCTGAAAGCTGAAAGAACACCAAAAGGTAGACATGCTTTATGTATGTGTTTTGGAGAACCTATTAGAGAGCACTAAGTTAGTCAGGAATTAATCTGAGTTTAGTTAGTTTCTCAAATGGTCAGGTGTTTGTTTTAAGGTTCAGGATTGCTGTACAAACCTACTGCATTGAAATTGTGTTTGTTTGCTGCTTTGCTGAAGTGCAGGGTGGACTATTCATGGGTGTCTCTGTCTCTTGTATGGTTTATCACTGCTATTTAAGCTTGCCCCCTTACATAATATATTAGGGGTCCATATATAAAGCAGCAGTATGGTCTTACTACATACATACAACAGCTTAAAAAAATACCAAGAACATTTATAAATATAGCTTTGCTCTTTACGAATGTGCTTAAAGCTTGCTTGCCTCATGATGCCTAAATGAGCACAGCCCCATTAAATTTAACTCATGGGGAGAAAAATATGTCTGGAGAAGAATCGGGTTTAAGTCATGTAACTGTCCATGGATTTAATTTTTTAAAAAGAATAAACAGCAACAGCAAGCTATTACCCATAACATTCATTTACATTTTCACTATTACCAGTAGGCTTTGGTGAATGCTGTTTGTAATTTGGCAAACCTTGGGGCAAATCCCATTGATGTCTATATGGTTAAGCCTTTTTTGTAGATTCTGGTTACTTTTAGGGCTAATAGGTGCACCACAATTGAAAAAAGGCATGCAAAAAGCTGGGCAAGTACCAATGCCTTGCTGTACATGTGCCAATGCAAAAAAAAAATATATATATATATCTGTATATACTTTACAGCTGGGTCTTTATATAAGATTTTGAGGAAATCATTGAAAAAAGTCTTTGGAGGATGCTTGCACATGGTGTTAAGAAGCAGTATGATTTTTCACAGACATTCCCAGTGGCGGTGTACACTGGCAGCACATATTTTGCTGTGAAATTGATTTTTTTCTTTTACAATTAGCTGCACTTCAATATGATTCATTTTAGTTTAAAAAAGGGCCTTTTTCCCAGGTAGTTTTAGTAGCGACACATGCTTTTTTTATCAAATGGGTATAGGTCTACCAATCTGTAGTCTCATCTTTTATTGTGTTCAGTCCCCCATGAGACAAAGTACGTGTAGTACCCATCTTCCTACGATGTGTATAATAAAATACTGCAGATGATACAGCAGTGTAAAATTAGCCAGCAGCCAGTCATTTTAAGTGTGGGAGAATTGGCTGGAAAATGGTAAAGGTTATTATGGGTCGCTGTTTCTTGAATTTAATATAGGCCTTTATGAACGATAAAATACCCTTCCTAGAACAAATTTTATTTTTAGTTTTGCTTCTCTGGGTACTCTGTTGCCAATGCACAATGCAACATGGAGAAGTTACAGGAAATAGCAGTATTTTCATTAAATTAAGTACTGTTATTGCAAAGAGAGAAAGTAGCAAAGAGCACTTGGCTAGAATGGGCGGGGTACATTAATAACAAATAGACATAAAATCACAGTCATAGTCCCTGTTGTTCTGCCTTGCCTTGCATTACTTTAATGATGGGAATATTGGAAAGAAAAACATCACTAGCTGCGCTATGTAAGAGAAACAGCATTGAAAAATGACAAATTATAGGGTGCTCGAGAATGGAAGCACAATCACATGAAATACAAACTATAGTAATAAATAAACACAAATAAGGCACTTAAAAATATCTAAGAAGGGAAATTTTAAAGGTAGGTACATAGCTGAAAGAAAATAGATAGATGGATAGATGGATGGAGAGAGAGAGAGAGAGAGAGAGAGAGAGAGAGAGAGAGAGAGAGAGAGAGAGAGAGAGAGAGAGAGAGAGAGAGATGTAGATACATATTGATATAGGGGAAGATAAGGAATATAGGGGAACCTGTGATCACCAGTGTTAAAGCAAATAGTCTTCATTTCTTAGAAAACAGGCAAAGTAAAGTAGCATCCTTCTGTATAAACAAATGCAAATAGTCCATACAATTGTGGCTCAAAAGCAATGATAAGGCTTACTGCCAACATAAACCTTGTACCATACAGGGTTTAAAGTCCCCACTGTGTCCTGCTCCACTGAACACCTCACAGACACCCGCTGACTACTTCCTTTTTTCTCAGTCCTCTCTTGCAGACGAGTTAATCATTTCAGGACCACAGTCTCCATGGTCAGGGTTGGAGGCTCTTTCCCATCAAAAATTTCTCAGAGCCTCTGATTTCAGGGTCTCATATACAGGATTAACAATCCTGGTGGGGAATTTGTCAGTCAGTTTTCCCCTTTTTCTGGATCCCTCCAGAGCCCCTCACCCTGCATAGGTGAGAATACTTGAATACTTGAAAACTGTGTTCTTGTCCTCCCCCTTAAAAGGACTACAACCCAAACAGCAGTGACATATAGCTGTGTTCCAAGGACCATCCCTGGAGTCCAGTACGATAGATAGATAGATAGATAGATAGATAGATAGATAGATAGATAGATCTATGGATAGATAGATCCAGATAGATAGATAGATAGAGAAATAAATAGATAGATAGATAGATAGATAGATAGATAGATAGGAGTTTCCTGATTTTACACAAGTTTAATTCACCAGTGTGAATGATGCCACATTAGCCACTTTGCCAAGCAAGGTCATGCTGGCACACAATGATTACTAGACCACTGGCAGAGGTGGCGACAAGAGGGTGTTGTCTATCATTTACATACAATGCTGTACTCTACAGAGTCACTGAACTTTTACCTTTGGATTAAACGCTTGCTGGGAACACATCACAAGTGTTCTTCATGCAATATAAGCAGTAATACCTCTTAGTGTATTGCAAGACTTATTATTGATTTCTACCAGGTGGAAATAAGGTTAAAAGTACCTCAAGAGGCTGTTATTACAGGTTTGCTTATTTTCAACTGGGAACAAGATATTCTAAATTCATAACACGTGTTTTCCAAGAACACAATTCTTGACCAAATGTACAACTTTATTTATAGATAGATAGATAGATAGATAGATAGATAGATAGATAGATAGCAGCCAAATCGTAGTTCATGCACACAGTACTCAAACTACGTTTTGTCTTCATTACCAGGTAATACATTAAGATGGTTATCATTCTGCCACCTTTTTAGCGCACCCCTCCTAATTGCCGTAGGCAGGGGCCTTAAATGCCTTAAAGTGGACCTATCATCTGCATGAATATATTTTGGCTGCTCACAATATGCAACAACATGACTACATGATTCTTCAAACTCCGTCCTTCTACCAACCCCTTAAATAATAAAACAGTCTGTGTGACATGAATTTAAATGGCCACAATAGCCATTTTATTTACAAATGAAGCAATCATCAAATGAAATAAATAACATCACATTAACATAACAGCAAACAATAAACAATTTTGAAAAGGCAACTAGGAGGGGGACTTTGGGCATCCTTAAAGGCCCAATTCATAACTATAATTGCCCATGTCCACCTCAACTAGCTCGAAGACATTATGAACTCATGGATTTTTGTATTTTTCCATGAGGACATAGCTCCTGGAAGAACCACCAATAGCCAACCAAGTGGAAGCACTATACCCCTCAGGGGCCTCCAGTTTTGTAACAATTCAAATATTCACTGATCCCCTCAAAGACTTCCTGACTCACCAAGATATCATGACAACAATTTCCTTTTCTTTTTGCCTGAAATTTTTTAAATAAATACCCAGCATCCTTCACAGGAACCACCCTTTTGGCTCCTCCCTGCTCATCTAACCTTCAGTTTCCAATCTCATAAGACCTACACCCCCTCCACACTGAACTCAAATTTTTTACGCTTTTTTGAAAGCTTCTCCTTTACTCTAATGTGCCAAGTCTCTCAATGTCTGCCCTAAACACATTTATAAGTTGAATGTTGTTATTAATTTGCTGTAGACTGGAGAAAGGGCCTGAACTGCATAAGTGTGATGGATTTTACAATTTCTGGTCACAGTTGTAGCTTTAAATGACTGAGTTGTATTAGATATGTATAGACAAAGCTAAAAACCACAGCTGTTTCTTGGCCAGCATCTTAGTCAAAGAGGTAGATGCTCACCCTGTGCAATGCCTAAATAAAGATGGCTCCTTTTGGAGATAAATGTAATTAAAGGCATTGTCAGGGGCTTTGATCAATATGAGAGGTAATAATGACATGTAAATGTTACAGTTTCATATTACTCAGCATGTATGCATTCAACTTGAAAATATATATCTAATTTTAGGTCTGTTTTGGTGTGAGTTTTTCCCATCCTATGGCTGGCTTAATGCTGGGAACACTCAAAAATGAGGGTTTATTTAACAGTCGCAGTCTGACACCGTGAGTCTGGCCAAGACCCTAGGCCTTTCTCTACTTTGGGTGGTAACTTTATCAAACAGAAACTTGATACAGCTTAAATGAGATTTTAATGATTGTATCTAAACATTCTTTAACAGTCAAAACAAATAGCTGTGCAAAAAACAATGTTAGTGGCAAAGATTATTCAAGTAAACTAATTAGTACAACCTGCTCCCACTTTGTGAGTGTTGGTTCCTCTGCCTCTTGCAGTTAGCAATTTACATTATTTAAAACCAAATTCACAAGCAAACAGTGCAGATAATAACAGATTAGTGTACACATTTTTTTCAGTTTAATTAAAATTGTGATTGGACACAATCAAAATTTGCTTTTCAATGCATTTTAATTCCATCAATGCTTGAGGTGATTGTAGCCATATTAGTGCAATGGCAACAAAAACAACTGGATACTGTCTGTAATTTTTTATTTGCACTAGATTTTGGGATGTATCCCCTTCTTCAAGGTCCAAGGAAAAACAAAAAACAAAAACAAAGATACACAGCAATGGTAGTTAAATGTAATTTAATTACCATTTCTGCGTATGTATGTTTGTGCTTTTTTTGTTTTCCTTGGACTTTGAAGAAGGGGATACATCCCAAAAGCTAGTGCAAATAAAAAATCACGGACAGTATCCAATTGTTTTTGTTTTCCCTCAGAGATTGTCTTAGTATAATTCTGCTAAAACCTTGTGTGTTAATCCTTATTGGACCCTGAAGAACGGGGTACATCCTGAAAGCTTTTCATGGTGTACCCCTTTCTTCAAGGTCCAAGCAGTAGTAATATGCAAAGGGGAAAAAAACAAAAACAACAAAAAAACAAGAAAAAAAACCAAATACAGCAAAATTAACTTAATTATCATTGCTGTGTATGTTTGTTTGAGTTTTTTCCACTCAGAGATTACCTTAGGTTGACAATACATGAAACAACTAGCCGGTTGAATGAAAAAAAAAAAGAGTCGATTCCCCCATCCACACATTTGATGTGGATTTGGAAATTCTCTCCATTGTAGTAATGTATTCTGACAGCAGAGAGCCTTCCCAGGTGTCAGGATGCAAAGAGAAGTGTTGCCGGCTATAATGGCAGCACTAGTCGATAAGGAAAGCCCGCCAGGCTATTGATTGACTTGTACAACCAGCCAGCCTATACATTGATTGAAATTCAGCTAATCCCTGCTGGACTGGCCGAATTTCAATCCATGTATGGCCAACTTTATTACCATGCCAAAGAACATTATTTTTTATCAAGTTGTTATGGTTTAAAGTGGAACTAAATCCTTCTATCATTTTCAGCCAAGGAAGCTGCCATCTTGGCCTCTGTTTGATCTTCAACTTCCATGGTTTTGCACATGTGATCAGTTATGACACCAGCCATTTTTATGGTTTGACAGTTTGGTTGAGAGCACAAGCAAATGTGACAGTTTCTTTCCTGGAACACTCTTGGAATGTAACTGTTTTTTGAAACTGTTAAATTGATGGGTTTAGTACTGTTTTAACCTCCCTGGCTGTATTCCCGAGTGTAGCTCGGGGTAAAGTTTCAGTACCAAAAGCGGTAACCCCGAGCTACACTCGGGCTTACCATACGGCGTTGCTCAGGGATTCCCTGCAGCGCTTACATTGTCCTTCGCTCCCGCAATGCGTCTCCTGCGGCCGATATCGGCATCCGGCTTCCATGTTCCGGTCCCTGCAAGCGTCGAGACCTTTCGGGGGCTGGAACGGCGGCAAATTTAAAAATTTTTTGAAACTGTCATTTTCTTAGAAATGAATTTGACATAGTAAAACATTACTGTATCAAACCATTTCACATACATTTTGTCCCTACTGCTTTGTCCTGTGCCCTGCCTGCATTTTGAATGTTCTTTCTGCCTGGAAACTTAGAAAAGTCCATGGCGTCCAAAAATCGTCCCTTTTAGTCAAAAGTGGTTTTAGACCGGCTAGAAAACAGCGATAGTAAATCAGAACCACTTGCAGAATTGAGTGATAATGATTTGTGGGGAAATTCGTTATCAGACACTGAAAACGATTTTGCGACTTTGCTCAGTGATGTGCGAACTTGGCGCTATATTTCAAATTTCAGTGTTTTTGTTTTGCTTATATTATTGAATTAAATGTATTATTATTATATTATTATTTTTATGAATATTTATGAAATTATAATTTATGATTTTGTGTTTCAAATTTTATCATACCCGGGATGTTTACTAGACTCTTGCTCGGACAGATTTCAGTGAGTTATTCCTACAAAATTACAGGCCTACAATAAAAAAAATACATATTTCCATGCAAAAAAAGTACCGCTTTCAGCACAGAAATATGGACATAATCAGACCGCTAGGGAGGTTAAGGCTCGTTCACACCATACATGCATGAAAACTGATGGAAACTGAAATACAGATTTCACTTGCAGAGACATCAGTTTTCATGTACACTTCAATGAGTTTTATACACATTACAGATCCCTGTGCAGAAAAAATCTGCAGGTTATACCAGTGACGTGGTGTAAATACGGCACATAGAGAACAATTGATTTTGTTGTGCCCTTGCAGAATGGGTGCAAAAAAAGTGACATTTGTGCACCATGGTGTCAAAAAGTCCTTAAAATAAAAAAAGTTCAAATTTTAGCACCCAAACTACAATTCTGTTTAAAACAATCAAGTAATCTTTAACTTGTATTATCATTTCCTTATCCATAGGACCTACCAATCAATAGAATGTAATTAAAATTACCCTTGCAAGCTTTGGAGTAATTCATATTTGTGAAATTGATTAAGTAATGATTAAAAGGAAATCATAAGCCTCGCATTTGTGAGTTTCTAGTATCTAAGTATGAACCTACACTGGTGTGAAGTCTCATTTCTCATAGGCCTGAAAAAGGAACCCTCTTTTCTCCAAATAGCTACTACTAACCATTTCCTAACCTTTGCTGAATTAGGCTTGGTTCACATATGTGTGGGTGGTGCTGCTGCGGACCCACATGAAAATCCACCACTCGCACAGAGGAATGCGGACCCGCAGGCGTGCGCCATTAGTTCTAATGGCACGCCGCCCGCACTGGAAAACGCAACCATACTTGGAATCGAGGTTCCTGTGCAGGCTGCATTTTCAGAAGAAGTGCAGGGACGTCTTCCCTACGTGTCACGGGGCACGGGAGTCCATTCAAATGAATGGGCTCTCGTGCCCGCACGGCCACATATATGTGAACCAGGGCTTAGTGTAAAAGAGAATTGGATAGGCTTCTGTGAGGAAACACAGACAGTTTTCTTTAAGTAATTATTTCAAGGCTCGATTTGCAGCCCAACTACAGTAAAAAAAATTGCAATAAAACAGCACTTGTGTCACAGGGTTCGATAGAGCCGCTGTTTACTTTGCAAGGGAATTTTTCTTTGACTTAGTGGATGCAGTGAAAACTGACTTTGCAAAGAATACAAAATCACGTGCAAGAAAAAAAAAAATAACAAGCAACAGATAAAAAAAAAATGCACCTAGTTGAATGACAGAAGCCAGCAATGCTTCACCTCATTCACTAAGCTAAGAGCTGATTCACACATATGCGGTGCGGATTGAAGCTCAGGTTTCACAGCTAATTCACACAGTAGTTGTTCTCAGGTTCAGGCCCGGTTTATATCAGGTTCAGGACAAGTTCCGGTCAGGATTTCATCCTGTTCACACATATGCAGTTTAGAAACAGTTAATAGTCTGCAGGGGCGGACTGACAACTCCAATGGGGCCCCCAATGGGGCCCCCGGGAAATAGGGGATCATGGAGCCCCTGCATCCTTGCCCACACTCAAAGCACACCCAAAAAAGCCTATAAAAGGTACCAGGGGCATTTCATGGGCCCCCTACTGACACCGGGCCCTCGGGCAGTGCAGAGTGCTCGAATGGTCAAACCACCCCTGATAGCCTGTAATCCGCACCTAAACTGGACCACACTGCTCAGAAATCGTACAGGACTCTTTTTCAATCCGCACTGAATCCACACTGAATCCACTCTGCCAGTGCATTGGACATATGTGAACATGCACCATAGGAAGCAATGTTATTTCACATGTCATGTGGATTAGATATGGTTCAAACTGCATCTAATCTGCATGTGAACCAGCACTAAAGAAACATTCCCTGGCAAAGTGAACAGCCTATTTTCCTTTAGTAGTAAATCAATCCCACTAAGTACAAACACAGTGTAAACAAATATAGAACTCATCCAAACACAGAAATAACCATAAGCATGAATAACCAGATAGAAGAAAAGACACCAGAACAACATACTAAAAGAAGCGCTGGAAACTTTTAGACTCGCACGTGTAGTCAGATGAAAGAGAACTTCAAACAAACTTAATAGTCCTGACAACAAGACTTCCATACGGTAAGATTTCCTTCAATAAGCACCCAACAGCCATAAAAGTTCAGAAAGGAAAACCAGACCAAAATCGGATAAAAGATTCCAGGATCATTTTAACCACTTGCCTACTGGGCACTTTTACCCCCTTCCTGCCTAGGCCAATTTTCAGGGCACTGACAGGTGGCACTGATAGGCGTTACTGACTGGTACTGATAGGCAGCACTGATTGGAACTTTTAGGCGGCACTGATAGATGACACTGACGAACACTGATAGGTGGCAATGACTGGCACTGATAGGCAGCACTGACTGGCACTGATAGTTGAAACTGAAAGGCAGCTCTGATGGGCACTGATATGTGGCATTGATGTGCACTGATGGGCACTGGTATGTGGCATTGATGGGCACTGACAGGTGAGGTGGCAATTATGGGCACTGACAGGTGGCACAGATGGGGCAACACTGATCATCAGGGCATTGATGATCAGTGCCCTGATGATCAGTGTACATGTTCCCTCTGAGGAATGTCACTTACCGGCTATCTTCTCCTCACGCACTGTCAGCGTAAGGAGAGGACTGCTGATGACCGGCATTTCCTATTTACATGCGATCAGCTGTGATTGGACACAGTTGATCACACAATAGAGCCTACGTCATCAGCTCTTTACTGCGATTGGTGATCTACTGTGTCTCAGTGGGCGGACATCATATGACGTCCTCGCAGAAGGTGAGAACCTCTCCCATCATTTCCTTATATGGCAGGCCAGAGGCGGTTAATTGCTAGTAAAAAAAGTCATAAAAACAACCAATGGGTTTCAGGGGCAACACCATTCCCCCTTCATCAGGGCTCAACACATGAAAAACTTGGATGGACTCAGATACAAAAATGACTTCACCGATCTTATTAGATCAGCATGCTGAAGGGTTAATGCTAATAATTACAATCTGGAAAAGATTTACATAAATAGAAAAAACAATTTTACACTCAATCAGTAGTCCATTCAGTATGAAGCTGTAGTAAGTCCCTTTTGGACTATAAAAAAGGGACAGTCACCTCATTGCCTCATAGTAAATAGTTTTACATACCAATTGGATTTGCTGGTAAAATGCCAGGAAATATAAATAAGTCCATTGAAGAGTGTTTGCTAAAGCCACAGTCAATAAGCACATTTTATTGTAAAATGAGAAGTTCTCAGAGGAAGAAATTGGCAAGGAATGCAATGACTTAGAAAGATTGTGTGATTATAGAGTAAAGCAGTGCTTTGGACTGTACAATGGAGAGGCACATGAAGGGCTGCATGCTGGAACTCCACATGGCCACAGGTAATCACATACAACTAGTCCCAAAATGTTACCTTCATTGTATTGCTTCAGTATGTGGTGCTCAGAACAGTATGAAAATATGATCTGCAGAGGAAGAAACGTAGAAAGTGGTTCAAGTGCAAAGTCTCCAACATGTGTATTTATCGGAATAGACTGCTGAAGACACCATCTTTCATAAACATTGTCCTCAATGTCACCTGTCATTGCAGCAGTTACAAGATACAAAGGAACAAGAAATGTACTGGGCCACTGGACATATCAACTGTCATTTTTCCTAAACCAGTTCAAAACACCTATAATTTAAATGTGGAAATGAATCAGATTTGTTTTATGTCTGATGTTATTTTAGTTTTAAATGTGGAAAAAACCTACAGGAAACAATATCTAAGGAGGTTTACCAGCCAAGTACATTTCCTCTCTTGAATTGAGTGCCATGTTTACAGCTTATAGAGACATGATGACATGATGGCTGAGGTCAAACAAACATTTATGAAAAAAAAACATAAATTGTTAGAATTTTCAGCAAAAGTTTCATTCCTTTAAGACCGAATTTACACAATTCACACTATTGCATTGAGATGGTGCAATCCGGCACACTTGGCTGATGGATATGCACTGCAACAGAACTAGCATTAAGGTGTGCTGTCGGAAATGCTATATGAATCTTGTTGGTGAATTTGAATGTATTTGATTTCCCCATTCAAATGAATGGGCTGCCTTAAAGCTATGCAGGTTCATTCTCAGCATAACAGCTGTGAACACACATACACAGACACGCTAAAATACTGGACCCTAACGGAAACCGCAGATACTGAACTTTACATAATCTACCACAACTGATCTGTTTCTCAAAACTCTAGTTTCTTGGTTTTCATGGTGGTGTTAGCATTAAAACCCAACTCTGGGAAATCTGAAAATTTTCATCATTAAAGTAGAAATCCAGTCCAAACCCATCTAAGCCTAAACCTGCTTCCACCCCCAATCTAAGCTCTATACTAACTACCCTGTAAAGGAAAGATGTATACTTACCTATTCTCAGCGCACTCTGGTTTGGTTACATGATTGGCTCTCAGTGCCAACTTCATGGAAGAGGAGGGAAAATGGACAACAGATGGCCCAGGCACTGCAACTGTTGTTGTTGCTCTCTTCTCTCTCCTGAAGCTGGATGCTGGGGAGATCATGTGACCGGATCAGAGTTCCCTTAGATTAGGTAAGTATACACATCTTTTCTTTACAGGCTAGCTAGTATAGGGCTTAGAATGGGAATGGGAGCAAGTTTAGGCTTAGATATGTTTAGACAAAAATTCTATTTTAATTTGTCAATTATTCTAGAGGAGAGTAAAAGCTTTTCTACTAACCTAATCTTCTGGTCCCCCAGCAGATGCTGCTCCCATACACTCCAATCATGGACTTTCCCTCAGTGTCATCATGTTCAATGCAGGGCTATAGACCCTGAATCCATCTTGATGATGTCAGGATATTAAAGGGCTGGAGCATGGGGGAGTAGATACTGCAGGGACTGGTCTAGCAATATGGAGGCGTAAAGGATAAGGTAAGCAAATCTACTTTTTTATGCCCCCTAGACCTAAACAAGCAGTTAGGTTTCCTGGAGTTCAGCTTTTATATTTTGCAAATATGTAACAAGCAAGGTTTGGGGAAAGTCAGAACTCCAGACTTAAATACGTAGGGTTCTAGCATTATTTAAAATTCTCTTTTGTATTTTCCATAATCCATAGGTAGCATTAGGCTTTAGTCAGCTTAGATGTTTCTCCATGTATGTTTGCCTATGCCCAGGCTGTAATATTCTTCTACCAGATGCCGCTGAGCATCATTGCTGTTGAACATCCTCCAGCTATCTCTGAATAAGTGGTTAACAATCTGTGTCAAGAACATTTAATTACCCAACCAATTATCTTGAATCTGGGTTTGGTAGTGTGAGCTGGGAAGATGTTTTGGACACTTGTGGTCCAGTCTATGCTGGGTTAAAATTTAAAAGACGATGCAGTGATTGCCCCTTTAGCCTGGACCATGGGCTTAGGGATCAGAAGTTGTTGGACCCCTCCCTCTTGGGAGGTTCCTTATCTCTAAGGAACCAAAGACCTGTTTAATAAGCATAGCCTGTTTGAAGAAGGAGACTAGAGAGAAAGACAAACAACCATTTTTTTTCAGGCACCCTGTGTCACCTCAACCCTCCTTTTCTTTCTCTATGCAATCTGCAACTTTAATCAAGTTCATCTTGAAAGCTGAAGTTTAGGTATGATTTTTCTTTCATAGTTACTGTGGTCCAGCCTAGTATATCTCATAACAGACAGATCCCTGTGTCGGTGCTACTAAAGTGATAGCAGCAGTCTTCTACTACAGTGATAGCAGTAATCTTCTGAATCTAATGGGGAGTAGATGCCCTTCTTTGAAGTAACCACGGGGGGGGGGGGGGCTTTGGGGGTTGTTCTTTCATCACTTCTACCATTCAGAGAAAACCTTGTATTTTTTTTTAAAGAATATAAGGTGTTTTTAGATTGGATGAGGTGGAGAGGTGGGATAGTAACATTATTATTTCCACTTTGGTAACAGAGCTGAGTGAGCTCACTTACAGAGTGGTTACTATGCAGAAGCAGCTCGGTACTGGATCACTACTACATTGCAACTATTACATTGATTTGCAACGTACAGTACATAGGGTTTGAGATCAGTTATGGGATTGGTATACCCACATTGATCCAAGCTGGACCAACTTAACTATGAAAGAAAACTTATACCTACACATAAGTTTTAAAGTGCCTGGTGTCTATCCTTTATTCTATCCTCTGGAAAAAAGAATCATGAATCATTCATGGATCCAGGACCAGGGGCAGACTGACAACTCATGGGGCCCCCTGGCAATAGGGGATCATGGGGCCACTGTGTCCTCGTCCACACCCAAAAAAGCCTATGAAGAAGCCAATGAAAGGTACCAGGGGGAACTCATGGGGCCCCCTACTGACCCCGGGCCCTCAGGCAATGCCCGAGTGCTCCAATGGTCAGTCCGCCCCTGTCCAGGACCCTAGGGTCAAGTAACTTGATGACAAGATAAGCAGAACTTTTATAAAGAATATAGGTATACTAGCTTATTTATTTCTCTCTTGACAGTTTTCCTTTAATTTTAAGTGATCATATTTTGTTTTTTTGTATCACAATAGTTAGGTAGGGATTCTTTAAGTCAATTGGTGGTTAAAACTTTGTATAGCCTAAATAATGTACTAGTGTGATCCAAGGGTTGACAAGACACCATAGAGAAATAACAAAGTGGGTCATAAATGCCCTTGCCTCTGAAGGCCATTTTTATAAGCTGCACTGTTAAATTACTGATTAATATTAGTATGTGATTTCCCTGTGAACTAGTAACATTGTGACACACAATTCCAATACCTCTGCAGGCTGTGTTGTCATACTAGGAAAGCAGCCTGTAATATGTGTCTAGATGGCTTTAAAATGTAGGCAGCTACATCATCAATGGTACATCACTTTAACACAGCTATAACAATGCAAGGGATGATCAATAGTTTACAGAATCCCTCCTAGCAACTTGTGGCCTCTGCCTCATATTTCATGGTTTAGCAGGGTAATCCTTTATCAGTTATGGCAGTAAAATGATGATTTCTGTCAATGTGTGGTTTGAGGACCGAGATGAAAATGTATTTTTAAAAATTCTATGATCTAACAAGAACACTGAGTTTGCACCAAAATTGTCTAAACTGCTACTGATAAAAAAATACTTTCCTAATAAAGTATTAACCAAATGAAACAAACTGCCAAATTGCCTATAAGTAAATAAAAATAATGTAAAAGACATATAAATGGTATTTATTATAAAAAGTATAGGGGGATCTCCAAAAAATGTAAAAGCAACAACATAAATTCAATAACAGAAAAAGGTAATCAATGTAAAATTTCTAAACAAAATTAATTCCAAACAAAATGTGTGAACATAAATGCCTTGTTAATGTCAGAGGTCAGAGGTGAATGGGCAGACTAGTTGGTGCAACATTCAGATGGTAGGGTCAGGATCCATTACTTGGACAGAAGCGTGGTGATGTCATTTCCGGTACGGTGATGATCACCACCATCTTTGTTTACAAGTATCCATGCTGTTTGAGGTTGAATAGCCCCTATACTTTTATGAGTTTTTATGAAGTTTTAAATAAATTAACTTTATTGCACTATGCACTATCCCATTGGTTCCGGTGATGTGGAGTTCTCAGTGACCAGGACACACAGAGGAAAAGAGGATTTGAGACATTTCCATATTTGACCTATGTGATGTGGGTCAATCTGTGGAGGTGAGCGTGTATGCCTGGTGGTGGTGGATATCACAAGTATATATTAAAGTAGAAGATTCACGGAATTACATCTCTTTATTCACTTGAATATGAACTGTCACTTTGAATTTATTCTCACAGTATTTATATGATCATTTATTTACAGTATATATTTTTATTTCATTTATCGTGCATATCACACGTTCATTATTTATCATGGTTTAGTGGTTTTCATGCCCCATGCTAGGGGGCTAGTTGGACTTCTATTTACACCAATTGGGTTATGTTAATAATATTTGTGTGTTATTACACATATTTTTTCCCTTTAGTAGGACATTTATTATTATTCACAGATTGAGTTGGATATATATATATATATATATATATATATATATTATATTTATTTATTTATTGTTGTTTATTTTTGTTTATTGTGTAGGGGTTAGTAGCTTTTATCACAGCACTATTCATCTATATAATTCTAACATTGTGGTGGAGCACGTGTTTGGTGCTTGCTGCTTTTTGGTTTTGTTTAGTTTTTTTGTCACTTGTGTCGCAGCGCATAAGATTCTTATCATTAGTATTAGAGATGAGCGAATTATTCAAAAATTCGATTCGGCTGATTCGCCGAATTTGTGGAATAAATTCGATTCGATGCGAATTTATTCGCTGCGAATTTAACTTATAAAAAGGGTTTCTAGGCTTCAGAGAGCCTTTATATTAGTGCAGAACACTGTACCTTTAATTTAAATGCCCTTGGAGTCTGCTGGGGAAGAGAAATAATACTGTCAGTCAGTATGACATGCAGATGAGTGCCGTCGATCTTAGAATCACCGCACACTTCACTCATTTGGGCAGTCACGGGGCCAAAACCAGAGTGTGGAGCCACAGTGTGGCGGTGGAGGCAGCAGCAATGGGAGGCCATACAGCACCCTATGACAAAATGGAACCCACCAGCAGTGTGAGGAGACCTGAAAGTGGCACATGGCAGAGTGTGGCGATGGAGACAGCAGCAATGGGAGGCCGTACAGGGACCCATGACACACTCTGGACCTGGCAGCAGCATGAGAAGGCGGTACAGGGGCCCATGGCAAGAAGAAGAAGAAGATGAGGATGAAGAAGAAGAAGAAGAAGAAGAAGTAGGATGAGGATGAAGAAGAAGAAGAAGAAGAAGAAGAAGTAGGATGAGGATGAAGAAGAAGAAGAAGAAGAAGAAGAAGAAGTAGGATGAGGATGAAGAAGAAGAAGAAGAAGAAGTAGGATGAGGATGAAGAAGAAGAAGAAGTAGGATGAGGATGATGAAGAAGAAGAAGAAGAAGTAGGATGAGGATGAAGAAGAAGAAGAAGAAGTAGGATGAGGATGAAGAAGAAGAAGAAGAAGAAGTAGGATGAGGATGAAGAAGAAGAAGAAGAAGTAGGATGAGGATGAAGAAGAAGTAGGATGGGGATGAAGAAGAAGAAGAAGAAGTAGGATGAGGATGAAGAAGAAGAAGAAGAAGTAGGATGAGGATGAAGAAGAAGAAGAAGAAGAAGTAGGATGAGGATGATGAAGAAGAAGAAGAAGAAGAAGAAGAAGTAGGATGAGGATGAAGAAGAAGAAGAAGGATGAGGATGAAGAAGAAGAAGAAGAAGAAGAAGAAGTAGGATGAGGATGAAGAAGAAGAAGTAGGATGAAGAAGAAGAAGAAGAAGAAGGATGAGGATGAAGAAGAAGAAGAAGTAGGATGAGGATGAAGAAGAAGAAGAAGTAGGATGAGGATGAAGAAGAATTCCAGTGCAGCAAAAAGTGTATCTGCAGAGAGCTCCGCTATTTCTGACAGTTCTCTGACAGTTCCTTCACATTTACAGCGGTTGAAACATTGTATCCATTTGTTTCCGAATAAAAATATCTGTATCCTAAATGGAAACAAATAGATACAATGTTTCAACTGCTGTAAATGTGAAAAAACTGTCAGAGAACTGTCAGAAATAGCGGAGCTCTCTGCAGGGACACTTTTTGCCGGCTGTAGAAGGGATGAAAATCGGCCGATCGGGGAAAATTCGATTCGCGCATCCGAAGTTTGCTAATATTCGGATTTGGCGCGAATCAAATTTTTCCTAATATTCGAAACGAATTCCACTTCGCCAGGTTCGATTCGCTCATCTCTAATTAGTATCATGGATCCATCCTGCCTTGTATCAATGGTTCAGGCTGGTGCTGGTGGTGTAATGGTGTGGGGGATATTTTCTTGGCACTAGCAAGGTGTACCTAATAAAGTGGCTGGTGAGTGTATATCAGAAGGGACATTTGCTAAAGCACCCTGTATCATAAGTAATTTTTATTGTACCTTTTTCTATTGCGACAGGGAAATAACCACCTGCTTCTTTCCAGGCTTAAACAAGACTTAGGCCCTGTTCACACTGGCATTAGAAACATCCATTTGGGGCACATTTTTGCCGCTCTCCTAATGCCTAGCAAAGCAGCTCACAATGGATAATATAGACAGCTGACAGGGCTATCCATATTTGAAAAACATGTAGTATTTGCATTGATTTGCGATGCTGTGCAGCAAAAACTAAGCTACCTGTTGAGTCTGGGAGGAGTTGAAGCTTATCAATTCCTTCCATTCAAGTCTATGATAAAGTGTCATAAACGTTCTTGTAGCATTTACAGTGCATTTATGGCTCGTTTACAATACGCCAAATATGAGAGAGGTTGAAAAATAACACCTAATAAAAAGAAAATCACTTGAAGGGTGTCTGAAGTGCATTTTTAATGTGTCTTAAATGCCTGTTAAATGCGTAAAAAAAATCCTGCTAATGCTATAGGCACATTGGTTTGTGTTAGTGCCAGCATTAAATTTTTCCAAGCGTGAACATAGCACATAATTTCACAACTTTTATTTACATATGAGTATTTATGTGTAATTGCATCACATCCATTTTTAACAAAGTGCCTATGTACAACATTTGTTATAAAGGTGCTGAACCCTGGGCAGAGAAGATGGAACATTCTGTTAGATCCTCATCTTGATCACTTTGACAGCCTGGCTGGTCAGACAGGGAGGGAGAGGTGGTTGTCAATAGTAACAATTTTAGATGTGATGTGTTTTTTCCCAGCTATAGTGTGTCCTGCACTGGCAGCCTAGACAGAACAGAGAGCATGTTGGGGCAGGCCACAGACTTGCAAAATCAAATATGCTGCTGGCTCCATTCTTTGACCTTCCTGAACACCTTTATGTGCCAAAACGCTGAATCTGAACGAAATGAATACAATTGATTGCATTTGCCTGTACATATCACTGACATCTCACAAGGCCACAGTACATTGCCTAAGCATTACACCGTTGTTATCGTCTTTTATTTATTTTATGTCAGCTGAGCTTTCTTATTTTTTTTTATCAGATATTTGTTATAACTACAGAACTTCACTGCTTGCAAGTTGGGTGGGCTATTGCTATAATGTATATATGATTTAGCACACTTATCATAGCCCTCCTCCAGCAATGACAAATCTGTAATGCCCGCATTCCACTCATGGCCACTGATGACATCCTCTCTTGGTCTTCATCAGGGTCAATCATCCTCCAGGCCTGTCATCGGAAAGGTACTGTTGATGTAAATCATATGCAAGCACAAATTTTCATGGTACCCTGCTCCGTTCTTGGCGTCTTACAGATGCCAGGAATGTACACTGCACTATGCCACAATCGGTGTACACTAAGACTAGGTTCACACTGCTGCTATCAGATTTAGTCTGGCTTTCAGTGTGATTATGTATTGCAAATTGGATGCTACTTGGATGTGTTTGGAACAGGGGAGGATTGACAACTCATAGGGGATCATGGGGCCCCTGTGTTATTGCCCAAACTCAAAACAGCCTATGAAAAAGGTACTAGGGGCATCTCATGGGGCCCCCTACTGACCCCGGGCCCTCGGGCAGTGCCCAAGTTTCCAAATGGTCAGTCCGCCCCTGGTTTGGAATATTCTATGGGGCCAAAATTGCGCTGGAATCTCACCAAAGTAGTACAGGAATCTTTTCCAAAATTGTGCCATGCTAAGTTGCATTGATGTGATCAATGAAAAATGTGATTTCTATTGCCATGTGATGGTGGGCGACTCAAGTTGCATATGAAATCACATTTGTGTGAACAGAACCAAATAAAAAGTGCTAGAAACAAGAAATTTTTAGAAGGTAAAATAATTTGTATGTCTCTTTTGCCAAAAGATTCTGCCTCTTAGCAAGTATTTACTTATGGACTAGACATTTCATTTAAGCTCTTTCCATTAGATCTTGCCAGCCCTTTTTTCTGTAATAATCATGTGAACACTATGATTGGCTGTCAAAGTGATCATGTGTTTAGGAGTCTGTCTTACCTGTCCCCAACCATTGCTATATGACCAGTAACTGTAGGTGACAGCTTGGTCACAATGATGGGGACTCATGATTGTGCACACTCCCAGGTCAAAACAGGTACACATACTGTATATGTAGCAGCATGCAATGACACCCCTTCATGCCGCCACAACTGGCAGAAAGGGCTGAAAGGTCAAGTGAATACTTTCTCTGTTTGCCATGTGCCTTTTAATTTTAATGTAGCTCTGTACACTAACTGTATGACATGTGGCATTGTGTATTATAAACAATTGCCTTTTTCACATTAAAGGAGAAATATGGCCAAAGCTAGGTTCTCGCTCAGTTCTTGGTGTAGAGGTGGGGGCAGGGTTGGGTACAGCTGCAGCATTGGACCACTTCTGCTTCCACCAAGGTGAGTATAAATGTTTATTTTTTTAGATCTCTAGACTTCTTTTTTAAATACTTGGTTTTAACTTTTTTTCATCCTTTTCTTTAAATCTGTCACTTCCTGTCTACATGCACCGGCTCCAATGTTGGCTGCACCTCCTCACCGTGGGCTTCCTAAAGGATGATAATGAAAAAACATACCTGTTCACTTCATGTTGGTACATCCATTTGTAGTCTATGTTTAGGGCAGTGGCGGACTGACCATTTGGAAACTCTGGCACTGCTCGAGGGCCCGGAGTCAGTAGGGGGCCCCATGAGTTGCCCCTGGTACCTTTTTCGTAGGCTTTTTTGAGTTTGGGCAAGGACACAGGGGCCCCATGATCCCCTATTGCCTGGGGGCCCCATGAGTTGTCAGTCCGCCCCTGTTTAGGGCACATGTGACAGAGAGACAATGTAGGATCACAATGACAGTTGTCAGCCTATAGCAGGACACAGCTGAACAAGTACACAGGAAATAGTTTAAGGAGAACTACAGATTTTAAAAGAATAAAAGCAAAAATAAATAAATAAATAAATACAGAATAAAAAAACCTTTTGAGATTACATTAACATGTTAAAGCTTACAGTATTATTTAGTGATTGAGTTTAGTTGTATTTTAACTCTTCTGTGACCAGAGTTCAATGATGTCTAGATGCCATAACAATACCTTTATGGGGTATATGATTATACTCTATGCTTATACTTTTTAATATTATCTAATAAATGGACAAACATTTTTAAAATATGCATTTTACACCTAACAGCTTACATTTTTTTTTGCTTTTGGTAAGTATTGTACATTTTTTCTGGACCATTGCTTTAACAGCCTATCTTTCAATGTGCATTGTGTTGTGTGAGGCACAATGACAGATAAGCAGACAGGATTGCTTTGTCAGCAAGCTCATGTGATCAATGTGATTGCCTATCATTGTAATCACATGATTGGGAACCGTGTTGATTGGTTCCCAAATGCTAGTATGTCCAGACATCTGTCAGTGATGTTTAATAACATATTCTCAGCATGGGGGTATCATGCTGGGGAAACTTATTATACAGATTACGGGTAATAAGAAGTTAATCACCTGTCTCTTTTCCTGTTTCCTGTTTCTTTGTTTTTTTTTTTTGCAGTCACCTGTGTTTTTTACTGTGTTGTAGATTGCTGTCAGTAATGGGTCAGTGCATTGAACCCAAATCATGTCAACAGAGATTCCGACACATGTCACATTATACGGCATCATTTACAAGAAATACTGTATTTTGTATTATTAAAAAAACAGTCCTTTGGCTCCATATGAGTAATTTTGCCTAGACTGATGATGCCATAAGTCTGCTGCAGGCAGGAGGAAACCTTCATTCAGTCTCCCCTCCCACAGTGATCAGATTGCAGCATTGCTACAACAATGTGAGAAGTTGCACCAAGGGCTGATTAATCTCTGAGCAAATATCTCAGTCCGGGAAATAAACACTTACCCTGGAAGAAGCCAGAACAAAGATATCACTGTCCTTTTGAAAAAATACCTTTGTCAGGGCAAGTACTCAGAAACTTCATAGCTGTAAGACTCCATGCACACAGTGCTCTTGCAAAAAAAAATAAATGCTAATTTTCAGCAATTTTTGTAATAGCGTTTAGAAGCATTTAGTGTTTTTTTTGCTCAGAAAGCACAAAACAGAAGGGTTTTTTCTGCCTCTAAATTTTGAGCTTAAAAAATACCTCTAGACTACGTAGTGTGCATGGACACATAAGATAACATTTGTTGCTTCTACAGGCAAAACTCTAAACTCCTCTAGGAATAACGCGCATGGAGCCTAAATGTTACACTTACATACGACTTAACCACTTCCTGTCCGGCCCATATATACATGTAGATAAATGGACAAATGGGAGCAGTGCAGGAGTGAGTTGTCATTCATAAATGGCGGCCGCCTTTTTAGCCTGTGCTCGCTCCCTGGGAGCGCGCGGAACCGCTATCCAGTGCCCGGAGGACACAGCGGAACACCGATCGCTGTACAGGACCTCTGTGCGAGGTCCCGATCATGTGATCACTGATTTGCCAATCAGTGATCACATGAATAGTAGTAAGGAAGATGTTGCTTCTGACATCATTGCTTACTACAAATGTAATCTGTGAAAGGTCACAGAGATCACATGGTACAAGGCTATTCACAACAGTACCATGTGACAAGTGATGAATCACAGCTCTCACAGTATTTCTCAATGGCTGCAAGAATGCAGCCAGAGAGAAGGAGAAATTATTGCTTTTACAGCCTTTATGGGTGTAAAAGCAATCAGTGTAAAAAAAAAAAAATCTTCATCACCCCACAAGTATTACAGTGTCACTATGGTGACAATGTACTGCTAGGGTGACAGTATGTTAAAAATAAATAAAAAAAATAAATAATTAATAATATAAAAAATTAATTTAAAAAAAACAAATTGTGAACAATTATAATTTTTGGTTATAAACTAATTTGTGTTATTTTTTTTTTTTTTGCTAAAAAGATAGCTGAATACATTTTGGTCAAGATTTATGAAGAAAGATTATTTATTTGCAAAATTTTATAAGAAAAAAACACCTTTTTTCTAAATTTTTGGACTTTTCATTTATATAGCAAAAAAAATAAAAAACCCAGTGGTGAATAAATACCACCAAAATATGGGTACAGTGTTGTATGACCGTGCAATTGTCATTCAAAGTGTGACAGCGCTGAAAGCTTAAAATTGGCCTGGACAAGAAGGGGTTAAAAGTGACATGAAGTGGTTTACATGCATGCATCTAACATGGTAAAATATATATATTACTAGGTTCACTTTAAGAAAGACTGTTCATAGACTTGCTGAATTTTAAGGTTTTATTTGTCTGAAAAGTCTAATTATTTTTGCAGTGGTTGGTAATGCACTGTTATGTGTAACTTTGGCTCAGTGACACCCAATAAACTAAATAAATCACTAGGACTTATCTATCAATGTGTTGGTTGCCCAAGCACTGATATAAGGAAAAAAAGTGCTTTAAATGTAGTATATTCACTCTGAAAAAAATACGGTGCAGTAAATCTGATTATCACCTTAATTACAAAGAAAGAACCCAAGCCAGCCTAGCCCTAGACTGATGGCCACTGTGATTATTAGACATTTATTTACAACCCGTATTTTTAAAATGACTGGTTACTTCATCTCCATCCAAATGCTTTAATTATGAAAGGTTTCTTCTTTTGCTAAAATGTTTCTCATCATGTTGTACTCGAAGCTTCCCTTGGCAATTACATTTTTAAAACTCCGAGACTTGAGAATTCATTAGCAATCAAATCTTTTGCCCAAACGATATCACTTGCAATTTAATTATTAGCATACACGGGAAAGACAGGCTAAGAAAATATGGCACATCAAGCAGGCAGGTGCAGGTGACTGTCAGCTTAGAATAAAGCATGGTAAAACTGCAAACTAAATTGTTTAAAATTAAATGGAATTGGATTTATTTTATCAGCATTAAATTGCTTTTCAAGGTTTGGGGTATGACATGCTTTAAATAGCTAAAGTGCATTCCAGTACACAGCATTGCCATCAGAGACCTATTTTGCTAGATTCAATAAAATGTACAAGTTTTTATCTCTCTCTTAGCCTTGCATTGAGGCATTGCACAAGGTTCATTTCTTGTGCTGTTGCACAAGATTATTATACTACGGAATGCATTGATACATTACTATGTACTCTGTGGATTTTACCATATATTATAGGCTTTAGCCCTTTATGAACATCCAGCAAGTTTTTATTTTTCCACAGGATTTATAACCTATATTGATTAACTGGCTGAGGGTCAAATCCATCTATTGCTTTTACAATGTACTTAGATGGGCCATTTTTGTTTTCGGTGTTGTCTCTTTTTTGTTTGTAATGTTTATTGGCCATTTTTTTAATATTACTGTTTATTTCTTTATATTGTTTAATAAAACATTGAGCCATTATTCTCATGTGTAAGGATTGCCATCTGGCAGGTGCAAGTATTGATTTTTTTTATTCATTTTTTTTTCTTTCAACTTGATATAGTATGGTTTTAATGGTGTTTAGAGTCAACACCAGGTTTTTCTATACATGTTTTTGTTTTGTTTAAGTTTTAAACTGGACACAAATAGACAAACATAACTCAAAAAGTAATCCATGAAAAAGTACTATACACTATTTGATATTAATATCTACCTGCCTATCCTCAGCTACACTGTTGCGAGAATCCCATTGTTTTGAGGGCTCAATAGATCAAGCTGAAGTTTACACATACAACTGAATGAGACAGAACAGTGACTCCTTTTTGTTACTTCTTCCCTACTCTGCTCCTTTCCGAGGAGCCATATAGTGTTTCAATATCAGAGTAAGAGTTTGAATGCACACAGCCTTTTCAATGCTCTCTCCTTAGAAACCCCATAATGGTCGTGGATACCTTTGCCATGGTTGCAAAGGTATCCAAGATGAGACAGAATAGTGACTCCTTCTTGTTACTTCTTGCCTGCTCTGCTCCTTTCTGAGGGGCCATATAGTGTTTCAGTATCAGAGTAAGAGTTTGGATGCACACAGCCTTTTCTATGCTCTCTCCTTAGAAACCCCATAATGCTCTTGGATACCTTTGCCATGGATGCACCATGTATATTTATCATATAAATATGGTAAAAATGAAAATATCCATTCTTCCGTATACATTTCTCCCCCCAGAACAGCTGACATGAACATAGGAATTCTTATATTTCTGTCTTTTCTATGCCATTATCAGGTAACTGAATGAGCCACACCAGTGACAAAAGAAAAACAGAGGAAGAAGTGCACTAATTTTTCTTATTAACAAAAACCAATAATAAAAGTAATCAGTGGCATGAGGAAATTAGGAGAGGCAGAGAAAGAAAAAGTTTCAATTCATCTTGTGTTGTTCTTGTGTTACCTGTTATAAAGGTGATGAGCATGTAGAGAGGATGCCAGGTTGCAGAGCTGCAGGTGGTGAACTTTGGAGCTAGGAGATAAAATTGGAACATTGTCCCAGCCATGCCTGCACAATTGGCATTCCATGCCTGCCTTGTCTTTTGGTAGGCATGATCCTATTTTCAAAACAAAGGATAGATAATCTTTCTGCAAACCAACCATTTTCCTGACCAATGGGCTAGTGCAGCAGGGCTTCCTAGAATGACACACAACCACTCACATAACATTGAGGGTAGACAGACATTCTCATTTTTGCTGCCCTTGCACACTGCATATATATTGGTGGAATAGTCTACTTTACAATCCATCAACTCTGGAACCATGAGCCTTGAAATCAACTTCTAGCAAAGTCAGATGAAAGATTGTACAATGCTTTTGTCATTGGTTCTAAGTAGAGTGGGCGATCCATTTGTGTTTTTCAGCCTCCCCACCTACAGCTTCACTCTTTTCTTTAAAATCTTGCTTCAGGCCAATCTCACCAGACAACTTATCTGCTAGCACTACATGATGTATGATACGTATGATGTTAAATCATCCAAAAGATATGTATACTTTATCAATCTGCCCTATGCATTTTGTGGCTATCACATCCTATCTTGTTAGGGGGTGCTTAAGCTAGGCAGTTGACTAGTGTAGGAAAGGTTGGCACAAGATGGATGATATGGAATACAGAAATCCCATAATATCTTGTTGGCTAGATTTTTAAGACATTTTAAAGCGGAATGATATTGCACATCAAAAACAAACACATTAACTACACATCATTAATAATACAATATGATACAAGTCATTTTATGTTGGAGTGTTATGGCCACAGAATTTATTAAATAAGAAGACAATAACAACATCATTTAGACACCAATTTTCAAAAACATAAAAGAATACAAATATAACCATTAAAGCCATAGACTTGACAGTGCCACCCAATGTCATGCTGCTTTGGAAACCTGTACCGGCCACCAGCCATTCACAACCAGCTCTGTGGCTACACACCAGTAATTTTAAACCATTTTTCACCAGGAAAAAAACTTAGTGAGTACTTCCTTCATGGACACCACATAATCATACATATTTGTGACCATTAAGGTTAAACTAGCTGTCCAAACATTATCAATGGTTTTACTTTTCGGCACCGTCAAGGACCCGCCAATGCTGTGACAAAAGTACAACATTCCCCATGAAACGTCCATTCTTGTCCCATACCTCAATTCCACAAACTCATGCATGACTAATCATATCCATATTCACACATCTACCAAGAAGTTGGGCAGGTGGGCCAAATTGCTCACCACGCTGTCTGTACATCCTCAAGGTTTCAATAAGCCCTGACCACCTCCTTCCTGCTACCTATGTCATATCTACAACTCATTCCCCACCGATTCTTAACTCTTCTCCTGCCTTCCAGCCCACCCTCTCATGTGCCCTTTCTCCAATGTGCTTAGGACAGCACTAAATATGGGCCTTTTTAATGTAAGTATAAATACACTGTATTGCCAAAATTATGAACATGAACTTTAATGTTATCCCAGTCTTAGTCCGTAGGGTTCAATATTGAGTTGGCCCACCCTCTGTAGCTGTAACAGCTTCAACTCTTCTGGGAAGGCTGTCCACAAGGTTTATGAGTGTGTCTATGAGAATGTTTGACCATTCTTCCAGAAGCGCATTTGTGAGGTCAGGCACTTATGTCAGACGAGAAGGCCTGGCTCGAAGTCTCTGTTCTAATTCATCCCAAAGGTGTTCTATCGGGTTGAGGACTCTGTGCAGGCCGGTCAAGCTCCTCCACTCCAAACTCACTTATCAATGTCTTTATGGACCTTGCTTTGTGCACTGGTCATGTTGAAACAGGAAGCGGCCATCCCCGAAAAGTTCCCACAAAGTTGGGAGCATGAAATTGTCCAAAGTGTTTTGGTATGCTGACGTCTTAAGAGTTCCCTTCACTGGAACTAAGGGGCCAAGCCCAACCCCTGAAAGACAACCCCACACCATGCTCTAGAGTCCAGTGGTGGCGTGCTTTACACCACTGCATCTTACGCCTTGCATTGCACTTGGTGATGTAAGGCTTGGATGCAGCTGCTCGGTCATGGAAACTCATTCCATGAAGCTCACTATGCACTGTTGTTGTGCTAATCTGAAGGTCACATGAAGTTTGGAGGTCTTTAGCTATTGACTCTGCAAACAGTTGGTGTCTTCTGCGCACGGCGCACTTCAGCATGAGCTGACCCCGCTCTATCATTTTATGTGGCCTACCACTTCGTGGTTGAGTTGATTTAATTCCCAGTTGCTTCCACTTTGTTATAATAACACTAACAGCTGACTGTGGAATATTTAGTAGCAAGGAATCTTTACAAATGGACTTATTGCACAGGTGGCAACCTTTCTCAGTACCACACTTGAATTCACTGAGCTCCTGAGAGCAACCCATTCTTTCA
Source organism: Staurois parvus (assembly GCF_062004578.1). Classification (NCBI taxonomy): domain Eukaryota; kingdom Metazoa; phylum Chordata; class Amphibia; order Anura; family Ranidae; genus Staurois; species Staurois parvus. The sequence goes on from NW_028318072.1 coordinate 5,447,374, forward strand.
CAAATGTTTGTAGAAGCAGTCTGCATGCCCAGGTGCTTGAGTTTATATACCTGTGGCTATGGAGGTGATTGGAACACCTGAATCAAATGATTTTGGAGGGGTGTCCCAATATGTTTCAATATAGTGTATGTGTTTATGCTAATCTATGCACTGCATATGGTCATGAGTATTCGGATCCACCTAGTTCTGAACCAATGTGAGATGTCCATTTATTCAGAACATGACATCCTTCTATATTACTACTTCCAACATTTATTGCTAATCTTAGTGTGTAGTGTGTGTACACTGATATAAGGCTAATTAATGACCAGTTATGTAGGGATGTTGTTATAGAAACAACTATTTTTTTCCTTGAGTTCCATTTCTTGAGTGTTCAATCACCAGCCACATGATATACACAACCTATGAGCAAATATTGCTATGAATGGGGCTTTCACGAAAACCTGAACAGCTTGCATCTGTGAAATATTTTCATTATGGACTTGAAGATATCACATGGAGAGGACAGCTGCTTGGTAATGCAGTGACATAAATAGGCCCCCTAATATGATTTCAGTAATAATCCTCATCCATATGTGTTCTCATGCAAACAATATTATAGTTAAACCTTCAATTCAGGCAGATTTAAACCTTCTGTAGGAAAAGGAGGGGTAGAAAGACCTTAGTTGTGAGGAACAAAACACCTTGCATATGGGGGCTGTGTAGTGTGCCTGTATAACATCATCCTTTTCTTGTTATAAGATTGCTCTCACTTGCTGGAACTGTGCAACCAACACATATTTTGAAATAACCAATAATGACAGCTAACTAATGACATCTGCCTACTCGGGCAACTGAGTCAGTATGATGTTCTTTATCTAGTGTGATACATTATTGGAAATCATATTAAAAACAACCTTTGTCCTTGATTCTCAGTCATATGCATTAGTGCAATGCAGGTTGGATCACGTTTATTCATTAAAACCTAAATTCAAAACCCTTTGACACAATTTGCAGGCATTTAAATCTGTTGGATTGAGGGCTGTAAAAGCTAGTTGTTATTTACTATGATGTTAACATGACCACAGGGATAGAATAGTTGCCTTTTGAGACCTGATGACTGGACAGTGGTCATTTCTGCTCATTATGTTTGTATATCTTCCACCTAATGCTTTTTGTTTGGCTAAGCCTTACTCACTAAATAACTGACTTTGGCATTTCTCTTTTTCTTCCATTTAGTAACTACGGCGGGATTACCTGGACAAATGTTTAGTCAGTGGCAGCACAGAGGAGGAGCCATGGAGCCAAAACCATTATGGTAAAAGACTGCTTTGCATTTTTGCCAGTTTGGTTAATTTTCATTACCTGCACATGTTTCTTTTTCAACTTTTCATGGTAATATAATTTTATTTGCATTGGCAAACCTTCTTACTCTGTTAAGCTGTGGTGAAGAAACATAAGGATGTTAGAAAAATAAGAATGCCTGGCTTTCCCTCCTGTACCTTTGTAGGGCCTGACCCTATTTCTACACCACTGCCTCACGTACACTCAGAAATATCAACCTTTGTGCATGAGTTGTAGGGTTTAAAAAAGTGGAGAAATCTTGGTCTGGCTAAATTTTATAAAATTTGTGGTTTAAAAAGCAATACTGTGCCATATTTAGATACAAAGAACAAACACCAGATAAGGATATGTATGCTATGTGTAGTACGAAAGATAGTACTATACAATCATGCCAATGTATAAATGTTTTTAGCATTTTTGGAAACAGTAATCAAAAATGCAAAAATACACAACTACTGCAGATGACACATATCAGGGCTGTCTTGCAAATTACGGGTCACCCAACAACTATGCTGGGGTAAGGGATGGGTGAAGGGTGAGGGAAATTTGTCCCTGGATTTTGGGGTGAGTCGACATGGCTGTAGACTGGAAAGCAGCATCAAGAAAAGAGCATCAAAATTTCTTGACTTAAGATGATAAAGAAGACAGTTTCCTTTTTTTGAGAAGAGATCTCAAAAATAAACAATTACTAAAATTCAAAGAAACTTGGGAACACATATATCTTCTGCGTAGTATCTTGTCTTTGTGTCTCATTTTTCCTCCAGTCCCCCCTTCGTCATGGCAAGGTCTACTCTTTCTTGTTCTGGCTCTCCTCCTGCCATATTTCCTCACTGAGCTTTCTAATTAAATCCCCCCCACCACCCTTCCCCTTTGATCTGGCCTAAGTAGACAGATCTAACCCCTCTCTCTGCTCTTATCAGCTTCACAGTGAGACCTGCAAGTCTTTTTTAAAGTAAAGTGTTGTTTGATTCCTGCTCAGAGTGTATTTTGCACTCTTTGCCAGCAGTTCTACAGAACTCCACAGTGTTCAGTTGAAGTGGCCATCTCTGTCATATTTTGCCAGCACAAGGCTGATCAGCATACACAGGAAGAAGTGCCATGTTTACTTTTTATATGAGAATTTCAAAGCACATCTTTCTATATTGCAGTAGTAGGGAGCTTCTTCAGCACATAGCAGCCCGGTGGTACGTCTTACTAGACTAATGATGGAAGCACAACTCCCCTGCTTTTAAATGTCACATTATGGTTTTTAAGGGTTTGTTATGATGGAAAAAACTCCTCCTGTCTAAGCCATGAAGCTGCTTCCCTTTATCAATTTCTCCACCATTAATGCAATGCCTTGACGTATGCACACACAGTTATCCTTTTCTAAATATGGAAAATATTGTGATCTCCTGTCACTTGGTTGACAAGGCACGCTTGATCGTTTGTTTTTGAAGTATGCAACTTTACGCAGGACTCAGATGCTCACCGCTCACTGGCAGACCCTTTGCTCAATCAGTCATAGGCAGCTGTGTGGAACTTGCACAGAGCCGCAGCTTTTAAAGTGGGTGACTGTCAGAAGCGATGAGGGTTCATTTATTGATGCACACAAAGAGAACACCTGGGGAATCAACATGTAGCACCAAGGATTTTTATAGACGAGGAGGAAGAAAAATCATTTTAGACAGCAAAAACAAAACAAAAAAAAATCTATTGTTCAGCTATGTAGAAGACAAATAAAAAAAGTTTTATTACTAGTAACTTTTGTACAAAACTGAATAAGTTAGATTGTACATACAGATATCACTGGTGCCTTTGAGCATTGTGGATCTGGACAGAAATCTCCAGAGTTTCTTATTTGCATGAAACTTGTATGTTCCTTCACCACACAAAACATTGACAAGTATGTTTGTGTGACTAGTAGGATAATTAGTTTGAGGGCTGAGCTGTAGCAGGGAATAATGCCTGAATGGATAAAATGTAGCATATGAAGATGTGTTGGATGCTTTTTTATTCTGCAAATGAACCAGCACTGTGACTAAAACTATATCAAAATGAGATAAAAAAAAAATAGATAGAATAAGAATTGAATAAATCCAATTTTTTTGCCATCGTTGTCATACTGGGAAGATTTCCCTTCACTTTCTGCTCTGTAGACACAATAAGAAGTGAGACAAATCCTCCACTTGTAGAACCCTTCTAGATAGGTACTAGGTTAGGTAAATTTAGTTGCTGGCTCAATCTAATCAGTTGAGCTGCATGTGATTGTTTTGGTCTGTGTTTCACTGGCTGCAAGGTCAGCTGCTTTCCCGTCTTTCTGGAGGGTTCTGGAAGATAGTGGACTGGGAGCGTCAAATCAGAAGCTGAAAATGTATGCAGTCCTAGTTAAACCATGGGGGGATGGAGCCCAGATGGTGGCTGGGAGGGATCATAAATTGTTGTAGGCCTGGAACAAAGGGATCTTGTCCTAGAGGAGGAGATCCCAGCCTGGATGGCTGCTGCCCTTCTGGGCAGGTGTGCCATGCTTCTACTGATCATCTGAAGTTCCCAGCTGTCCTAGCTGTGCTTTGTAAAAAAAAAAAAAAAAACTATTACATAAAGATTTTTCAAAAAGAAAAAGAAAAAAAAGAAGTGAGACAAGAACAAAATCTCTTCAACATGAGGGAAATTTCCTGTTTATTGTCAAGTGCTCCCATTAGAAGAATTCCTGTCAATTCCTTTTATAGTGACAACTTATAATGTTCAATTTTCTCTCACTTTCAACCCCATGGTTAGCAACACTAATAGAGAGACTACATCCATTAAGGGGCATATACACCAGTAAAAACCTGATAGAGGTTTAAATCCCCCTACCACTCTAGAGAAAAAAATGGTTTTAGACATAATTTCAGGATACATGCATGCTCCCATAATAACATTCTTTGACTATCTAGCCTCTAGCAGAAGCTAAAGAACAGTCCTGCTTAAAAAACGTGTTAAATAATCCATAAAGTGCTTGCAATTACATGCGTATAGACATATAATTGCCCATGCAGCAGTTGGACATATAAAATTCTACTTGCATTCCATTTCATTAAATTTACAGGTGTAGGCCTGTACACATGTGCATGCATTTACACACATTGATATGTACGCACTCATAAATTACTGACCTCAGATTTATCTATTTTGATTTCAATAAACTGAACACAGCACAAGTATACTGATATTTATACACTGTGGTCCATAGAAAACAATATAACTGCATTCAGATCTGTAAAAAGAAAAAGAATACAGATAAAAGGTCTGCTAAACCCTGCATTCTATTAATGTGGTTTCATGGCGCTGGAATCCTGGGTTAAACTCTTTTCAGGGGAACTACCTGTCATTTTTCTAATGTTTAAATGCTGTCCATATTTGTGTAAGCCACCTTCATTTTTTTCACTCATAACGAAAAATTAAGTAAAAGGAAAGTTTAGTGTTTCACCAATTAGTGCATATGTTAAGTTATTGTAGTGTTCACACTAAAGTACTTTTAAAAATGACTTTTACATCTTTCCATGCTTACTATTGCATATGGTTGCTGGAGATTTGCAGACTGGCCATGAGAGGGAGCAAATACCCAGTTTGCAATCATTCTTCCCCTTTTTAACAACTGTTGAGAAAAGATATCAGCCACATAGGGAGTGCATTGCTTTCAATAAGTCAGGCGACTCATAAACTCACTTAATGAGCAGGGCTGTAAGTCAGAATGGATTTGTAACACTAAAAATTATGAAGCACAGCCTGCGTATAGAAAGACCAAATAAGGCTGGTTTCTATATACATATGTAATTGAAAACTCTTCATAGAAACAAGTTGTTTTAAAAAATCATTAACACAGTGGTAAGATTTACATTAAGCTGATCTCTCTACATGTATACTAAAAAAACTCATTAAAAAAGACTTCATGTTCTCTTTAACCAGTAGGCAAATATTGACCCTAATATGTGTTATTGTTGACTGCAGTAGGAACATTAAAATGTAATTATTTTTTAGGAGGTGGGCAGTTGTGAATGCTACAATGTTCTCTGTAAAGTGCAGCAGGATTTTTTGGCACACACAATGAAAAGTTGCTTCTGTGCTTGTATTTCATGGTCTACTATAAATAATGGCTGCAGACAGTTCCTGAGACAAAGAGCAAAATTTAATTATTTTCTGTTGGACACACTGGATACATCAAATACCTGTGAAGACATAACTGAAGAGATTGCAGTAATGGTTTTTAAAATGTTTCAATATCCTGTCTTTCTGTGGTATACATGTCAAAATGTTACACTATTGGTATTCAGGAAAAGTTAGGAGAATGCTAAAGTGGTCCTCACAAAATGCCAACTTGGTACAAGTCCTGATATTCAGACAGGGACCCACTTATAACACAGAGGGGCCTCTTGCTATGGGGGCACTTGAGGCGGCTTGCTCCCGAGCCACGCTCCTGTGAGTGGACATTGTCCGTTCACACATAGAGCATGGCTCAGTCCTGCCTCCCACGCTCTACTCATTGGCTCACTGGCTGTGATTGACAGCAGCAGGAGCCAATGGATCGCACTGCTGTGTGAGCCACTGAGGAGACCCGGGAGAGCTGCTGCACTCATGCACATCTCTGGAATGAGATAGGGCTCAGGTAAGTATAAGGCAGGGGCTGATGGGGGAGCTGTACCCAAAAGGTTTTTTACCTTAATGCATAGAATACATTAAGGTAATAAAAGCTTCTGCCTTTATAACCACTTTAACGGTTAGCCTGGTAGACATGTAAAAAGAGACTAGGGTTCCATCTTCTAGCTAGAAACAATGATTACATTTATTCATATGTAACTTCAAATATTTAAATTAAAAAAGTATTTTTTAATTCTTTGATTCTTCTATTTTGTAAATCCATTCACAATGTTAGAGAAGCAGCAAATTTGGTATTTGGAGATACTGTATTAATAGGGCTAGGAGATTCATTGATAGTTTCCTCCTGCTTGACCCATGAATTTAGAGCACTAATGATCACTAAAGTGTCTTCTGACCTTGACACATTTTTTTAATTTGCTTCTGCTCACAAAACTGCTGTTTTGTAGTAACATACTGTACATATATGACTACAATGACAAAAATGTTTTTGCAATGTCAATCAAATACACTATCACCAATGCACAATTATCAATCCTTTAATTGGTACCCAACAAATTATTATCTAAATTGTTATTTCAAAAACCCTTCTCCTTGGAATGGGTTCCTTAGAGAAAGGAAGTGAAGGGAAACCTCCTTAACTTCCCTGGTGGTATTCCCGAGTGTAGCTCGAGGTAAAGTTTCAGTACCACAAGCGGTAACCCTGAGCTACACTCGGGCTTACCATGCAGCGCTGCTCCGGGATCCCTCGATCACTTACCTTGTCCTGCGCTCCTGCAATGTCCCTCCTGCAGTGTCCCCGACTAAGTAATCGTACGGGGGACGGAGCGGTGGGAAATTTGAAAATGACAAAAAGTGACATTCACTAAAATCACACAGTAAAACACTACTGTACCAAACCATTTCACATAAATTTTGTCCCTAGTGCTTTGTCCTGTGCCCTGCCTGCATTTTTACTGTTCTTATTGCCTGGAAACTGAGAAACATTCATGGCGTCCAAAAAGTGTCCCTTTAGGTCAAAATCGGTTTTAGACCAGCTAGAGAACAGCGATAGTAAATCAGAACCACTTGCAGAATTGAGTGATAATGATTCGTGGGTAAATTCATCATCAGACACTGAAAACAATTTTGCGATTTTGCTCAGTGATGTGCGAACTTGGCGCTATATTTCAAATTTCAGTGTTTTTGGTTTGATTATATTATTGAATTAAATTTATTATTATTATATTATCATTTTTTATGATTATTTATTAAATTATAATTTATGATTTTGTGTTTCAAGTTTTATCCTACCCGGGATGTTTACTAGACTCTTGTTCGGACAGATTTCAGTGAGTTATTCCTAAAAATTACAGGCCTACAATATAAAACGCCAAATTTCCATGCAAAATAATGGTACCGCTTTTAGCACCAAAAATCTGAAATAATCATACCACTAGGGAGGTTAAAAGGACCACAGGCAAAAAGAACCTTATAGAAATTGTAAGTCTTCCCCACTCTATACAAAACTTTGGATGGACTTAGGCTTTAAAACAAACTTTAAAGAAAAGACATCCACAGCCACTGTTAGGCAAGACTTGTTCCTTGACTATAAGCAGGAACAATGGATGTACACATTCATGTCTTAGGAAAAGTACAGAGATGCAAACAGACTGGCAATAGCCCATCTCATGGGAAATAGAAGCTATTGAATAGGGTTTTCAAACCTGTTTCCCTCCCTTGAGATAGGTTAACTGGAGCTATTGGCTAAGACCATGAAATGGTTCTAGTCAATTCAAAATCCAGTAGAAAACATTCAGATCCAAAGGATCTCATGTGATATCTATGGCCAGCTAAATGTTGAAATAATGGTTTCATTTTGCCACCATGGTGGAATCAGCACAGTGGCACTAATAGAAGCACATCTTGTTTTTACATAGAGGCGCCACAATATATACTCATTTGTACAATGTAGAACACATGGTGTTTAAAATATAGGTCCAATCCTGTAATGGCGTGTCCTATATACCTGCCTGTGTTTATATCATGTGATCATGTCAACACACAGCTCCACTTTTCAGTAGGGTTACAGTACATTCACTGCACCATAAATATGCCTTGCACTGACCAAGCTGCCACATAAATGTGTAGGCATTTAATTAACTCTGATTTGTCTAAATCTCTTACATGCACTATTCTACTTATTGCTCATGTCATTTGCTGTACAGCAATGCAAAATCTACTGATGCTTGATAAATAATAACATAAATAGAGATGAGTCACCCTGTACTATTGTATTGCACATGATGGTCCACAGATAATGGTATTGATTGAACAGAATGGACCATTTTGCATGATGAAGGCTGCACAAGGGAAATTTCCTTCATAAGAATGAAGAATTGTGGAATGAGGGAATAATCTGTACATATTTACTATCACATAACTCCCATTTTTATCACTTAATTAGATAGACTGCAGATGATTTTTTTTTCCTTCTCTCCAGGGCTGAAAGGATTTTCAAGCGAGGATGAGAGCATTTTATAGCAACAGTCGCTGTGCCGGCAGAGTGTAGGAATGTGTCGATGAGTTTTTCTAACCAAGCTGATGAGGCCACAACTGAATGAGGCCTAGTGCTGATTTGACGCACACAGCTAAATAAGACACCTGATGGAATCATTAACACCTCCAGCCCAGCTCTCATCACTTCCACCTCATCAACATATGGAAGCTCTCTAAATTTAGCCAGCCGGCCGGGTGCAAAAACTGCAAATTCAGTCTCAGGTCAAACAGAAAAGACGTGCGATAATCACAGTCCGCCACTGGAACAACAATTTACTGCAGGAATGTAATAATTTTTTTCTCTCCATATTTATCTTCTTCTGCTGCCTGTTGTAAGATGTCAGATATTTAGTTTTGTTTTTCTACCAGAAATGGTAATGTATATAAGGTGTGGGAAAAGGAAAGTAAGGTGTTCCATTCCTACTTAAGAATAGAAGTCAATTTGCATTGGGCTGATTTGCTGAAGGTGGATATTTAAGCTGGCCATATATTATACAATTTTCTTATTCAAATTCCTTTAGATTTACATTCAACTATATAGAGCAAGGGCCTGCCTGATTGCACACAAATTGAAAGTATTTAGGTTTGACCTCATATTATATGGTTTTGATATATCTAAAGGAAAATTGTACAAGAAGATTGTATAATGTATGGCCATCCTTACATTACTCTTTGCTTAATGTTTTGTTTTCCTTGGCTTTCATGATATAAGCCACAGCAAAGCAATTAAAGAATATCTAAATAGGAGTGAAGATTACGGTGCAGGGGTGCAAAGAGATGTATTTCCCAAGCAAAGTGGTTGTGGGTGATTAGGGAATGGCTCTTGTGTAATTCCAAGAAACTTTAATGCAGCATAATTTGAGAAACTGAAGATTCTCTAGACCAGGGGTCTCCAAACTTTCTAAAAAAGGGCCAGTTTACTGTCCTTCACACTTTAGGGTGGGGGGGGCAGACTGTGACCAGTCAGAGAAGAATGTGTTTTAGGTTTCCTGGCCAGTAGGAGTAAATAAATTGCATAGCTCCTGTGGTCAGTAGGAGGCGGAATAGTGCCCTATCATTGGATTAATGGGAGGAATAGTGCCCCATCATCGGTGTTAGTGGGAGGAATAGTGCCCCATCATTGGTGTCAGTGGGAAGAATAGTGCCCCATCATTGGTGTTAGTGGGAGGAATAGTGCCCCATCATTGGTGTCAGTGGGAAGAATAGTGCCCCATCAATGGTGTTAGTGGGAGGAATAGTGCCTCATCATTGGTGTTAGTGGGAGGAATAGTGCCCCATCATTGGTGTTAGTGGGAGGAATAGTGCCCCATCATTGGTGTCAGTGGGAAGAATAGTGCCCCATCATTGGTGTTAGTGGGAGGAATAGTGCCCCATCATTGGTGTCAGTGGGAAGAATAGTGCCCCATCAATGGTGTTAGTGGGAGGAATAGTGCCTCATCATTGGTGTTAGTGGGAGGAATAGTGCCCCATCATCGGTGTTAGTGGGAGGAATAGTGCCCCATCATTGGTGTCAGTAGGAAGAATAGTGCCCCATCATTGGTGTTAGTGGGAGGAATAGTGCCTCATCATTGGTGTTAGTGGGAGGAATAGTGCCCCATCATCGGTGTTAGTGGGAGGAATAGTGCCCCATCATTGGTGTCAGTGGGAAGAATAGTGCCCCATCATTGGTGTTAGTGGGAGGAATAGTGCCCCATCATTGGTGTCAGTGGGAGGAATAATGCCCCATCATTGGTGTTAGTGGGAGGAATAGTGCCCCACTGTTGGTGTCAGTGGAAGGAATGGTGCCCCATTGTTGGTGTCAGTAGGAGGAATAGTGTCTCATATCCGTGAGAGGAATAGTGCCCCAAGGGCCAGATAAAGGCAAGCAAAGTGCAACATCTGGCCCACAGGCCACAGTTTATACACCACTATAGCAACAGATATGGACAGCACAGGGTGCAGAGTGGAGTGTAGTGGTTGCTAAAAAACATTTATTAAGGTAAACAATTAGCAAATGGCAACTTATTGCCCAGTGGGCATTTGTGATATATGCGCATTTATCATTGAAAATTGTAAGTGCAATAACTTTAATAAATTATTTACTTTAACTACTGGACCATGAGGAGTCCCCCTCTGTTCTGAGCATGTTTGCAGAGCACCAACGGGGAATCCCGATCTCTTAAAGGGATATACACACCTATTTAGCAGATGGGTTATATTGGCATCTGGAGTAAAAAAAGTCAACCATTTCATAGCCTATGGAATAACGAGTGTGGGAGAAGGATTATACTGATTGGTCCTTTAAAGAGGAAGTGCTGTTTGACTTGATATTAATTAGGTCAATCCCTGACGGTGAGAGCACTGTATAAAAGGTGGTGGGACTCACTGACCAATTTGTGCAAGAAGAGATGGTGGGCAAATAGTCAATAAAAAACACACACCTTTAAGAAATCAAGTGTTGATTGAATGAACAAAAAGGGACGTTGGGACATTATATATAAAAATAGAGATTTTTAGAGATTAAAGATTTTTATTTTATTTTCTGTTTATTGATATTAATGAATATGTTTTTGTGGCAACATTTGTTTTATTGGATATGATTCACATCCTGAAGCGTGTGGACAGATTGCACAATATTTTGCACATGTTTTGGTAATTGGTAGCGCAACATTATTTATCTATTTATGTTATTTCTTGCATTGTGGGAACACAAGTTAATGATTGCAGCAACCTATAAATTAAAAGAGCACATTATATATGGTTTTTGGGTAACACACAGGAGGTAGCGCAGGGGGTGTTTATCAACATCTTACACATTGTCTTTATGATATGACATTATAATTCCCATGTACGTACAGCATCAAGTCACCCATAGTACAGGACTGAACAAGATCACATTGTGGTCTACCAGGCATTGACAGGAGACATGGTGCTGGGTCTTCTATAAAGAACAGTGTTGTCAAAGTAGCATGGTATGAAGTGTAAGCTCTTGGCAAAGCATCTATTTCACATCCACTCTGCAGCTTTTACCGCTCATTTAGTGTTTTATTGTTATTCAATGGTGTGTAGTCCAGCCTACTTGGAGAAAAGATTTAGATCATTGATCATAATTAGGAGGTAAAGCTCCAGGAGATTTTGCTCCCTCCCAGGCACAATACAAAGTGGACGATAAGTCATTAGAAAATGAATTATACAATGATTTGCAGAAATGCCTCACATCCAGCAAACTTATCGCATAACATATTCAAGTAATTAAAGCAGACTTTAAGAAAATAGTTTGTTTTTCTGGCAGGTAAATGGATGCAAAGGTTCATTGCTCAAGTATCAAAGAGTCTTTATTTCTCTGTGAATATATTTGCATATGAGAAGGGGCTGTGAAGTTATGTCTATGTGTATTAATGTGATCCTGTCACCTTCGCAGTGTGGAGACAGTCAACCTGCCAACTCGCACAGCCCTGCTGTGTGACACATTGTATTGGATGGCGTCAGCAGATGTGGGAGTCCCCTCATCGAGCAGACATTTGTACAAATAAAAACTGACTGGGGAACCAGCTACAGCATAGTGATTACTTACATAGCTAATAGGAGCATTCAAAAAATTGGTGAAAGGGAAAAGTATCTGTGCTGTCCTTAACAGCCAATCAAACTAATTTTTATAGTACATGCCTTAAAATAAGGAATGTAATTACATGCTACAAGCAACAACTCCAAAGACTCTTGTTTTATAATAATAGCTGGCTCTTGGATGGTATTCTAAGAACAATAGAAATATCAAAAATGTTTGGCATGTCTTTTTTCAGTTCAATAAAAGATATGCTGGTCTCGGATGACCTGACAATAGTTCTATTAGTCCTTCTACAGTACCAGGTTTGAACAACAGGTGAATTTTCAGTCTAAGGCTAGGTTCACAGTTGCATAGCCAAAATGTGATGCTCTATAGAAATGGGAAGGTCTGCCATTCATTCATTCATTAATGACATCCCCACGCATCTAAAACCACATCACCTGTGCCGGTGTGGGAACCACTGAGAAATTTCCTTGCCACTGTAGTCTAAAAATGGTGCAGGCCAAGCAATTGCAGCTCTCAGAGCCTCAATAGTGTGAACCTAGTCTAAAGGTTGGGTGAGGGGGTTTAATGTGTGGTGTGCTCACAATATGTGTCTGTAATCTCAACATATGGGTAACAATACCAATTGACATGTTTTAGACTTGAAGCATAACATAAAGTAAAACTTTTTTTTTTCATTTTGGACAAAGTAGAGATGGATTAGAAAAACTGTCAGTTTTTATTTCAGTCGGTATCCCCGTTAGGGAGATTCACCCTCTCTGTTTGTCTGGTTTATCTTTATTATTGAAAGTGAAAGTAAAATAAAATCCCACATTTTGGGTTGTCCCCAGAAAAGTAATAGAGGGAAAATCTTCCAATGGGGTTCTGATTACCTGGGGTCCCCAAGAAATTCTCTTAATTTGTAAGAATTTTCTTTATCTTTTCACCTTGGTTATGCGAAAGGAAGTGAAGGTAAATCTTCCAAATGGGACACAGATGACACGGGTTATAACCCATATTTATTCTATCCAAAATGAAAAAAAAAGGTTTTCTTATAGTTCTACTTTAAAGCCCAACTCCAGTATTAAAATACCCATGCAGTGGGCTCTCATGCACTGCAAAGGTTAAAGGATAAGTTCACCTTTTGCACAAAATTAATAAATACACATTTTTTGCAAGTAAAAATGGGTGGAACATGTAACATGTTCCCAAACGTGAAGTTATCCTTTAAATGCTTGTCAAGTAAGGTTTCGAGATAGAAGAATAAGGTGTATTACTTATTCTATTCCTCACTCCATCAGTCCTTCTATTCATCCTCCTTGTGTGATCATCCCCATCCTCCTCCCTGTGTGACTGGTCCCCCAAATCCCCTTCTCTACAGAGATTTGGCCAATTTTAGCACTGTGATGTCATAAAATACAATACAAGACTGATAGTCTTGCATTGTATGTGAGGACAGTGAGGGTTCAACTCAGATCATTAGATAGGTCATCAGATGTGAGTGCTGGAAGCCTGATGGAGCAAGAAATAAGGAACCTAAGAAATAATGACCTAAGGAACATTTAACCCTCCCCGATGAGAAATAATGAGTCACATTTTTGAGTTTTCACATTCACAGGAGTTGATTTACTAAAACTGGAGAGCGCAAAATCTGGTGCAGCTCTGCATAGAAACCAATCAGCTTCCAAGTTTTTTTGTCAAAGCTTAATTGAACAAGCTGAGGTTGGAAGCTGATTGGCTACCATGCACAGTTGCATCAGATTTTGCACTCTTCAATTTTAGTAAGTCAACCCCACAGGCTATAAAAAAGATTTCCACAATAAAACATCCTTGTTGTTAACCAGGTTAAAAAAAAATATTTTAGTAGCCATGTGTACACTTAGAATGGGCTCTGTACTTGATCTTTAAATTTTGTGTCATCGGCAGTCCACAGGAACCACAACTTTATGCTGAACTTTAGGTATCATCTAATCCTGTTCATAACAGAATAAATAATTTCTAATGCTGTGATTGTTAGCCATTGACTATCTTCCCATGTGTAAAGGCTTGCATGTAAAAACACATTTTTGCATAATTTGGTTCAGAGGACAACAATGTTACTTGCATTCATGTCTGCTGATACATATGTAGGCAGCCATGGAGTAACTATTTCTTTTAGCAACTGGATTTTATCAGATTTTGTGGAAAGGCATTTGAAGAATATGATTGGTTGACATGGGCAAAGCATCGCCTTTTCTTTATTTGGGTATATGAATCAGCTTTTATTCTGTTTTAATTACTTAATGCTGTATGTAGACTAAAGTATATTTTCTAATGAAACAACATAAATTCACTGATCCTCAATTTATGCCACGTTCTGTTTTTTTCCATTCTCATTAATCATGTTGCTTTACTTTTACATCCAAGGTCGTAAGGAACACTATTTTATTTCTCTCATTACAACCTATTTCTATGTGTATATTTTAGTTTATCAACAACAAATCAACAACCACACAGAATGCATTGGCATGGAATACTGTTATGTTAAACATGAATATGAATGGTAATTAAGGAGAGAGTAGTCATTTGACTCCTGCCCTCCTTTCTCAGTACTAGATCTGGTGTTACTCACAACAGTTAGTTACCAATGAACAACTGTCGCTTTAGATAAAGCTACAATTTTTTTTCTGTGTGTATGTAGGAGTAAAGCATTGGATGAGCAGTGCAACAATTGAAGTGATCCCTGGGGGTGTGAGCTGATATCTAAAATAGTTTACTTGAAAACATTCAGGTAGGAGAAATCCAGTATTATGTTACCCTACTGAGAGCAATGCTATTCAACAAAAATAACTACAGGATACTAATAGCAATCCAATGTTGACACATTTTTAGCCAAATTACTTGTAGGTTTAGGTTAAAACCCATTGACTCTAAGGATATCTGTTCATTCAGTAATTACTGGTTATGAAACCTTTGATAGCAGAGGCCATTCACCCACCTAAATACATGTCCTATTTAAGGGGTATAAAGAAGCATGTTCATTTTCAATTCATTTACCTATGCATGTGCCCCTGGCATTGGTAAGCATTGGTAAGCCAAACCACAACTGGTGGCTACCCAGAAAGAAAAGTATTAAGAGAGCATAGTCCCTTTAATGTGCTGCTAATAGCTGTATACTCATGTTCCCTTAATAAAGGTCACAACTATTATACATTGGCTTTTTTAACATAACACACACTTAAAATAATACAGGTGGTAAGTTGTCTATACGTGTTTTAGTCTCTTTTTTTAACTTTATTTATTTCAGGTACTTATATAGTGCCGTCAATGTACACAGCACTTTACATATATATTATACATTCACATCAGTCCGTAACCCTCAAGGGGTGTACAATCTATGGTCCCTAGCTTACATTCATACACATAGTAGGGACAATTTAGACAGAATCCAATTCACCTATCAGCATGTCTTTGCAGTGTGGGAGGAAACCGGAGTACCTGGAGGAAACCCATGCAGGCACAGGGAGAACATGCAAACTACAGGCAGGAGGTGCTGTGGCTGGGATTCGAACCAACGACCCTAGTACTGCCAGGCGGAAGTACTAACCATTTAGCCACTGTGCTGCCCTGTCTTCTTCAGATCTTCTAACATATATGCAGTATTAGAGCCTTGCGGACTGGATATGAACTGAATGGGATGTTTAGGTAGACCTTGTTCTACATGGTAGAGATTGTACAGATTGCATTGTGTATGGCTAGCTTAACACTGTCAATGGATAGATGAAAATGTGACGCTATTGGCCTTAATATAGCTATAAGCTATGCGAATTTCCACCGTTCCAAATAAACTGCTTGAAATTTGCTTCATGGGTTGCCCTGCCACAATCCCTCTGACCGACATTCTGCAATTGATAATTTGAAGAAGCTAGAGGGAAAACAATGGCTGCATCAAATCAGATGCAGCTGCCAATTTGGATATTCTGAAAGCTGCAAGTGCCAGTTACCAGAATACAATGAGAATAGACAGGGGAAGACTGACCATTTGGAAACTCGGGCACTGCCCGAGGGCCCAGGGTCAGTATGGGGCCCGATGAGATGCCCCTGGTACCTTTTTCATAGGCTTTTTTGAGTTTGGGCAAGGACACAGGGGCCCCATGATCCCCTTTTGCCCGGGGGCACCATGAATTGTCAGTCTGCCCCTGGGCATAGACTCATCCATCTGCAATGTATAGCATGGATGGAGGAATCTGTAAGAATTTTTTCATTCAGCCCACAGTCTAAGTGAAAAAAAATCTAAGAGTATTTGTCCAGCTTATTCTGCAATATTTTACTGTCAACATTGCAGAATAAATACAAGGTCTGATTGGTTACTTCAAAGTTCAAAGGACAAAGACATTAATTTCTCCTCTTTACCAATTTTCCTATTTTACCATCCACATTGTATAGCAAGGACTATTTTATTTAAAGGAACTGTTATTGTGAAAAATATTCTACTCCGATAACTGCCTGTGGTCAATATTTGTAATGATAGAATTTAGTATGTTAATATTTTTTATTATTTTATCCACATTTATATGTAGACCACACCGTGTGACCGTGACAAGGTTAGCACAAAAAATAACACTGCTGGGATTGCTTGGAATGGTTATCTTTTATTTGAATCTTCTACTTTTTTCAGAAATTCTGCCCATTTGATGGAAGATTGAACACTGACTTGCAGGTCCTATAGCTGAAGACTGTAGTTAGATGAACAGTCTATAGCTATAGCTGAAGTGTCCTTGTGAGATGGTGATGGCACTATTTTGACTCAGCTGCCAAGAGTACGAACAAGTGTTTTAAGCTATGACAATTGTCCAAAGAATTGAGAGGTGAATTTGTAGCTCAAATCCAGAAATAAAAAAGATTGTGGATAGCTCATTATTGGTTGAAGTGACCAGGTGTTATAAAGCTGGTACATGCTGCATGCACTTCTTGTTACAACTTTTCAAGCACAATGGCAATGTTAAAGCTTAACTCCAGGTTCTGGCTCTATTGTCCAATATTAATCCCCCATGGTGGAGGACACCGGCACACAAAACAGAAAAAAATGTAGAGTTATATTTTCACCTATACTGTAAGTCCCGAGTGTGGGTAGTTTACACCTTGGGCTCACAGGAGTGCTGGGACCCAGAAGAGGAGCTCTCATTTGACCCAGAAGAGTGGCTACACATCAATGGAATGGTAAGTCTTCAGGGGACAGTGCCAGAGATTGGGAGAATATAGAACCCCAAGATTATAATTTTTAGCCTGTTCTAGAGATCAAATATCTTTTGTTGGTCTAAACTGGAATCTGACTTTAAATATTGTCCCAACCCTTGTCACCATATTTTTTTCAGGATAGCTTGGCCTGCATTTAGCCACTTAACATCTTCTCTATAGACGTTGTACTGCTACAGGGCGGCATTCATGTGCAAAATCACGATCCATCACTTCCTAGCACCACTTTGTGTACACCAAGCACATAGCTAGCACACACACTTAACCCTCTGATAACTCTAGAAGCTAACCCCTTCCCAACCACTGTCATTAGTACAGTGATTAGTGTATATTTTTAGCACTGATCACTGTATTAGTGTCACTGGTTCCCACAGAGTGTCAGTTAGTGTACAAATGTCCACCGCAATATTGCTGTCCCACTATACATTGGATCACCGCCATTACTAATATATATATATATATATATATATATAAATAAATAAAAACAATTTTCAGTATATGTACCATAGTTTGTAGACGCTATAACTTTTGCGCAAATTAATCAATATACAATTACTGGGATTTTGTTTACCAAAAATATGTTGAAGAATACATTTTGGCCTACATTTATAAAAAATTTGATTTTTAAAATTATTTTATTGGATATGTTTTTTAGCAGAAAATAAAAAATATAGCTTTTTTTTTACACAACTGTTAGTATTTCTTTTGTTTATATCACAAAAAAGTAAAAACCGCAGAGGTGATCAAATACCACCAAAATAAATCTATGTGTGGGAAAAAAGGACATAAATTTAATTTGGGTACAGCATTGCATGAACGCACAATTGTCAGTTAAATTAATGCAGGGCCGTATTGCAAAATATGGTCTGGTCAAGAAGGAAGGTAAATCTTCTGGAGGGCAAGTGGTTAAATGTTATACATGAAAACATGAAATAAAAAATGAATTTATATACTGAAGAATATTATTACATATATTAACCACATGCAGTTACCTTTATAAAATATTTTTCACAATAAACCTCCTCAGATTTTATTTATTTTTTCTTCATCAAAGAATATAGGCTTTTTGACATAACCTATTTACCATCCAGCTGGAAGTATAATCAATTAAATACATGTATATGCTGTATCCAAGCAACCTTTTAGAACATTTATTACTGTTAATATCAAAATACAGGTCTATTATTTTCATTTTTAGCCTGACATACCAAAGTGAGTGAGGTTAAATATGGTGAGGTTTGGTCCTACTTTACAAAAATGTACTGTAAGGTAAAGTGTCCATGTCCAACATCCAGTCATAAGTGGGAGAATTTGAAAAAAGCTCCTTCAAATAATGATAGGACACTTGAAACCCCTTTGTATGTTAATTGAGCTAAATGGATTACACCTCTGTAAGCATGCTAATATATGTATACTGCAAAGCTGTTTTTAAAATCTGTTAACACAGGTGTATGCATGTTCAAATAAATATTATGTAGTATTTATCAACTAAAGCAAGTATGTATATTTTATTAATATACTGCATGAGCTGATTATTGAACATGTATTCTTTTCTTCTTTATTGGAAAATAAAGCATTTATATCACAGAGTTTTGTGTATTCAGTGGAGAGATCATGGTCAAAGAGCATTTCTAGGGACAGACATATGATTGTTTGACTATGTAGCTGTGGCAGGGCCCATAGGGACTTAGGTGCCAATTTATACTAGATGTGGGTCAGATCAATACTGGGACCCCTCCCACTGTTACAAAGACCTGAAATGCTCACTTCTTTCTAGCTGGGAATCAATGCAGGGTGAATAAGTCCTTTACTAGGTCAGCAGTTACATGGAGGACCCAAAATTGGTCTTACACAATGGAGCTTTGGTGACTCTGACTGTCACTAAGGACTTCCAACCCAGTACATTATTAGGGACAAATGAAATTAATATTATCTATATAAACAGAGCTCTTTGATTCTAAGAACTCATGCCTAGCCCGATTAGGTATGCCAGCCCTTTTGGCAAATTTTAGAATAGACAAATGATGAGTCGAGGTGCAACATCAAATGTCACCCATCTTTTATCTGACTCTTGGTCTGTGTGTTTTATTTTGTCTATGTCTTTTGCTTTATGTCATATTTGTACTCATTTCACATTGTACTTTCTCTTTGTAGAGTTTGCAAAAGTAAGAATAAGCAAAATAAACAATGGGGTTGATTTACTAAAGGCAAATAGATTGAGCACTTTGCAACTGCATTTTCTGCAAGTGCAGTTGCTCCAGAGCTTAGTAAATGAGCAGAAGCTCTGTTGACTTCTATCATCCAATCATGTGCAAGTTATTATTATTTTCCTTGTACATGATTGGGTATTCTTGCAAAGTGAATCTTTACCTCATTTACTAAGCTTTGGAGCAACTGAACTTGCAGAGTACAACTGCCCTTTGCAAAGTGCACAGTCTATTTGCCATTGGTAAATCAACCCAATTAAGTTCTACTATGTAATTTATGATAATGATTTCTAATTGTTTCAGCATGAGCTAAAAAAAAAGAGGATATATACAGTATATATTTGTTTTCCTACGTATGCCCCTTTAGTTTCCTAATTTTGTAATTTACTCAGTAGATTCTGATTTTTTGTTTGCTAGTTCTGTCTCTTTTTCAAACAATCTTCCATTGAGTCTCAACCAAACCAACACAAAAAATGAAAATTTATATCTGCAAGTGGAATAAAGTGTAGCTGTTGCCTGGATAACCTCAACAAGACAGCCAGTGGGATTGATTTAGTAAATGAGTATAGCCTGTTCACTAAGCAAGTGAATGTTCTTTATTCAACCATTTTGTAGCAAAAATCATGTTTTTTTAATTTTCTACTCATAGTTTAGTACACAGGGTTACCTTATTTTCTAACATTTGTTTCATAAAGTTAACATTCTGTTTGGTAAGAGCCCATTCACATGTTAGCTTAGAATAAAGCATGTTACAACACATATTACTAAAGCAATTTCAGGCCCTAAGCGAGCAACCTCTTTTATAAAAGTGAATTAACTCCATTATCCAATGCTTCTAGCTGCTGTCATATCTCCATTGCATGACTCTGAAAATAAATAATATAAAAATGCTTCTTCACATCATCCATCTATTTAGGTAACATCCTATTATTTTGCGAATAATCATTGTGGCTTCTCATGTGCAAGGTACACATGCAAATGAATCATTGTGAACCTCTAGAGGAACAATGTCTTTATCTGATGGATGGAGTTCATTTGTTCCTTAATTACAAGAAAAGTGACTTTATCTGGCAAAAATTCAGTTGGGAACATCCCTGAACTTTGCAACTGATCAACTTGGTGGTGCCAATTTCATGTAGGACAAATTACCATGAGCAACCTTTGCAATAAGTGTTCATTCTTAAGTGATGAACCAATTAGAATACATGTTGCTTAAAGGGAAACCAAACCCACCGTGTTAACTTTCCCAAAGCAGTTACGTGGCAGGCATGCCTTGAATGATAATTGTTAGGCTAGGTTCACACTAGCCAATGCTCTGAAAGGTGATCTGTGATATCACATCGAATTTGCTCTGAAGCCGTGGCATGCTGGTATAGTCTTTAGATGGGCAGCCAGGAGGTAGTAAAACCATGGCTCAGCCATCTGTTTTTACTCCCTTGTTACAGTTACAAGTGTACTTCTCAACTGATCTGTCAAGACATCAAATGGCTGGTGTCATAGCTGGTCATGTGTGCAACACCATGTCACCTAAACATCAAACAGAAGCTAAGATGGTACCTCCTTAGCTGTAAGGAGTACAAGAGTTTAGTTCTGCTTTAAGTTATCGCCAAGCAAGAATACTTCTTTATGGTTGCTATAGGTTACTGCTTTTAAAAATGTAAGTATAATAAAGATCTTTTTGTTTTTTAATTTTTTCATAGAGTAAGGAATGGTTATTAACTGTTGTTTGGGCAGACATAACAGAAAATACTCCAAGGTAAGGTGAAGTCAGAAACAAGGTGAGTACTAATAAAATCAATCTTTATTCAATCCAAATGAGTACATGTGTTCCAAAATAGATGTTTCATCCCATCAGAGCCTTAATCACCCCTACCTAGTAGGCTGAAACATTTCATTTGGCTCATTTTGGAACAAATGTACTCCTTTGGATTGAATCAAGATTAATTTTATTATTACTCATCTTGTTGCCAACTTCACCTTACCTTGGAGGACTTTTCTGCGTGAATTGGAGACCGCTCGTCAGGCACGATGAGTGAAGAGTCCTCTAGCCAATGTTATACCTCCAATTTGGTTGTAGTATCTGTAGTAGCACTTTATTTTATAACAGGAAGTAAGAGTCTTATCTCCAAAGTTAAGAACCAACCCTCTTAGGCCTTGTTTGCATGGGTTTAGGCTTATTTAAGAGAAGTCGATACAGCAAGCTTTTGCAAATAATTTGCAAAGCTTTTGGAAAGCTTCAGGTAGCTTTGTGGAAGCCTCAGGGGTTGTTCACACTTGTTCAGTGGTTGGAGGGGCAGGAAAACCCCTTGGGGGTGTACACATGCTTTGGCGGAGGTGGTGAAGAGGTGCTACATCATTGTCAGTGGAAGGCTCTTCGGGTAGGAGGGAGAAGACCAAGTGTAACTTTTATAGAAAAAGTTGGAATTCACACATCATTTCAGCCATCTAAATTTGATCTATGCATCGTTTTGACATACTGACTTCAGTAAAGATCTGCTGATGCATTTTTTTCAAGATATGTATGATATTTACTTTAAAAAGTGCCATATTCTAGTCAGTAGTACTAGTTTATTAATGTGTGGTCTAGAACAGATAGGGCATAGAGATGAAATGATTTAGTAATGGCAGATGATACGCTGGCAGTCTATAGTAAATGAAGGTCCAATGAAGGTCCATCCTCAGAGGACTTCGGCGCTGGTCCTGCAGTGTTAATAAAGCTCAGTTATCATTGCGACACATGGCCTCTCCACTGAGCCATAATCTTTCAGCCCCAATTCTCTCTGACTTGTAATGATAGAGTAAGATTTGACCTGCTTCCTTCCCACAGGTCTAGGCATCTAAATGCCATATATCGTTAGAGAGATTTTGCAAGATAGTGAAATTGCTGTATGGCATATGAATCTTGAGCCTTCATAGGGAAAACACATTATTAGATTAGAGAACCCAGAGTATACGGGACATGCCACCTCTTATTTACTGTGCACAGCTCATCAATATGAAAGCACTGTGATAGCGGGAACTATCTTTTCTGTGAAGTTCTGACCACTATGACCTTAATATCCGGCAATGCAAGAAAATCTGCTGTCTATCTTTATCTCTCTGTATATAAACTGCATGTGTACATATCAAATACATGATGACTGTACGGAATTCCAACAATTAAAAATAATAACATAATATCTTCATTCACATGAAGTGTCTCAACAAGGTCATTACCCTGCCATGGTTACACTTAACACTGGGAAAACCTTACCCTACAAGAGCAAACCCTGCCTCGACCCTCACCTCCACTGCTGAAAGTTGCATTCATACTATAAGATTTCTATGAGCATCTCCATCATCAGAAGGGCAAATTTGCTCATCCTCCTAAATGTGCAAGTATCCATTTGCTTACATCTGAAGTCCAGACAACAATAAAATGATAACAATTTATAGCTCACTTAGCAATAAACTAAAACAGGCAGCTTTGATGTAACATTCACCTTCAACCCAGAGTTGACCCTCAACAGTACTTCATTCCTGCCTCAATCTAATAGCCAGGATCATTCAACTACTGTACATTCCTTTGAGCCCAGGCTGTCATAGACCTGCCCCCTGCTTGTGATTGGACAATGAAGAAGAAGCAGTATAGTTATGAGCAGAGCAGCACAACTAATTGACTATTTGTGCTGCTTCCCTGTTTCCCAGTCTGAGTTCTGCTGTGCACAGGGCTGTCATAGACCTGCCCCGTTTGTGATTGGACAATGAAGAAGAAGCAGTATAGTGATGAGCAGAGCAGCACAACTAATTGACTATTTGTGCTGCTTCCCAGTTTCCCAGTCTGAGTTCTGCTGTACAGAGGGATACAAGAGGTGAATACCAGGAAAAATGTAGGTACCTAAATAGCTTACATTTTCAAAATAATAGGTAGTTATGTAGCTTACATTTGAATAATAATAATAATAATAATAAAAAAACTGTAATATTGAATATGGAGTAGCATGTATTTGTTCAATTTATATATGTTCGGACATTATTAAACCCAAAAACATTTTATATTGCAGTTACCAATTCATAGATGTGGTGGCTTCAATTGTTTTCTTTACTTTTATTTTTGCTTGGTGAGCCAATCAGTAAGTCTGTTATTTTTCAGCTTCTTTTCTAACAGACTAAAGACTGCCATACATGGATCGAAATGCAGCTGGTTCAGCAAGGACTAGCCAAATTTCAATCCATTTATGGGCAAGGAGGTTGTACAGAAGTCAACTTCTGTACAACCACTCTGTCAGATTTTCTCCACTTGATCAGCTCCACCAGCTATAGGCAGCAGTGCTGATCTGTGTATTCTGATGGTGGGGAAGTCTCCCCTCTATCAGAATACAATAGAACAGTGGGGAGGATTCCTCTATCCACATTGAATGTGTAGATGAGGGAATCCAATATTTTTTTCATAAATGAAAAAAACTAATCTATGGACTTCCTAAGCTGTTTAGACAAAGTAGCAGTTAAAGGGATAATACAAGCTTTTAACACTGTCAGGGATGCTTACAGCAATCAGAATTTATTCATTTATGTAAAACTTTTATCCCAAAAGGAAAAATGTTGCTGTAACTGCCTAGAAAAATGTAAGCTGGAGTTTAACTTTAATTAGTTGGTTCATCTAAATCTGGTAGTTTAACATTACCCTCCCTGGGACTGACAATGCTGCTGTCCAGTATCTCTGCCGCTGCTCCATCCAAAGTAGAGACATCCAAAGACAGGAAGTGTGTTAATGACCAGCTCACCGTAACAAAAGAAGGAAGAAAAGCTTAAAAAAGAAAACTTACACATCCACCGTGTTTAAGAATTGGCAAGTTGAAATATATAAATTTTTTGTTTTGGGGTTTATTTTGTGCACTAATCATTATACCTATCACAATTTGAAAAAATACATCTACAGACTCTCTATGAGGAGATTAGGCATCTTTACCAGTACATTCTTTTCTATAAAAAAAAAAGGGAAGACTTCCACTGCAGTTAATTTCATACCAGAAACTTATTATGTAAATGCTCCCTTGGGCTTTGAGAGTGGCACCACCATTTTTGCTCAGCCAATTCAGCAAGAAACCACTTAAACTACTTATTTAGATAAACACATTTTGAAAAGCGCCCTCTTCCTATAACAAGTTAGTTCACCACAATCTAGTTTCCTTATCCTCTACACTAAAAAATATATAAATACAGATGAGTGCATTTTCTCAAATATTAAAATTCCTTACTGTCAGGATTCAGAAATACACAAACTGATTTAAACTTGAGCCTCCTAATCGACCTTTACCATCTATGTAATCTAAACACATGAAGTGGCCATAAGGAAATCTCTAAAGTGTAGCCAAGACTTTCTCTCTTAGTTGTGGACAAAATGGCGAATAATTAAAACACATATCATCTTTATTTTTGCTGTCTCTGTAGATTTACATTCACTTGGGATATTTCTGTTTTCTTTATGTCCTAGAGACACAACAGGAAAAAAGGGAAAATCTTACCAAAGTTAAAGTGATTATAAACCCTTATATATACCCAGTGAAATAACTCAGATGATACACAGACATGAAACAAATCCTCCTACATAAGTTATACCTGTCTATCTGTAGTCTTCTCTTCTCTACATCCATTTAAAGTGCTGAAGTTTGTCTGAGAGTTCAGAAAAAAGGGGGTGGAGAGCTGAAATTACACACTGTAGAGCACAGGGAGAAGAGCTCTGAGGGCTGATTGCAGGGAAGAGACACCCCCCCCTCCACACAGCTCACAGAAACAGAGCTGAGGTTGTCAACCAGCTGGAGGTCCCTCTTCTGTCACCATTTTTCTCTTGGTGTCTGGAAAACGTATCATGCAGAGAGCAGAGGAACAAGGCAGCAGACAGAAATGACACTGAGTGCTCTGGATACAGACAAGTACACAGTATAGAATGATATACTTTGTTCATATTTCATATCTGAGGTTTACAACCACTCTAAGGCCTCTTTCAGATGGGGTGGACTCTGTCAAGCAGATCCGCCCGCACAGAAGGAGATCTCTCTGCCGATTCCCACTGAGCAGGCACATGACAGGTCCATGTCCGTTCTGCTATGCACAGTGGACACAGCTCGCTGTTTTCTATGGGTTGGTTTGATGGACACTGACTACCTGTCTACATCGCTTCTCGGCCTTTTGGCTAAGATCAAGTGTAGTATCTGTTCTTATCAGTGTCCAGTGGGGGTGCTACCGGCCATTCTGGCTGTTGTATAGTACCCTCACTGGTATGATGGGGGTCCGGAAGGCTGGACCGGAGGGACAGAAACCAGGGAGCGCCATGATTCGTTCTGGGGCCTTGGGAGTAATTCCTCTGGGAAAGCTGGAAAGACCCAGTACCTCCTGGTTTGGACGGATCTGCCTTGGTCTGGCCTGGGGCTGAGGACGCAAAAAGTCCGCAAACTCAGTGCCCCCTGGGGAAGACGCTCTCAGGGGTGTCACTAGTAACACTTGGGTGTGGGACCCCACGGTGTGAAGATGACACATGGCCACTGTTTTTCACCTCTTTTTGCACAGCGCCCTAAGGACCAGGTCTTTTGGCTAAGTCCAGGGCAATTTTTGCTACGGGCCTCAGGGCCTGGTCTGTGCACAATTTGGCACGGTACCACTTTTTTATTTTCTATTTATTTATTTATTTATTTATTATGCACTCCCACGTCTTGTCACTTTTTGCTTTACTTATGTGTGTGTTTTTCACGGATGGAGGGTGTGGGTCCTCGGGCCTACCCTGAAGTCTAGGGGGAGGATGTGTGGCCTTTTGGTTCCTTCCTCCCCTGATCCCTAGGGGGTTTTCTCTTCGGGAGAACCCCCTGACCTAGTACTGGATGTCCGGCTTCGGCTGGGCATAAGGAACGGTGGTCCACCAGGCCTTTTGGCCAGGAGGACCAAATGGGAACCTTGTCCCTGTCAGGAGCTTCGTGCCCCGGGGGATCAGGGTAACGGTTCAACCCCTTCGGGGGTAGGACAAACACACCCCTAAGTGCACTTTTTCGTGTGGTGTTTGCGCTTGCACTTTTTTTGTGATCACTTACGGGTTTTTCGTTGTAGTTTGCACGTTTGCGGACTTAAAAAAAAAACAAAAACCTGTCTACTTTCATCTGATTGTCATCCGATCTGCCAGATGGATAGAAAATGGATCCCCATCCGTCTGTTTTCAGCAGACAGGATAGAATTTGATGATGGCGTGTGTCAGCTGACCCATGTCCGCTGACACCCGCCGCTCCTTAGAGAATTATAGATGGTTCAGTCGGGTCTACCTGAGAAACTGACAGGTGGACCAGATCAGACCGTCGGTGTGGAAGGGGTCTAAGGGAATTCCTGTTATAGACAACTTTCACTGGAACATTTTACCCTATTGGATGATTTTCCCCCACCTTTTGCTTTGGTGACAAATCTAAAAATGTAGATTTCCCATCACTCTTGAAGAGAATGCTCAACCAGGGCAAAGGGTTGTGAATCTCCCCCAGGGGGTGGGGGAGACAGACATCAATCAAACTTGGAAGAGGTTCTAACCCTTCCCTAATCTATCCAAAACTAAATAGGTTTTGCCTTTATATACAATGGAACATGTGTAGTCAGAAATCAGCACAGGATCTATGTACAGTAAGACAGGACTAATAGCCACTGTGCCACCATTTTGTCCTAGATTGGGAACGATTTTCCTTGTTTGATATACTTTGTGCAGTACGTTCTGTCTGCACACTGTCTGCAGACTAGACTTTTTGTTTTTAATGTTCCAGCTCATGATATAAGACTCGGGCTCAGAAGGGAAGAAAAATTGTTCCTTCACCCAGATAAAACAAATCCAGCTGCCAGTGGTAATTCTGTTTGCCTCCAGGGATGTATAATATAAAAAACACATGGCAGTTTAAGAGTAAACTGCAGATCAAATTAAAATTCAATATAACCAACAGAAAAATAAATAAATTCATTTCATTATTTGTCTGGATTCCTCATCTATGATTTATTCCTGGAGCAGCTGTGTTCTGGCCTCGCAAATACGTCTGACTTATTATGATAATGTGCAAGAGATATACTGGCTGAAGCACATGATACTCTGAAGCAAGAAATCACTCATTTAATTACATTAATCTTATGAGGACAGTTAACAAAATATGACCACAAACAGTGACAGAGATGCATGTGATGGGAAAAAAAACTTGTAGCTATCTAAAGGACATTCTTAAATTGATGTCATGACCTCTACTTGCTCATAATTTGCCAGAACATTTACAGTTTTCCGCTGGCAAAAGCTTTGCAATTGTCAATTGAGAATCAGGGTTGCAGGCTGGGGGTGGTTCTGGGATAGTTGTGGTGGGCCTTGAATATCCCATGTTTCATCTTCATGTGTTGAAATGCAATTGAACAATGACAATGTTTTAAACTGACCATTCAAAGTCTGGGAAGTCTGTACACTTACACAATGAGGCTACTTATTTGATTGCTCCTTTAGCAATCCAAAACCCTCTGGATGGTCCTGGAACTCATGAGCAGCATGAATATTTATACCGTCATTGCCAATCCCTTTGTGAAGATTGCACAGAAGGCTTCTGGGAAAGTGTATAAATAGTTTGAGACCTGGAACAGAATGGTCTCGTCTCTGAGGAGGAGTTCACAACCTGGGGAGCTAATTGACCCCCAAGCCACCTGCCATGTTTCTACCAATCATCAAAGTCCCAGATAGGCAAGCTTGGGGGCCGGTTTTGCTGGAAGTTGTTAGAGCTGGCTGAGGGGGCTTTTTGTCTGTGGATCTAGTCTGGTATCATAGAGAGTGTCTGGAAGGCATTGGAAGGAGGCAGCCAATTGTCCGAAGACATTTGTGAGAGATCTTAGAAACTGTGTGCTGTTGCCACCCCTCTGGTGTTAAACAGTCAGCTGTGTGTTTAAAGGAGAAATAGTGTCCAGTGTTCTGAAGAGCTCATTCTATTAAATTCTTAGTAAAAAAAAAAAATGCTTGGACTGTCCAGAGAGGAAAGTTAGTCTCCTCAAATTGCTGCCTAAACACTTAGTCATCCCTTTACATGTGCAATGACTTGGCTCATAGTTCTACAGAAGAGAACATGACCTCCTGTTGTACATAGTATCCCACTCACTTTCCTATCCCCATTCAAATTCAGGTCCGCCATCGGGGGGGGGGGGCAGCCTAAAAAAATGTAGGGGGCCCGAGTGTCCTGAGGGGCCCATCTGTCCGCAGGGCCAGGAGAAGGCAGGAGTAGGCAAGTGTGTGTGTGTGGTTGGGGGGTTGTGAGTGTGTACAGGTATCTGTGTGTGTGGGGTTGCTGAGTGTATACAGGTGTGTGTGTGGGGGGGCGAGTGTGTACAGGAATGAGGGGGCTGAGTGCGTACAGGTGTCCATTTGGGGGAGGCTGAGTGTGTACAGGTTTGTGGGGGAGGCTGAATGTGTTCAGGTGTGGGGGGAGCTGAGTGCATACAGGTGTGAAGGGGGCTGAGGGCATACAGGTGTGGGGGGGCCTGAGTGTGTACAGGTGTTGGGATGATATGTGTATACAACTGTGGGAGAGCCATGGGTATACAGGAGTGGGCCGGGCCCTGGGGAATGTTGGTAGGCAGCCTGGGAGGGGGGGCAGGCCTGAAGCTGTGTAAGGGGCGCAACATTTTCTGATGGCTGCCCTGTTAAAGTTACCCCAAAAAAACAAAAAGAACACCCCTAGACTGTGACTATGTGCCTGGTGGTGGGGCAACTACAGTGCTACACAAGGATATAAAAATATAAAATGATATAGATCCTGCTGGAGGGTTCACTTCTGCCCTCGGTTGCCTTCTCTCAATTCAGACTTACCTGATTCCAAACAATATACATATGATGATACCCACCTTCTTTCATATTAAATTACCAATATAATATGATGGTTCCCTGTGGTCATGAAAAGTGCCTCTGCAAAGAGGAGAAGCAGCAGCTCCAAGGTCAATTTACTGTGAAGTTTCAGGAGTATCAGGAGTTAGCAGGAACAATGCTGCGCTTCATTAGCATCAAATCCCTATTTAGACAATTGGTTTATATATCACTGTGGTGGCTACATGTGTCATGAGCAATTTATATTCTACGGATCTCATTATCCAACAATTTTTCTGGGCTAAAGGGGATCTTATTGGACTAAGGCACAAATCAGATTCTTCCTCTCATATTTTTAGGATGGCATGAGAAAATCTGATTGGCTTAAAGAAGAGCAGTTCTGCATTAACTCATCATGAACCACTGGCTTTCGATACCACAAATAGAGAAGGAAAGCCAGAAGATGATATGGGCTACAAGACACTTTTAGAAGACCAGTTTTAAATGAGACCAGGCTTCTCTTATTGCGGTTGATTTACCAAAGACAAAGAGGCTGTTCACTTTGCAAGGGAATTTTCCCTTAGCTTAGTGATTGCACTGAAAATGAACTTTGCAAGAAATATCCAATCACATGCAAAAAAAACAAACTATATTTTGGCTTGCACATGATTGGATGATGGAATTAGCAGAGCTTGACTTCATTCACTAAGCTAAGGGAAAATTCCCTTTCAAAGCAAACAAACTATTTGCCATTGATAAATCACCCCCATTTTGGCTGTTTTGAAAATGGTGTTAAGTGGTTGAATGCAGGTCAAGGTGCAGAAGCTACATTTGTTGTTTACAACCTAAAGCTAAACTCTGGACACAAAAAACTTTCAATTAAATATATACCTCAATATGCACAAAGAATATAAATCCACTTTGTGTGTACCAAATTTCTTTGCAAACCCAGAAGTGCCTTTGTAAAAGTAGAAGTGACATAATCACTGTCCTGTACATAGCCTGTGCAAAAAGCATAGCTGTGGGAGGAGCCTAGCAGGCTCCACCTACTACAGACTGCCTGCAGAAAACTACAGGAGGGGACAGATACAAGACCAGTCATCCTGCACAAGAGAGAGATCAGCAGTGACCGGTCTTTATTGCAGGAAGCTCCTGCACAAAGGTAAAATGTCACACTGGTTTACTGCACAGATCTGGAAGAAATACACAGAGCATATCAAGATCCAAGTAAGTAAACACAAGGCTCTTGTTTATCTGCTTATCTCAGGGTTCAGCTTTAAGGTTTTCGGACCAAACAACAATAAAATCAACACTTTGTAATACACAAATTGTTATGTAACAAAAGACATCTGACAAATGGCCTAGCTGACAATGATACTAGTCCCTTAAATAGAGCCTTCCCTCTGTAAGAAAGGAAGAACATTAAAGACTGTTGTTCTGAATATAGAGCCATGTAAGCAGTAAGGAGCACATGATATATTTAGTATTTTCTAGCAAACTATCTGCACTTTTACTGTCTGCAATTTTTCCCAGCACTCCTCTGCACTTTGAATTTGGATGGGTCAAGGCAATTGAAGCGTAGGTGTCTATTAATGAACAATAGTCAGGCAAAGTACCATTTTCTTTATTTGCATATGCGTGGGAGTGACAAAAATGATTCTGAAGGCTTTAAATGTTGATGTCACCTTGGAAATATAAGCGAGAACACAACACAGCCTCTGTCCTCATGCCTTGCTTCATATAGTTTCTGTTCATTCTATCCAAACTGTATTTGTAATGTTAATACCTTTGCTAAATATATATGGTGAGGCTTCATAAGTAAAACTGAAGAAAAAGAAGAAGTGTTGTCCATGAACCAATGTTCAGAAAATAGTAGCAGAAACCTGGTTACCATTATCAATAATAGTAAAGTCATGCTTTTTTTCTGTGGTGTTGTTGATATTGCTCAATGCCAGATTTACTGTAAAGTGAACAATAGTTTTCTTAGAGCCTGAAGATCACATAGCATTCCATATTTTCAAATCGCCCCAAATAATGAGTTTATTTTCATTGAATTGTTATTATAATTCTTCAAAAAAAGATGAAAAGAGAGAAGAGAAGAGGAGAGAGAAGAGAAGAGGAGAGAGAAGAGAAGAGGAGAGAGAAGAGAAGAAGAGAGAGAAGAGAAGAGGAGAGAGAAGAGAAGAGGAGAGAGAAGAGAAGAAGAGAGAGAAGAGGAGAGAGAAGAGAAGAGGAGAGAGAAGAGAAGAGAAGAGGAGAGAGAAGAGAAGAGGAGAGAGAAGAGAAGAAAAGAGGAGAGAGAAGAGAAGAGAAGGGGAGAGAGAAGAGAAGAGGAGAGAGAAGAGAAGAGGAGAGAAGAGAAGAGGAGAGAGAAGAGGAGAGAGAAGAGAAGAGAAGAGGAGAGAGAAGAGGAGAGAAGAGAAGAGGAGAGAGAAGAGGAGAGAAGAGAAGAGGAGAGAGAAGAGAAGAGGAGAGAGAAGAGAAGAGGAGAGAAGAGGAGAGAGAAGAGGAGAGAGAAGAGAAGAGAAGAGGAGAGGAGAGAGAAGAGAAGAGAAGAGGAGAGAGAAGAGAAGAGAAGAGGAGAGAAGAGAAGAGAGAGAAGAAGAGAGAAGAGGAGAGAGAATAAGAGAGAAGAGGAGAGAGAAGAAGAGAGAAGAGGTGAGAGATGAAGAGAGAAGAGAAGAGGAGAGAGAAGAGAAGAGGAGAGAGAAGAGAAGAGGAGAGAGAAGAGAAGAGGAGAGAGAAGAGAAGAGAAGAGAAGAGGAGAGAGAAGAGAAGAGAAGAGGAGAGAGAAGGGAAGAGAAGAGGAGAGAGAAGAGAAGAGATGAGAGAAGGTTGCTAAGAATAAATTATGGTATTCTCTTTTACTGGTTTAAAGTGGTTTTAAGGGCAGAAGTGTTTTTTTTATACCTTAATGCATTCTATGCAATAAGGTAAAAAAAATGTCTGCATGCAGCCCCCCCCCCCTTTATACTTTTCTGAGCCAGCTGATTCAGCAATGTGCATGACAGCAGAGACTCTCTGCACTCCCTAGCTCAACATAGGCTCAGACATATCAGTGGGAGCCATTGGCTTCTGCTGCAGTGAGGAGGTGTGGGGGACAGGGTCAACCCATGCTGTGTGTGTCTATAGAGAGCAAGTAGGCATGAGTTTCCCCATAGCAAGCAGCTTGCTATGAGAGCACTTGGCGGGGGGGAGGAGACAGGAGCAAAAACCGGTAGATCTGAGAAGAGGAGGATTAAAACCATCACACAGAGCATAAAAATATAGCACATGTGTTATTTTTAAAGAGATAAAAGGTGAACCTGGGCCTTGACCAAACCTTTCAAGATCCACCTAAATGATAAGTATAGTATTGCCTCTCTAGCATAAATGGGCTTGGAGTTGGTGTCTATTCAAGGCAGAGGTGGCATGAATGATTAATATATTGTTTTTGTTACCCCACCTACAAAACTGAAACACTTATCTTACCCTAATAATTTGGTGTTCTTTGTTCTACAGCTATCTGTTCTTTGCAGATAATTCCTGTTTATATTTTATAACAAAAAGTTTAACACTCAATGACAGCTACTCATAGGAACCAAAATTCTTTTCCATAGAAATATCTCTAACATTTCCCCTTACTCATCCAGTTCACTGCTGGCACATCTTATTATCTATTTTTATAAACTTAAATTCTCACCTCACAAATCATGCCATGAGGCTTCCTAGAGCTGATTGACATATCTGGAAGTTCTTAAGACACTGTGCTACTAGTTCCCACTCACTGTGCATATAGTGCTGGATATCATACAGGTGTCCTTGTACAGGAGATTTATATATTAAGCAGAGTAAGTGTTTAAAATTAGAGCTACCAGTATCATATTGAAATTTGATAATCCTGTGTGAATGTATTAGAATCTTTCAAATAAATGTATCTTGCCAAAAATATTAATGTTGCTTTTAGTGAAGACTTTTAGTGAAGACTTTTACTTGTCTCCAGTAAGCCACACCATAATATCTAGTGCAGGGTTTCTCAACCAAGAATCCCTGGAAACCTAGGGTTCCTACAGAAGTTTCTAGGGGTTCCTTGAGCAATGAGTAATTTCTGCCTGTCAGATAAGTTCCCACTGACACCATTGATCTTTTTAGCTTTTTGTAAGGGGTAATTCTTCCCAATGACCACAAGTGAAAGGAGCATTCTTCTCTCTGAATATAACACTAATGTATCATGAGTTGAAGATATAGTAATTTTTAGTAGGGGTACCCTGAGCCTGGAAAGTTATTTCAAGGGTTCCTCTGTGCTGAAAAAGTTGAGAAGGGCTGCTCTAGTGCATCCCGTGCACCCTGGCCTGATCAGGGTAATCTATGACTAGGACTATACATTAAGGGTATTTTCTATTCATATGCACCAGCCTTAGGTTAGATACTTCAGATCTTCTGTAAACAAACCCACCACAGCTGGGGTGTCCTGCATCCACTACTCACAGGTGATGCTACTTGGCAAGATGGTGGCATTTAAAAATTTCACAACCGTGGGCACTTGCTGTGAGTGCATGTTTTGTCAAAGGAGTGTATAACAGTTTTATATACAGTTTCTTTCTATGCTGGTGCTAATACAGTAATAAAAAATGCTTTGCTATATTTTTGATTAGACAATATGAAATATTCTAGTATGTAGCATTACCCTTTTTTAGCCAGGTGATTTGGCTTTAGGTTCTTTTTCACCTCTTTTAACCTCCACTGTTGTGCACAGAGCACAATAGCTCAAGCTAAAAATTTGCACACACAAGGAGATGAGTCAGAACTGTAACTCCTCCCTATCTCTACTCTTTCCTCACATTACAATCAAACAGGGGCAGACTGATAACTCATGGGGTTCCCCGGGCAACAGGGGATCATGGGGCCCCTGTGTCCTTGCCCAAACTCAAAAAAGCCTATGAAAAAGGTACCAGGGGCATCTCATAGGGCCCCCCACTGACCCCGGGCCCTCGGGCAGTGCCTGAGTTTCCAAATGGTCAGTCCGCCCCTGCCATCAACAGCTTAATTTGAGGCTTCAATTAGATATTTACTAAACTAAAATTGTTCCAAAACCAGTATAGTTTTTCTTTTAATAGATTGACACTTGTCAGAATGAGGAGTTCTTTACTATATTCTGTCAGGGTCTGAATTTAAAGGTTATTTCTTGTCTACTCCAGAAACTGACCTCGATGATGCTTTGGCCTATACTTTCTGTCATTGACTTAGAACACATTTAGTTGTAGTATACTTGTTCCAGCTCTGTAAATAAAGACAGACACATCCAGTCAACTAGTATTTTCAAAAGAACGTCAACAATGGAAGCCCCCGTATTACTTTCATTGTAGATGTACTTTAAACAAATTTAAGATAACCTTCAAGAGATGTGTGGGTACTACCTGTCTGGAATTTACATGTTCTCCCTGTGGTTGTGTGGGTTTCCTCTGGGTATTCCAGTTTCCTCCCACACTCCAAAGACATGCTGGTAGGTAAATTGGATCCTGTCTAGCTGGCCTTAGTATGTGTCTATATGACTGTGAGTTAGGGACCTTAGATTGTACGCTCCTTGAGGGTTAGGGACTGATGTGAAACTACAATATATAGATGTAAAGCACTGTATAAATTGACAACCCTATATAAGTACCTGTAATACACACTCCAAAGACATGCTGGTAGGTTAATTGGTCCCTGTCTAAATTGGCCCTCATATGTGTATGTATAAATGTGAGTTAGGGACTTTAGATTGTAAGCTCCTTGAGGGCAGGGACTGATGTAAATGTACTATATATATATATATATGTAAAGTGCTATGCAAATTGATGACTCTATATAAGTACATGTAATAAATAAATAAATGTTTAAAGGTAAACTAAAGCATATATTAAAGAGGTATAATACAAAGAGCAGTCATGTAGCACTGTAAAATTGATCTGCATATTATAACTAGAAAAGCTACAATTTCTGGGGAAATTGTGAGAAGTGTTCTTACATCCACCAGTAATCTACAACTGGAGTGGGTGGAGTAACTGTGAAAAGGTCAATGGGCGGCGTGAGTTGCAAACAAATGGTCATATTGTGAAAACTGTAAGGACTATAACTTTTATGACATTTTTAGTGGCAGCAGGGCTAGCTGAACATTTGATATAAGATTTGTATAGGTGGGCTTGAAAATGAGGGAGTGATGGCAGTTTAGAAATCATGTCCTGATTTTTCATCTCACACTCTAGCTTTTGTCAGCTCCCACTCTAGTTTTGAACATTCCGCCATTCATTCCTATGGGACCAATTTCACCACAACAACGCCGGTATTTTGTGAACCATTTGGCGAAACGTTCCACAAAGTAATAGCACACCAATTGGGAACAATCTGCACGTTTCGGTATATTACTGTCTATGTAGTGTAAAAACTGTGTAAAAACTGTGGGAGGAGTTAGGGTGGTAAATTTGGATATAATAATAAGAATATATATGTGAGATAACAGTAAGTGGTCTTGCCATGCAAGAACACTTAATATATCACATACTATAACTGTTGTTTTGCATGGCACGGTTACTTGATTACATTACAGAACAGAAGTATAACTTCACAAGTTGAGCATTATATAACCATAATGCCCATCCCAGAATAATGATCAGTGGCCCTCACAGTCACTGCACTATGCACTGGACAGCATTGAGGGCCTCAAAATTATGACTAGCAGACATCCTACTCTCCAGAGTAGGTTCTTTAGAATGAGAATTCACAGTTTATCAGATTCATGGCTAAAACACAATAAAAGACCTGAATCAGCTAATTAATTAATGTCACAAATAGGATAACAATCCAGGCGCCACAGTTTAGGAGACATTCCAGACAGAGAGTTACAGGAAAGTACAGCGCCTTGCCTAATATTACTATTTTAATACACAAAAGAAAACAACCATAGTATACTTAAAGTAAGAGTAGCGGCAGAACTTCAGAACAGTGAAATAAAAAATAAAACATTAGGCTGCAGGTGCGCACAGAGCTTAAAAATTAGTCAGTATTCTTCATCGTTTTAGCAACTCGGCTTTCAGCTACATCTAACTACAGCCAGTGCCATAGCCCCCCTTGCATATCTTTATCGGAATCATCCCACTAAATATGTAACTGCTAAAAGACATTAGAAACTGTTAGGTAGCAGCATTGGAAGGAATGACCCTTTAAAAGTTGAGTCCCACACAAATGTGGACTGATGACAGTATTTCACGTGCTATGGGGGCTGTGTCAGCCCAATACTGCATGATTTATTATATCTGTTTGTTCACAGGTTTGAAGTGTTGTAGCTTGGTCCCTTTGACATCAAAAACACTGAAGGTGCTTTTACTGGCTGCAAATGTAACTTGTTCCTTTTGATTTGCTGTGCAATGAATTCTGTTATAGGTTACAGTGCATGTTATACTTGGTTGCATTTGTACATTGTAGCTAGATTACAAATGAAGACAGAACATAGAAATGTTGATAATAGCTGCACTGTTTTACTTCAGTTTTTAGACTGATGAGATAAAGAGACTTTATTTTTAACAAGACAAAGTGGTAAACATGTTTTGTTAAGGTAAATCAATCAACACAATCTTCCTGTTGTAAAGAAGAGTAAAAATTCTACTTGACATTCTTCTACCATTGCCAAGCAATGAGTGGTGGAAAAATCTGGAGTTTTGATGACTTTTATTTATAGAGTCGGGAGCTGTTGACGCTTCTCTGTGCCAAACACTCACTTGCCCTCACCCACACGGGTTGTAATACTGATGTTAACATTCATTGGTGAAGTGCATATTCCTATATATAATAAACTGCTGCTTATCTATGTGCTGTTATCTAACGTTGGCCATAGATGGATTAAAATTTGGCTGGTTCAGCAGGGATCGGCTGCATTTCCATCCGTCTATGGCTGTTCTGGCTACAGAGAAGTCAACCTAACAATTGGCTTCTCTTGAACTGGAATAGGCTGCAGTGCTAAACAGTGCATTATGTCAGTGCCCATTGTCAGAATACACACAGAGGTGTGTGGAATCTGTTAACTACTTTACAACCATGCTGTAGCCGAATGACAGTTAGTTGTCCCCTGTGCGCCCCCAGTGCCGCGCAGCTGGCGCTGTCAGTGATACAGACACAGCTGATCACATGACAAGGTAAAAGGCCAATCACAGCATTCTTTTACCACGTGATCAGCTGTGTCCAATGACACAGCAGATCACAAAGTAAATACAGTTGTCAGTTATCGGCAGCACTTTCCTCACGCTGTGACAGCATGAGGAAATTACTGTAGATAACTGAAAAATGTCACAGCAGATCTTCACTGATAATCAGGGCACTGATTATCAGTGCCCTGATCACCAGTGCCGCCCATCAGTGCCCAGTAGTGCCACCTAGCAGTGCCCAGCAGTGCCACCCATCAATGTCCAGCAGTGCCACCCCCCCTTGCCCATAAGTTCCCAGTAGTGCCACCCATAAGTGCTGCCCAGCGGTGCAGCCCAGCAGTTGCACCCATTGCAGCCTATCAGTGCCCATCAGTGCTGCCTATTCGTGCCACCTCATCAGTGCCCATCAGTGCTGCCTACCAGTGCCCATGAGTGATGCATATCAGTGTAGCCTCATCAACGCACATCAGTGAAGGAGAAAAACTACGTGTTTGCTAAATTTTATAATAGAAACAAATGTTTACTCTATTTTTTTGTTTATAGTGCAAAAAATAAAACCCCCAGTGGCAATTAAATACCACCAAAAGAAAGCTCTATTTGGGTGAAAACAATGATACAAATGTCATATTGGTACAATGCTGCATGACCTCACAATTGTCATTCAAAGTGCAACAGTACTGAAAGCTGAAAACTGGCCTGGGCATGAAAGGGGTAATAGTGCCCAGTAGGCAAGTGGTTAAAAAAAATTCCATCTACTGTATGGTCAGCTTTAGAGACAGATTATCTTCAAAGAGGCTCTGTCACTGGAGCAAAAAGTGGGAATCTGTTGCTGGTATGAAGTGCAGGTACTTAGAGGTGCCTGCACACACCTGTAGAAGACTCCCAAACCTTCCTATCATGGTCAGATTTTGGTTCAAACAAAGCTTCAGCAGTGTCATAGCTTGTCTTCAAATTCCTACTTAATATGTTACTATGAATTCCCATTTGGCCAATGAATCTGCCCATCATGATGATGGGCCAGTAATAGATTTGTTCCCCCTTTAACCAAACAACAGAATCCTTTTAGAAGAAATCAGTGAGTACAAAAGTGGGAGCTGCCATTGCTGACTTTATTGCTGTCCTGAGCAGATGTTTAACAAATATAGGGTTGCCAGATATATTTATTCTTTTCACTGACTCCGCGAGAATGAAAACAAAATGTGTGCTTTCACAAGTCGGCAATGGCAGCTACCACATTTCAACAGATTCCCTACTTAATTACTGATTGTGTTGGTGGATGTATTATTCAGGAGCTGTCCCAGGCTAACCCAAGTCTCTGCTCAAATATGCAAAGTATGTCAAGCCCAAAACTTTTTTTTTATTTGAGAGAAGAATTAGATGCGCTAGCTGTTTTTTACACATATCTAGGACTCAATTACAGAGATTTTCCCTAACTTTCTGTTCTTGTGACAATGGTTTTACCAGGCAGGAAGTGAGGGAAAATCTGCAACAGACAAAACTAAAAATCTAAGAGGGTTTCTAGCCTTCCTCTACTCTGCAAAAACACATTTTTTAATTCTGTCCGAATTCAATTGGAGAGTTCCAAGGCCGTACATGTGGGCTGAATGAGAAAAATCCATAGATTATCCTATATAAACGACATGCAGCGCTAAAATATACAGTATGGAAAATTCCAAGTGTGATCTTAGTAATAGGTCATCAATTAACATCTCTTTGGTAGATGAAATGACCCAAAAAAATATTACTCAAGTTCTTCGTGATTGGATAAGATGCTAAACAGCACGCTAGGGTTAGTATAAGTGCGTATCAGGGGCGGACTGACCATTTGGAAACTCGGGCACTGCCCGAGGGCCCGGGGTCAGTAGGGGGCCCCATGAGATGCCCCTGGTACCTTTTTCATAGGCTTTTTGAGTTTTGGGAAGGGCACAGGGGCCCCATTATACCCTAGTGCCCGGGGGCCCCATGAATTGTTAGTCCGCCCCTGGTGCGTATAGTGAAATATCCGTCATTCATCAATAACCAGTTGGCAACCGTGACATTAGTGGTATGGTGAATAAGTGTAGATTGCACTAACCAGATAGCGCAAAATTAAGCACATTTGAGTGATTAGACCAACTCCTGGTCATCTGCATCTAGGCATCTGGAAATCTGGGTCATCTGGTGGGCATCAGCAGGAATTACAGCATACTATCAGGGCTTCCAGGTACCAGGAGTGCAATCCAAGAAGACCAGGGGGAGCTAACACTTGTGAATGTCATCAATGGTCTCCTTGAAAGGGAAGGCCCATAGATTATCCTATTCATGGTAAACAGCATGGATGGACAAATCTCCAGCTGCTGGCTATTGTATTCTGACAACTGACACCCCCTGTTGCTAGAATACCTGGACAGTGGCTGCAGCTGATTGGTTTCAGTCACATTTCAACCAACTTTTTTTCTCCCTGCAGTTTTGATTTCTCAATGTTTCCCAAACCAAGTGGTGTCAACAGGGCCACCAGCAGCTCAAATTTCAGGTTATTCCTGTGAATCAGTCAGAATTTGAGCCATGGGTGACCAGCTTAATTTTTTGTCTGGCAAATAGTTGTTAGCAAGACAGGAAATGAGGGTATATCTTTCTAATGGGGCCCAAGATAGCAGTGAAAACCCACAGGGGGTCTAACTCGAGATGGGCTTTAATGCCCACACACTGCACATGAGTGACAGGGGTTTCTATGCTGAGAGAACTTTAAATGTACACGTCCAGAACAGTGACCGAACTATCAAAGACAGCACTTGGTCTCTAGTATTGATCAGGATCCCGATCATCTGACCACTGTGACAGTCAATCGCAGTACTCACATCATCGGGGCAGACCTTCCTGGCCCCCAGCTGTATTAACCCAGCTAACTGGACACCATGGCTGAGCAGAAAGGAGTTAATATAGGTCAGTAGAAGAGACTGACAAGCAGATTCTTCCTTTCATGTCAGCCTCCTGCCTGTGCTCACTGTTGCTATACTTCTTTGTCATTCTACTGTAACAGAGGTAAATCCTAAATAAAGGAGTGATCAAAAATTAACATATCTTAACATTAATGTTTTTATGTCTGTATTAAAGGGCGGAATATGTTCTGTTCATTTTGGTACCTCGTAAAGATTCTGTGCAACTGCCAATCAGTTACTACATAAGCAACATTTGAAGGAATATAGATGAAGGAGCCCTTGGGAGCTCCAGCAGCTCACAGCTGAAAATACATATACTGTACATAGAGAAGTGTGAGGGCCTTCAAATCAATCTATATAGGCTATACACCTTGATTTTTTTATGTAGACAAAATGAATAAAAAAACTCAAAATTTAGAAAATCTATCAAAGATACCAGTACATAAATAAGGTCAAAATATGATGATAATAATCATCTATCATGTAGGTTGCACTTATTCTTTGAGAATTAGTCGAAGATGGAAATATGCATTATAAAGAGCAAGCAGCAAAGTAGCTCTACATCCCAACACTCATGTAAACTGCAATACAAGGAATGTGTGATGTGCCTGTGAATAAAACAAAGTTCATTCATCCTACTTCTGTTAGCAATTTCTAGATATCCCAGTTGCCATTAAAGTTAAAACACTTGAATTCATCGGAAAAAGCCAGAGCATGTGAATGGGAGGCACAAGGGAGGTGCTTTAAGGATGATGTGTATTGATGAAGATACCTAACTGTATTTTAGACCCTGGAGAAGGACACTTTATTGCCTGTCACTGCTGACAGATAGCATCTCTCTGCTGCTGCTGTCCTATCAATTCCCTGCTCCCCTTCCTTGTTCAACTTCATTAAGAAGACCAGCCAACTGTCTGCACAACTAGACATCGGGACTCTGAGCAGTTAAAGACATAGTTGCCTCAGGTCTGAAGATCCAAGCCTATAGACATGAGTGAACATTTCCCTAACCTGGCTCATTATGGTCAGATCACGCAGTGATTTTATGTTTATACACCTCCCCAACTCTGTCAGATATCTCCAAGCTGAGCAATCTCATGGAAAGCTTTCATGGGACTATGGAGCAGTGAGAAGATTAGGCACCTATTAAGTAGGAAGAGGGTAGGGGGACAACAAACAATCAAACCTTGCCAATTGCTCAGCCCAGGTAACGCCACTTGACTGGAGTACAAGGATTGCATTTAATTATAAAAGTTTGAGCTTTTTGACAAATACTGCTTATTGCATGTTTTGACATGCCTGGATTTTTTTCATGCACAATTTCCATTTTACCCATGTTGACCACAAATTAAAATAACTTAATGTGTATTTAAACCCAATAACCAAAATTTCATTTAAAGCCAGAATATTAAAAATTCACTTAAAGGGTTAAATGCACATTTTTCCTGGGGGGGTGCTGGCTCTATCACTTACCTGTCTCTAAACTCCAGACAGCTCCGACGCTCTCCTTCTCTGCCTTTCTCTGGGTGGAGCCTCATCATCATCTTGTACAATACATGGACCAGCCACAGTGCTGGAGAGACCCTGCTGGAGTGACGTATGAGTTTAGTATTTCTTCTTATTCCTCTACCTCTAGACATAGCAATCATTTAACCCTGCAGCATGGGGGAGGGGCACTAAAAGGGTGATTTTTTTTTCTATTTGTGGAGTTTTATGCTTTAACATGTTATAGTCAATTCAAAAATTGCATTCAATATTTGGAAATCTGCAGATTTCCTTAAAATAATACCTGATGATCCTGTCATGGGGGTGCTTCCTGTTATTGAGTGACAACACTTTGCTCTGTCTACCAGTTGCTCTCCTGTGTTGTCATCCTGTCGACTGTTCGCCCATTACAAACTGTAGGTGTCTGTGCCAAAGCAGGTTTGTCAGGCATTGCCCCTTTTTTTTCTTTTTAGAAACCTGTCCACAGAAATATCATGCAGCCATTGTGTAGAAAGGTAGCAACTGCAGAAGATCAGAGGCATTAAGATACAACAAAGGAAGGATAAACTTACGATTACCGGGCACTTTATTAGGTACACCTTGCTAGTACTGGGTTGGGCCCCCTTTTGCCTTCAGAACTAACTTAATCGTTTGTAGCATAGATTCAACAAGTTGTTGGAAACATTCCTCAGAGATTTTGGTCCATTTTGAAATGAGTTACTGTTGCCTTTCAGTCATCTCGAAACAGTCTGCCCATTCTCCTCTGACCTCTGACATCAGCAAGGCATTTTTATCCACACAACTGCTGCTCACTGGGTATTTTCTCTTTTTCGGACCATTCTCTGTAAACCCTAGAGATGTTTGTGTGTGAAAGTCCCAATAGATCAGCAGTTTTTGAAATACTCAGACCAACCCATCTGGCATCAACAATCATGCCATGTTCAAAGTCACTTAAATCCCCTTTGAAGATTATTCTGAAGCTCGGTTTGAATTCACCACATCTAGATGCCTAAATGCATTGAGTTGCTGCCATGTGATTGTGAGATTAGCAATTTGTGTTACCAAGCAATTGAACAGGTGTACCTAACAAAGTGGTTGGTGAATGTATATATTTTTTTTATAAAATATCAGTTGTTTATGACACAGTGCATTATCAAACTAAATATTCTGTCATTAGGCCTTGTATGTGCTTTAATTACTCAGTAGTCCATGTAATGCTGGCATGGAGGGCAGCACATACTAATCAATCACCTGAATATTACATTGAAACCTGCATTTTTTTAAGATAATGATGAAGTTATTCTGTAACTGGAAAGCTAGTGCAGTCAGCACAAGATAAGTGTTGTTATTGAAGCACTTTACTGGATTGTTGTGTCCTTGATGATTCTCTAGTGGGTGGAAGATGAGGAAGACGTGGGAACTGTATGAATACAAGTACAGAACAAAAGTAAGAGAGAGGTGTCTGTATGTGTAATGAAGCGTGGATGCTGTTTACGTTTGAAAGGAAAAAAAATGCATGCGCATGTATCATGTCAGAATATTACGTGTACAAGTGGCAGGGGGCATATGTGAGGATAAGCAGTGTAACAACCATCAGTGCATTCAAACCTCTTGCCATGACCTCTATGAGATGACAGCAAGCTGGGGACCCTTTATATCCCAGCATATTCATCCCAAGCCCAGCTTTTCAGATTGTGCTTTTTGTTTATCACTCCCCATGACAGTAAGTGAATGCCCAACACTGGGCTTAATCACCCTCTCTACCCCTAGAGACCCCTATACTGTATACTTAGCTTTATTTATTGCTATATTTACCTGTTTAAGAATTCTTTGGGATGGTTACAGGATGCACTGGGTCTTTTTTGCTTCT
This sequence comes from Staurois parvus, assembly GCF_062004578.1. Lineage (NCBI taxonomy): Eukaryota > Metazoa > Chordata > Amphibia > Anura > Ranidae > Staurois > Staurois parvus. Next base: position 5,491,066 of record NW_028318072.1, read on the forward strand.
CCTCTTCTCCAGCTCAGCAACCCTTTGGGGTGATGAAATCTCTGCTTCATAGGGCACTGTGCTCATGCACTACATAGTATATCCTCAATCCTCCAGGTGGAATGACATTGGACCAGAGGCATAGCTAGGATACTTTGTGCCCGGGGTTGAACGGCCACCTCAAGACACCCCCCCCGCTTCATATGGTCCCTGTAGACACCCCCCCGTCCCGATCACATTGCCCCCCCCCTTCATCCATGGCACTACTCACCCGGCTCAGCTCTCCCCTCATCCCCTCCGGCACATGCCCAGCTCACTGCCCTCCTCTCCGCTCCTCTTCCGGCCGGCTCATCTCTCCTCTCATAACTCACTTTGGATGGCAGACGTATCAGATGACACATCTGCTGCAGCCACTGCAGTGATCTTGTGACCTCATTTTGGCACCCCCGTACCTTGGCCACCGGGTACATATGCCCCCCCCTATCTACGCCTCTGCATTGGATGTCATTTTCCAAGAGACAGGAACAGGAACTCATAACAGCTGGTGGATGGAGCTGGTATCATCAGGCCTGAATCCATAAAAGGAAAGTTGTCAAAGAAGAAGATAGTTGTGAGGGACCCTGGGCAGCAGGTTGCAAGTAAGACAGCTCTAGATTCACTGGGCAGGTGAGTATGTGAATAGAGAACAACCCTGGATAACAGGTAAGAGGAAGGAAAAAAGGAGGGTTGAGGGAGAGTGAAGTTGCTCTTGAATAAAAAGCAAACAAACAAAGATTTACCAGCACAGCCTGCAAAAAAACCCCAACAAATTGGCCCTGTCTAACAATTCACATTAAAAACAGAGGGGTTTGTTTTCATACATTTGCAAATATATGCTTTAGCCACAGTTCCTAGGTCAAGACTCCTTTGTGTACTGTGGTCCTAAATCTATCATTTTCAGTCTCTAGCACATATAGCATACATAAGTTGGAGCACATATAGTAGTGGATAGATTAAGGACAGGTTTGCCTGGAGGCAGATCACCCCTCCTTAAAGGCACAGGGATGCATGGGATGCCCAGCAAGAGCTCAATGCATTGCACTTCAATGTGCACCTTACTGCAAAGTCTAGTTATAGGTTGGGGTGGTTGCCACTTTTTTTGTACAGTTGGTTGAATTTGATTCAGGGGATGCACTGGATCCCTTCAATTGCCATTGTGCTCTTGCTGCGCATCCCATGGGTCCCTGTGCTTTTAAGGAGGGGTGGGCTGCATCCAAGCAAACATATCCTTAATCTATCCACTGCTGTATGTGCTCCAACTTCGGAGACTGAAAATTATAGAGTCAGGACCGCAGTACACAGAGGAGGCTTGATGTTGGCACTGCAGCTTTTGCATACTGTATAATTGCAAATGTGTGCAAACAAAAACCTCTGTTTTTAACGTGAATTGTTAGAGTCAATTTGTTTTTTGCAATCTAGCTGGTAAGTGTGCTGGGAAATGTTTTGTTTGTTAGTGATGTGTGTTACTCTTCTATGTGAACCTTAATGCAAAGGTTAGTTACTGTATAGGTTGGGGTGGTTGACACTATTTTGTAAAGTTCCTTTTAAACTCAGAAGGATGAAGACGACTTATAATAATAATGCTCTGGATTTAAGGTGAGTATTGCAGCCTGCACTGCTTTATTTTGTACCCTACCTAGAACCCATTTTATTAAAATGTTTGGAGCTTTAAAAAACTGTGTCCAGTCAATCTTATAAGCCAGATACTCCTGAAAAGTAGCAGAACCAGGTTACTGACCTCACTTTGCTGTAATGAAGTGTTTCAGCTTGGTCACTGACCTACCCCCAGCCAGTGATTGGACAGGTGAAGGTGAATCAGCATATGGATAAGTTCGTCTCTTTGCTCTTTTATACTGTAAAACTGGCTATATACTAGTAGATTTTCAGTTGAAATGTTTTGTTTTAAGAATGCTTGTTCATTTTTCAAATCATTAGTGTGGTCAAATCTGCATTTGATTTAAGCTTTAACTGAAATTACTCCTAAATACCAGTCAGATACTCGTGGATATCACTGATGCCAGTGTTATAATTTCCTCTGTTGTCACTAGCATTGGATTACCGTTTGATTAATTAGGCATCATTCATTGAAGTATAAAATTTAGCATAGAAAAACTTCCACATAGTAAAAGTGGTAGGGTTAGGGTTACTTATGTACTGTATATATATATATATATATATATATATATATATATATATATATATATATATATATACGTTCAGTCATCTCCAACTCCTGGCAATTCTATAGGCCAGCTCTGGGCACCATGTCTGAATGCCTTTATCATAGAATTGTATTGGCAAATTCTTTGCAGGGTGGGTCTTCAGGTCTTTCCCTAAGAGGGTTGAAGAAAGACCTGAAGACCCGCCTTGTAAAAAATGTGCCAATGAACTTGCTTGGCTTGGAACTGGCATGTGAAATCTGATAACTCAAGTGCACAACCTATTGGCAAACATATACTAGGTCCAGTTTAGACAGGAGCTGACCAGAATGTCTCTGGAGTGTGAGAGAAAACTGGAGTCCCCAGGGGAAATCAACACAGGATTATCTATATAGAGATCCTGTTGTAGGAAAAAGGAAAACTGAAATTTGAAATTGAAATTGAAATTAGTGCAACACCTAATTTTTGTATTGCTTTCTGTTTTCCTCCATAAGCCACGTTTAGCCTTCAGAAGGTTTATTTATATGTACTTTATATTTACAGCAAATTATTTTTTGAATATTGGGCATTAGCTGCTTGCTTAGTATCTCTAATTTTCTTTGACTTGTTCTTATAAACTCCCGTGGCTGGCTTCACCTTAGTTTTCTGATAATAACTGGCAGAGGACAGAAAACACATCCTTTTTTTTGATGTTTACTGAAACAAAGGCAGTGAACCTTGTGTTCACGTCAAACTGCGCTACCAGCTCCATCACTCGTGTCACCTAAACGGGTGACACATTCCCGTGAATACAAGGTCACCTCACCTTTTTCAAAGTTTCTTCTTAATTAATGTCACTTTTCTGTCTCAGCCCCATGTCCCCCTCTTTCAGCATACTCTGGAAGTGTGGCTTCTTCAAGCAGCAGACAGTTTAACACTTCCCATTCTCCCATTTCTCACTCCGAAACTCACAAGTGTATGAGAGGAAGACAGCTCTGCGATGCAGCCACAATGATAACACAAGGCATCTAATGTTCATTGGCAGGACTTCCTGAATAATTCATTTTGTCTCTCTAACATCTCCACATATGCAAGCGAAAAGCAAAATGGCTGAGCATTCGTTAATACGGAGACTCTGCTATTATTGATCACTAAAGAATTCTAGTGTAAGGAACACCAGTAAACATTACAAATTATTGGTTATGTTTCCGTATGCTAGTTTTTGTGAACTCTTAATTGACCTAGGCTGGATTAAAAACTGAAGGTCAGTGCATTAAGGCGATTCTGAATCTTTCTTCTACACATTTTTATTTACATGCACTTTTTTATATTGAGTTCATGCTTTGCAAGTCTGTGGGGCCAAAATCTGCTTGAAAAGAAACTCCTATACTTTTTCAAGCAACAGGCATCTAATGACAGGCGGATTGGTAAATGCCTATGTAATCCAGAGTGGGGCTTGGTCACTATCTACAGCTAGGCTTGATTAGTAATGGTATATTTAAAAGTGATGACACAGCATAGCACCCATGCCCCGGAAGATGTCCTATACGATGAAAAGTGTAGGGTGGAGCCTCTTGCTGATTTTATTGCATACCGCAAGTGACCTGGAAGTTACTCCTGTTTGCCGGCTAGGGTGATTTTTTAATGCACAATACTATTTTATTAAATGTGAGTGCAATATCTTGTGGAGCTTGTGTATGTCTGCTTTTCTCCTCAGTTTGTGTTGCTGAGAACCAGAGGTGGATGTCTAAGTGTGAACAATCTTCACTTAAAACAATAGGATTTTAATTGCTGAGTTGCTGAGTCACTCCAATTTCTTTGCCTAGCCTAAGATGATGGCATTAGTTTGCTGCAGGCATGAGGAAGTTTTTCCTTCTCCAGTTATCAAGATTGTAACTTTTCTAGCACAGGGTGAGAGTCTGCAGCAGGGAGGGGCTGATCTATATCAGACATCTATAAATGCAACCAAAAACTGTAGCGGTATCTGGATTAGCATGACTGAGTCAACATATTGATGCAGCAAGTAAATGGTGATTCTGAATAATGCCTGAAGAAAAATGGTTCCATACTTTTTGAAAGAAATGCAGATAAAGCCATTGTCAGGGCAAGTACTGCAATTTCTGTGTTTTACACTTATGCACTGCTTGCTACGTGTGCACTTGTTACCAAAAATGTCTAATGCTAGGTCTACTTTAGGGTCGTTAGGTTCAAATAATGGGTTCGCTGTAGGTAAGTGTAAGATCCATAACATCATTTTTGGGAAGGTCCTATTTTGAAAGGCATGGTTGCCATCATTAAACAAAAAACAGCCTCAAGACATAGTCATAGACCAAGGCCAACCTACTGTCTTCAAACCCAAAAAGACTGCTGATTGATGGAGGTTTTCTCTAGAGGAACCATTTTAGGACTGTGGCATTGACCAGTGCTGCCTTTAATATCATAGGAACTAATGTCATTCTAATGTCATTGGTAATGCCAATGAGTGCACAGCTGGAGTATATTTGGTATTGAATTATGAGATGCAGTAGAGATCAACAGTATTAGTACAAAGGTCATATTAATAAGTGGCTGACGCAGTTCAAATTCCAGATCCTCCTATACTCAGGAACAGGTGGTATTGCTGTTGATGATGAGAATGGTATCAAAATCATGGATACCAAAACCAGCTCAATATAATGTTTATTAGTAGAGATGAGCGAATCGAACCAGGCGAACCGGAATTCGATACGAATTTCAGGAAAAATTTGATTCGCGTCGAATCCGAATATTTGCCTACTTCGGGTGCGCGAATCGGATTTTTCCCGATCAGCCGGCAAAAGTGTCCCTGCAGAGAGCTCCGCTATTTCTGACAGTTCTCTGACAGAAGGAACACATGTACAGCGGTTGAAACATTGTATCTATTTGTTTCCATTTAGGATACAGATGTTTTTATTCGGAAAAAGATGTTTCAACCGCTGTACATGTGAAGGAGCTGTCAGAGAACTGTCAGAAATAGAGGAACTCTGCAGATACACTTTTTGCCGGTTTGGAATTCTTATTTTCATCCTACTTCTTCTTCTTCTTCTTCTTCATCCTCATCCTCAGAAGAAGAAGAAGAGGATGAGGATGAAGAAGAAGAAGTAGGATGAAAATAAGAATAATTCCAAGTCGGCAAAAAGTGTATCTGCAGAGCTCCTCTAAGTGTATCTGCAGAATAGAGGAGCTCTGCAGATACTTTTTTTGCCGGCTTGGAATTATTCTTATTTTCATCCTACTTCTTCTTCTTCTTCTTCATCCTCATCCTCTTCTTCTTCTTCTGAGGATGAGGATGAAGAAGAAGAAGAAGAAGAAGAAGTAGGATGAAAATAAGAATAATTCCAAGCCGGCAAAAAGTGTATCTGCAGAGCGCCTCTATTCTGCAGATACACTTAGAGGAGCTCTGCAGATACACTTTTTGCCGGCTTGGAATTAATCTTATTTTCATCCTACTTCTTCTTCTTCTTCTTCATCCTCATCCTCAGAAGAAGAAGAGGATGAGGATGAGGATGAGGATGAAGAAGAAGAAGAAGTAGGATGAAAATAAGAATAATTCCAAGCCGGCAAAAAGTGTATCTGCAGAGCTCCGCTAAGTGTATCTGCAGAGCTCCGCTATTTCTGACAATTCTGTGACATTCACTCCATACAGCGGTTGAAACATTGTATCTATTTGTTTCCACAAATGGATCCATTTATGGAAACAAATAGATACAATGTTTCAACCGCTGTATGGAGTGAATGTCACAGAACTGTCAGAAATAGCCTAAGAAATAGCGGAGCTCTGCAGATACACTTTTTGCCGGCTTGGAATTCTCCTTCTTCTCATCCTTCTTCTTCTTCTCATCCTTCTTCTTCTTCTCATCCTTCTTCTTCTTGTCATCCTTCTCCTTCTTCTCATCCTTCTTCTTCTTCTCATCCTTCTCCTTCTTCTCATCCTTCTTCTTCTCATCCTTCTCCTTCTTCTCATCCTTCTTCTCATCCTTCTCCTTCTTCTCATCCTTCTTCTCATCCTTCTTCTCATCCTTCTCCTTCTTCTCATCCTTCTCCTTCTTCTCATCCTTCTCCTTCTTCTCATCCTTCTCCTTCTCCTTCTTCTCATCCTTCTCCTTCTCCATCTTCTCATCCTTCTCCTTCTCCATCTTCTCATCCTTCTCCTTCTCCTTCTCATCCTTCTCCTTCTCCTTCTCCTTCTTCTCATCCTTCTCCTTCTTCTCATCCTTCTCCTTCTTCTCATCCTTCTCCTTCTTCTTCTCATCCTTCTCCTTCTCCTTCTTCTCATCCTTCTCCTTCTTCTCATCCTTCTCCTTCTTCTCATCCTTCTCCTTCTCCTTCTTCTCATCCTTCTCCTTCTCCTTCTTCTCATCCTTCTCCTTCTCCTTCTTCTCATCCTTCTCCTTCTTCTCATCCTTCTCCTTTTTCTCATCCTTCTCCTTCTTCTCATCCTTCTCCTTCTTCTCATCCTTCTCCTTCTCCTTCTTCTCATCCTTCTCCTTCTCCTCATCCTTCTCCTTCTCCATCTTCTCATCCTTCTCCTTCTTCTCATCCTTCTCCTTCTTCTCATCCTTCTCCTTCTCCTTCTTCTCATCCTTCTCCTTCTCCTTCTCCTTCTTCTCATTCTTCTCCTTCTCCTTCTTCTCATCCTTCTCCTTCTCCATCTTCTCATCCTTCTCCTTCTCCTTCTTCTCATCCTTCTCCTTCTCCTTCTTCTCATCCTTCTCCTTCTTCTCATCCTGCTCCTTCTCCTTCTTCTCATCCTTCTCCTTCTCCTTCTTCTCATCCTTCTCCTTCTCCTTCTTCTCATCCTTCTCCTTCTCCATCTTCTCATCCTTCTCCTTCTTCTCATCCTTCTCCTTCTCCTCCTTCTCATCCTTCTCCTTCTCCTCCTTCTCCTTCTCCTTCTTCTCATCCTTCTCCTTCTTCTCATCCTTCTCCTTCTCCTTCTCCTTCCTCATCTCCAAGGGCATTTAAATTAAAGGTACAGTGTTCTGCACTAATTTAAAGGCTCTCTGAAGCCTAGAAACCCTTTTTATAAGTTAACTTTGTAGCGAATAAATTCGCATCGAATCGAATTTCTTCCTGAAATTCGGCGAATCAGCCGAATCGAATTTTTGAATAATTCGCTCATCTCTATTTATTAGAACAAATATGGGACAATACACTCCATTGACAGCTTGCTTAATCCTTCCCCTAAAACCTTGAATTCAGGACAGATTGGCTGAACTGTTATTCTCCATTGTTTTTTTATTTTAAATTAAGTTACATTAAATTTAAAAATACAATGTTGTTCCTGCCTAAAAATGTATTACCAAAGTATACCAGGCATTGAGGCTAGTGTAAGCATAGTGTGTGCAAAACCATATTGATGAAACCCTGTGTTGTACAAAAAGAGTATATGAAGGAAAGGGCCCAATATATGGTTAACTCTCAAACAATTCATCTCAGTGCTACTAGGTACTTGACCCTTCCACATCTCTCCAAGGTCAGGTCTATGAATCTGGGTGCTCCCCAATTTTAGCAATAAACAGGGTCTCTTGAACGGCATGGGTTGATGAAAAAAATGAGAAATAACATCTTAGCTGATTATCATAATCAGCTTAATACACTTTGTAACAGTGAATCACACACTATCGTTATATTAATTAAACAGAAGCTTCAGTCAGTTTGTGAAAAATTAATGTAATCAGCTACGAATACCATAGCTGCTGATTTTTAATAAAAGGACTCCAGGGATCTAGTGCTGTCCTCACCTGGGCCTGCTCTTTGCCGGGCTTCAGGTTCCCGTTGCTGGCATGTTTACTGTTGGAGGCTGGCTGTGATTCCTTGTGGCTTCACAACCAGCTGCTCACTGTGCACGCATGAGCTGTGCTATCTGAGTGGTCCCGCAGCCTTCTGGGGCCTGCGATGTGAGAGGTTGCGGGTAGGATGGAGAACTTAAAGTTCCATTTTAAGTTGTGTTTATCTTCAGAGAATTTGTTGGAGTTGTACTGGAAGAGCTGAAATTAGTACTGGAAATATATATCTCTCTATATACGTATATATACTGTTTTTTTTATATATATATATATATAATGCCTCTCATGATTTAAGAGGCCACTCTGCACTCTTTCTCTCCATTCGTTTTGTTAGACCTGATAATATAAACACTTAAGCTAACTCAAGCAGGTTACTGCAAAGCACAGAAGCACAGTAACACACTAACAATACAGCTTTGTATAGTTTAAAGACAACCTTATAAACCCGGTCTACAGTGTGTGTATTTCAAAGCACCAGAGAGATGTGAAAGGAGTCTTAAATTAACAATTTACAAATTACCCTAAAACCCTGCCCCCAACATTTGGCCGTACAAAAAAAAATGCAGACATTGTATTTGGAAGGCTTGCTTTAGGTTTGTAATACAAGGGGGTAGTTTTAATTTCAGCAGTAGAAGTAATTGAAAGGGCTTTCTAATACCTTAACATCTCTCTGGATTTCTTCCAAACCTGGTATTATCTTTTGAAAACCACTACCTTCTGTTACCTCAATATCTGGTGATTAGCTAAAAAGAGGAGGGAAAACCCAAAGTTTGGTAACCATCCTTGCCACTGACTGTTGTACAGGTGCCTGGAACTGGATCGTTGGTTGTTGGAAGCTTGATGTCAAGCATCAAACTCTTGAAATATTCTTGAAATATTCAAAATGTCTGCCTAGCTTTTATTTTCCATTACAGACAGTTAAAAAAAAAACTCTTATTTTACTACTTGCAGTACATCATGGGGTCATTTATTCCTCATGACTTTCTGAGATGGGATTAGCAAAATATATGTAGGATATGTACACATCCCTGGAGAATTAATTTGCAAAAAACTACTGGTTAAACCCACAAGTGTTTTTTTTGTTGTTTTTTTTTACCACTAATTCATTTATTCTGGTTTTTGAAATTTATAAATTCAACAATTTTGAAACGGGATGAAAGGTTTAGTGCAGTAAAACACTTTCTAATAGGTAAATAGTGGATTTTTTACAGGGATGTACAAAAGACCAAATAAGGGACAAATGAAGAGGAAAGAAGGACAGAACGATTTTGTTCCAGAAGAGGGGCAGTCCACCCAAATCAGGGACAATTGGGGGTTATGCTTATTTACTGGTACTGCATTTTTAACCTACTAAAGGCTCAATCAGAGTTACAAACATAAGCTGGCCATAGAAGGTTCAAAATTTGTCTGGAACTGACAAAACGTTAATGCGTGCTTGACAGTCCCTGTTCAACTGAAGTTGATTGTTAGATTGACTTCTGTCAAACAAGAATGTTGGAAAACTTTTTTTCAATCAGCTGCTATAGCCAATCAGCTTCAACCACAGAGTTTCTGATGTCAGAGTACAATGTCGCTATGGGACTTTTTTTTCTATAAATTAAGCCTACCTGTTGAGAAAAAAAAAAACTATTGCCAATTTTGCAGAGGAAAACGGATAAAGTCATAAAAGATTTGGGTAGCCAACTTATTACGATTGATGCGAAAACCTTTTACTTTCCATACATTTATGCAGTTTGTACACTATGTATATTTTGTCTACTTTGCTTCTTTAATAAAAAATTTGATTATGAAAAAAAAAAAGATTTGTGTAGCAAGAAAGGCAATATGGTGAATCACCCTAATACTAGTACATGTATGTGGGATGGTGTGGGAATGTTGTTTTCTAAGCCTTGTAAGACTATTTGTTTTATTGTTACTGCAAATGGGTTTTGTTAGATTAAAGTGAATGTAAAAAGGAAAAACCTCATGGGTGCATGTGTAGCACTAATGCTGCATAAATGCAATAAGTAACTGAAAAAAAGCACCCTTAAAGTGGTATTAATACCAAAACAAAACAAAAAAAGAATATATTGCAGCTTACCAATTGTTAGATGTGGTGGCTGCAATTATATGTTTTAGTCTTTTTCCCCTCTCTTTTCACCTGGTGATCTGCCCAGTAAAACACCTTCTGCATTAGAGTTCCCCCACTCTGGATGATGGAGCCCAGGGGGCACTTTTGGATGGAAGCATTATCAGTCTGGAGGGAAGGGAGTTTTAGAGGTACTAGAAGATTTAAATACACTAACAAACTGAAGACACGCCACCGCTAATACTTTAAAATCAGTTAGAGCAAAGTTTTTTTTCTTTTAGGTAAAGATTTTAAATGAATACATAAAAGCTGATTATTTTAAGCACCTCCTGTCATTGGTAAATGGTTTGTCTCAACCTTTTTACTGCTACACCTGCAGGACAGCTTGTTCTGTTGCAAAACAAAAGATTTACTGGCTGGATCACCAACAGAAAATAAATGAAAGAAAATCGCATGTAAGAACTGGTAAGTTGCAATGTAATAAATGTTGGTTTTCGGTTTTCGACAAATTGTACATGGAAACTACTGAGGCGCTTGTGGCGCCACTTGAAGACTGTATGTGAATGACAATCACCCTGTCTGCAGAGAAAGAGAGAGGGAGCAGTGCCCCAGGTTACTCCGGAGACTTGGTATAGTATGTGGGGGTGAACACTGCTCAAACCGATCCCCAGGAATCATAAGACAATACGTCTGAGGCCATCTATCACACACAGAATTGTTTTGTCTCCTGGGGATCGGTTTGAGCGGCGTTCACCCCGACATATTGTACATGTTTAATATCTTGCATTCAAGCACTGATTGACTTCTAAAGCCCTAATAATGAATAAATAATGAATAGTTATATGGCAGAAGGGTGGTATGTGGGGTTGCTTAGCTCCAAGTTGGCAGAAGTTGAGATGTGCATATAGCTATCACATATGCACCCCCATCTCCAGGTCTGCTCATTTCAGAAGTACATGATCCCTCTCTCCTAGTGATAAATTGCATGCTCACCCCCATACTCAGGTCCAAAGTGCATGCGCGCCATGTTGCAGGCTAAAGCGTGGTTTCTGTAGACACTACATAACAGTTAAATGACCGCCCTCATTCCTAGCACTGTTATGAAAAAAGTGCATGAGCTCCCTGGCCTAGGTTAAAGCATGAACATAAGAGTGGCTACAGGGGGACTCACGGGGACCCTGCAAGGCAGTATAGTCACCTTAATGTGTATATATCACATGTAAATAGCAGGGAGGAAACATTTTTCATAGTTGTATTTACTTCTAAGGGTACATTATACACCTGCAAGACTATTCCATATGGGACTGAGAGAAAACCCAACTAGTGCACAATGTAGTAGGGATCATGGTGATTTAATACATCTTTTATGGCAGTGACCAAAATTGCATCTTTACTGGAGTTGAGTCATAGGCACTATTAACCAGATCTTTAAGGTCCATGTACGTGAAGACCCCAAACAATGTTTATTAGGCATTCTTTGGGACATCCCTGCTGAAGGTGTACCTAAACAAGCCATAGGTAGGGCACATTTTCAGGCCCATAAGTTAATTTTAAGGCACTGGAAGTCGACCGATCTCCCTACATTGAAAGATTGGGTAACCCACATGGGAGATACCCTATGACTTGAAAAATATATCTATCAGCACAGAAGGTATTTCGGAAAATTTGATAAGCTCTGGGCACCATAGATGGGAACTCTGGGCCTGGGCCCAGTTAATCTTATTATGGACCAACTATTGTTGTGTTGAGGTGTTATTTAGTGTTCTACCCTGACTTTGCCTATGAGAAACAAGACATGCTTGTGTAATATACCTATATGTCTGTTTATACGTTTTGATGGTGTCATAACCCAAGTATGATGTGAACAATTTTTGATGTTTATATGAGATGTTAGTGCATCTCTGGAGTTTGTACTGTCCATTTACACTTCTCAATAAAGTTATTTGAGATAAAAAAAGTAGATTAGTAGGTAGGAAAGTGATTTTAAAACTTCTAATGATGAGATACTGGAAGGATAGCCATCAGTGGCAAGGCAACCCAGCCTAAAATGCATTAACAGATAGTAAAACCAAAAGATACATATAATAAAAGAAAGGAAATTGAAATGAGAGATCAAAAGTGTATCTGAACTCGAAAACAAAAATGTAATATATTGCAGCTTGCCAATCAGTAGATGTGGTGGCTGCATTAGTTTTCTTCTTTTCAGTCTTCTTTTCCTTTCACCTAGTGATCCTGTGAATAACATACATTGTCCTGTTCATGATGGCTATGCTTTCTCCTCCACTGTATCTTTACATAGAGTGTAAAAGAATGAGTAGTTCACACAAAAAAATAGCATTGTCTTTGCTTCCCAGTTAGCTCACAGGTTGGGACAAAGACACTACATTCCTGGCAAGATCAACAGATATTATCTGCAGGCCGAAAATGTTCTTTGCATGAAAAATGAAACCTAATACAGGCAGGGCTGGGACAAGGGGTGGGCAGGAGGGGCAGCTTCCCTGGGTGTAGAGAAGCAACGGGGTGTAGAATTGATGCAGGGTGCTCCACCCATTCTACAGCAGACATTACCAATGGGGAAAGGAGGTGCAATTCTGGATCCTTACTCTGGCCGCTGGATGACCCTGTCCTGGTACTGAATTACAGGCACCACATTTAAGGACTGGTAAGCTGCAATATATTACATTTTGTTTATTAGGTTTAATTATCCTTTAAATATATAAAATAAACAAGCACTATAAAATCATGAAAACCCTATACTATTGCCATAGGTCTAGCAGCCAGGGTTCCCACTCACACAGGGACCTGGTTTTAAAAGTTTAAAATCATTGGGTTGCTCTGCAGCTTTTGCAAAAAAAAAAAAAAAGAAAAAAAAAACATGTATTTTGTTTGCAGCTTTCAAAGGCCACCTTTTCTCTGTCTTCCAGCCTGAAAATCACAGCTTTAGAAAAACATGGCAAAACAGTTGTTACTGTCTGTCACACAATCGGCAAGAAAGAAAAGTTGTGAACCAGAATCAGCTTAGAATTTCTTTATATATAGATTCCCAGGATTCTAATCCACGTGTATTATTTTCATTGGCTTGAAAAGATTTCTCAAATAAACTTTACTAAGAGACCAAATGCAGTAATTTATACTTACTAAAGCGGAACTCCAGGCAGATATAAGAAATAAATTAATACAAATCTGTATTTTTGAATACATCTTTAAATATATATATATATATATATATATATATATATATATATATATATATATGCAATATGCGAGCATTGCAAAGTAATAGAATTTGAGATGATATCAGCCTATGCAGTCCCTCTAGAGAAGGGCTTAGACTAGAGGAGGGGAGAAGTAGCACAAAGAGCCAATCAGTTGTGCTGTAGTGATCATGTGCTAAAAGGGGACATGCCGAAAGTAGAGAGCCGAGTGACAGAAAAATTAGCTCAGCAGTCGTTTGCTTCTATTTTCACAGCCCCATCAAAGGGTTGGAAAAGAAAAAGTTATTTAAAGTATGTGTAAACCCTCACTTTGTAAAACAACCCATTCAGTTTAAAATAAAAATGAAAGGAAAAATGTATACATATAAATAAAAGTTCTAAATTCATGTTTCCCCTTTTTTTATAATTGATCACATTCCCTCTGTTCTCAGCTGCATAGTAAGCTAGGGGAGGGGAAACAGCAGTCCACTAATCTTCCCAGTGAAAGGATGTGAAGGGGGGGAGTTGAGTGTCAGACTTCTCAGCATAGCTAGAGAACTGAGCACGCTGTGCTCTCATGCCTAGTGTGGTCAGTTTTTAATAGGAAAACAGAAGGACTGGCAGGAATACCAGGGATTTCACACAAAGGAAGCAACACAAAGAGAACAGGATACATTCTCATACAAGTACATGGTACAGCAGGCACACATGAGGAATATGAAACGTTGAGTTGAACCTCCCTAGCGGTCTGATTATTTCCATATTTCTGTGCTCAAAGCATTACATTTGTTTGCATGGAAATATGTATTTTTTTTTATTGTAGGCCTGTAATTTTTAGGAATAATTCACTGAAATCTGTCCGAACAAGAGTCTAGTAAACATCCCTGATATGTTACAATTTGAAACACAAAATCATAAATTATAATTTAATAAATAATCATAAAAAATAATAATATAATAATAAATTTAATAATATAATCAAACCAAAAACACTGAAATTTGAAATTGAGCACAAAGTTCGCACATCACTGAGCAAAGTTGCAAAATCGTTTTCAGTGTCTGATGACGAATTTCCCCACAAATCATTATCACTCAATTCTGCAAGTGGTTCTGATTTACTATCGCTGTTCTCTAGCCGGTCTAAAACCACTTTTGACCTAAAGGGACACTTTTTGGATGCCATGGACGTTTCTCAGTTTCCAGGCAGAAAGAACAGTAAAAATGCAGGCAGGGCACAGGACAAAGCACTCGGGACAAAATGTATGTGAAATGCTTTTATACAGTAATGTTTTACTATGTGATTTTAGTGTATTTAGTGAATGTCACTTTTTTGTCATTTTGAGATTTCCCGCTGTTCCGTCCCCCGTACGTCCCGACGCTCGCAGGGGACGGAACCCAGATGACAGATGCCGGCATCCGCCGGATTACATTGCTGGGGACACTGCAGGAGGGACATCGCGGGAGTGCAGGACTAGGTAAGTGATCGAGGGATCCCGGAGCAGCGCCACATGGTAAGCCCGAGTGTAGCTCAGGGTTACCGCTTGTGGTACTGAAACTTTACCCCGAGCTACACTCGGGAATACTGCCAGGGGGGTTAATGCTGAATTCCAGGTATTGAAATTTTCACATAGTTACATTGGTTCTGTTTGGATTAATGTATGTCTGTATGTGGAATCACTCTAGAAGCTGGAAATCACTGTAGTAGGCACTGCTGCCACAGTAATAACCATTAGCCTCCTGGTCCAGCACCACAAAGCTGCACTGCTGCTTACTGAACACAGGAGGTTGCCTGTTCGGCATAGGCACCATTCAAGGAACTATTTCCATTTTCTCAATAAATGCAAAGTATTCTCAGATGAGAACGGTGGAGATTGTGATTTCACTGCCCCAACTTTCCACCTTATCCTGTCTGAGAGCTCTTTTCATTCATTGAGAAAATACCAAGTGTTCCCTAAAAGATGTCCATGCCGAGTGAATGACCTCCTGTATTCACAATGCAGCAGGCAGTGGCTTGGTAAGAGATCCAGAAGTTGGTGTCAATCTATGTAGTGGTGCTGTGTACTACAGTGATTTCCAGCTTCTAGAGGGATCCCACAGGTATTTTATTTGCATAGTTACAATGGTCCAAGGTGGACCAATGTAACTATGTAAAAATTGCCGTCCCTAGAATTCATCTTTAACTGCAGCTAAGAAAAGTAAGGTTCCATTTCCATTTTTATGGTGCATTACCGGCATTGTGGTACTCTGCAATGAATGTGCATCACCTTACTGCACTGGGATGAAAAAATGTATGGCATGGCAATACACCAACGCATGTATTGGGCCTTACTACAACACATATATGTAAATAGGCCCTTAAAAATGGTAAACTATCCATTTGGACATTTTTGAGTATATTAAAATATTTGATTTTCTAGTCTGGTAAGGAAATATTTGTGCATGCCCTTGTATCACCTCTATCAACAGTACTGTGTTTTTATACTATTCACCCTTTAACCTGAATTGGACAAATCAATGTACAATTTAAAAGTCAGAGAACTTCAAGCTGACCTTTAAAGAACTAGAGAGGAGGTGCATTAATTGAAATCTATACAAAGTTGTCTCAAAAGTTTTGGAGTAGGCATATATTGTGAAAATTCACAGGTGACTTCAATCCTATTACATGCAATCAAAGAATATTGCCGCTTAATGCACAAAAATGTGCTGAAAGGCAGGTAAATGCAGTTTATAATGGGTTTTTGCTGCGTGGCATATAGTGCCGGTATTAAGTATGAGTAACGCATCACCCTATGAGGTCTGTGCCTGTGCCATTGGTTCTGTGTGTGCGCGTCTTTAATAAAATCAGCTTGACCCAAACTTACTGCTCTTTTTCCACCCGCTGTACAACCTGCTTGATGTCTAACGACCTTTACAATCTCCCTCCGTCTATGTTGAGCTTTTGGAATTCCCTCTTTGTATTAACCTTTAACACATTGCTCTGGTATTACCCCCACTCCTTTTACAGAAGAATGAATTTCACTTAATTTAGGAGAAAGCCAAGCCCAGCACAGATGGAGAGTGGCACAGGTCATGTAAGTGGGAAAAAAAACGTTAAAGCAGAAAAAAATACCAATACAAAATATGGTTGTATTTTTATATACTGGCTCAGGTGCCTTTCAATCAAAAGTGAAGAAGCTGACAAATACAGACATTCATACCTGAAGAGCTGAAACATTCCTTGGATGTCAAATATAAGTCACTTTGGGGAGATTTACTAAAACTGGGATCACTCAGAATCTGTTGCAGCTGTGGCATGGCAGCCAATCAGCTTCTAACTTCAGCTTGTTCAATTAGGCTCTGACCATAAAACCTGGAAGCTGATTGGTTTCTATGCAGAGCTGCACCAGATTTTTGCATGCTCCACTTTTAGTAAATAATGCCCTATGTAACCTATAGTAACCAGATTTTTATTTTTATGGTGTAACAAACATGGTTGTCAATATTTCCAAGGAGAGCTATAGGAACATAGGTGTGACCTTAAAGTGTATGTAAACCCTAACAACAAACTTCTATTATTTATTCTGAGTCAGCCAGGTTATATATACAACTGATCTGGTCAGTAGGTATGGATGTTGAGATGGAGCTATTTTTATGAGTACCTGTACTAAAAAATGTTGCAATAAAGATTTATCAGATTAAAAAAAAATTATAGATATAGATATATATATATATATATATATATATATATATATATATATATATATATACAATGCTCAGCATTAATGAGTACACCTCAAAAGATTTGTCAGAGATCGTTTACTCTCCTTTCGAAATCAGCATTTTCTATTGGACACTATACTACAAAATACTCCCACAAATGCGGGCCATTGATTGCAGACAAGCTTTGTTAGTTTGCACACACAAAAAGTATTTTTCCTAACAAATTCATTCAAGACATGCAACAATGAATACACTCCAATGAAAGTCTTAGGAGCAAAGCTAAATTTTAGACAACAAAATCCTAATTAACAAGAATTCAACTACAGGTGAGTCTAATTATTTATTAAACAGGTGTCCAGCAGACAGTTGATTATAAAAGGGTGATACTTAACAAAGATACCACATGTAAGAGAAATTTCACAAGGTCTGAGAAAGAAAATATTTTCTTTACACAAGAAAGTGAAGGCTACGCTTTACTTATCAGTCGGAATACTGTAGCAAAAGTGATACAAATCTTTAACAAAGATGGAACTGCAACCATCCCACAGAGATGTCCAGGCTGTCTACGGACGTTAACACCTCAACAGGAGCATTTCTGATGAGAAAGGTTGAAGAAACTGTAGAGAACTGTAGTTCTCTACAGTTAGCTAAAGAAGTAGAAAGCCAAACTTGGGTGATTGCCTCCCATGACACAATACGGCGTACACTGCAGAGGAATATCATGCATGGGTGTTGTCCATGAAGGAAGCCTCTCCTAAAGCCTATGCACAAAAAAGCCCGCCTAGAATTTACCAGGGCCCATGCTGAAAAAGAAGACTACTGGGACTCTGTACTCTGGAGTGATGAGATCAAGATAAATGTTTTTGGAACTGATGGCTTAAAAACTGTATGGCGTTGCAAAGGTGAGGAGTACAAAGAAAAATGCATAGTGCCTACAGTGAAACGTGGTGGCAGTGTCCTTCTGTGGGGCTGCATGAGTGCTGCTGGTGTCTGGGAGCTACATTTAATTGATGGTATCATGAACTCACAAATGTACTGCTCTATATTGACAGAGAAGATGCTATTGTCACTCCATGCCCTTGGTCGTTGTGCACTTTTACAACATGACAATGATCCAAAACACACATCTAAGGTCACTGTTGCATTTCTGAAGAAGAACAGGGTGAACGTGATTCAGTGGCCAAGAATGTCTCCTGATCTGAATCCAATCAAACACCTATGGGAAATTCTGAAGAGACAAGTTGAGCATTGCTCTCCATCCAGCATCCAGGCTCTAAAAGAGGTCATTCTTGAAGAATGGAAAAAAAATAGATGTTGCAATATGTTGTTAACTTGTTCATTCCATGCCTAGAAGACTTGGTGCTGTCCTTACAAATCATGGAGATCATACAAAATACTAGATGTAGTAGTTTTTTTTGTGGGGTGTATTCATTTTTGCATCAACTAATTTGAGTAAAACTGAAGATTTTGTAATCTAAGTTATATTATTAACCTTACTTTCATGTAATGAGCTGAACAAATGTTCTATAAAACTCAGTTTTGTCAAAAGTTTTGGAAATTGTTCTTTACAAAAGAGGTGTACTCATTTATGCTGAGCACTGTATATATATAATATATATATATATATATATATACACAACTGATATATATATATATATATATATACAGTCATGGCCGAAATTGTTGGCACCCTTGATATTTCTCCAGGAAATCATGTATTTCTCACGAAACGTATTGCATTAACACATGTTTTGCTATACACATGTTTATTCCCTTTGTGTGTATTGGGACAAAACAAAAAAAGGGAGGAAAGAAAGCAAATTCGACATAATGTCACACAAACCTCCAAAAATGGGCTGGACAAAAGTATTGGCACCCTTTCACAACTGCGGATAAATAAGAATGTTACAAGCATGTGATGCTCCTGTAAACTCACCTGGGGCAAGTAACAGGTGTGGGCAATATAGAAATCACACCTGAAAGCAGATAAAAAGGAGAGACGTTCACTTAACCTTTGCATTGTGTGTCTGTCTGTGCCACACTAAGCATGGACAACAGAAAGAGGAGACGAGAACTGTCTGAGGACCTGAGAACCAAAATTGTGGCAAAATATTAACAATCTCAAGGTTACAAGTCCATCTCCAGAGAACTAGATTTGCCTTTGTCCACAGTGCGCAACATTATCAAGAAGTTTGCAACCCATGGCACTGTAGCTAATCTCCCTGGTCGTGGACGGATGAGGAAAATTGATGAAAGATTGCAACGCAGAATAGTCCGGATGGTGGATAAGCAGCCCCAAACATGTTCCAAAGACATTCAAGCTGTCCTGCAGGCTCAGGGAGCATCAGTGTCAGCGCGAACTATCCGTCGACATTTAAATGAAATGAAACGCTATGGCAGGAGACCCAGGAGGACCCCACTGCTGACACAGAGACATAAAAAAGCAAGACTACAGTTTGCCAAAATGTACTTGAGTAAGCCAAAAGCCTTCTGGGAAAACGTCTTGTGGACAGATGAGACCAAGATAGAGCTTTTCGGTAAAGCACATCATTCTACTGTTTACCGAAAACGGAATGAGGCCTACAAAGAACAAAACACAGTACCTACGGTAAAATATGGTGGAGGTTCAATGATGTTTTGGGGTTGTTTTGCTGCCTCTGGCACTGGGTGCCTTGACTGTGTGCAAGGCATCATGAAATCTGAGGATTACCAAAGGATTTTGGGTCGCACTGTAGGGCCCAGTGTCAGAAAGCTGGGTTTGCGTCCAAGATCCTGGGTCTTCCAGCAGGACAATGACCCCAAACATACGTCAAAAAGCACTCAGAAATGGATGGCAAAGAAGCGCTGGAGAGTTCTGAAGTGGCCAGCAATGAGCCCAGATCTAAATCCCATTGAACACCTGTGGAGAGATCTTAAAATTGCTGTTGGGAAAAGGTGTCCTTCCAATAAGAGAGACCTGGAGCTGTTTGCAAAGGAAGAGTGGTCCAAAATTCCGGGTGAGAGGTGTCAGAAGCTTATTGATGGTTATAGGAAGCGACTGATTTCAGTTATGTTTTCCAAAGGGTGTGCAACCAAATATTAAGTTAAGGGTGCCAATACTTTTGTCCAGCCCATTTTTGGGGTTTTGTGTGACATTATGTCATATTTGCTTTTCTGCCTCTGTTTTATATTTGTTCCAATACATACAAAGGGAATAAACATGTGTATAGCAAAACATGTGTTAATGCAATACCTTTTTTGTGTGAAATACTTGATTTTCAGGAAAAATATCAAGGGTGCCAACAATTTCGGCCATGACTGTATATACACACAGTATATACAACTTATATGTTTTATGACATTTGCTCAATAAGTTAACAAAAGAAGTGTTGATCCTACCAGACATTCAGTGAGCTCCTAATTTCCTATACACTTTGCATTGATAATTTAAGAGTTTTATTATACTTGCCTAGATCACCTTGGTGAACTACAGAAAACCTTCTCCCCCTGTTATGGAGATAAGGAGAGGAGTAGGTGTTCTGTAGTCCTAACAAACGTCCTATCATAGTGTGACAATGCTGCTCCTTCTTAGATACAATACAGTAAGTGTTGTCAAGTAGGACAGGAAATGTGTTACTGGCAGGATCACTAAGTGAAGATAAATCAAATGCAGTCTATCTACTGGACTGGTAAGCTGAAATATATTTAATTTTTGTTATTGGGCTTATATACACTTTGAAGACTAATGCTGTCAACACGTTTTTTAGATTTGTATCTAGTGTGGAAGGAGTAGAACATCACCAATTTTGGACATTTCTTTGCCTGCCTATTTGAGGTTTCATACAAAACAGAATGTTAAGATGGATCCCATCAATGAAGACCAAGGCAGTAAGTGAGGGTTTAAAGCCTAATTTTATTTTTTGTTTTTAATCAGCTCAAGGGATGTTATATTTAATGTGAAGTGTACCTTTTGTTATTGCAGGTTGTTATTATGGAACTCCAAAGTCTTCTTCCCCTCCCATTCTCTGCAACCATAATCTTCCAGTGCTGTAGGGGTTAATACCAAGACTGGACCTGTGTCAAGAACTTATCAAGAGTGCTGACTGTGTGCATTCTTTCTGTCCTCTATGGCTGGAGGAGGTGGACCCATCATGCCTTCATCCATCTTCTATTCATAGATCACTTTTCCTTAATCAAAATTATAGTACAACACCTGAAGATTACTGCTATGGGGTAGAGGACTTCAGATTTCCACTATGACAGCCAACATAAAGGACATTTGTGTTAAATGTAAGTAACATCCCTCGTGCTGATTTAAAAAAAACAAAAACCTAAACTTCTTTCAAAATTTTAATTGTCCATGTCCCCATGGGGAGATACCCCCTCACTTCCAGTCCAGGTGAAAGAGAGACCAGATAGAAAAGAGAAATTTGCTCTATGATGAGTCATTTAGTATTTTATTAAATTGAGTACTTTTCTTTCATATACCATACTGGAATTAGCCATATGGTATAAGGGTGTTGCAATGACTCCCAACTAGCCATGGCATCAAGAAAAAAGAGCTTTGCTTTTTGAAAAAGTTTGTTCCTTTGTTGGCAACAAATCTTATCCACAATATTTAATACCTTGCAGAAGTTTTAACCCTTACCTACTTGATTGAAAACTAAAAAGGTTGACTTGCCCATTAAATATTATGATTTATTATAACATATTTCCAGCTATACATTATGTATATGATGATGTATATGCCATAAAGGGTATTGTAAAAAAAAAAAAAAGATGCTTTATGAGTTGAGGAAGATGACTTCTGCAGTATGACATGGACTCAACTGAACACGAATATTAAATAACATTATACATACTAAATAGCATAATACATACTATTGCCCTCATTCCAAGGACTTCATTCATATAAGAACATAGCACATCTTCCAATATTGTCATTTATGAAATCACAAAACCTGTTAAACTCTATGGCAAGCAAATGAAAGCCACAGAAAAAAGAAATCTAAGGAAGCACCAAATAGAGTTTTGATTAATCACCCCTTAAAAGGCCAGGAGTATGGTTTAAAGTACTTTTTATTTGAATGAATATTAAATTTTTCAGGGCAAACTTTTGGGGGTCTACTCTCTTCTTGTAGGTCCAAGCAATACTGATGCACAAAGGTAACACAAAATAGTATTCCATTCTGGTAAACCTCTGATTCAATTCTTCTTAAACCTAGAAGAAAGGAGTAGACCCTCAAATAAATTTGTCCTGAAAAATTAGTTAATAGTTAATGGAAATGCAAATTAAAAAAAAGTATCACATACCGTACTCAACTGTTTGAAGTAATAATTCGGCAACATTATCAAACCAAACAGCATATGCCCGTTCCATCATACAAACTTCAACTATCTAGTAATCCATGTAAACATGTCAACACTACATACTGACATACTGACAAAGTAGGCACAACCAGGTTAATATGCCACATTTGCCATGGTGCCTTAAAGCGTTACTAAACCCAGGACCCTGCATTCACTAATTATGGTCAGCCACAGTACACACAACATGGAAGTGCAATTGTTTTAGTAAATATAAATGGCTAAATATCTTTTATCATAAGCAGTTGGAGCAGTCTTGTGACTTCTATCAGTGTCCAGCACTGGTTGAAGCTTGTAGGAGGAGTTTTCATTCTCCTGCAGCAGGATGCAGGACCTCTGTCTGAAGAGTGCTGATTGGCCCTGTGCTGATCACATGTACTCCCCCACAAAAAAAACAAAAAACAAAAACAAACTCTCTAGCAATGCACACCAAACTGAGCATGTGTAGCTTGCCCCTAGCCACTGTTCTATCAGGAGATATTTTGGAGACACTGGAAGAAGGGGAGGATCAGAGAAGACAGAATCAAACATCCTTTTAACACAATGTGGATTAACCCCATAGGTTCCACAATGAGTATAACAAGCATGCTTTACTGCATATACAGACTGATTTTACTGTTGTAGGTTTAATAGCACTTTAAGGGTTGTGCTGTACATTCTGGTGTCTTGTGTCTATATCTACCTGCGATCTAGAATTTTTTGTGGCTTTATCTCCCTGCCCATATTCTCCCTGTGGCTAGCATATATAAATACAGCTTCTTTTGGAACTAAACTTTAGTTTTTGTTTTTTTGTGCCACCATACACAGAGGCCACCATACACATCCACCATATACATCCACTAGCCACCATACACCAATAGCCTTCCATACCCTATTCCACCCAATCTTCAAGCCTTCTTTTAGTGAGCAGTACAATGAACACTAACATTCCTGAAAAAATGAGTACAGTCTAGTACTTCAGGCATCTCTTTTTGGAAAAAAACCTGTATACAAGAAAAACACTGCCCCATTCAAATGGTTCAACTGAAACAAACCAAAAGCAATGAAAATGAAAATGTCATACAAAAATAAATAAACCTGTGAAATGAGGAGCCATTTAAAGCTGCTCAAAGCTTTTTTGGCCCTACTTTTCCTTTGGTTCACAGGAGTGCACTTCTGCACTCATATGATCAATTTTCAGCCAACAGCGAGCTAAAGTCCACTGTCAGCAGATATCACAGAGCCAGACCCAGTTCTTGAAAGTACCCAACTTTAAAGTTGGGATCCACCCAGACACCTGAGGGGAAGCTGTCTCAGCTTCTCAGTGGGGACACTAAGAGAGTCCCACAACCCCAGCACTGCAGTGAACACTCACAGTCACCGGGACTTCCAGGTTACGTTACCTCCGGTTATAGGCGTGCAGTTGGAACGCAAACCAGCGTTTCATCATATGCTAACATGCATATGTGATTTTACTTGTTCATATGTGCATTTTAGCTATTTCCTTTTATTAAAAAGACATTATTAAACTCTGAGAGGCTGTTTTATGTCTCCCTTGACATGAGCTGGGTGTTATGGAGTCCTCTGTAAGATGCATATGCACTGTTTAAATAATCTGCTCCGTACATCTATCCATGTCCCTACATCTATCCACGTCTATGGAGATGACCAGTTGGTACTGGAAAAGCGAATGGTGACTTCTTTTTAACTAAGGAAGTCAATACCCTCTGGTGAAAGTGGTGTGTCTGTGTTGGTGGAAAGGAGAAGCACAGTACGTGGTGGCACAGAATCATCAACTTTAGTGTGAATATATTTCCATTGCTCACTACTGTGAACTTTATGAAGGTGTTTATTGACTACTGATGTATTCATGATTGCACATTATTTATATATGTTTTCATTTTATATATAGAGTGCACAAATAAGGAAAGTGCAGTCAAATCCTTTTGATGTTTCTCTTATTATTCCTATTTTATTATATTTTTCATTTAATCTCAGATAGGGTTAAATATAGTATAGGTCAAAAAAGGGTTAAAGAAGATTTAAAATGACAATGTTTATTTTAGAGTTCTTTCCCCTATGGGGGGGGGGGGTACATGTAGCAGTTTGTCTCATAGTTATAAGTGCTTTCTAACAGCTAACCTAGGCTGTGAACACTTTCCTGAGTCAAGAAACGGGAAGAGAAATGTAGAGGCCATCACATCTTTGCATTTCTCTTGCCTTGTTCACAGCTGAGACAAGCTCCTTGTGTGGCTGATCTGTATCTCACAACTAGGATTAGAAAGCACTTAGAAACTACATGTTCTTTGTCCCTTAGGGGGCAGAACTGTAAAATAAATATTCTAATGATAGATCTTTTTTATGTTTATGCATATAATAAGATTAGATGTATTCTAAGGATGTCCCTGAGGAAGTCTTTGTTACAAAGCACATAGGGAATGGCCAAACAGGACATGTTATTAAATCAGGTTAAATTTAGTGGGAAGATTGAGCTGACTGGGCATTTGTATACTGGAAACTAACTTGTTTCAGTGCCGACTATGCTGTATTTCTGACCTTTGCTGCAGGGCTTTACACCTTACACTATACACATGATGCTTTGTGCATGTCCTGGATAGAAGTGAGCTTGCTGTTTTTAATCTCTGGTTTCAATAAACCGTATTACACTATAGCATTCTCTCTGTTTGCTTGTTTGTGAACTATGCCCCATGGAAATCCCCTGATGTCGGAGGTGAATCCCTGAATGTCACAGATGTTTGTCTAATTTGGGAATGCCATAATTGCTGTAAATATTTTTGCACTTTTGACCTTCTGTCATAAAAGGTTCAACAGCCCTGATGAGTTCTTGGTCAGCTTATTGTCAGATGGTGGACTGTTGCTTTGCCTGGGTGTATGTACAACAGATGATTGGAAGTCCATTATTTTGTACTTTTTAATCATTATCTGTTGATTTCACAAACTTTTAATAGAGATTTTTAAGCGCTGTATTTTGTTTCATTTTATGTATTATACAAAATAAGTCAAAATGCTATTTATGTATCTACATTTGAGAATCTTCTCTTGGAAGCCAACACAAATGTGCAAATATGAGCTGATTATTTTGAATCTTGGTTTCAACATGGGAGGGGTGCTAAGTGGGTATCAGGAAAGTATTGAGATGTCCTTGCTTCAATATGAAATTAACGGGTTTGAATAGCTTTTTTTTATAGAGCAGTCTGTTTTTTGTGCATGACCTATGAATGGCCATATTTAATTGTACCCTCCATTATTTTAGAAATTGTCCAAGCAGCTTGCCTATTTTTCTGTTAGCGGCAGCACTGTTGTTTTGGCACATTGAATCTCATGTCTGTCCTAAACTCATGACCTTGCATCACTGAATATCTTTTCCATTTTTCCATCTTAATTTCATCTTGCTATTTAAATCTCTTTAAAGGCCATAAATATTCTTGTATTTGACTTTATGGCCCTCCATATTTTATATTACCTGCAGAATCAAGACATTTCTCACAATATCCACATCAAGGTCATCATTTATTGTATGGGATGCTGCTCTTTTACCTTTTTTATGTCAAATAGATTATATGAATACAGTGATGTGTGTGTAACCTTGGATGTGTCTTTCTAGAGCTGAGGAGTGTGACTTGTAAACCTTAAATGCCTCTATAAGGCCTGCCAGGGAAGGACACTCTAACTGTTGCCAAATGTATTTTGCCAGATTGTCGTGAAGGTAAAAGTGATAGTGTAACCATAAAATCTAGATTCTGAGTTTATTCCAATGTTGTAAAAAAGAATAAACAAAGAGTATTTTCACCATTTACCCAGGTTTCTGCTAAAGAAAAAAACATTTAGTCTAATTGGTTACCACATTCAAAAAAATGTGGCACTGTCCATAGCAATTAAACAGATTCCTTTAGAAATATGCCAGCTGTAATTTTAGAGGTTGCTATATTAGTCTGCATGTTTACAGTAACTTTCTGTCTGAGTTTGCATATAGTGCAAAATGACAGAGCAGGGCCTAATCCACATGGGAAGAAACACCACTTTAAGAGGTATTTTTAATTTTTTCTCTATATCACTAAATGTGTCCATGAACATCGTGGTGTTAGATTTGTATTTTAGAGTAGTGATCAGGGACATGAGTTTGGTGAAGAGGTTAATGGCATACTTTATGCATATACATGCATAAACACACATAAATGCATGTGAACATGCTTGCATGTGTATAAATGTATTCTAGTGGCTAGAATAAGTTAATATTCTCGCCAAAAAATTGAGTGTATGGGAATATGCTTCTAAACTTCAAAATGTTTTTAAGAGTCTCAGAAAGCTTACCCCTAACCCACTCACATTTGCTGTGTTCTCCTGCTACTCAATTTCTTTATTAGAGCTGAGAGTCCCAACCCTACTTGAGCAATGTTTCAGTACTGTCAGAGCTTACACAAGGTTATCTCTTCCCCTCCCTCACATTACATCACTGCATCAAGGGATGGATTCTCATGCTTCACCATTCCCAGAAAGCACTGGGTATGTATGGTGTGTATAAATGGGTCATGGGTGAGCTTGTACAGACTGGGAAAAGTAATAGTCTCATTAAAAAAATAGTGGGTGTTGTACCACCAGTGTATGAAAAAAAACACTCCTGCACACTACTTGTATGAGTACAAAAACAGGCTGCCATACTACCCCAAGGTACTAAACCAGTTGTAGCTGTATACATTTTTTCATTTTCAGTTCATCCTTGGAAACCCACTAAAAGAAAATATTTTTCCAAGGCCAGACAGTGCCTGAACAATCAAGGAAGTTTTAAAATCAACAGTGGCCTTGGACTTGCATATTAAAAAAAGGCCCACGTGGCTGTCTCCCAGGCCAACGATTCCAAGTCTTCTCCTGGAATTTTTTTTTTAGGCCAGACATATCTCAGTTACCAATGTAGGAATCACTTTTTGTACATTATGCTAACTTTTGGTTAGTTCTATTTGCTAAAATCATGGCGGTTTGACCATACGTGAAAGGGAGCCTTAACTGCTGGGAGCACTGGGGAGACTTACCCCTTTAATTGTATTGATGACCATTGTCACTGATAAAAAGAGTGGCAAGAAGTCCAAAATTTTAGAGTTGTCCTCAGAAAAAGAGATAAGGGGAAAGCTTCCAACCTGTTTTAGGGACATTGGTCAAAAAATGGGAATCCCCTGACTTTGAGGGATTATCTTTAACTTTTTGTTGCATCTTTTGGAACAAGTGAAGGTAAATTTAACCAGTGATTTACAGACAGCAAAATATAAACTGGCAGGGGTTTTAGTCTTTCCCAACTTTACCCTAAACTAAACAAAAAACTGTTTTGGCTATATATACACTTTAAGCTAGAATTATGGCCTGTGTATGCTTATCCAGCACTGGTGATAAGCACAGGCATTTAGGGTATTAAGAAACAGTTCACGCATTCAGTGCATAACTGTTACTGGATGGGATGAGATTTTAAACATTTTTGTTTGGGTCAGTGTGTTAGGTAATGTTGTTAATTGATAAAGATGTGGCTTGGATCTTTCAAATTTGAATTTCTTTCTGTGTCATTATTTGACTATGACTACTGGTATTATGGGATATTTTATGCATATCCTTCTCAGCAGCCAAGATTATAGAGCAAGATGGATTATAATACATAAAATACAATGTATTTTGTTATCCTTTTAAATAATATATTACTTCTAAAATATGTAAAGCTGTAGAAAAAAAGGCACATCTATAAGCATACATTAGAGCAAAGCCAATATGTTTTTCTTGACATGTACATCTTGTGCCTCTTCTAGCCTTATGCCATTATCTCTGTCACATCTGAAGGTGCTATTCATTATAAAGCAAGACTTTATACAATGCCCAACCTGAACATCTGTTGGAATCTCATCAAGGCATCACCCCCACCTTCTCATAACATTACTTCCCTGAATTTTCTATAAAGTGTGAAACAGCTGAAACATGACAATAACGCTGTAAAGTTTACAAGCCCCCAGTCCCTCCTCAAGATTGAGAAAATGACATTCAGAGCGAGCAGGATAATTAAAGTGAATCCTCTGTTTTCTTCATATATAATTGTCCCGTTTAATGCCATGCATACATTAGGCTGCTTTAACCTCTAGGAAGGTTCAATATCAGGATCGTCATGTTCAGTCAAGAAGATGTAAGCAACACTGAAATAAATACCAAGTCTAATCTTTTCCGTTTCGATGGATCAGCACAACTCCCGTTCAAGACAGTGCATTAGTGTATTTTAATCTTTGCAAATAGAAGGGATGAGCTTAATGAGGCCAGATAAGAGCACTGTTTAATGGGACCATTTTAGTAGGCTTACGTAAAAAAGAGAAAGCTTGCTAAGCTGTTTACACGGTAGGGAATGTGCAGCAGATTGCATACGAATTGAGTACTGATTGAAACAGGGTTTCATCACAGCAGTAAAAGTTATGTGCCTCGTCCTCCTTGGACGATTGGGTGGGAATGGTAACCTCAGGGGCCGTGCAGAGAACTTATCTGTTAGAATGAATTACGTTGAAAATGAGGGGCGTTACGCCAATTGTAACTAATGAACTTATCTTCTCATAACTAAGAACTGAGATGCTGTATGAGTCGTAAGTTGTCATGCTGATTCTTGAACCATGGTCGAATTTTATAGAAGCTGACAAGACTGTTTGGAAACAAAGTTTCTGTTAAAAAGTTTACTTTTGTTTTACTAAGAAATCTCTTCCTTTGTATTAGTATAATTATTTATTACTAACAAATAAAGAAATGTAATATTACAAAACTGGGAACTTTGCAGTTACTGTATACATTATCTTTGAGTGGAGATTTATTACATAGCTGTTTGAGATAATAATAATTCTGCTTATTAGAGTTCATTTTCAAAGAACCAATTCACCCAAAACTCATGTTGCTGTTTTTGAAGTGTGCTAGATTTTAAACTACCAAATGATTTCTCAGATATTTAAAGGCTCAGATGGAAAGTTTAATGTGCTTAGGTTTTCTGGCCTGCATATCTGCTACATCCATGGACACTTATGCATTCGTATTTTGTTTAACTCCATGGAGCATATGCATCTGGAGGAAAAAGAACATCCCACCGATGGTGGTATCAGACAAAATTGCAAGGGATTCCCAAGACCTTTATGATTTCAGTGAGTGGCTCATCCTACCTGACTTTAACTTCAGTTGAAATGCCACTTTTGGGTGTACTGACTGTTTAACCACTTCCTACCAACCTGGTGCATATATACAGAAACATAGAAAGTGACATCAGAAAATACCAAGTGTCCCATCGAGTCTGCCCATGGCGTATACAGGGATGGGCTCTAATGCATATATGTTACTCTAGGTAAACACTTTACTGGGCTGAGAGCGCACTCCGAGCACAGTGACAAATGGGAAGTGGAAAGCTGCCAATTCATACTTACAATCAGGAGCTTTCCGATCATGTGACCATTGTGACTTCCAATAACAGCTGTCACATGATCAGAATGCTCTTCTCTGCCTCCTGGAATTTAGATCTTCTTAAAGGGCCATGTGGCGGCAGCGGGAGAGTGTAAAGGTAATCCTAGATAATGATACAGACATAGAAGGATACACAACCATGTAACATTCAGAAAATATAAGACATATTGTTAAATGAACCATACAGATATGATATCAGTGCTGGTATATAATCTGCAGTACTGATACTTTTTTACAACAAATATAAGTATACTATACTTGTGTATAGAAGAAAGCTAATTTGCACTCCTTATAACCACTAGCTTTAAAGTGGGTACCGAAACCCTGTCTTGTACAATCACATTCTGTGTTCCAAAACACATTTCCATTATCTAAAGCACTAACTAGAAGGCCACTGAGGCGACTTTTCAAAGTAAGGAGACTAAGACAAAATAAATAAAGTACATGGTTAAGAATTAAATATGTGGTTAAGAGTAGCAAAAGTATGCAAATGTGCATGCACTTCTCAAGAGAAATTTTATATGACCACATAAGTATACAAAAGTAAGACCAACTATGGCCACATGTCATGTCATGAACCAGTTTAAAGGCAACACTGGGCAACAAGTCAGTGAACATCCAGAAACACTGCACCTAGCAAAGTTAAAAAGTTCACTCAGTTTATTTTAACCTATGTTTAATATTTATTATTTAAAATGCTTCCAACATGGCTACTGGAGAGCACTATAGCCCTTTGTTAGATGATGTTTTGTAACCTTTGTCTTGAACTCCAAACGTTGCAATGGGCCCAGAGAGAGGGTGATACTGAAACCATTAGAAACATTTTTTCACAAAGCTCTTCAGAAAATGACAATATTGCCAGGTAAAGAAGAGAAGTGAAGGATAAAAATTACAACCACACTATGCATAGACTGTGTCTCAGTTTAAATATAAAATTTTTGTGATTCACTCAAGTGTATTCTGAACTCTAGAGGAAACCCCAGGATATGCTCAGTATGCAAATGTCTGCTTCAGTTTTAAGCTGAAGGTCTCATTTGCCACCTTACCACCACAATAATTTTGTCTATCCACATACCAGGAAGCCATACATTTTGTGTCCTACTATATAAGAGATGTCACAGCTAAAGCCAGCTCCTAGAGAGTGCAGGAGAACAGCAAATAAAAGCAAAGTGCCTTTGTGCCCAGGAAGCCATCTCTGTTAGGCATTGTGGGTTGAAAGGAGGGTGACCCAAAGCTCCAAAATCGGGCACTATTTACTGAGTTCATTATGATATGACCACCACATTACATGATTGTTTTGAACAAGCCA
This sequence comes from Staurois parvus, assembly GCF_062004578.1. Taxonomy (NCBI): domain Eukaryota; kingdom Metazoa; phylum Chordata; class Amphibia; order Anura; family Ranidae; genus Staurois; species Staurois parvus. The sequence continues at coordinate 5,522,100 of NW_028318072.1, forward strand.
CATCTCTGTATGCCGTAACGTATCTCAATTTTTGGAAATGTTATCTATCTACTCTAAAGCAAAATAAAAAGTATGCAGTCCTCTATCTACTGGATAGAGAGAAAACAGGTGGCGCACACACCTAGTGCATTATCCAAGGTTTATTGTAGGAATGAAATAAAAAAAACATACTCACAGACGAAGCATGTATCTAAAAAGCATAGAAAAATGACAATGGCCACAACGGCGGGCAAGGTATTCTCACTGTCAGTGAGGTCAAATTTCTGACGCGTTTCGGGGACAAATCCCTTTCCTCAGAGCTGATGACCAACCTCTGATGCTGATGTATGATGTATGGACAGAAAGAGCCTCAAAGGCATCAACAGCAAGGCTCTTTCTGTCCATATGCTCTATGCTTTTTAGATACATGCTTCGTCTGTGAGTATGTTTTTATTATTTCATTCCTACAATAAACCTTGGATAATGCACTAGGTGTGTGCGCCACCTGTTTTCTCTCTATCCAGTAGATAGAGGACTCTAGAGTATCTAAAAAGCATAGAGCATATGGACAGAAAGAGCCTCGCTGTTGATGCCTTTGAGGCTCTTTCTGTCCATACATCATACATCAGCATCAGAGGTTGGTCATCAGCTCTGAGGAAAGGGATTTGTCCCCGAAACGCGTCAGTAATTTGACCGCACTGACAGTGAGAATACCTTGCCCGCCGTTGTGGCCATTGTCATTTTTCTATGCTTTTTAGATACATGCTTCGTCTGTGAGTATGTTTTTATTATTTCATTCCTACAATAAACCTTGGATAATGCAGTTGGTGTGTGCGGCACCTGTTTTCTATCTATCCAGTGGCTGATTTCCCCGTCTGAGGAGGGCTGCTCCCCTGGAACATTTCCTTTGGTTGTCGCTGTCCTGGTACCCTTGGCTTCCATTTTGGCTGTGCATATACTGAGGCGCTGGAGAGTACATATGATATCCAGTCCTCTATCAGCACCTGTTTTTAGTTGCTTATTCTAATTTTATATGTTTAGCTTCTTATGCTACTCTTATAGGCTTTATTTAAATTGTGCTGCTATCATAATTTATGCCAACAACTAGCTTTGTTTGACTCTAACCTTCAGCATAGGTACTTTTCACAGTAAAAAAAGAAATATTAATACGAGTTTTTATATTTTATATGCATACTGTCAAGGTTTGTCCTGACAGCAAAGTTCCTTTACAGCAAAGTTGTCAAAGAAAGTTACAAAAAGTGCTGCATTGATTGCATATAGTTTCCACATAAACCATATATAAAACGAGACCATTAGCGTTCTGCAACAACATTATACAGGAATCGGTCTACCCATTATTCAGAAGCTCCAGGTCATCATCCTGGTATAATTCTAAGCTACATAAGTATGCAGAGAATTCACTTCTCTCCAGGACAGATATGGCTCCTTCCCACTGACTCGCTCTCCAATTGATGTATATTCATGGACATTGATGGGCGCAGGGCTGTGGGTGACCTACCCGCAGGGCAGATTTGGGTAAAACTACTGCTTACTAGATGTTTTTTCTTTAAAATAAGCCTATAAATAATGCATTTTAAAGCTAGGAAACACAAGTAAGCAATTTGGCTTAATTAACAAACTGGTTCTGCATAGATTTTATTAACAATATAGTATATTGAATGCAAAGGGGGGTAGAAAATAATATAGTCATGAAATTCCTGTTCTGTATGGGCAAGTCTTGGCATTCATCCAAGAATTATTGTCCATTTCATCGTGTGAGCAGAGGACTTAATACAACTGACTCTAATATATGCAAAAAACTGTTAGACTTAATAGTTGTATAAGCTGTAAGGAGGAATGTGTCCATGTTAGCAGTCATTATGTCATAATGACAATCCTTCATGTCTTATATTGGATAGCCAAATATAGTTCAGCTTGTAGATTGCAACAAATTCTGCCAGTGTAGTAGTTAAGGGTAAAATGATTTTACCTTTTATCAGTTTAACATTAAATTCTTAAACATTAAATTTGACTTTGCAGTATCTTCACAAGTCTGCATGAATACGTTTCTGACATGTTACAAAAATGCAAACAGTATCCTTTTTTCAGAAAATATCTGTCTTTAATTTTTACAAATGCTTTTACACTTCATTCAGTAAATGTCCCTACATTGAGGTGATGACATCTCAGTCTACTGCAAGTAGGAGCAAGCATTTTCACAGTCTCCACTCCCCCAATGTATAGCAAGTTATAAGGTGAGAGGGCATTAGCAGGACCTAATCTATGTAAGACACTTGTGAGCACAACCAAGAACTGCACAGGGACCACTATCTACATGAGCCGGCATCTCAGCTAGGGAAGTAGATGTTGACCCTGGATAATGCCTGAAGGAAAATGGCATCATCTAACCAAGACAGGAAAATTAAGGTATTGTCAGGAGTACTGTAATCTCTGTGAGAGGTAATAAATAACTGTAAGTGTTGTATTTACAGTATACAATACTTTGAACGCATCCACTTATAGCATAACTAAAGTCCTGCAGTAATTAATTGCAAGGAGTTAAAACATTTTGGCAAAAAAGACATACAAAGTTTTTTATCCCCCCCCAAAAAAAAATTTGCTCAATTCTTCCATGTACACTGCAAAGCACATGCACTGTGCAGTACACATCCCAGCACATTTTTGGCAATAGAACAGAAGAACAGTGTGCCAGTATCTATTAGAGCAATAAACAATCTGTTTCATGTTTTTTGGTCATGTCAAACCATACAAGCATTTTGGATACAAATTCATTATGTCGCCCAAAAATTTACTGACCGCTATGTTGCCAAAGAACCTGAATATTTCCTTTTTATCACAACTCTGTCCCCTTGATGGTCTATAAAAATTTGATAATAAGACATCTAGTTAAAGGATAAGTTCATCTTCTTAAAAAAATAATAAATGCACATCTTTTTGCAGGTAAAAAACTATACTTTACTATGAGCATGCAAAGCACTGCACCCACTATTAGCAGATCGCAGGTGCTATGCAAGGCTCTTTCAGATGGTCTCTGTAAGCTTGTACCTTGTACCTCTGATACGGGCTGGCAGTTACTGTCAGAGCTCCCAGGTATGACCAGAGATGTGTGACTGGCGCAGGGAAACGCAGACTTCAGATATGGGATAAACAATATAATTTATTAACACTAACAATACAAACATAAACGCAGTGCAATACTAAACATAATACAGTGCAAACAAACCAAACCAACCACCCACAGATAACAGTACATACAAGCAAGCGTCGTCAGGCAGGCCGGGTCAATATCAATTGGGCAGGTAGGTACAGGGGGAGCAAGCGGAGAATGGTCGGGGTCACAGGCCAGGTTCAGCAGGTAGCAAGCAGCGTAGTACAGAGGGTCAAGCAGAGGGATGGTCAGGGTCACAAGCCAGGGATCAGAACAGGTAGCAAGCAGCGTAGTACAGAGGGTCAGCAAAGGAACAGAAACAGGATGCAGGACAGATACAGGGCCCAGGACAAACACACACCAAGGCAGAGTCTGTGGGTCTGGCCATCCCTTAAATACCCCAGCATAATCAGTTCCAGGTGTTAGCTGGCTGCAAAGTGGAGTCTCTGATTGCTGGGAGCACCCGCTGGCCAGCCCTGGTACTGCAGATCAAAAGGCAGGTGAGTCCCACCATTGCTGGCCAGTCCATTCCTGACAGTACCCCCCCCTCAAGGAGCGGCCTCAGAACGCTCCAAACAGTCCTAGCTGGGAAAAATGTTCCACCGCCCGGGTCTGGTAACTGGCGGGATATCAAAGACTGGCACACCTGGCAGGACTCCGGGCAGCGGTACACCAGGCAGAGTGTTAGGAATGGACTGGCCAGCAATGGTGGGACTCACCTGCCTTTTGATCTGCAGTACCAGGGCTGGCCAGCGGGTGCTCCCAGCAATCAGAGACTCAACCTTTCAGCCAGCTAACACCTGGAACTGATGATACTGGGGTATTTAAGGGATGGCCAGACTTGCAGACTCTGCCTTGGTGTTGTGTTTGTCCTGGGCCCTGTATCTGTCCTGCATCCTGTTGCTGTTCCTTTGCTGACTTCTCCTGCTCTGATCCTGGCTTGTGACCCTGACCATCCCTCTGTCTGACCCTCTGTACTACGCTGCTTGCTACCTGTTCTGATCCCTGGCTTGTGACCCGGACCATCCCTCTGCCTGACCCTCTGTACTATGCTGCTTGCTACCTGCTGAACCTGGCCTGTGACCCCGACCATTCTCCGCTTGCTCCCCCTGTACCTACCTGCCCAATTGATATTGACCCGGCCTGCCTGACGACGCTTGCTTGTATATACTGTTATCTGTGGGTGGTTTGGTTTGTTTGCACCGTATTATGTTTTAGTATTGCACTGCGTTTATGTTTGTACTGTTAGTGTTAATAAATTATATTGTTTATCACATATCTGAGGTCTGCGTTTCCCTGCTTCAGTCACACACCTCTGGTCATACCTGGGAGCCCTGACACAGAGGCACATCGGGCTGGACACCGGGCAGAGGCACATTGGGCTGGACTCCGGGCAGAGGCACATCGGGCAGAGGCACACCAGGCTGGACTCCAGGCAGAGGCACACCGGGCAGAGGCACATCGGGCAGAGGCACATCGGGCTGGACTCCGGGCAGAGGCACATCGGACTGGACTCCGGGCAGAGGCACATCGGGCTGGACTCCGGGCAGAGGCACATCGGGCTGGACTCCGGGCAGAGGCACATCGGGCTGGACTCCGGGCAGAGGCACATCGGGCTGGACTCCGGGCAGAGGCACATCGGGCTGGACTCCGGGCAGAGGCACATCGGGCTGGACTCCGGGCAGAGGCACATCGGGCTGGACTCCGAGCAGAGGCACATCGGATTACCGGGCGGAGCAGCAGGCACCGGGCCCCCGGGCGGAGCAGCAGGCACCGGGCCCCCGGGCGGAGCAGCAGGCACCGGGCCCCCGGGCGGAGCAGCAGGCACCGGGCCCCCAGGCGGGGCGACCGGCATCGGGCCCCCAGGCGGGGCGACCGGCATCGGGCCCCCAGGCGGAGCGGCGGGTGCCAGGCCCCCAGGAGGGGCGACAGGCATCGGGCCCCCAGGCGGGGCGACAGGCATCGGGCCCCCAGGCGGGGCGACAGGCATCGGGCCCCCAGGCGGGGCGGCGGGTGCCGGGCCCCCAGGAGGGGCAACAGGCATCGGGCTCCCAGGCGGGGCGACAGGCTTCGGGCCCCCAGGCGGGGCGACAGGCATCGGGCCCCCAGGCGGGGCGGCGGGTGCCGGGCCCCCAGGAGGGGCGACAGGCATCGGGCTCCCAGGCGGGGCGACAGGCATCGGGCCCCCAGGCGGGGCGACAGGCATCGGGCCCCCAGGCGGGGCGGCGGGTGCCGGGCCCCCAGGAGGGGCAACAGGCATCGGGCCCCCAGGCGGGGCGACAGGCATCGGGCCCCCAGGCGGGGCGACAGGCATCGGGCCCCCAGGCGGAGCGGCGGGCGCCGGACCCCCAGGTGGAGCGACAGGTCTCGGGCCCTCAGGCGGAGCGGCGGGTGCCGGACCCCCAGGTGGAGCGACAGGTCTCGGGCCCCCAGGTGGAGCGGCGGGTGCCGGACCCCCAGGTGGAGCGACAGGTCTCGGGCCCCCAGGCGGAGCGACAGGTCTCGGGCCCTCAGGCGGAGCGGCGGGCGCCGGACCCCCAGGTGGAGCGACAGGTCTCGGGCCCCCAGGCGGAGCGACAGGTCTCGGGCCCCCAGGCGGAGCGGCAGGTCTCGGGCCCCCAGGCGGAGCGACAGGTCTCGGGCCCCCAGGCGGAGCGGCGGGCGCCAGACCCCCAGATGGAGCGACAGGTCTCGGGCCCTCAGGCGGAGCGGCGGGCGCCGGACCCCCAGGTGGAGCGACAGGTCTCGGGCCCTCAGGCGGAGCGGCGGGCGCCGGACCCCCAGGTGGAGCGACAGGTCTCGGGCCCTCAGGCGGAGCGGCGGGCGCCGGACCCCCAGGTGGAGCGACAGGTCTCGGGCCCTCAGGCGGAGCGGCGGGCGCCGGACCCCCAGGTGGAGCGACAGGTCTCGGGCCCCCAGGCGGAGCGACAGGTCTCGGGCCCTCAGGCGGAGCGGCAGGCGCCGGACCCCCAGGTGGAGCGACAGGTCTCGGGCCCTCAGGCAGAGCGGCGGGCGCCGAGTCATCTGGCACGACAGTGGGCTCCGAGTCAACTGGCATGACCGCTGGCACTGGGTCAGACATTGGATCGTCTGGCTGGACAGCGGGCATCGGGTCACCCGGCATCAGGTCATTTGGCTCGACCGCGGGCACCGCATCATCTGGCAAGGCAGTGGGCTCCGAGTCAACTGGTATGACCGCGGGCACTGGGTCAGACATTGAATCGTCTGACTGGACAGCGGGCATCGGGTCACCAGGCATCAGGTCATTTGGCTCAACAGCGGGCACCGCGTCATCTGGCAAGGCAGTGGGCTCCGAATCAACAGGCACGACAGTGGGCACCGGGTCATCAGGTACCGGATTGTCTGGCTCAACAGCGGGCACTGGGTCACCAGGCATCAGGTCATTTGGCTTGCCAGCGGGCACCGCGTCATCTGGCAAGGCAGTGGGCACCGGGTCACCAGGCATTGGATCGTCTGGCTCGACAGCGGGCATCGGGTCACCAGGTATGACAGCGGGCACTGGGTCACCAGGCATCAGGTCATTTGGCTCGCCAGCGGGCACCGCGTCATCTGGCAAGGCAGTGGGCACCGAGTCACCAGGTACGACAGCGGGCTCTGAGTCAATTGGCACGACAGCGAGCACCGGATCAGGTACCGGATCATCTGGATCAACAGCGGGCATCGAGTCAACTGGCCTAATAGGATCATCAGGCTGGATCAGTTCATCATGCTGGGTAGAGGCATCAGGCTGAATGCCGGCGTCCGGCTGAGTAGAGGCTTCAGGCCGAGTAGAGGCTTCAGGCCGAGTAGAGGCTTCAGGCCGAGTAGAGGCTTCAGGCTGAACCACGGAAGGCAGGTTCACCGGTTTGGATACTGGCAGGATGGTATTGGTTGGAAAGAATTTTCGCTTTTTTCTGGTTTTAACTACTGGAGCACTGCAAGTAAACGCAGGTCTGCAAACGAATGGAGCAGCTGGAGACAGAGAAGAACTGGAGGATGGAACAGGAGAGGGAGCAGTTGCTACAGAGGGCTTTTTTACAGGGTTAAAGGCAGGATAGGTGCAGCGAGTGGGAACAGGGTACTGACATGCGGTAGATAGCCAAGTATACTGGGCTGTAACTGGAGGAGCTGGTGGGAATACAGGAGTAGAGTTAGAAGCAGGACTGGGTCTTTGTAAGCTGACTGAGGCTGGGTGCAACAAGTCTGTCCATGTCTGCAGTAGGGGTTGAACAAAGCTGAGCTTACACAAAGCCTGTCTGGTCAATGACTGCACTGCGTTTATACAATCTCTTAGTGTCTGTGGTGAACATGTGGAATAACGCTCCAGAAAGTAACCCACATCATCCTCTAATAACCACACCAGGGACTCTACCTGGTCTGCACTAAATGGTGGCAAAAATTCATCCCTGCATTCGGGGGAACCAGATGAAACCAACTCTGCACAAACCTCAATCAATGGCTGCACCTCAGAGAACTCTGTGCCCTGATCTACTGGAACATGAGCGAGCCGTATACATTCTAGCAGTTCATCCCGGGGATACTCCTTCAGAGTTTGATAAGCATACTCCCTGTCATCAAACACTAGCAGAGATAAATACTCAACCTCATCCAGATCCATCCTTCCCATCAACAAACCAAGATGGCTTCCCTGTGCAGCCACTTCTGGTCAGGATTGGCCTTGGTGTAATGTCAGAGCTCCCAGGTATGACCAGAGATGTGTGACTGACGCAGGGAAATGCAGACTTCAGATATGGGATAAACAATATAATTTATTAACACTAACAATACAAACATAAACGCAGTGCAATACTAAACATAATACAGTGCAAACAAACCAAACCAACCACCCACAGATAACAGTACATACAAGCAAGCGTCGTCAGGCAGGCCGGGTCAATATCAATTGGGCAGGTAGGTACAGGGGGAGCAAGCGGAGAATGGTCGGGGTCACAGGCCAGGTTCAGCAGGTAGCAAGCAGCGTAGTACAGAGGGTCAAGCAGAGGGATGGTCAGGGTCACAAGCCAGGGATCAGAACAGGTAGCAAGCAGCGTAGTACAGAGGGTCAGCAAAGGAACAGAAACAGGATGCAGGACAGATACAGGGCCCAGGACAAACACACACCAAGGCAGAGTCTGTGGGTCTGGCCATCCCTTAAATACCCCAGCATAATCAGTTCCAGGTGTTAGCTGGCTGCAAAGTGGAGTCTCTGATTGCTGGGAGCACCCGCTGGCCAGCCCTGGTACTGCAGATCAAAAGGCAGGTGAGTCCCACCATTGCTGGCCAGTCCATTCCTGACAGTTACACACTGACAGGAAGACTCAATGAAGTACCTAGTGCTATAGTAGTTCATTGATAAACTACAAGCCGGCAGCAATGAAGGCTGTCAGTGCTTGTAGTGTTCCTATCACAGAACTCTGTGAATGATAGAAACGACCGGGTGGGAAGATCCCCCGCTTTCTGTTAAAATGGGGGATTGGGAGGTGTATCTCTAACACGTTACACCCTAAATATGAGTGTAACATGTAACAAGGTGAACTTATCCTTTAATTTTGCCCACCCTTGTATTCCAGTATTATGGAAATCCACCCACCCCCAATTATACAGCTACGCCATATAGAAGATATTAAACTCATGAATGACTTGACCAGCTCCCTAAATAGCCAGATTTTACACCTTTACAGAAGATGACCAACAACTACTTTTGGGATTGAACTGCATGTTCTCCCTACGTGGAATTCTCTACCTTCAATATTGAGTGAACAGCGAGATGAATTACCATACCTGACCTGTGATCACCAAGATGACTTCTAATCTGTTATTCTACTGAAGTAGTCCAGTACTCACCTCAACATTTCTACCTCCATACTACAAAAGGTGAATCCAGCTACTTCCATCTGGTGAATCTCCCCATGAAATAATATTTTAATATTTAATGACAAAACTGCAAATTCTATGCTTCTGTTCGCAAATACTTTATTTTTTCCCTTGCAAGAGCAAATTGGATCATGCTTTGCTGGGTTTTTTTGCCCTGGATCAACTGTGGGTTTAGAATTATAACTTTTTTTTGGTTGAACTGGATGGACTTTTGTCTTTTTTCATCCAGACTAACTATGTAACAGGAAGGAAGGAAAAAAATAAATGAATTAATATAGTTTTATAACTCCTTCATTCTGGTCATGGTGGCCTTTCTGCTGACATCAGGCAAGCAGGGAACATTCTAGAGATGTACACTGTATATTGTCTATTTTTACATCTCAAGCTAGCGACAGGGAGAGATACTAAAGCCAATGGCTTCCTTTGCAGATATTGCCATTTCACAAGCTGTGACCTTAGCACTGATTTTTACCCATTCCCCTCTTTTATTTGACAGTCTCTTCTCCGCTATGCTGCACTAGCAGAATTATTTAAGGATGGCATCATGATATCAATATAATATGTGAGCTGGAGAGGCTCTTACAATCTGAAAAATAAATGATTTGAAAGATATTTTGTTCTAGCTAATGGTACAGAAGATCATTGAAAGCTTTCAAGGCCCTGTGGACCATTTGCTGAAACAATCATGTATTATGGTTAATGATGTACCTACATTTTGATATCCAGAAATACAGAGTCCTAGCACAAGAAATCCATACATGCAAATAACGTAGTGACAACAAATCCCTAAGCATAAGAATGGGTCCTATTAGAGGTGATTTGTAAGAAACATACACAGAAATTTGTTTTCTGTTCAAACAAAATATTAAACCTATACCCTAATTGGTTGAGATTTAGATTTCCAAAGAACCTTATATCATAAAGAATTGCCACTCCCACTCTATAAGCACTCAGGGACAGTGCAAGAGTACAACTTAGAGACAGTTGTTACTCCATAACAGGACGTTCCTGACCAAGGGCTTAACAGTATATTAAGGCCAAAACTTTATTTTTTAGTAAATACTTCTGGCAACATGTTATTACTATATGTGACCCAGTTGGGAAGATTCCATCTCACTTTCTATCCTTTGGACAGTCTATAACAGCATGCCAAGAGATGAAGGGGTAGGCATTACAGAGCAGGAGGTCCTAGACAGTAATAATAACCCAACAAAGATTTTAATCTTTCCTAGCTTTACTGAAACTATGGGCTTTGTTAAACTCTGTGTCCACACTGTAGAGGTTCCCCATCACTTCCTGACCTGTGTCTCCAAATTGAGGAACAAACGGCTAAAAACTTGATATAGGTTTATGATTTTGCCTACCCTGTCCAACAAAAAAAGTTTTGACTGGAGTTGTTTTATAACACGTTCAAGTTGTTATAAGATTTTAGGTTTTATGTTAAAGGTGTGACGACATCCGTGTAGTATTTTTAATTTTGGTTAGTGCACTGTATTCTAATGTTACCAAAGATAAATAAGCAAATAGGGCTAACTCCCTATTTCCATACCATAGATACTAATAGCATTAGTGAAGACCTTGCCTACTCTGGAATACACTTTAGAATTGGTAGACTCATTTGGGTTCATGGTCTTTTGCTGAGAGGTGGTTCTCAGGCAGCAATACACTTCCAGTTGCTTATAATCATTGGTTACAGGAGATAGAGAAAATGGATAGACCGGTCTTTTCAACCTTTTTACATCAGAAAACAATTTTCAGTAATATTCTTGAAATTAGAAAAAAATGTGGCTTCCCTTACACTAGTGGTCAGTGCAGAACTGGACCCTAAATTGGTTTCATGGAAGTGGGAGACCAATTCGCCATTGCTCACTGCTCAAGGAAACTCTAAAAACCTCAGAAGGAGCCCTAAGGTTCCACAAACCCCTAGCTGAAAAACTTTGGGGTAAACTGTACATTGGTGGTGAGAGAACACAGGAAGCATTTTAACACAATGCACACATTATTGGGAGGCCAGTGTATTGTGATATGGGGTACAGTCTCTGTGTTCCTGCTAGTCACCCAAATTCCACCATTATTTCACAAAAAAAAGGAAAGAGGCACAAAAACATGGTTTGTTTGAATTAGCAACTTGTTGGCTGTGACTCCAGATTACAGACGTGTGAAAATCGTCATATAGAATACTCCCTGAACATTATAACATTTTCCATTGCAAAATACACCAGATTAAACCTGATAATCTCTACCTCCAAATCAGGACTGTATTAACAAGGATAAAAAGGGCACCTACGCAGGGCATACAAAATATTACATTTGGTGGCTTTTTACAAAAATGGAGACTTCATACTCCAGAGAAGAGTAACTGCACACATGAAATATTATGGGCAAAGCATTGGTCCTAGCTGTTTATTCAACATCATAATATGGGCTTCCTAAGACCAAGAAGGCTTAAACTAACAAACAGAAAATATTTCTTATATATAAAGGTAAAAGTTGAGTATTCCAAGTTTCAAAAATTAAAATCATGTTTAACATTCCCATCTCTAAATACTCTTCTCTTTTTCAAAACCACTTAGCCACTCCTGGATCTTTACAACATAACGGCCAATCGTTCTGCAGTCCACGATGAGAACTAGGAGAGGTTTTTGAGATAACACAGGAATTTTACACAGGACATTTGAACTTATTAACCAGACATAACAAAACACTTTCAATGGAACAAATAACAGACAATCATTGTTAGCATTTTTTTTAAAAAATTCTATTTGGTGAAGTTTTTTTCAAAGTACAAAAAAGACATGACAAAGTCCCCATAGCCAGTCACATAGCATGGCTTGACATAATGCCAGAATAGTCAAGGAAGCACCCTAGGGTAATTTTAAGGGTTTACATACACTGCAGTGAAAAAAAGAGATAATTGATTTGGAAATGCAGTCTGGCAGAGCCAAGTGAAGCCAATGGGTTTGGCCAAATCACAAATCCTGCAGCATGTGTTACAATTTACATATGCATATTTCAATTTTTCATGTATCTGTCTACATGGAGTTCATCTTTAAATCTCTTCTGATTATAAGCAATAAAGAGTAGACAGGCGAATACATGTATAAAAATTAAAGCTGAAGTATAGCCAAAAATCTTTTTTGTTGATTTGCACAGTAAAAATAAATTACGCCTAACGAAATGTGCTCCATTTCTGCTTGCTGCAATGTTTTTTTATAACTTTTACTTTTATTCAGCCCACAGTCTCCTATTGGCATTAAATGTTTTGCACTCAAACTTGTACTTCTGGTTGTAGTACAAATATCACAAGAAGTTGTTCATTTAGCTCCTCCTCCCTTCAGAATAAAATATTGCATCCTTTTATAAAAATGCAAGGTGTTCTGTGATTGGAGGAGGGGTAATTGTGGCTTTCATTCACACCCTCTCCATTCTCATAACCCCAGGCATTCTGTGAAAAGCTGAAAGGTTTTTTCTAAAAGGAGGAGGAGCTGAGTGAGCAACCCACTGTGATCAGTGTACTGCAGCCAGAACTACAGTCTTTGAGATGGATGTTTGGCTCCAAGGGAGACTTCGGGCTGAGAAAAGTAAGAGATTTAAGAAACCATTTATCCAGAGATTGAGCAAACTTCATTACAGGTAATTTATTTTACTGTGCAAATGTACAAAAATAGTTTTTGGCACTACTTCAACTTTAAAAAAGATACTCAGAATAGAACAGTACAGGGATTTCCTACACAGTACTACCATTAAAAGATCCAACAGATGTCCTCTTTAATGCCCTCCTTAGTTTGATAATAGTCCATAATAATCACTGCTATGAAATAAGCCCCAAAGAATTAAGATAAGACATTTTGTATCGTCATGACGTGGTTGTATAAGTATCTGGGACATTGCACGTTGCAGAATCAGGAGATTATATTTCTATTTTTTTGTTAAACTGGAGTGACACTGCCAGTTTGCTGTGCAGCTACTCTTCAAGATCATGCCGGTTTTCAATTAATCAAAGTCATTTTGGCTAGGCGGCAAAAATCAATGTGTCTGCAAGGATACAGTGAACAAGAGAGGGAGCACAATCAAATAGAAAGTAATGGAAGATATGTGACCAGGACGTCAGCACAGGAGACAGGGCCGAGACTGACGGCATCAATTCTGTGATATAAGGATTTAACTTCCCCATTCGGATCAGAACCACGCTATGTGACAAAGCAAAAGTGATAGACAGCCTGCTCTGGCTTGTTTTTAGGCGTTTTCTACAGAATATACACATTACGTAGCTAAACTTATACTTTGACATTAAAATGTACCCCACTGCCAATTGTCAGTCAGTTGCAGGAAGCCTGCACTCATAGGAAACTGTATACAGGCAAATTAACTGAATCAGGTTTACACCTTGTCTGCTGGTTTCCTGGCAGAATTCCCTGACAGTTCTCCCATGTATTTATAAATAAGTGATAATGAAACTTAAAAAAACACAAATTGTAGGAAACCTGTCATGAAAACACAAGGAGGCAGCCAACGCATAATAATGCTAGTCCCTTGTTGCAAGTCCCTGCCCTTAGAAGGAGTGTTCCTAGCCTAAAGTTGGTGCTGCAGCTAGGCTATAGTCAGCCTGAGCTCTGAATCTTTATAGCTTCTGTTTTTGTTTATGCTTATACATGTTCCTCAACAGATATCTGGGATGACCTTCCAGAAAAGTCCTTTCTTCCTGTACTGTTGCTAAGATAGGGGGCTGGTTATCAGGTCTCTACCTTGCAGTCCTGGCTAAGATAAACACCCAAAGTTTGGTTTGATCGGACTGTTCACCTCCATATTTTAATGTCTGTGTATATATATATATATATATATATATATATATATATAGCTATATATGTTTAGCTGGGGGGAGCTAGATCCTAATGGTTAGACAGGAGCCTGTCAGGGACCACCACGGCGCCTTCCCCGTCGCACGCGCACTAGCGGCAGGCCGCGGCTGACAGGAATCCGCTCATGCGCAGTAGGAGCCGCGGGTGCGCCCTGGGCGGCCAATGACAGCCAGGGGCGCGTCCTGGGCGGCCAATGACAGTGCAGGGCACGATATTTAAAGATGCCCTGCACTGTCACAGGTTGCCGCAAGGTCTGATCTGTTACCTGAGTTCCTGTGCCCTGTGATTATTGACCCGGATTGTTTGACCTCTCTGCCTGCTCCAGCTCTGACCCGGATTGTTTTGACTACGCTGCCTTTCTCCTGAGTTTGACCCAGATTGCCCCTGACTACGCTGCCTTCTCCTATCCTGACCCCTGGCTTGTTTGACCATTCTGCGGAAGGACTACATTACTGACCCTGCGTGTGACCTGACGACTCTCTGCCTGCCGACTCTGTACCTCGCTGTCCCCCACGGTGACAACCGCCTGTTTATCCTGCCTGGTCCTGCCGGCCTCCTCACATCTGGCTCTCTTCTGGTGTACACACATCCCCGGAGGTTCCCTCTGCCACTGGTTCTGCTCCAAGTCCATCCCCACCATCAGGGGCCCTGGTGAAAACGCAGACCGGGACTTAGACTCCACGCTTTGGGTAATTCTGTCAAGTGGGCTGCCAGAGGCACCACCTGGCGGATCTGTAACAGAGCCATTAGCGGCTCAGGTGTAATAGCCAGTGGGGCAATTTGTGGTCAGGGTTGAGAGAGTCTGCAGGCCAGCCCCTCTGGAATTTCCCTCTTCTCTGAGGCTTTTGGAGGAGGGCCAAGGAGGAAGTGGGTGGATCTGAGGAGTGGCTGACTTCATTCTTGAGGGACCTCAGCCAATCCCCAACAGAAGGCTTGGCAAGGGGCTGGGACTCTCTTAAAAGTGTTGGAGCCTGCTGTGTAGCAGGGGAGTTGGAGGTGGAAGAAGGAGAGGAGTGTGGAGAGGAAAATGTGAGACTGAAGGAGGAAGGCTGCCAGGGAACCTAGTAGGATGGGGCCTGACAGCAGCCTGGAGCTGGAGAGGAGGAAAAATTGGAACTATCTGGCCCCCTGAGTGAGGGTCACCTGTATGGCGGCGAAAGAGAAGCACAGCTGATAGGTCTTGTAGCAGCAGCCAACCCTCAAGTGGTACAGGTGAAGATCTGAGTGAGTACACCTGCACCAGGAAATTCCTCTGGGCAAATAAGGGAAGGAGGACTCTGGTGGGAAACCAGATTAATCCACTACTAGTGACTGGTCACCTATTCAAAGCGGCAGGAACCAGATGCCCTGATCAGAAAAAGTCTCCAGATTGCTGGGTGAAGAGGAATTCATCTAGGGTCTGGGGTGGTACAACAAGGAGATGCTGGCTAGCTCTCCAACATAGACTGTGTTGCTGAAGAGAGTTTTGTGAATAGTTCTAGGAAGTTTGTCCTCAATTGTCAGTTCCCTTGGGCATCCTGTGCCTCCTTACTCTATCCCAGTTCAAATCCCATAAATAAATAACAAAACAAAAGCTCAAGGACTGGTTTCTGACTCCGATGCAAGTTTGTGTGGAAAATGCTGAATGCCTGGCTGTGCAGGATTATAGGGGGGACCCAATACATCAGCAACATCTAAGGGGGTAGTGTTCCAGTGCTACATAATAAATAAATATATATATATATATATATATATATATATATATATATATATATGATTCTATGCATTTGTTTATGTGTATACATCTCTATGGGGTGCTGGATAAGTCCTTTTATTTCTAATAATTAGCTAGCCTTGGTTAAGTACCCTTTGTTTCCAGCCCATACTTTATGACATTTCAATATTTAAATTTCATCATTATACAGTATCTCATAGCAACAGTATCTTAAATCCTAAAGCAAAGAGCAGAGAGTAGAACTTGCATTTGTGGTACCCTTGGTAGCACATGCCCTTTGGCCAAACACCAGTAGCTTCAACAGTGCAGGTACAAATCTTTTCTATAGGGGTCACATGATTATTATAGTCATGAATGCGGATTACGTCATGTGCAAGTCTAAATCTATTTCTGGAATGGTCTATATCTGGAATGCAGCTCACAGGGAATAGATTGAGACTTATTGTGGATTAAGGCACATTGTACCTGTTCTGGGCAGGGCTGCTGTCGTTGAATTGGCATTTTTTATACACAATCACCGAAAAAATATAGACAGACTATAACAATACTGGACAAGCCAGTTTCAAATTTCTCCCTTGATTTTGTCAATGATGTAATTAGTGACAACTGTGACACAGGAGCAAGTTCACACAGGGGGGCATTACATTGTATAGTGACATATGATATATAAAATCATATGCATCATATTCACAATTGATTAAAATCTTTTGTTTAGTTGATACTCTAATCCAGGGGTCTCCAAACTTCTTAAACAAAAGGTCAGTTTACTGTCCTTCAGGCTTTAGGGGGGCTAGTGGGATTAAAAAAATTACATAGCGCATGGTTAATAGGAGGAGGAATTGTGCCTCATATAGGGGATTACTGATTGAAATAATGCCCTATCATTGGTGTAAGTGGAAGGAATAGTGCCCCATCATTGATGCCAGTAGAAAGAATAGTGCCCCATTGTTGGTATCAGTGGGAGGAATAGGGTCCTATTGCTAGTGTCAGTGGATGGAATAGAGCCCCATCATTCTTGTCAGTGGGAGAAGTAGTGCCCCATCATTGGTATCAGTGGAAGCAATAAGTGCCCCATTAATACTGACAGTGAAAGAAAGAATGTCTCAACATTTATATCAGTGGTTGGAATAGTGCTATACATCTGTGGAAGGAACCCCCGAGGGCCAGATTAACGCAGACAAAGGGCCGCATCCAGCCTATGGGCCACAGTGTGGAGACTACTGCTCTAATTAAAAAAAAAAAAATAATTATATATATATATATATATATATATATATACAGTATAGCAAAATATTGATACTAGTTCATGGACATTGTATTTATTTAGAAAACAAAAAAAAGAAAATATGCTACAAAATGAACCTAGGTTTATTCACTCAGTTTGTTGCATAGGGTCAGACTTTGCAGGCTCGGCTCTGTGAAATCAAGCCTGGGACACATTCAGCTGCAGCTTACAACTTATTGACTAGGAAATAAATAAGTCTTAATGGCTCAGACACCTGCATATATATTCATGACTTCAAGCCCCTATAAGATATACTGCCACAACACACCAAGCAAGGAGCAGGTGGCAAGAAATTAAACTTGAGCCATAAGATCTATTTTTCAGTAGAGGGGCAGCGAGATCTGAAAAGTCCTCTAAGCTAATACATT
Source organism: Staurois parvus (assembly GCF_062004578.1). NCBI lineage: Eukaryota > Metazoa > Chordata > Amphibia > Anura > Ranidae > Staurois > Staurois parvus. Next base: position 5,539,348 of record NW_028318072.1, read on the forward strand.
AGTGGCTAACACAACACTCACTGAAGCATGAAAGCGCTGTACAAAGATATAGGGACTGACTGAGTGAAAACACATTTAAATCACTGACGGAATTGGGAACAAGTCTTGGAAAGCGGGGCATGTATTAAATAAGTCTCCACACAGCAGTCTAACTGGGTTGGTTTTCTGTGCCTGCTGTGCTTAAAAATGAGGTAAGAAGGAAACGTGTGCATTGCAGTCCTTCATTCTTCATATTGACATCTCATATCTGCTTGGCTTGCATGAATGTCAATGAGTGGACCATCAATGCTGAGGTGGAAAGATATAGAACCAAGAAAAGAGACAGCAGATAAGAATCTCCAAACCCTCCCATTCCATCCTCACTTATAAGGATATAGAGCTTTATGACTTGCAGCAGATACTTGTCAAAAAGCATAACAACCATTTGATGTTAAATCTTAACTCCAGCCAAAATAGTTTTTTTTTTTTTTAGTTTTGGATAGAGGGGAAGAGTTCAAATTTCAGTTAGGTTTTATACTAGTCTGCGACCTTATTGGTTACATTCTCCTAGACTTCCTGTCTTTGTAATGCCTACATAGGAAATGGGAGTTGCAGCCTGGGAAGCTGTAGACATCAACATAAACCCAACCTACTAAAAATGTATTCTTGGATTATAATGACTTTTTGTCCAATAGGGTCACAATGAAAATGTAAGGTTGTAACATTTCCCCACTCTATCGCCAGACTTTAACTTGGTAATACAAAATTAAAATTCTGTGCCTGCAATCTAATTACTGCTTCCCCCGAATTCCATTCTCTCCTTGCCTTCCTATTCATTTTAAAAAACAATTATTGACTTCTCTTTAAAATGTGTTATAGGCTGTTGTTAAGCATCCACTGCAATTCTTCAATGGACATGTGTCAACGTATCACTATTATTGGTTCTTAGAAGAGCTCTGAATGTATGCAGTGAGCAATTTTCTGCACAGAGCAAACCTCAACTTATGTACAGTAAAATGTCATCATTGAACCTATAACATAGCTTGAAATGTCATATCTTTTATAAATTGCTACTTACTCCATCCCTCCATAGTTAAAAGAAAGCCAAGAAATGATAAACATCTTGCATTGGTTCTCATCTGATGATAACGGGAACAAAGTAAACCTTCATTTGGTCCAAACACTCAGTGTATATACAGAAATACCATCCATCTTCTTAAAGCGGACTCCATGCAAGTCCCACTTATTTTGTGTGGCCCCCTCCCCCATTTCAAAATGCTGCTGTTGCAAAAAAAGAAAAACACCTAGGGTGGGGATGGGGAAAGTAGTCAATATACACACTGTCCCCAGGATCCATACTGCAGGGGTTAACATCACCATGCTTGCAGTGAGAGCCTGAAGTACATGGAGAAGCCCAAATCAGCACCTTGCAGTAGTGAGTTCTTGCAAAATTAGGGTTACTCAGCAATCCCCCTGGATCTTACCAGAAGGATGGTGATTTTACCCTGCAGGTAGGAGTATGGCTAAGGTAAGCATATTAACTTAAGGTGTTTTTCTTCTTTTTTATCAGCATTTTGAGATAAGGAACATACTAAATAAGTGAACCTTGGAATTTTAGTGCAAGGTCCACTTTAACTGTGGAGAAAGCAAGTGCATTACACTACAGTACAGTACATTAGTTTGCAGTTTGTGAACTCAACTATGTAAAGACATTTAAAACTTTGTACAGGCAGTCCCCGAGTTATGAACATCCGAGTTACGAACGACTTTTACTTATGAACAGAGGGAGAAACAGGAAGTGAGAGGAAATCTACCCCTAGAAAGGGAAATTCACTCCTGTAAGAGTTATCATGGGAAAAAGGTGTCTCCACTGAAGGTTTTTTCAACAATCATTGTCTCCACAACAATCCATCATTTTCAAAATCCATACAAATTCAACTTAGAAACAAACCTACAGACCTTATGTTGTTCATAACCCAGGGACTGCCAGTAACAGCAAATATGATATCATCATGACAGTACCACCACTTTTATTATAGTGACTACAAAGTGTTAGGACATCTGAGAAAAATATGGAGAATGTCAATTTACTGCCAGCTGGACACAATGAACGTTACACCCACTGAATACAGATCTATTCTGACATCCAGTACAAGGTGCAAAGAATCTGCAGAACCTGGACACCTGGTCCTTAGTCATAGCTGGATTCCAATGGAAATGGGAATGATCAGAAACTAGTCACAAAACATTTTCTCCTTAAAGAACCTGTACTGGAAGTTGGTCATACCTACCGCATCATTTTGCAGCACAGACTTGCAGATAAGCAGATTTTGAAGAATTCTCTTTTCTAGAAACCAAGATCTTAAGCCTAAATTAGATTATATAACCCAATCATTTTTGTGATTGAAGGGCAGGGTGTTGCATGCGCAGGAATGCAAAGTGGCAATTTCAGTAGCTGGAATGTAAATGTGGGGGCGTGAAAATGTGTGCTGTGCCAACTTACTAGCATTTTGGACTTTAGATACCTGACCTCTCGAGGTGAGTGAGAAACAGATGCTGTGAAGAATCTAGGGGGTGATAAACTAAGACTTACAGTCTTTGCAAGGATGAGTGTTATATCCCCTACCCACAGGAGAAGCAAATGCCACCTGTCAGGTACTGTAAGCTCTTATGTTTAGGGGTTCCTGGTAATGGTGCCCCTCTTCCATTGTTCTATTTTCCCAGTAATAGTAAGTCAGAGAAGATGCCAATTCAGTATGGAGCTATTTCTACTAAGAGGCTCAGTTTGCTGCTTCTATGGAGTCTTGTAGCTCTTTTACAGAATTTGCTCTACTTTGTAACCTATTATTGTGGTCTACAGCAACCAGTAAAATAGCTGCTTGATTGCAATGAGTACCATCCTTTTTTCCAATTACCAGGTTGTATCTGCTGTGACCCTACTTATTAAAGATATGCTTGAATTAGCTGTATTGTCAGCTGTGCTTGTGTATGGCCAACCATAGCAGAAGGAAGGCAGTAGGTGCCCCAGCACTCCATGTACTGTATTGATTTACTTGATCTGCATCTGAATGTAGGCATTGAATTCCTGATGTAATAATAAAGTACACTCTCAAGTAAGAATGGAAACACCCCAATGATAACTGAAGCCTCTTCTACAGCAGCCAGTCACATTCTTCTTCAGCGTGCAGCAGATGTATTTAATTAAAGGCCTTTTTAGTTGCTAGGCTGCTGCAAGCTATAATTCATCCACGTGCCTGTGTGTGTATTGTACATTGTGTTTATTTTTGTACAATGGAAGCTAAATTTATTAAAGTGCAAATTGGAGATTGCAGGATTTAATTCCAGGCCTATATCACTTTATTAGATGAAGGATTTTCTACGTGTGCTGGTGCAATCCTCTCGTGATTACGGCATTGTATGTAGCGATTGATTTTTACTCCATTAGCTCTTTATGTAAAATGTATGTAATGATCAATTTGTGCCTATTGTATAGTGCTACATGATATATATCTGTCATTTTTGTATAAAATGCTCATAATTGAAAATCATGGGCTTTTTTACCTAGTTTCTGGAATATAGCAGAAACAGACTAACGAGGTTATAATCATGTCAAGGTGAATTATGGCTTGTTAAGTGTGAATGGCAGGGATTGGATTTTTCCATAACCTCAACCCTCTCGTGGCCTCCTGAACCTGTCAACCTGTCATTTTACCCTAAAGGTAAAACACAGCTCCCCCTGCTGCCTGAATGTCTACATTGCTATGGTAGGAGTCACTACTTTGTTATTTAAGGTGGAACTTTAAATATTTCCAGACTATTCACATGTAGTGTGATTGCTTAATAACTAGAGATGAGCGAATCGAAGTATCCGAAGTGGAATTCGAGTCGAATATCGGAAAAATTTCGATTCGTGCCGAATCCGAAAAATAGCCTAATTCGGACGCGCGAATCGAAATTTTTCAGAAAATGGCGGCTGACATGTGCGGCGACGGAGCGGGGATGTCTGGGAAGGCGCGCAGACAAGGCGCGCTGACCCATAATGCATTCCTCAACTACATGTGATCGCATCAGCCTATCAGCAGCCAGCCAGCCAGCACTGTGTAATGGTCGAGCTATAAATAGCGGCCATTTTGGAATTCTTCATTTGCCTGCAGTTATTGAACAGAGGCAGACCGCTCTGTACTAGGGACAGGGACAGAGTTAGGGCCACAGAAACGATAATTGGGGACAGAGAAAAGTTACTTAGGGACAGAGAACCATTACTCAGGGACACAGACTTGTTAATGAGGGCCACAGAATCGTTATTTAGGGACAAAGAAACGCTAGTTAGGGCCACAGAATTCATAATCAGGGACAGACAGAATTGTTACTCAGTGCCAGAGAATTGTTACTTAGGGCCACAGAAACGTTATTAGGGCCACAGAATTGTTACTCAGGGACAGACAGAATTGTTACTGAGTGCCAGAGAATTGTTACTCAGGGACAGACAGAATTGTTACTGAGTGCTAGAGAATTGTTACTTAGGGCCACAGAAACTTTAATTAGGGCCACAGAATTTTTACTCAGGGACAGACAGAATTGTTACTGAGTGCCAGAGAATTGTTACTCAGGGACAGACAGAATTGTTACTGAGTGCCAGAGAATTGTTACTTAGGGCCACAGAAACTTTACTTAGGGCCACAGAATTGTTACTCGCACAGACACAGAATTGTTACTCGCACAGACACAGAATTGTTACTGAAGGCCACAGAACTGTTACTTAGGGCCACAGAATTGTTACTCGCACAGACACAGAATTGTTACTCGCACAGACACAGAACTGTTACTGAGGGCCACAGAACTGTTACTTAGGGCCACAGAATTGTTACTCGCACAGACACAGAATTGTTACTCAGGGCCACAGAACTGTTACTTAGGGACAAAGAAACGCTAGTTAGGACCACAGAATTCATACTCAGGGACAGACAGAATTGTTACGGAGTGCCAGAGAATTGTTACTCTGGGCCACAGAAACTTTACTTAGGGCCACAGAATTTTTACTCAGGGACAGACAGAATTGTTACTGAGTGCCAGAGAATTGTTACTCAGGGACAGACAGAATTGTTACGGAGTGCCAGAGAATTTTTACTCAGGGCCACAGAAACTTTACTTAGGGCCACAGAATTTTTACTCAGGGACAGACAGAATTGTTACTGAGTGCCAGAGAATTGTTACTCAGGGACAGACAGAATTGTTACGGAGTGCCAGAGAATTGTTACTTAGGGCCACAGAAACTTTACTTAGGGCCACAGAATTGTTACTCGCACAGACACAGAATTGTTACTGAGGGCCACAGAACTGTTACTTGGGGCCACAGAAACGTTAATCAGGGACACAGAATTGTTACTGAGGGCCACAGAACTGTTACTTAGGGCCACAGAATTGTTACTCGCACAGACACAGAATTGTTACTCAGGGACACAGAATTGTTACTCAGGGACACATAATCGTTTAATTAAAGGGTATGTCAGACAACATGCAGAGGAGTGGCAGAGGAGGCAATGTTTTAGGAGCGAGCAGACGTGGCAGCAGAGGAAGGGGTCGAGGCAGTACTATTCGCAGCCAGAGGCCAGTGCTCCCGGTGTCATCCAGCGGTCGTGTCTCCACCGACAACCCTGCCGTCGTCGATTGGTTGGCTCGGTCGTCTTCCTCTTCCCAGGTCACCTCTGACACCTACAGCCAACGGTCGGTGGGTACGTCAGACACAACCGTTAGTTGGCATGGCCCGGGACCAAGCCCACTGAAATCACGTGTCCTCTACCTGCCCCTGTCCTTTGGTGTTCCCTCACCAAGCGAAGTATCGCATGCTGTGGGCTCAGCCCCACTGTACAGTGAGGAAGAGCTAACAGAGGGCGGTCAGGAACGGGGGGAGACATCCGCCTTTTCAGCAGCTAGGCGAAGAAGTAGTGGCGAGGAGAGTGGCCCGGTAGCCGGTCTAGAGACAGGTCTGTCTCCTGACCCAGACGCAGCCGAGGGGGCTAGTAGTGAGACGGAGACCCTACTTGATGATGAGGAGGTTGATCGCACTTGGCAGCCTCGTCGTCATCAGGCAATTTCTTCCGCATCATCAGGAGAAGAGGGTGGCAGCTTGGCAGTGAGCGAAACAGTCGGTGGGTTGCCCAGGAGACAGCAGGAGGGTCGCAGCAGTGTCAGTGGAAGCAGTGTCAGTGGAGCCAAACGGCCACGGAGTAGAGCACCAGCTCCACTGCAGCCTACCACCACGGCCAGTAGTGGTGCCGGTGTGCACGGAGGAAGCAGCAGTCAGCCAGTGAGGAGTATCGGGGGCAAAGTTTCCTACTCGGCGGTGTGGCAATTTTTCGTCAAGCCGCCCGAGGAAGTAAACGTAGCCGTATGTCGACTATGTGGCCAGAAAGTCAAGCGTGGCCAGGGGGCCCATGTTGGGACTATTTGGGCCATGTTGGGACAATGGGAGACCTCCCATTGCTGCTGTCTCCATCGCCACACTCTGCCATGTGCCACTTTCAGGTCTCCTCACACACTGCTGGTGTGTAGAATTTTTTGACATAGGGTGCTGGCAGATTAAGGGCCTCCCATAGCTGCTGCCAGGCCCCTAATCTGCCATAGGCCCCTATATACCGCCTCCTCATGCTGCTGCCAGGTCCAGAGTCTGTCATGGGTCCCTGTACGGCCTCCCATTGCTGCTGTCTCCATCGCCACACTCTGCCATGTGCCACTTTCAGGTCTCCTCACACTGCTGGTGTGTAGAATTTTTTGACATAGGGTGCTGGCAGATTACGGGCCTCCCATTGCTGCTGCCAGGCCCCTAATCTGCCATGGGCCCCTATATATCGCCTCCTCATGCTGCTGCCAGGTCCAGAGTCTCTCATGCCATGTGCCACTTTCAGGTCTCCTCACACTGCTGGTGTGTTGAATTTTTTGACATAGGGTGCTGGCAGATTATGGGCCTCCCATAGCTGCTGCCAGGCCCCTAATCTGCCATAGGCCCCTATATACCGCCTCCTCATGCTGCTGCCAGGTCCAGAGTCTGTCATGGGTCCCTGTACGGCCTCCCATTGCTGCTGTCTCCATCGCCACACTCTGCCATGTGCCACTTTCAGGTCTCCTCACACTGCTGGTGTGTAGAATTTTTTGACATAGGGTGCTGGCAGATTACGGGCCTCCCATTGCTGCTGCCAGGCCCCTAATCTGCCATGGGCCCCTATATACCGCCTCCTCATGCTGCTGCCAGGTCCAGAGTCTCTCATGCCATGTGCCACTTTCAGGTCTCCTCACACTGCTGGTGTGTTGAATTTTTTGACATAGGGTGCTGGCAGATTAAGGGCCTCCCATAGCTGCTGCCAGGCCCCTAATCTGCCATAGGCCCCTATATACCGCCTCCTCATGCTGCTGCCAGGTCCAGAGTCTGTCATGGGTCCCTGTACGGCCTCCCATTGCTGCTGTCTCCATCGCCACACTCTGCCATGTGCCACTTTCAGGTCTCCTCACACACTGCTGGTGTGTAGAATTTTTTGACATAGGGTGCTGGCAGATTAAGGGCCTCCCATAGCTGCTGCCAGGCCCCTAATCTGCCATAGGCCCCTATATACCGCCTCCTCATGCTGCTGCCAGGTCCAGAGTCTGTCATGGGTCCCTGTACGGCCTCCCATTGCTGCTGTCTCCATCGCCACACTCTGCCATGTGCCACTTTCAGGTCTCCTCACACTGCTGGTGTGTAGAATTTTTTGACATAGGGTGCTGGCAGATTACGGGCCTCCCATAGCTGCTGCCAGGCCCCTAATCTGCCATGGGCCCCTATACCGACTCCTCATGCTGTGACGTTGCAACAAGGTGGAATTCAACCCTACATATGTTAGACCGCCTTTACGAACAGCAAAAGGCCATCACAGATTTCCTGATGTTAAAAGCGGATAAAGGTATTCCCTGTGTAACTTAGATGTCAGCCATTGGCAGCTCATGCGTGACACCTGCGCTTGCTCAGGCCCTTTGAGGAGGCCACGCTATTCGTGAGTCGGCAGGACTATGGGATGAACGACGTCATTCCTCTGTTGCACGTCCTGGAACAAATGCTGTTAACAATGGCTGGTCAGGGTGCGGTAGACGTGGCGCACAGATCTCAACGCCACATGACCCCTGTGGGGGCAGGACAGGAAGAAGAGGAGGAGGTAGAGGAGGACATTGGTGCTCAGGAATTATTGAGTGAAATGGGTGGTTTTTCCACTCAGCGGACAGGAGTGGAGGAGCAGGAGCATCTGGTAGAGGAGGAGGAGGAGGAGGAGACAGAGGACCCAGACGCACCGTGGCAGTATGCTGTGGAGATGGAGGCAGGGAGTCCCTCGCATTCCTTGGCACAAATGGCCCATAGCATGCTCGGTTGCTTGCGTAGCGACAGCCGAATAATAACCATCAGACAGAGGGATGACTTTTGGCTGTCCACCTTGTTGGACCCTCGCTACCGTTCAAAAATGGTGGCCTTTTTCACACCTGCTGAGAGGGAGGCCAAAATAACGTACTATAAAAACCACCTATGTAGTCAGCTGGTCTCTGCCTGTCTGCGCCAACGTCCATCCTCAGACACTGTGGGCCCTGTGCGCTCGCGTTCCGCTGCCATGGCAGCAGGGGAGGGGTGGGGTGGTAGGAGCAGTGGCAGCTCCACCAGCAGCGGCTGCCTCAGTCTGCAGTCGATGATGAGTAGCTTTCTTCACCAGCGCAGTGAGGAAACTACTAACCAGCCGCAGCAGCAGCAGCAGCAGCATCAGGTGGACCTGGAGCAGGACCTCAAACAACAGGCTTAGGCCTACTTGGACAGCACCCTGCCAACCGAGGTAGACAATCCCCTTGACTACTGGGCAACGAAACTTGACCTTTGGCCCCAACTAGCTGAATTTGCCCTTGAAAGGCTGTCATGCCCGGCCAGTAGCGTGGCATCGGAGCGCGTGTTTAGTGCGGCAGGAGGTATTGCAACTCCGCGGAGGACACGACTGTCCACCCAAAGTGTGGAGAGACTGACGTTTGTGAAAATGAATCAGGCGTGGATTAGTCTGGATTTCAAACCACCAGTTCCTGACACAACTGACTAAATCCGCCATGAATCATGCCCCAAACATGTGCCACTTTCAGGTCTCCTCACACTGCTGGTGTGTTCCATTTTTTGTCATAGGGTGCTGGCAGATTACGGGCCTCCCATAGCTGCTGCCAGGCCCCTAATCTGCCATGGGCCCCTATACCGCCTCCTCATGCTGCTGCCAAGTCCAGAGTCTCTCATGGGTCCCTGTACGGCCTCCCATTGCTGCTGTCTCCATCGCCACACTCTGCCATGTGCCACTTTCAGGTCTCACACACTGCTGGTGTGTAGAATTTTTTGACATAGGGTGCTGGCAGATTACGGGCCTCCCATAGCTGCTGCCAGGCCCCTAATCTGCCATAGGCCCCTATATACCGCCTCCTCATGCTGCTGCCAGGTCCAGAGTGTGTCATGGGTCCCTGTACGGCCTCCCATTGCTGCTGTCTCCATCGCCACACTCTGCCATGTGCCACTTTCAGGTCTCCTCACACTGCTGGTGGGTTCCATTTTTTGTCATAGGGTGCTGGCAGATTACGGGCCTCCCATAGCTGCTGCCAGGCCCCTAATCTGCCATGGGCCCCTGTTGTCGCTTGTTGGCATATTCCGCTCGTTCAGATGCTCCTTCTCCTGCTACTCCTCTTCACGGATTCCGTCAGCAGTCTTTCTTGGAATCCGTTTCCAAGAGACAACAGTTTGCGAGCACGCACCAGACGGTGCAGAAACTGAACGTCCTCCTGTCCAAGTTGCTGCTGCCAGGCTCGTAATCTGTCATGCGCCCCTGTACCGCCTCCTCATGCTGCTGCCAGGTCCAGAGTGTGTCATGGGCCCCCGTACCGACTCCAAATGCTGCTGCCAGGCCCGTAATCTGTCATGGGCCCCTGTACCGCCTCCCCATGCTGCTGCCACGTCCAGATTGTGTCATGGGTCCCTGTACGGCCTCCCATTGCTGCTGCCAGGCCTGTAATCTGCCATGGGCCCCCGTACCGACTCCTCATGCTGCTGCCAGGCCCGTAATCTGCCATGGGCCCCTGTACCGCCTCCTCATGCTGCTGCCAGGTCCAGAGTGTGTCATGGGTCCCTGTACGGCCTCCCATTGCTGCTGTCTCTATCGCCACACTCTGCCATGTGCCACTTTCAGGTCTCCTCACACTGCTGGTGGTTTCCATTTTTGTCATAGGGTGCTGTATGGCCTCCCATTGCTGCTGCCTCCACCGCCACACTGTGGCTCCACACTCTGGTTTTGGCCCCATGACTGCCCAAATGAGTGAAGTGTGCGGTGATTCTAAGATCGACGGCACTCATCTGCATGTCATACTGCCTGACAGTATTATTTCTCTTCCCCAGCAGACTCCAAGGGCATTTAAATTAAAGGTACAGTGTTCAGCACTAATATTAAGTCTCTCTGAAGCCTAGAAACACCCTTTTTTAAGTTAAATTCACAGCGAATATATTCGACTCGAATCGAAATTTTTCTACGAATTCGCCGAATCAGTCGAATCGAATTTTTGAATACTTCGCTCATCTCTATTAATAACATTAGTAATATTTTGCCTGACGTCATCTGTAGAAGTTTTTACTCTGAACTGGTATATTGTATCATTTATTTTGGCAGCTCAAGTAAACCACATCATAGAGAGCTTACAATCTTAAGGACGGTGGCCTATAATTGTGTGCGTGTGTGCACCTGAGACCTCTGAATGACGTTGTGTCATGCACTTTAAAATGTGACTGTCATTGAGAATAAATACAACTCTGGGCCCCCCAAGATCTAAGGCTGGTCCTACCTGTGCTATTGCAAACTTGTTTTCAAAGATCCATACTCTAGGGCTGTCATGACAATTCTATGCAAGAGTTTGGACTTCAATGACCTTGTTCCAGGCCAGTGATCACTAATTTGGGAAGCCAGGCTGAGGGTCACAGCTGCAGAACTTACGCTTTAAAAACGTAACAGTCACAGCACTGCTATTCCATTCCTCCCAGGTCCCCTTAAATAAAAATCAAGTTACGTAAACATTTACAGATCATAACCTTTACATAAGTTGGATGCTATCTGCTATCTACATAAATAAATTTACACGTTCTCACAAAAATCCCTCATCTAGCATATGAAACTTGTCCTCAGGCAATTGATCTGCTTGGATGAAAACTAGAACGAAACCGCGAAATGAAAATGGGAAATAAACAAAAGACAATCAGATCACATAAGCATTTAAGCAGGCTAACAGTGGGAAATGCATTAAAGTTTCATTGAGAGACTGCCGTAATATTTATTACATGTTCCATGCCCCATTGGTCTCCATCTTTCTTCACACTAACATGCAATAAACATTGCACAGTCTCACTGCATTTCTCTGCTCATTTTTCTAGCCCTTACCTGCATGAAATGAAAGTGGCTGATCTTTCATGCTTGGCTAAAACACTAGGGCCATGCTACGTCTTTTCTTACCCTAAAATACATTAATCTGACCTTGGAATATGCTTCTTTGCTAACCTCATCTCTCCTATTATGATAGGCTTTATGTACTAGATTTTTATTAACACCAGCAAAGTGTTATGCTATATTAGAAACTAAAAGGTGTTTAAATAATGTTTCAGACTACAATTCTGTGATTTTGTGAGCACGTGTCCAGCTTTCCTATACTAAATGTGCCTGTTACCATCTCTGCACATTTCTAAAAATAAGACCTCCATTTTTTTGTGTCCTAATGCATCAAAATGCATTAAAATACACCGTAGCATTTTAATGTATTGGCATTGACTTCTATGGGGCTCCCAACTCCATTTGTTGGCGTCCAATGCATCAAAATGCATTAAAACTTGTGTTAGCATTTTAATACATTGCCCTCAACTTATATGGGCCTTCCATGGAAGGCCCATACAAATCAATGGCAATGCATCAAAACATGTGTTTTAATGCATTTCAATGCATTGGCAACAGGTATTAAAGTGGTATTAAACTAAAAAGTAAAAATGGGCCCCCTGAAGTGTTATTTCATAAAGTGCTACAGGTTCTGGGTGTTTCCATCTTCACCGGGCCTTCCTTCCAGGTTCCTGTTACCACCTCTGCACCACAGTGCAGAGCATGTTTCAAAATAAGAGGTACATTTTTTCTGTGCCGTAACACATCAAAATGCATTAAAACACACCTTAGTATTTAAATAAATTGCATTGACTTCTATTGGTCTCCAAACTTAATTTTTTTTCTGTGTCCAATATATCAAAATGCATTTTAATGCATTGTCCTTGACTTTTATGGGCCTTCCCAACTTCTATGAGAGGCCCATAGAAGTAATTGGCAATGCATTAACCCCTTCCCAACTCTTCCTCCCAGCCCTTTAACAGCCTAAATATCTAAATGCCAGGAGGCAGGCATTCTGATCGGACTGCCAGGAGGCAGAGGTGGGCATTCCGATCATGTGACCGCTGTGATTGCTAGTCACCGTGGTCAAGTGATCGGAAAGCTCCTGATCATTAGTATGCACAGGGAGCTTTCCAGTACTCTCTTGTTACTGTGCTGGGAGCAGGGGCGGACTGACAACTCATGGGGCCCCTGGGCAATAGGGGATCATGGGCCCCTGTGTCCTTGCCCAAACTCACAAAAGCCTATGAAAAAGGTACCAGGGGCATCTCATGGGGCCCCCTACTGACCCTGAGCCCTCGGGCAATGCCCGAGTTTCCAAATGGTCAGTCTGCCCCTGGCTGGGAGCACGCTCTTTGCAAAGTAAAGTGTTTGCCAGGGACTTATACATGCAGCTGCTCGGCGTTAAAGCCCAGCCACCAAAAGGCTGCATATATGGACCAGGTTGGTGGGAAGTGGTTAAAAAGCTATGGTGTGATCTGTCATGGCTCCAGTAGGTTCTGGGTGCTTCTATCCTTGCCCAGTCTTCCACTCATGCACATTGAGTCACATCACTAAGGCACACAGCAGGTGTTCTAAATGTGTTATGAGCTGCACATGTGTCAGGGGAAGGCATTCATGACCACTGGGGTCTCTTCTGTTATAAAAACCCTGTCTGTCAACATTTTTTCCTAATTTGAGTTCAATATTGCTTTAACAAGCTATGGTCACTTTATCCAATCCAAATCCTAAATTAAAAAAAGCATGGTCAACACAGGTCAATATTATATGTCAACGCACAAAAAAAAATGCACAATGATGAATGAAAATGCACCTGTTCAACGATACTCTTTGCACATAAGTGTAACTAAAGGAAAAACTGATCAAAAAAGAAATGTAATGCAGCCACCACATCTAAGAACTGGTAAGCTGCAATATATTACATTTTTGGCTTTGGGTATAGCTTCTTGAACATACCCCTTTTTTTTACTTATTTGGGGGATAATTAGGGTAGAAAGTGAAAGAAAATCTCCCCAGTGAGGTTACAGACAGAAATAAAAATCTGCCAGAAATGTTCTCTCATTTCCTCTACCCAAATCTAAAAACAAATAAATATAAAAATCATAAAAATTTGTGCAGAGTCATTCGTTTGTCACTGAGTGCTGGGAGAAAAGCTGACAATTAGACACTCGCACTCCTGTTTTGATACAGACTAATTAGATCGAAGGCCCCCAATACTCGCACCACTCACCATGTTTTAATAAAAAGTAACATACACGTTTGTGTGCTTTTCAGTAACGGTTGCTCATAGTTGGCAGGATCAATATCCAATTTCCCCATAAGTAGAGAAAGGCGCTGCAATGGAGGCCAGATGTCTTCATTCATTTGAAATTTGATTTTCTTTTTAATTGGTAATGCAGCAAAATATATAAATCACTCCAGTAGAAGAACGACTTGGAGCGTGCTATCTCTGCAGGAGGGAAAGTCACACGTACACCCATACATTAATGCCTGCACTAGGCTAATGTATAACACAAGTAAACCTTTCCAAACAAGGGCTTTACATGCATCAAAGTGTGATGTGTGGCTTATTGGGAAACTTCCTGCAGCGAAAAAGACAAAGTGGTATTGAAATTACAGATAATAAGGAAGAGGATTTGTAGCATTATATGGAAGAAGAAACCCCTCATGCAGTTATACACATAGCGAATTATAGTTGACTATCCACAATAAAGTTTGGCCAAAGCTTTTTTGGTCATACTTCTCTTCTGGGTCACAGGATTGTGCTTACTTTTGCTCCCCTGTGACCAAGAATCACCTTATAGCAGGCTATTGCCCAGGAGCGGACTGACCATTTGGAAACTAGGGCATTGCCCGAGGGCCTGGGGTCAGTAGGGGGCCCCATGAGATGCCCCTGGTACCTTTTTCATAGGCTTGTTTGAGTTTGGCCAAGGACGCAGGGGCCCCATGATCCCATATTGCCTGGGGGCCCCATGAGTTGTCAGTCCGCCTCTGCTATTGCCCATTATCAGCTGATGTCACAGAGCACCTCAGAGTGCTCTGGAAGGACCCTGACCATATTGTTGGGATCTGCCCAAATGCCTGATTGACATCTAGCTCCTGCTTTCAGTACATGGCGAAGTCTGCTCCAAGCAGACTGAGAATTGAGCTATCAATGGTCATGTGATCGCTCAGTTCTCGGTCTTGGAACCAACATGAGACAGCTGCAGCATCACACCGATGCTGCAGAATGAGGTGATAATGAAGATGTATTTTCTATGAACTTTTCCTTAAGGGCCCTTTCACATGTCCACTGATCCCCTGCTGACCAGAGCAGGCCAAGGACATGTCAGTGTCTGCTCAGTTTATGCAGAATGGACTCAGACAGAGCCATCTCTGAATTGGACTGCCCTCCAACCCAATCTGCCTACAAAGAGGGGGAAAGGCCCCCTTTTGTTTGTTTTCAGTGGACCAGATCAGAGGTAGCCGGGTGTAAAAGAACGCAAGTTCATTTACACCTGCCAGTCCATAAGAATGCATGGGCCATCTGATCAGGTCCACCTGAAAAACTGAGAGATCGCTTGTGTGAAAGGGACCTTAAGGCAGCTATGTAATGTAATTTTACCAATTTTGCGATCACTTGAACCATCATGGCACCTGAAGTAATCTGCTCTCTCTTCAACCTTCAAACAGCCTTGTTGCTGACTGCATAGAACATTCAGTGTGGCAGAAACAATACATCTTAACCTTTAAAAGTGATCCTATCAGCTAGCTTGGTGGCATGCACAAGAAGTCTGGAGATGTGGCTCTTTTAGTTGCTTAAAGTGGAACTATGGCCTCCAATTAAAAATATATGCTAATCTACCTTCATAATCCTATCCAAGTCCCTTCCCTTACCCTTCCACTCCCCCTCCCCTCCGCCGCTTTTGCTTTGCCATCAGAACCCTTGTATCAGGCCTCATTTCAATCTTTTGGGTTGGCACCCTGGTGGTCTGTACCCAGGGGCGGACTGGCCATTTGGAAACTCGGGCACTGCCCTAGGGCCCGGGGTCAATAGGGGGCCCCATGAGATTTCCCTGGTACCTTTTTCATAGGCTTTTTTGAGTTTGGGCAAGGACACAGGGGCCCCATGGTCCCCTATTGCCCCGGGGGCCTCATGAGTTGTCAGTCCGCCCCTGTCTGTACCTATTCACTTGCCCTGTATAATCACCTTGCAGTAATGGGACAATTTTCTTCTCCTGAACACTTTGAACAACATAGAGGATGAATTAGAAGGATATTTTTACATCTACATGGCAGATGACAAGCAGGCTGATGAGTGGATCTATGAAGTCATGAGCTGCCTGCATGGCTACACAATACATTCCCTGGCTGCCTGGATTGTTGTATCTGATGAGAGCACACCTGTAATTGTACCTTGGGATCCTGCTAATAAGACCATAAAGATTGACTTTCAGCCACAGAGTGACAACTCTCTCCACCCTGAAACGCGAAACGCATTGGCTTATTTCTGCTGTGAATACACTTTATCAATAAAAGTCTTGGACTCTTGAACATTTGTTTGTTGCTCTTATTAGACTGTATATAAATGTCTCTATTTGTCAGATAAGAATGTTTACATATGCTCTGTTTGATCATCATTCTAGTTTTTGCCTTTTTGGTTAAGCTTTTCTATCACTGTATCTGTGCTATGTTGTATTACCTGGTACTATTTCTTAAATAAAAAATGCAATAGAAAAAAAAAATGTGTTGCAACACTTAATTTATAATGCACAGTTTATCCCTTAGTCCTCCAGAAAAGTACATATTGATCCTGCCAGTAAAGTCCACCTAATGCAGATTTCTGTGATGGTGTGGCAATAATGCTGCACTGCACCTGAATTCAAATAGGAGTTGCAACTTCCATGTAAGCTGTGCCTGCTTGCACTACAATGGGATGAAAAAATGTTGTAGGGAGTGTGGTTATTAGCATTGTCACTGCTGATTCAGAAGTGTGCAGCTTGTCAATCATCTCCTTACAACACCTAGTCGTGCCCACGGCTTTCTGAATTGACAGCACTGCCTCCATTACTGAAATCCTTCTACAGTGAGCTGCAGTGTCTGGAAGGGAGAGCGTGTGAGACACCCATGGAAGAGGACTTTTACACAGAAGCCTTAAAGTGTTACTAAACCCAGGACCCTGCATCCACTATATCTGGTCTCCTACAGTACACAGAACATGGAAATGCAATTATTTTAGTAAATATAAACTTCTAAATAGCTTTTCTCATCAGCAGTCAGAGCAGTCTTGTGACTTCAGCAGAGCGCTGGTTAAAATTTGTAGGAGGAGTTTTCTTTCTGCTCTAGGAGGATGTGAAACATCTGACCCTCTGTCTAGACAGTGCAGATTGGCCCTGTACTGATCACATGCACCCTTTCCATAAAAAAAAAAAAACCTCTCTAGCAATACACACCAAACTGAGCATGTGCATGTGACCAAGGGTCCAGTCTGTGTCAGGTGGTCGTTTCAACAAGAGGAGGGGCAGAGAAGACTGGATCAAACAGCCTTTTTACACAATGCAGAGGATTAACCCCTTAGGTTCCACAGTGAGCATAATAAGCATGCTTTACTGCATATACAGACTGATTTTACTGTTGTGGGTTGTATGTTAACATAAAACATAAAACATGTACTTTTTAGACTTGCAACCCCAGATAGACACTTTGAGAATGTCCAAGCATGGTATGAAATGGAGGCTGTCCTTTCTGAACTGGTGTCAGTGCCAAGTTGGCTGAAAGACCAATTATTGCGTAAAGATCTTTGCCTGTGCCATGGAATTTACTGCCTGCACACTGGATATTTTATTTTCTGTGTCTTGTGCTCGGTATATCCAAGAATCTTTTGTTCGCATGACAGAACTTTATGGAAATTAATCTCAAGTTGGCTGCTTTTGAGACAGCATCCAACATATTTACATTACTATTCTTCATGTTTATTGTTCTGCAAATTTCTTCGGTAAAGGTCATAGATTTTGCGTACATATTGAGCACTGTTATTTGCTTCATAATATTACAGCTACATGCAGCTGATATTTGAAATTGTGACAGTCTTAAGTATTGCTTGCAATGATTGGGATGTGTGGGAATTAAATGTACACTTCGGTCACATTTAAAGCTCGGGTTACTTACAAGAAGCATAGTCTACCTGCTCAAAACTATGATTTTTATTTCCAGTCACTGTTGTTCAACAGGCCACCCTAGTTTCTTTTGTTGGCTATTTGGTGATCTGAGAACCCCTGACTTTAATGCAGGAAAGTAGGACCGGAGCAAAAAAAAGAGAGACGACATGACTAGGGGGAATAGATGGACAACAGAGGGTTAGAAGATGGGTAGGAAGTTTTTGGGATTATGGCTTACCTTATTGGATGGGGGATGTTGGGGAGGGTCTCACAGGGAGGAAAAGGAGTGTCTGACCTCAGGAAGCCCAGTGGGGGAAGTTGGAAGAAGAAGAGCTTCTCACCCTCCCTCGCCTTCATGCTTTGGTTTGGATTGTCATGGCGGCCTTGGCGTTGGTTGGTCTTTGGAGGAGGAAAGAATTCTGTAGGGAGACAGATTCGGGACCCATCAGTGGTATGGGGACCTTGGTACATTCCGGTTAACAAGGGGTTAACTTGGAATAGGTAAAATGGTGGTCACTGCGGATAAGTAGGGTTATCCCCGAGCTGGTGTGTTGCGGGTGGGGATAAGTAGGAATGGCCACAAGCCAGTGGGTTGTGGCTGGGGGCCTAAGTTGAATGTTTTCCGCTAAAGTAAAGTTGGGTTTATGTCCCTGAAATGGCCACCACGTTTTTCTTCTGTTTATAATTTGGAATGTTATGTTATTTATGTGGATATAATTTATTGGTTAATAAATGGCCATTTTCACTCAAAAAACTTGGTTTGTGTATTTTGTATAGCTGGAACGGTGGAGGGTTGACCTAGCATGCTTGGTTAAGTTGGAAGGCATATATTCTACCCTTGTAAATGTATTCCCAAACACACCCACTGCAGGCTCCTTGCTGTCCCTTAAAGCTGAACTCCAGGTTAAGCTTTAAAAACAACTTGGACAAATATTAGTATGCATATTACCTTAGGTACCACTGTGGAAGATTGTGGGCGGGGCTTAGGCACTAAGAACTGCGCTAACTCTAGGCAGGATTTTGCAGTCACGTCAGCATTAAGGCATACCTCCAGCCTTAGAAGTGAGCACCAAGAAACACAGTAAGCCCTCTACTTACCCATGGTTAACTTGTTATACTGTTAACACTAAACACTCCTGAGACTACCACAGCAAAGCAGGCCATACATGGGTCGAATCCCGAACAATTTTTCGTTCGAAAATCGAAAACAGCATTCATTCTGTAATCTGATGGTACCACCAATGATTTTGAAAATTGTTCGTTTTTCACAAATTTTCCAGCATGGCCGATAAATGAAATGGGGAGGAACCATGAAAATCGGCCGGTGCCATTGCCCCACTAACAGAGCGAACATTGGCCGATTATTCTTAGGTCCGATTTTGGAACGAAAAATAGTTCGGAAATCGACCCATGTATGGCCGGCCTTAGAGAACACCACTTTCCCAGGTGCATATCATTTAGGAATCGGTACCGCACTCTCAGTGACATGTCCACAGTTACTAATGGATACAGGAAATGAACCTCACTCTGTAACTACATGCTTGCTTTCTCTCTCTTACTCAGGTCCCCCCTCTACATCTCTCCCATGACTCCCAGGCTAAGTCCCTAGGTACTCACAGGTGCGATTCCAAAATGTGAGAAACTGGTTGCTAGTGAAGGGGACAAGCACAACACCCCTTCACCACCAAAGTAACTATCACCCTATGCCAAGTGACCCATTCCCTGGCTGGTTGGCTGCTTTACGCAATGACACATGTACAGTTGTCCCTAGCAACATCAATATAGCCTACACTAGACAGAAAACTACATGCTGCACTAAATGTATTCTATCTACTCTACCCTACGGATCCCTGTTCTTTAGATACGCTATGTAATGCACCACTTAGAGAGACTTCAGACCAGGCATTTAACAGTCAACAGTAACTTTCCTGAAGAGAGACAACATACAGAAACAATTCTTGTAAAGCAATTTCTCACATGAAATCCTGTACAGTTGTCTAAGTGCCACATTAAGTGACTGCAATTTAGGCAAGTGGCAAGTCCATGAAAGCAATCATTTCAAAGCAAAAGTCCATTTAGGCAATAAATCCACAAAGAGCAGTTATAGTCCCTCTAGAGTCCATGATTGACAGTAATCCATAAAGACAATAAGTCCATAGCCATCAGCTAAGAGTTCATAAGAGTCCTCAAGTTCCCAGCCCCTCAGGAAATCCTGACTGCCCCCCTTCCACGATGGGGGCACCAACCAACAGAGTGACAGCCTACATCCTGGTAGTAGATCAGGCAGCTGTCTAGAGCATTTCAAAGAGTCCCTTTTATGTGGATCTCTAGAAAATTGCCAGGAAAATCTAGCCAATCAACTCCTCAGATCTACCACACATTTACATTGTAGCAATTTTAGTTGCAAAACAGCCAGATTGCTGCAGAACATGACTCAGCACAGAGAAAACATTAACCCTTATGTAGGAACTTGCTTACAAGCTGATTACTACAATGGTAGCTGTGAAATTGGGTCCCATGTCGTGCAGCCGTCCCACTGCACACTAACCACCAGGGATTGCTCACTTGGCAGTACTGAACACTTTTTTTCAACAAATTCAAGCTGTTTTCTGACTGGATGAGGTGGAAATCACAATGTCACAATGCCTCTCCTTCCCACCTCTTTTAATTAGAAAATGTCTTATATTAGCTTTATTAATCAACTTTAACTAAAAATAAAATAAAAAAATACACTCACTGGCCACTTTATCAGGTACACCTTGATAGTACTGGGTTGGAGCAACTTTTTTCCATTCAGAACTGCCTTAATTATTATGGCATAGATTCAACAAGGTGTTGGAAACATTCCTCAGAGATTTTGGTCCATATTGACATGAGTTACTGTTGCCTTTCTATCATCTTGAACCAGTCTGCCCATTCTTCTCTGACCTCTGTAAACCCTAGAGATGGTTGAGCGTGAAAATCCCAGTAGATCAGCAGTTTTTGAAATACTCAGACCAACCCATCTGGCACCAACAATCATGCCATGTTCAAAGTAACTTAAATCTCCTTTGAGGATTATTCTGATGCTCAGTTTGAATTCATCATGTCTAGATGCCTAAATGCATTGAGTTGCTGACATGTGATTGGCTGATTAGCAATTTGTGTTACCAAGCAAGTGAACAGGTGTACCTAATAAAGTGGCCAGTAAATGTATATATACAGAGACACAGAGATGAAGTAGCACAGTGGGAATATAGCCAGACCACATTCAATGACATAAATATTCATAACAGACATTAAAAAAGAAATTAAAACAAGGCTGCACTCGCCTCTATTGCCATAGCCACTGTGGTGTGCCTTACATTGGAGGTCAGTGGGAACAATGAACCTAACATTGTTGGTCAGTTGGAACAATGTTCCTTACATTGGTGGCCAATTGTAAAAATGTCTCTCTTACATTTGTGGTCAGTGGGAAGAATGCCACTTACATTGCATGTCAGTGGAAAGCATGCCCCTTACATTGGTGGTCAGTGGGATGAATGTCTCCTTACATTGATTATCAGTGGGAAGAATGCACTTACATTGAATGTCAGTGGAAAGCATGCCCCTTACATTGGTGGTCAGTGGTAAGAATGCTGATTATATTGGTGGTCAATGTGCAGTATCCTCCTTACACTGGTGGTCATTGGTAAGAATGATTCTCACATTAGTGGTCAGTGGGAAGAATGCCCCCTTACATTGATGGTAAGTGGAAAGCATGCTGCTTACATTGGAAGTCAGTGGGAAAAATGTTCCTTATATTGGTGGTCATGGGGAAGAATGATTCTTACATTGATAGTCAGTGGTTAGAGTGTGCCTTAAATTGGTAGCCAGTAAGAAGAATTCCCCTTGCATTGAATGTCAGTGGAAAGAATTAGCCTAACATTGTTGGTCAGTTGGAAGAATGTTCCTTACACTGGTGGTCAATGGGAAAAATGCCCTCTTACATTGGTGGTCAGTAGGAAGAATGCTTCTCACATTGGTGGTCAGTGGGATGAATTTCTCCTTACATTGATTATCAGTGGGAAGAATGCCACTTATATTGAATGTCAGTAGAAAACATGTCCCTTACATTGGTGGTCCGTGGGAAAAATGTTCCTTACATTGGTGGTCAGTGCTAAGAATGTTCCTTGCATTGGTGGCCAGTGGAAAGAATGCCCCTTACATTGGTGGTCAGTGGGGAGAATGTTTCTCTCATTGGTGGTCACTGGGAAAAATACCCCTTACATTGGTGGTCAGTGGGAAGAATACCCCCTTGCATTGTTGGTCAATGGGAAGAATGCTTCATAAACTGGTTTTCAGTGGGAAGAATATTCCTTATAATGGTGGTCAGTGGGAAGAATGCTTCTCACAATGGTGGTCAGTGGGAAGAATACCCCTTACATTGGTGGTCAGTGGGAAGAATGCCCCCTTACATTGCTGGTCAGTGGGAAGAATGATACTTGCATTGGTGTTCAGTGGGAAGAATATTCCTTATAATGGTGGTCAGTGGGAAGAATGCTTCTCACAATGGTGGTCAGTGGGAAGAATACCCCTTACATTGGTGGTCAATGGGAAGAATGCCCCCTTACATTGCTGATCAGTGGGAAGAATGCTTTATAAGCTGGTGTTCAGTGGGAAGAATGTCCCTTATATTGGTGGACAAGGGGAAGAATGATCCTTAACTTGGTGGTCAGTGGGAAGAATGCCCTTTACATTGAAGATCAGTACAAAGAATGCTCCTTATAATGGAGGTCAGTGGGAAGAATGCTCCTCGCATTGGTGGATGGGGAAGAATGAATCTTACAATGGAGGTCAGTGGGAAGAATGCTCCTCACATTGGTGGTCATGGGGAAGAATGATTCTTACATTGGTGATAAGTGGGAAGAATGCTCCTCACATTGAAGGTCAGTAGGAAGCAGGGGTGGACTTACCATTTGGAAACTCGGGCACTGCCCGAGGGCCCGGGGTCAGTAGGGGGCCCCATGAGATGCCCCTGGTAGGCTTTTTTGAGTTTGGGCAAGGACACAGGGGCCCCATGATCCCCTATTGCCTGGGGGATCATGAGTTGTCAGTCCGCCCCTGGTAGGAAGAATGCTCCTTACATTGAAGGTCGTGGGAAGGATGCTCCTTATATTGGAAGTCATTGAGAAGAATGCTCCCTGCATTGGTGGTCAGTGAGATGAATGACCCTTATAGTGGTGGTAAGAATGCTGGCTTTATAGACAGGAAAAAAAAATCACGTGTGTCATGCTGTTGGCTTTTCCAAGCAGTGCTGGATCTGCAAGCACCTCAGATGGGAGGTTGATTAGCCGTAGCTCAAAGAGCCTTTAGAAATCTGAGAAAGAACTCTAGGGTACCATGGAACCCTGATTTACAAAGGCTATATTAAATAATATTGCCTTAGGATTAATATGGTGTGAATGACTTTGAAAAAAAAAACTCTTCCATCACAGTCTTCTCACACAGGAGTTTTACTTTCCATTAGATTTATGCTTAAACAGTGTTGGTGTCACCTAATCACCTATACCACCTGATCATTGCATTGATTCGTAATAAGGAATCCCAACACAACAATACTTTAGAAATAAATCTATATTGTCTATATAATGTATGTGATGATAGGCTGGCTCTTCATACTGCAATGGTTAATAGTATAGATTCACTGGCATTATATGAAGGCACTTGAAGTGTTCTCCGTACACCGCTAGAGGGCTCACAATCAGGTTTCTCTTTCCATATAGAGATACAGACACATTTCTATACTGTTTGCAGAATTCAGGGATAGGCTGCATTAGTGTAGATTACACAGACAAAGAAATTCACAGCTTTGTTTCAGCCTAGAAGAATGTAATGGAAGGTGGCATGTTCACCCTAAGAGGTCATCGAGCTTAGAAGTGAATAGAAGAAGCAGGACATGACTGTCATGTCAAGGAACGGTGGGATGTGCTGTGTTCAGGAGAGGAACATTTAAGCCATGTTAGGACTCTGGGGAAATTTGGGCACAAACTGGTGTCCATAGTGTAGACTTATCATCTTCTAATACAACTAAAATGTCTTCTCCTGAAATCATCACACTGTCCTATGAGATGTCCAATGAGCACTGAACACACCAATACAACTGGGTAATGACTTATTATCAACCAGAGGATCTCCTGCTGTTCTGAGTGTGTGAACACCTATTATATTTGTACTGTAAGGAGGACTCATACAATGGAATCATTACACCTGTGCGGGCAATGCTGTGTGGCTGCGCTTACAAATTACTGATAGAAAGTAGAAAAATAAAATGTGCTCATTCCTAGAAACATACACTGCTGTGTACTGACACCAGGACACTGCTGTGTACTGACACCAGGATACTGCTATGTACTGACACCAGGACACTGCTATGTACTGACACCTGGATACATGCACTGCTATGTACTGACACCAGGATACATACACTGCTAAGTACTGACACCAGGACACGGCTATGTACTGACACCTGGATACATACACTGCTATGTACTGACACCAGGACACTGCTATGTACTGACACCAGGACACTGCTATGTACTTTCACCTGGATACATGCACTACTATGTACTGACACCAGGACACTGCTATGTACTGACACCTGGATACATGCACTGCTATGTACTGACACCAGGATACATACACTGCTAAGTACTGACACCAGGACACGGCTATGTACTGACACCTGGATACATACACTGCTATGTACTGACACCAGGACACTGCTATGTACTGACACCAGGACACTGCTATGTACTTTCACCTGGATACATGCACTGCTATGTACTGACACCAGGACACTGCTATGTACTGACACCTGGATACATGCCCTGCTATATACTGACACCAGGACACTGCTATGTACTGACACCTGGATACATGCCCTGCTATATACTGACACCAGGACACTGCTATGTACTGACACCAGGATACATACACTGCTATGTACTGACACCAGGACCCTGCTATGTACTGACACCAGGATACATACACAGCTATTTACTGACACCAGGACACTGCTATGTACTGACACCAGGATACATACACTGCTATGTACTGACACCGGGATACATGCACTGCTATGTACTGACACCAGGACACTGCTATGTACTGACACCAGGATACATACACTGCTATGTACTGACACCAGGATACATACACTGCTATGTACTGACACCAGGACACTGCTATGTACTGACACCAGGATACATACACTGCTATGTACTGACACCGGGATACATGCACTGCTATGTACTGACACCAGGACTTTGCTATGTACTGACACCTGGATACATACACTGCTATGTACTGACACCGGGATACATGCACTGCTATGTACTGACACCTGGATACATGCACTGCTATGTACTGACACCAGGACACTGCTATGTACTGACACGAGGATACATACACTGCTATGTACTGACACCTGGATACATACACTGCTATATACTGACACCAGGACACTGCTATGTTCTGACACCAGGATACATACACTGCTATATACTGACACCAGGACACTGCTATGTTCTGACACCAGGATACATGCACTACTATGTACTGACACCAGGACACTGCTATGTAGTGACACCAGGATACATACCATGCTATGTACTGACATTGCAATATATACACTGCTATGTACTGACACCGGGATACATACACTGCTATGTACTAACAATGGGAAATATGTACTGCTATGTTCTGACACCTGCATACATACCATGCTATGTACTGACATTGGGATACATATTATGTACTGACACCAGGAAACAAACACTACTATGTACTAATAATGGGAAATATATACTGCTATGTACTGACACCTACATACATACACTACAATGCACTGACACTGGTAAATATATACTGTTATGTACTGACACATGTATACATACATACAATGCTATGTAGCTGTGTACACACCGCACAGTACTAACTGTGTACACATCGCACAGCACTATCTGGGTACACATTGTACACTACTATCTGGGTATACACCGCCCAGTACTAACTGTGTATACATCGCACACTACTATCTGGGTACACATCGCACAGCACTATCTGGGTACACATCGCACACTACTATCTGGGTACACATTGCACACTACTATCTGGGTACACTATGCACAGTACTATCTGGGTACACATCGCACACTACTATCAGGATGCACATTGCACAGTACTATCTGGGTACACATCGCACAGTACTATCTGGGTACACATCGCACACTACTATCTGGGTACACATTGCACAGTACTATCTGGGTACACATCGCACACTACTATCTGGGTACACATTGCACAGTACTATCTGGGTATACACCGCACAGTACTATCTGTGTACACATTGCACACTACTATCTGGGTACACATTGCACAGTACTATCTGTGTACACATCACACACTACTATCTGGGTACACATTGCACAGTACTATCTGGGTATACACTGCACACTACTATCTGGGTATACACTGCACACTACTATCTGGGTATACACTGCACACTACTATCTGGGTATACACTGCACACTACTATCTGGGTATACACTGCACACTACTATCTGGGTATACACTGCACACTACTATCTGGGTATACACTGCACACTACTATCTGGGTACACATTGTACACTACTATCTGAGTATACACTGCACACTACTATCTGGGTACACATTGCACACTACTATTTGTGTATACACTGCACACTACTATCTGGGTACACACTGCACACTACTATCTGGGTACACATTGCACACTACTATCTGCGTACACATTGCACACTACTATCTGGGTACACATTGCACATTACTATCTGTGTACACATTGCACACTACTATCTGGGTACACATTGCACAGTACTATCTGGGTATACACTGCACACTACTATCTGGGTACACATTGCACACTACTATCTGGGTATACACTGCACACTACTATCTGGGTACACATTGCACACTACTATCTGTGTATACACTGCACACTACTATCTGGGTACACATTGCACACTACTATCTGGGTACACATTGCACACTACTATCTGTGTATACACTGCACACTACTATCTGGGTACACATTGCACACTACTATCTGGGTACACATTGCTCACTACTATCTGGGTACACATTGCACAGTACTATCTGGGTACACATCGCACACTACTATCTGGGTACACATCGCACACTACTATCTGGGAACACATCGCACACTACTATCTGGGTACACATTGCACACTACTATCTGGGTATACACTGCACACTACTATCTGTGTATACACAGCATAGTACTATCTGGGTACACATTGCACACTACTATCTGGGTACACATTGCACAGTACTATCTGGGTACACATTGCACACTACTATCTGGGTACACATCGCACAGTACTATCTGGGTACACATTGCACACTACTATCTGGGTACACATTGCACACTACTATCTGGGTACACATCGCACAGTACTATCTGGGTACACATTGTTGCAATCTGAAAACCAACACACATTTTAAATAATCCCACTACTACTATACAAATGTATAGTTCACACAATGCCTATGGAGCCCATACACAGTGTGTTATTAGCACACCTTATATATTGGATTCCATGTATATTTCAGATTGTATTTCAGAATAATTATCATAGTGGATGACAAACCTAAAAAGCAGCTTTCAGTTATTAATCTCCAGTCTAGGATCCTATAGCTCAACCTCATTGACTAGGATCCTCCAGGGAAATGAAAGGGGCCAGGACAATGAGATGGGGCTGAAGGTCACATGGAGATTAGTATGGCTATTAAAATGCAATATTAGAGAAAGGGCCGCACTGTGGGGAGTTTAGTGCCAGTCACCTGATAGGAATTCCACCAAACACTACAGCATGACCGTGGTCACTTATTAAGAATGCATAATAAAAGATACACAGAGGATCCCGGAGTCTGGAGGGTCAGATGACAAATCAGAAAGAGCACGCCTGTGATTTTTAATGAAGATTAAAGGGTACAGGTTGTCTGCTGAGAGGTATGAATAATGGAATCGGAAAGATGTATATTTCTTGCCTTTAGCTACTAATCAGATTACATAGCTTGAACAGCTTGCAGAATGAAAGTATCTGACTAGTTGCTACAAGCAACACAGACAATTTTTTTTCCATGGGATAACACTTGAGGACTGAAGAGTAGTTTATATATCGGAGTCACACCTCAATTAATATGTTTGTATTCTGTTCCCTGGAGGACAACATACATGTAGAACTTTGTCCCATCTGTCTATGTGCTGTCTACAGTCAGCCGCGAGGTTAGATAGAGCGTCCTTCTTTTTCTCCATGGCCATCCAACAACACAGCTAGCAAGGAGACAGCTGCATTGATAGAGAACACTTTTCTAAAATCTTCAATCACTTGCCCACTTGCCTGGAGCTTTTTAGGTGGCAATACCTCTCCTTTGGCATTCCTCACAAGTCACATGTTTAGGCAAATGCTTGGAGATGGATAAAAGTGACATCTGTCAAAGCGGCTGTCTCCTTGCTATCTGTGTTGTTGGATGGCCTTGTCCAGCCCCATAGCTAGCCTTAGACAGCACAGGGAAGAGGAGACAAGGTACCACATGTATGTTGTCACATGATGAGCAGAACATGTGATTACAACTTTAAGGGAGACTTCTTATTTCAAGAACAAGCTTATATAATTGCTTGATGGCATAATATGTAACTCTCATCCCTTGTGGCTCTGGGATTCAAATTCAGGTCCCACCATTAAGTTTGTATGTTCTCCTAATGTTTTATACGGGGTGATATTGTTTAGGGTGGAGTGGTGGGGGGGGGGGTTATGTTTAGGGTGGAGAGGTGGGGAGGGGGGTTATTGTTGAGGGTGGAGTGGTGGGGAGGAGGGGTTATGTTTAAGGTGGAGAGGTGGGGAGGGGGCTTTTTGTTGAGGGTGGAGAGGTGGGGAGGGAGCTTATTGTTCAAGGTGGAGAGGTGGGTTAGTGTTCAGGGTGGAGAGCTGGGAAGGGGGTTATGTTTAGGGTAGAGAGTTGTGGAGGACATTACAGTTTAGGGTGGAGAGGTGGGGGTTATTGTTTAGAGTGAAGAGGGGGTTATTGTTTAAGATGGAGAGGGGGTTATTGTTTAGGGTGGAGAGGTGAGGATGGGGGTTATTGTTGAGGGTGGAAAGGTGGGGAGGGGGGTTATTGCTGAGGGTGGAGAGGTGGGGAGAGGGTTATAATTTAGGGTGGATAGGTGGGGTTATTGTTTAGGGTGGAGAGGTGTGGAAGACATTACAGTTTAGGGTGGAGAGGTGGGGGTTATTGTTTAGGGTGAAGAGGGGGTTATTGTTTAGGGTGGAGAGGTGTGGAAGACATTCCAGTTTGGGGTGGAGAGGTGGGGGTTATTGTTTAGGGTGAAGAGGGGGTTATTGTTTAAGATGAAGAGGGGGTTATTGTTTAGGGTGGAGAGGTGAGGATGGGGGTTATTATTGAGGGTGGAGAGGTGGGGAGGGGGGTTATTGTTGAGGGTGGAGAGGTGGGGAGAGGGTTATAATTTAGGGTGGAGAAGTGGAGAGGGGGTTATTGTTTAGGGTAGAGAGGTGTGGAGGATGTTACAGTTTAGGGTGGAGAGGTGGGGGTTATTGTTTAGGGTGGAGAGGTGGGGGTTATTGTTGAGGGTGGAGAGGTGTGGAGGATGTTACAGTTTAGGGTGGAGAGGTGGGGGTTATTGTTTAGGGTGGAGAGGTGTGGAAGTCATTACAGTTTAGGGTGGAGAGGTGGTTGTTATTGTTTAGGGTGGAGAGGTGGGGGTTATTGTTTAGGGTGGAGAGGTGTGGAAGATGTTACAGTTTAGGGTGGAGAGGTGGTTGTTATTGTTTAGGGTGGAGAGGTGGGGGTTATTGTTTAGGGTGGAGAGGTGTGGAAGATGTTAGAGTTTAGGGTGGAGGTTATTGTTTAGGGTGGAGAGGTGTGGAAGATGTTAGAGTTTAGGGTGGAGAGGTGGTTGTTATTGTTTAGGGTGGAGAGGTGGGGGTTATTGTTTTGGGGTGGAGAGGTGTGGAAGATGTTACAGTTTAGGGTGGAGAGGTGGTTGTTATTGTTTAGGGTGGAGAGGTGGTTGTTATTGTTTAGGGTGGAGAGGTGGGGGTTATTGTTTTGGGGGTGGAGAGGTGTGGAAGATGTTACAGTTTAGGGGGGAGAGGTGGGGTTATTGTTTAGGGTGGAGAGGTGTGGAAGACATTACAGTTTAGGGGGGAGAGGTGGGGTTATTGTTTAGGGTGGAGAGTTAAGGAAGGGGGTATTTGGGGTTTAGGAACACCACAGCTGCCAATAACTATCCTGCACTACAACACCCAGCAGACCCACCTTCCAAGAAGTTCTGCAGCAGCTGAGACACCTAGGGAAAGTTGTCAGAGGTGGGGGGAGGGGACCTGGCTCAGGGCAGGACACCTTGGCATTGGGACATACTACTCACCAGACAGAGCAGACCCACCTTGGGGAGGGGAATGGCAGGTCGCAGGGAAGAGGTTCTGCCTGAGATAAGGGGACGTGGCTGGCGTGGGAAAGGTGGGAGGGGACAGGGCCAGCACGGGAGGGGCAGAAGGGGATGTGGTCAGTGCTGGAGGGGGCGGGGCCAGTAGAGGGGATAATGTATGCGGGGACACTTATCCCTTGCTGCAGCTGTAGCTCCTGACAGTATCACCCACGGGTGCAGGATATATTGGAGGCCCATTTTCAGTGAACACCCATGGATGATACACCACTGGAGGACGGCGGTGCTGCCCCTCTGAAAAATGCCTCCCATGGCAAACGCCTTGTTTGCCTCTCAGTAGATACACCCCTAGTGGTAGGGACTTTAGACTGCAAGCTCCTTTAGGTGAAGGGCCGGATGTTAATGGTCTATGTGTTCAGTAAAACATTGTGGAATAAACTGGAACTGTAAATATCATATAACATGGTCTCAATATGTCATCGTCAGGTGAATGTAGGCATGACCCACAGTAGAATTGACAAGATAATGCTAGGGCTCAGCATCTCCTCTCTGCTCCTTAGTACACCGTCTTTAGTGAAAACAAATAAAGGTGTCACTAGTTACATCCCATACTACTGTGCCAATCAGCGATCAGAAGAATATTTCACATTTGCCAAAAGTTCTTTCTTCGGCAGATCGGGGCTGATTGTCAGACCTCCTAGGGCTTTGCCAAAAATGGGACTGACCACACAAATCAAAGTGGATGCAAACAAAAGGTACTTTATATCAGGAGTAGGGATGGATGGCATTGTAGATAAAAGAGGGCAGGACTGCTGGTTTCAGGAATTGCTGGCATGTCTTCCATACTACAAAAGGGCAAAATCTACTGCTCAGGAAGTTGGAAGCGCTCATTATCCTCCAGATCTCCACGTGAGCTGGTGCAGGCTTTTATTCTTCCATAGAAATGAGGGAAGTATTCTAAAGCAGAACTAAACCCTCCCATCCTTTATAGCTGAAAACAGCATTTCCTTAGACTCGAGATCTGGGGCTGTCATGGTGCTGCACATGTGACCTACTATCAGACCAGCCATTGGAGAGCTTGAAAGCTCAATTAAAAGCTGATATGCGCACACTGGCAACTGTGACAGTTATCACCAGAGGCATGCTTTGAATGTAACAGCTTTGGGAAATACTGGTAGCCCAGTGGGTATACTGAAATGCCATTCTAAAGTGGACATTTATGGGAAAAAAATGAAATTGAGAAAACAGGCAGGATTTTTAATGCAGAAGAGATATGTTATGTCTCTTCTGCATTAAGAATACTTACCTGTAGTGAAAGTAATGAAAAGTTACGAACGTTTGACTGCGAACTTCGAGCAGAGGGGACAATTCACTAAGCGGTAAGATACCACACAGCTAATAAAAACATTCTTTAAATTACATTTTTTAAAATACAAATCATGGGGTCCCCCCCCATCCTTACCAAGCCCTTCCGGTCTGGAATGAATTTTGAGGGGAATCCCCACATCAAAATAAAAAAAAATCCATACCAGACCCTTATCTGAGCATAGAAAAGGGGGGGATGAGTGAGCACCCCACCCTCCTTAACCACACCAGGCCACATGCCCTCAACATGGGGGGTATTCTGGGGCAGGGGGGCTTCCCCCAAAAAACCTTGTCCCCATGTTGATGGGGACAAGGGCCTCTTCGCCACAACCGTGGCTGGTGGTTGTGGGGGTCTGCAGGTAGGGGGCTTATTGGAATCTAGAAGCCCCGTTTAACAAGGGGGGTCCCAGATCCCATCCCCCCTCCTATGTGAATGGGTATGGGGTACATGGTACCGCTATGCATTCCCAAAAAAAAGTGTAAATTAAAAAATGAAAGTAGGCAGTCTTTGACAAGTCCTTTATTAAAAGCAAAAATAAAAAAAAATGTCCCCCAAAGTAGACCCAGCGTAATCACGATGCCCGCCGCCATTGCTGACCCAAAAAAAGAAAAAAAAAAAACAAACTCTGCTCTCGAAGTTGGCTCCCGCCAACTGACATCTGCACCAGGATGACAGTTCTTAAGTACAGTGATGACATCACAAGGGGGTTGGGTCACCTCTCCCCCTTGTGAAGTCATCATGCGCTGTGATTGGCCAAAGCATTGCACCTGACCTGTAGTCAGGAGCATTGCTTTGGCCAATCAGAATGCACTGTCAGGGTGAAGGGCCTTGTGGGGCACAGCAGGTGAACAGCGCGGCAAAAGTTCTTGCCATTTGTGTGTTCGCCCACGTGATGTTCGACTTGAACATCTAGCCCAACATTACTTACCTGCCTTTCCGTCCCTGTACAGTGAGATGTGGGTGTGTTGTACAAGTTTGGCAATGCCAAACTGACTGACCTCCCTCTCATGCATAGCATCATCTTGGCTGGGTCAATGAAAGAGGCTGGTGATTGATACCTGGAAGCTGGCCACCCAAAGATGTCAGCTGCCAGTGGGGAGCTCCAGGATACTGCATCGCTAGACTGAAGGAGAGTATAATTCCGCTTTAAGTACACTATGTGCACTAATATTATTGCTGGGTAATGATGACAACGGGTACTGGAATTACTTTCATTTACAAAAAGATAGAGAGCTATCTCCTCGCCCATCACTTTCTAGGAGTTATTCACCCATTAATGGTTGCCATCCAAAGAAATCAGTGTTTTATGGAAGTATGGAGGCTGCCATTGCTTGCCTCTACTTCAGGACATATTAGTTCTCTATCTGATACCTAGGGAATTATTTTTTTTTTCTAGGTCATTGACTTAGAACAAGTATGCAAATTAGAAGTTCTAACCGTGTTCTAACTTTACTTACTCCACTCTGACTCTTGGTTGGTGGTATAGGTCTAGGTCAATAACTGAGATTATAGAAGCCAGAGAGACAGCAATTAGCCCTTTCAGAATTCTCTCACTACATGTTTAAGGAGTCTCAGTGCCTGGAATCCTCTAGTACTCTTTCCTTAAATTACTAGATTCTAAAATGATAAACTGTATGTTATGAAAGTGCAATAAAACTGAAAATGAAAAAGTAAAAAAGTACAGATCTAAAAGCTCTACAAGCTATCTTATTGCTGTCATAGTAAACACTTTGAGGAACAATACAGATTTTCTATTTTACTTTGACCCTTTATGAATGGAGTAGAAAGAAACTCTTTACTTACATGAGTAATATATGAGAATAAGGAGTTTCAATTACAGATTTTATCTTTAGTGCCCCCTGTTGGTGATTTTGTTAAATGAGTTATTCTGCACAGGAACAACTTTGCTTGATTGTATAATAGGGTATTAGAGAGTGAAATTACTGCAAATAGAAAAGTAAAAATGTACCCATGGTCATAAGCTAGCAATTGAAAGAGTTGCCAGATGAAGGCAACAAATGTCATATCTATTTGTAAGCAGGTGCTTAGGAAAGAATTGCCATGTTGTAAGTGTTGTTTCTTCTTTTATTTTATTGTGCCCTGTTGGTATTTTTTGTACAACTGTACATTAAAATGGGGGGTAATTGTACTATTTAGTTATGTTGTCAAACAGAGCTGGTGCTTCTTGAGATCTAAGAGTTAATACTGCTGGCCATGTTTTCCCAGGCTTTTTGGGAACTAGAACACTCTGCTGGGGCAAACATTTAAAATGGAGTAAAAGATGTTTAGTGAGCGCTACCTTAAAACAAAAGTGAAAATGTGTATAAATATGTATACACAACAAAGTTAATAAGCAGCTGATACACCGAAAAGGTAACCAAAAGAAAACCTCCAATAATACATGTATATCCAGATAAAATGGTGCAGCTGTGGCAGGAAGTGACGACAAGGGCCCGTAGGTTGTTGCTGCACGGTATTTCCCCTCTTCAGAAAGAAAGGAAGAAACCCGGACACGGTTGTGTGAGGAGAGCTCTGCGTCCTGACCGGAGCCCGGTAGGAACCATGACCCTGGTGGTGATACCTGGTAGCAGTTTCTGGTGACCTTGCCTCTGTGGAACGGGGATGGTGATCTGTGGGTAACCCGGTCCGAGATTTGATGACCAATCTATGGCCTGGTGACGCAGGATTATATATTGCGTATTTTAAACGCACATCTGGTGAGTGCGTTTTTCACCTATTTGTGTGGTTTGCACCTATTATCACACCTTGGATCAGGACGTCCACTCACCTGGAATTAGGATCTCTCCATGATCCGCACCATCATATTGAACTTTTTAATATTTATTGATCACCATCAGAGTGACATCACGTATGCGTATAAGTTTGCACTAGCATATTGTGTGTATTAATCGTGTACTATTATTTAGCGCTGCACCATTTTATCTGGATATACAAACAGTTAAAATGGGAACTGCATCTAGGAAAAAGGAGTCAGTCAGAGAAGTCAGTTCTGCCCCATGCATGGGAAGGGAATAGGAGCTGTTACAGGATATAACTACCACTTCTTTTGAAACCACACCTTGTGGGAACCCAGTTGGGGGTTCCAGGAAAATGAACGTATGGTACTGATCAGTGGACTAATGAACTCTAAAGAACTTTCTCACCTATTTTAGGTATAACTACCTCATGGGGCAAGGGCACCAGGAAACAACTAAGGGGCACAAAGGAGCACTTTGTGGTAGGAAAGATATGCATGATGAATCACCTGTACATTTGTTAAATTAACAACTTTTAGTAGAACTTTGTTATTACATATGATGCTTGGCCTGAAGTCACTTGAGGATAACCTTGAAGGGATGCATGCATGTTTGGTGTATCACAGAACATGGTTCATGCTGGGAGACAAGACAAGATAAAGAAGATTAAGTGCATATGTCTATCAGGCAGAGAAGCTATTCTGGGAAGGCTATATTGCCATTGCCAATAAATACAGTACTAAAGTCTAGCTGCATAAGCAAGCAGCTGGTAGGGAAGTGGTGGTGGCCTGGCATAGGTGAAAGAAGGCCCTGGTAATGAAGTTCTTGGGTGCTTAGGCTACTTCCCTAGTGATAAGGTCCCCAATATTGGGTCCAACTAGTGGCATGGGGCATCCTAGGGTCCCAGGCTGGAAATAACGGAAGATGAAGCAAAGCTTCTGATAGAATAAGTGTGGGTTATGTACAGAATCAATATTCCTAGTATTCAAAGTGTAATATATGAATCAATGTCATGGGGATGAGGTGACGGGTAATTGGGCTGGTGGAGTCTGTTGCACGATCTCCGAAATGCTGCACAAAAGAGACAGAAGTGTTATGAAGTGCAATGAGGAACTGTCATCCATACTGTACAATGTAAAGAGGTTCAGAAGTTGGACCACAGATTAGAAGGAGTTAATTATGTCTGTGTGAAGAAGTTCCTCACAGGACAGAAACAAAAACAGAAGGTTGGCAGCACACCACAGCAAGATGCTATCCAATGACAATTATTTTATTCCAACAATGTCAGTATACATGCAGCAAAATTGCATAATTGGCTATGATTAAGAACTCTGCTGTATGAAACACATCAGCATTTCATCTATCTTGTGCTGCATATAAGCTGACATCGTTGGAATAAAATGTTTGTCATTGGATAGCATCTCGCTGTGGTGTGCGGCCATTCTGCTGTTTTTTTGTACCTACGATGGCGAGCCGGGCAAGCAACTGCAAGTGAGAGCTGTGAAGGGGATTTCCTGTGGTTCCTCACTGGACAGAACATTAAAAAATCTTGATAGCTAGCGAGGAAGCAACACCCAACTGGTACAGCCAGTGAAGGTACAATGACATCGAATAAGACGTGTGGATTTTGGCAATTCTGTCAGTGTTGATTTCATACAAGTGACAGAATCGCTAATGTGACATTGTCCTTTTTGGGTCCCTATGGAACCCAGCTGACATTTTAATGATCATATAATCATGGTTATGGACCGAGTATGCATCTCTCTGGGTAGGTGGGCCAAAACTCCTGATTTGGATATGTGTTTCCAGGTTAGTATTTCTGACAGTACTAAACCAGTGCATCAACAACCAAACCAGGAAACTAGAGGTCCACCATGGCAACCTACATATACAGTATATCTGAGCACAGTTTCCTTTAAACTTGTCCATTTATGTTTATATATGTCTATAATTAACATATTTGACACTTTAATATCGCCAAAGATATACAATAATTCACTAAGCAAACAGGTTTTCCTGTTGTGAATTACGATAATGAATCTAAGCATAAATGGAGGTCAAATAGCCACAGAGTGTAGGGATTTGCAGCACTATAGCATACAGGCAGTTTTGACAAGCATTATTTACGCGCTTTCATAATCCCCTTTTCTAATACATTTATGTTGTAGATCAGAGGAGGGAAAAACTAAAGCAGGATTTCAGAGGGTTAATCACATAGTCTGCAAAGCCATCAGAATGTGATTAAAAAATCCTGAAGAAATAAGCAGGCAGAGAGGAAGAGCTAAGGGGGCGCTTGCTGAGTTTTAACAAGATATAAAATCAAAATTTTCTTTTCTTGGCCCAGAAACGATGTGTTTTTGCTAGCATAATACAGGTATAAAGGGAGCGCAGATCTTTGCAGAGCTGGCCCTGAGCTGTAATGAATCTTTATTCACTCGGCAAGGAATATAAAAAAAAAAAGTTTGTTTTATATTACAAAAGAACCATGATTTTTACTATGGGTACATGATTTGTAGACAAAGGATTTTACAGCATCCAGGCATAGGAGAGGTACATCAATGAACCATTTCTCGATGTGTCATCTAAGGTACACTGGTCTCAAAAATGAAACCTTTCCTTTTCATCTAAAAACAAAATCATAGATGATACCTGGATTGTTATACACTTTATGTATGAACATTCTTTATTTTATTGTAAAAGTTCCTTAGGCAAGTCTTAAAGGATAAGAGAACCTTTTAGGAGCACTTCCATATAATACTTATTTGGCTACAGCTGAAATATGTATATATAAAAATGATTTTAAGGATTTTTAACCAGTCTAGGCACCCTTGCCACAAATGTTTCTTTCTTCACATTAATTGCAGAAGCCTGACTTGGGCAAGAACACACCTCCAGCCTGCTGACTGGACAGTGAAAGAGAAGCAGCACACTGATTATTCTTCCTCAGGGGCGGCCTGACCATTTGGAAACTCGGGCACTGCCCGAGGGCCCGGGGTCAGTAGGGGGTCCCATGAGATGCCCCTGGTACCTTTATCATAGGCTTTTTGGAGTTTGGGCAAACACACAGGGGCCCCATGATCCCCTATTGCCCGGGGGCCCCATGAGTTGTCAGTCCGCCCCGGTCTTCCTACTGCTCACTAACCTGCCTCCTGCTGTCAGTGTATTTAGTTTCAACAATCGCTTACTGCATCAGAGCCCAAGTAAAGCAGTGATGTACAAAAAAATATTGCTTTATGGTAACTGTATGGGGTTAGTATCTGTATTGCTAGTAGATAGATGAATTCTTATTTTATTTGTCATGCCCTACTTTACTACTTTACCTACTTTACCCTACTTTCTCTACATTTCCATGCAGACCAAGCTGTACAGCAGATGTGAAAGTTACTTGCGTGGGACACACCCCTGCCCAAGGTTCTTACAATGGTGAATTATGGCTCATGTGGTTAAAAACCTTTTGTTATTCCTTTTTTTTGCTGTAATTGCTTTAAATATTAATTGGGTTTATGTTGCTTTGTTGAGGTCCATTTGAAACTATATGTCCATCTAAGACTATCCTTTCCACGTCCATATGACAGTGCTGACTAATTAGGTGCCATCTAGCCCAAATTGTCATTGCTGCAAGGAGTGGAAGGAAAGTGGTGGGGATTTCAAATCCCCACCACTTTGTCTCCTCTCCTACCACTGACACTCAGCATGGGATTGGTGCAGGGAGGGTTCCCGCACACCGCTCCTGTGTGAGCTCGGGATATGACAAGCCTGGGTTCACACAGGAGCAGTAAGGAAACCGCATGTGATTTGAACAGGAATCACATTCCTGCTTAAATCACATGCTAATTTTTGCGGTGCAATTTGGTTAAGGTATCGAGAATAAATTTGGTTACTATACATAAGTGCTCCAGAATCTTTCCCCCATTGGTTAAGATATTGATTATAGTTCTGTCTGTGCTGGCCTACCCTATTCCAGTGTGAGTGTTGCTGTGTATTTGCAATGCATAATATTGTGCTGCTTTTATTTTTCCATACAAGCCAATGTGAATGCATCTTAAACTTGTCTCAAAACTAACCTCAAAATTTATACAAACACAGACAATTTTTCGCTGAAAGGATATACTTTTGGACATCCTTCTGAATCTAAAGCCTGTGTATATCAACATCAAAGGAATTACATATTTGAGTGGCTGCAATAAATTACTCAACACCCAGCTCTTTTTAACATGCTTATCAATAAACCTATATACTGTATAACATATGTAGCATATACTGTATATATTCTGTAGTTTTGTAAAAGCATTACTCTCTATGGCTGGAGAAGCTTGACATTTGTAACAAAATGGGAAAAGTCTCCTTGTATCACTTGCAGGAACTCAAGGAGAAAAGCTGCACCCAGACCCAAGAGATCCTATCTCAATATAATTTGTGTGCATGGCATAGGAAAGTATACAGACAGTTACGGAAGGTCAGGACACAGAATGCTTTTTGCTCTCATTCTATCTATCAAACAGAGCAAGACTGCTTGGAACATATGGCATTGAGCGGATTCACTGTGTGTCAAAAGTAGAACAACGCAGAAGCAAGCAACTCCGATAGAGTGAAAAATGTACAAATCCGTTCTAAAGGCCATTTGACAGCCTTGGTGCACATGCCTGTCTATGAAATCATCAAAACCTAAAAAAGCACAAAATAATTATAGTAAATTTTAACAGAATAGTAGATA
Source organism: Staurois parvus (assembly GCF_062004578.1). Taxonomy (NCBI): domain Eukaryota; kingdom Metazoa; phylum Chordata; class Amphibia; order Anura; family Ranidae; genus Staurois; species Staurois parvus. The sequence continues at coordinate 5,578,229 of NW_028318072.1, forward strand.
ATTAGATAGATAGATAGATAGATAGATAGATAGATAGATAGATCGATAGATAGATCTTGCATAGAGACATGTAGCACTCCGCCCTATAGGAGCTAAGTCTAGGGGATGTCTTTTTGTGATTTATTGCTGAAAACTTGTAACTGGGGAGGACAATGGGGCATGGAATACGCCAAAATGTCAAAGCACACATTTTGCAGAGGACAATTTCTCTAGGTGCTAGCAGCATAATCTTTCACTCCCAGCTGTGGACCAGAATATTAGGCACATAATATGCAGAGGTACCTCTTCACTAAGCAGGAACAACACGTTTCACTCCCAGCTGTAGACCAGGAGAATGTCAGAACATGACAGGTAAGTAGACTGGAACACTCCAAGTTTCCCACAGCTGATGACAACAGGGTAGGTTTGGAAAGTTATTAGGAGCAGATTGGAACTGTCTGAGTTCTTGCAGCTGAGGACCACAAGGTGGATAACACACTGTACATACTGGAGCAGTTTTTAACATCCACAGCTGGGGACCAAAGATAAACTGAAGCTCAGGAGATTGGGCTGTACTCATGAGTCCAAGTAGAAGCAAGGCCATGGGCTCGATCCAGGGGAGGGAGTAGTCCAACAGCCAGTTAGGAAAACTTCAGGACTTAGCAGCACTCTGAAGCTCACGGTTCCCCTTCCTTCAGGGGAAAAACAAGTCTGAATAGCTGGGAAACTGTGAACAGACCCAAGCAATCAACTTGAGCTTCTCTAACTACAGAGCAAGCCAAACTCTAAGGATGCTGCAACAGATACATTGCAGGAAAATGGGTGTACTGGGAGAATGTAAAGGGTACTATTGCCTGGGTGTTCTGCTGATTCAATAACTACAATTTTTTGTAAATCAGTGACTTTTTGACAAGCATTGAGATTTAATATCACTTTGAAATTAATTGACACATGCTTGTACTAAGTTTGGTTCTTGTCAGTTGCTCAGAAAGAACTGGAGTCCATGTGAACCAAGCAACTGCCATTTTTAGAAGCGGTTATGTCTCATCACAAAACATAATTCTGCGCAGAATTGTTACCACGGAAAAACAAAAATCAACCTGAGGCTGTGGCTCCTCCTTACCACTTGACTAATTCAGAAAAACATTAGTGAAGATAGGTTGGTGAACATCAAATCCCCTCATTCGGTCTTTGCCATCTGTACATTCGGAGAGAGCAGAAGAAACTGGCTATTTGATCTGATGCACAAAAAAAACTCTGTCCACCACAGTATTTGTAGCTATTTTTTATATGTATAATGTTTGTTTGTCCCTTATTCTCAACCCCAAAATATATAACATTTCATGGTCTCAGAGCAATTCACAGTACCCCTGGAGTCTTGCTTGAGTTTGGAAAGGTTTATTGAGTGAAACACCTCTTTTTAGTTTGCACTTACCATCAAAATGGTCTGGCAAATGAAAGGACATGGTTTACACATAATCCAGCAGAAAAAGAATTTGCTTTGTGCAGCAGACTCTAGAAATAACTGTAATAGGATGTACTATACACTGCCTTTGTAAATGAAATAGTTCTGTATTGTATGGACTCTTATCTAAGTGATCAAGAAGGGGTCCGTATTGTATGCTGGCATGTTCTTTGTTCTGCCATAGCCCTCAACGAGAATAAAAAGTGTGGCTACTAGAGAACAATATGTGTTTTACTCAAAGCAAACATGAGTACCATGAAAAAAATATTGTGCACTACAAATAACAAGGAGGTTGTTTTGTAGGCTAGGCAAACTGAAATAGGTGTAAATCACATAATAGCTATAGAAAAGGTGAATATGAGAATAGGGGTTCCACAGAAAAAGCAGAAATTGGGATTCTACCGTAATTTAAAGGCTAAATTTAACTTTTAAATAAAATTAACTATGCAGTCAAGTCACTCCAATAGGCTAAAAAAGCAGTGCAGTTTAAAAACAATTGGCTTAGTTTAAATGCCATACCTGTAGGGCATGAACAACACCCCTAACGCCTGGCTGAAAAACTACCATTGAAAGCAAACAGTCCAGTCCTGCCTTATTCAAAACCTTTGCATGTGCATTGCTCTCTCAAGGGAAGGGAGAGTGCTTTGCACATACGCAGGTTTTGAAAGAGGAAGAGCACTGGCTCTTGTGATGTTGGGATTGAATGCTTAAAGTGGATCTTCATCCAAAAGGTTATGTTCCACTTATTTGCATTCTCCATCCCTCCTCTTTAACATTGGCACTTTTTGATAGTAAGGGGGGGGGGGCAGGTACCTGGTTTTGACTAGCACTCACTTCCACTTCCGGTCAGATCACCTTGGTAATTCCCTTAGTTAAGATGCCAGTTTCTGGACTTGAAGCTGATTGAAGAATTGGCTCAGGTGAGGATAGTGCTGGATCTCTAGACAGGTAAGTGACCTTATATTAAAAGATCGCAGCTACAGTTTTTTTATTTTTGGGGGAGAGACTGGAGCTCCTCTTTAATGTATGATGTGTCCTAGCTTCTAGGCAGAGTGGGACTGATCGCTTGCCATGGGAGTTTTATGACCAGCCTGTGAGGGTGCTGCTCGTGGCCTACAGGTATGACATTTATATTTTTCTAAGCTGCCAAGTGCCAGCTAACTGGGCCTCCTTGAATGCATAGTCAATGTTTTTTAAAAGATGAATTTTAAATTGCCAACAAGGGAAATGTTCCTGTGGCACCCAAAAGATAGAAGCCCTATTCAATTTATTAAGTAAAAACAACTGACATAAACCCAGACACCTCCATAAACCACCAGCACTCTTCTAATAGAGCATATAAACTGTTCAGAGGCCAGGGAGGCAGATAGAGTGAAATACTATTAAGCAGATCAAGAATGCTGCTTTTTTATTCTACCTTTGGATTTACATAATTAAACTGTCATATAATCGAAGACATATTAGTATTGCAGGTTCTGTATTCCACACCACTAACAAAGTCAGTGCCATAGTACAGCCTCCAGGAAAGGCAATTCACTGTAGGCTTGGAGCCTGTAGGCTATGCAAGCAGGTGTCACTGACCTACTGTATATAAGATAAAATGAATTCATCAATCTAGGCTATATGTCCCTTAAATGGCTTAAATGTAGTCTGTTTGCAGTATTATTAAAGCATAAAGCTGAAAAAAGCATGAGATGTTTCCAATATGAAGTGCAAAGGCAGCGTGCCAAGGAGCATATTGGAGCTTCAACATTTCGAATAGTAAGAGCTGAATACTTAAGATTTGTTTAGGAAAAGAAATCAAGCATTCAAAGTTATAAACATTCTCATCTTGGCAGACATTTGTGAAAAAATGTTCATAAAGCAACGCTTATTATGTTCAGATATTAACACTGAAAGGCTATAAGACCTAATATACTAGGCAGCTGTTAAGTGATTGCAGATGGAAGGCACAAACCAAGCACGGCTTTCTTTACTTTAAGTGTATATATATATATATATATGTATATATATATATATATATATTTTATGATAAATAGGATTTAGATTATAGTGTTGTACTTTTTTTTATAAGTTTGAAGTAGATGTATGCATCAATTTTGACATGCCCAGTTGTTTTTTTCATTTTTTTACTGTGGTCTACGTAGAGAGTAGATCTATGGTTGGCTACCCACGCAGAGGGGTTGATTTGCTAAAGACAAACAGACTGTTCACTTTGCAAGGGAATTTTCTCTAAGCCTTAATTAATGTAGTGAAATTTCACTTTGCAAATAATAAAAAAAAAATAATAAAAAAAAGAACAGTATTTTTACTTGCATATGATTGGATGAAGGAAATCAGCAGACTTTCACCTTGTTCACTGAATTCTGGGGCAATTTCCCTTGCAAAGTGAACGGCCTACCTGCTCCTCAAATAATAATACAAACCTGGCTATGACTACTAAACACCTCTGAGTTTGAGCATAAAAAGCACACCAAGATGATCAAGTACATATAGAAAAATGTGTCCTTTATTTACAAATTTCTATTAAAAAGAACAGTGAAAATTATCTACTCCTTTTGTAAATTAGACACAAATGGGGTTGATTTACTAAAGGCAAATAAGCTGCTAATTTTGCAAGGAAATTTTGACTTTCCAGTGGAGTTTACCTTAGCTTATTGCATGAGATGAAGCTCAGATGACTTCCCTCATCCAACTGTGGAAGAAGAAATACAGTTTTTTTTTTTTTTTTATTTCCCTTGCACGTGATTGGGCACTACCTGCGAAGTAAATTTTCACCACCTTTATTAGGCTAAGTGAAAATTCCCTTGCAAAATAATCAGCCTATTTGCCTTTAAACCACCTTGAGTGCCAGACATTGAATGAATAGAAAATATTTAATTTAATCTTACAGGATTCTACACTTGTTTGAATGCCCTCGTATTTTCCTCTGTGACTTCTTTCCATGAGAATCTGTAACAATGTATGACTATCTACTGTAAGGTTTGTGAACCACAAATTGTAGAGACCTATATAAGACTGTTATGATTCAAGCACATACATGCCAACAATGTTTTTTGCATCATCTTGTAGGTTACTCTCTTCTTTGGGGGTTTAGTGAGAGTCCTGATGTGTGCACCCTCCACACCCGCCTTGTGTTTCTGGATGACCTATCTGAATCTAAGACCTTTTCCACTTTGTTTGATTTGATGCCTACCACATTGTGAGCACATTGGAGCTATATCCATCTTCATACAGTTTGACTGTATATATCAGGTTCTACCACATATTGTAACCTTGTTTACATGTATCTTATACACTTGTTGTATATGTATATTTTATATTTGTTTCGCTTACAGTAGCAACTCTTATCTTCCTGAGGAAGCAGGTACAACTCCCTGCAAAACATGTTGAGAAATTTCAGTCAACCTTGGACCAGATTGGATATATTATTGATGCTCCAATAACTTTGTAATGTCAGATCAATTTCCTTGCTACTAAATATTTCACGGTCAACTTTTAGTGGTATTATAACAAAGTGGAAGCAAAACAAAGTGGGAACAACAGCAAAGCCGCGTAAAATGACAGAGAGGGGTCAGCGCATGCTGAAGCGCACAGTGCACAAAATTCGACAACTGTCTGCAGAGTCGATAGCTAAAGACCTCCAAACTTCATGTGGCCTTCGGATTAGCAAAAAAAAAGCGCATAGAGAGCTTCATGGAATGGGTTTCCATGGCCGAGCAGCTGCATCCAAGCCTTACGTCACCAAGTGCAATGCAAAGTGTAGGATGCAGTGGAGTAAAGCTTGCCACCACTGGACTCTAAAGCATTGGAGACATGTTCTCTAGAGGGCCTAATCATGCTTCTCTGTCTGGCAATCCGATGGACATGTCTGGGTTTGGCAGTTGCCAGGAGAACGGTACTTGCCTGATTGCATTGTACCAAGTGTAAATTTTGATGGAGGGGGGATTATGGTGTGGGGTTATTCCTTAGAAGTTGGGCTTGGCCCCTTAGTTCCAATGAAGGGAATTTTTAAGGTGTCAGCATACCAAGATATTTTGGACAATTTCATGCTCCCAACTTTGTGGGAACAGTTTGGGGATGGCCCCTTCTTGTTCCAACATGACTGCACACCATTGCACAAAGCAAGGTCTATAAAGACATGGATGAGCATGTTTGGGGTGGAAGAACTTGAATGGCCTACACAGAGTCCTGACCTCAACCCTCAACAGAGACTGCGAGCCAGGCCTTCTCGTCTGACATCAGTGCCTGATCTCACAAAGAGTGGGAGAATGGTCAAACATTCTCATAGACACATTTCTAAACCTTGTGGACAGCCTTCCCAGAAGCGTTGAAGCTGTTATAGCTGAAAAGGGTGGGCCAGCTCAATATTGAACCCTACGGACTAAGACTGGGATGCCATTAATATTCATGTGCGTGTAAAGGCAGGAGTCCCAATACTTTGGACAATATAGTGTAGTTTGGAGAATGCAGTATTTCATTTTTCTATCATAGTTGAACACAGCTTTGTACAATAGCGAGGAAAGTTTTCTATCCAGTAAGACTGCTTCACATTAATTATAAGGGTAGGACTGCAAGTGCAAAGTGTTTTTAACAGAGTGTCTTTTAGATCTGCTCATTAGAACCTCTTAAAAAATGCTTAAAATAAACAACAATGGAAATATAGCGTGAATTTTTCGAAACTGAAATTAATGTTGCAGAAATAATAAGACTTACAGACTGCTGCACCATTAATAGTCAGTAAATACAGTGGGGAATTGATCATAGTCTGGAGACAGTAGTGTGTCTACATACAATTAAATCCAGCAAGAATCACATTGTCTTTCCCTGTAGGACAGTTATTCATAAGTGCGTGTTGTCATTCTGGCTGCACCCGTCAAAAGCAGACTGTTCTTTTCCTATGCAGATTTCACCGTGCTTGTCGGACATATTTTTATACAGAAGTCACGACATCTAGTTTTAGATAAGAAGTATGGCTTATACCATGCTTTTTTAAAAAAATAAAAAAACAAGGTTACTTTTTTTCTAAACATAGGGTAATACATAAATAAAGCTTTAAAAAAAGTATACAATTAATTACACAGTATTTACCCAATTGTTAATGTTTCCTGCACCCTTAAGGTACACTGTATTGAGAGATGTATGGAGGCTGCCATACTGTCTTTTTTTTCTGAAAATGCTAGCTGCCTGGCTGTGGTTGGATTTTGCACTTTTCAGCAACCTGGAAAAAGCATGTAAGAAATTGTCAGGGAACTTTTGGAATTCCTTATTTCAAAACTTGTTGCAGATCAAAATAAAATATCAGCCTGGAACATAATATTACCAAAACAGGGGTCACTATTGACGTGTTTTTTTTTTATAATAGGTATACTATACTATACTATACTATAGTATAATAGGTATAGGTATACACAGTTACTCTATTCTATTAAGGAAATTTCACCTCACTGTGACAACAGGACAATAAATTACATGAGCAGTTGTCACTAGGACATGAAGACACAGACAGTGATAGTGACCTTACATAAATTCTGATCCTTCCCCACTGTGCAGAAAAAAAGTATTTGTGGCTGCCCTTGAACCCACTGGGGAAGATTTCTTATCTGCTTCTGTCCCGATAGGAAGTGTGGGGAAATCTACAGAAAATAAAAACCTGAGACAATTTCTGCTCCTTTTCCACTCTTTCCAAAACAAAAAAAAGCTGTCACTGAAAGAAGTGTCCTCTTGTTTCAATGGGCAGGGAGTGCTTCCCAGTGATGGAAATTTTAAGCACTTGCCCTCCGGAAGATTTGCCCCCGTCCTGACCAGGCCATTTTTTGCAATATGACGCTGTGTTACTTTAACTGACAATTGCGTGGTAATGCAACAGTATACATAAATTAAATTTATGTAAATTTTTTCCCCACAAATAGAGCTTCCTTTCTGTTGTATTTGATCACCTCTGCGTCTCTTATTTTTTGCTCTTATAAACAAAAATAGACAGACAATTTTGAAAAATAATTATATTTTTGACTTTTTGCTATAAAACATATCCAGCAAAAAAATAAGAAAAATAACATTTCTTCATAAATATAGGCCAAAATATATTCTGCTACATGTCTTTGCTAAAAAAAATCCCAATAAGTATATATTAATTGGTTTACATGAAAGTTATAGCGTCTCTCCCCTCTCAGCTTCGCTAGGAATCGGTGGCTGGAACCTGGTGATTGACATCCTCAGGAGCCAATAGAAGCGCGGGTAGGGCTACCCAGAAATGTAAAATCACGTATATTTATGTGATTTTGCACAGCGAAGCCGCCCTATAGCAGTACATCTGCTGTGGTGTGGTGGGCAAGCGGTTAAGGGACCCAGGGCCTCTTGATTGGAACAGGTCTTTAAAGGTCCAGCCAGAAACTGGGAACACAGAGAGTCTGTGGTGCATGTTCCCCCTTAGGCTAGGGGTGCCAGAGGATCACTATGGGATTAGGGATCTCACTGTGAGCCACTGGAACAAGGCCATGAAACCTTAAGCTTTTTTGCTTAATGTTTCCTTAAACAGATTTTATGCCTAGCTTGGAGCAATTTGTACACACTGCATGCAAGGCCGGCCAGGTCTTTGCACCCACAGATTTTGGATGCAGGTTTTTGGTAGCCTGTCCTGAATATAGTAGGAGGATCTGTGGCCCTTTGATCTTATTCTGACCAACCCTTTTCCTCCACCAAGGGGTCTCTCCTCAGAGAGCCCTCACAAAGTACTTAGTGGTTGAATGAGGTCTAATGGGCCCTTGCTCAGGTAGAAGAGATTACCCTGTCAAGTTTCTTGCATCCAAGAGAAGGCTCATGGAACATGAGGACTTCTTTCTTCAGGGAAGGGCCACAGAACCCTTGTACATTTTTTCCAGGCCTTTCATCCTACTTGTATTTGTGCACAACAGTCGTGCTCAATTTCACTGCATTCAGGAGCTTAAAAAAATGTTTCCCCCTTTTTCCCCCTCGTCTTGTTCTGTTGATAACTCAAAATTCTGGATTTTCCCTCACTTTCAGTCCCAGTAAGATTGGTAATCAGGACATTTAGAGAGAGTAAATGGCACTCCCAGGGAGACGAAGCAACACATACCTGACAAGTGTTCTAACCACTCACCATTCTATAAAAAAAAAATTAGCTTTAGATTCACTTTAAATATTGTGACAATTGTAAATAGGCATATATGAAATAATTGTATTTCTAGTGATGATGGGAAAAACAACTATACAGGAAAACATCTCCAATAAAAACAAGCCTACTGCCTAATGGTTATTCCCGTCCTAAACCTTCCACCTCCACTGAAACCCAGCTGCATCTTTAGAAGCTTTCAAATGCATAGGTCAGGTTTAGTGGGCAGTGACTAGTCTTGATTATAGTTGCATACTACCCCTCCTTGTTCAACCAGTGCTCAGAGTATAATACCATAAAAATCATATTAGCTGGCAGCATACAACAGGAAAAAGTTCAAAGGTTATCTACAAGTAATGGTGTTCCCAGGAAATAGGGTGTACTTTTCCCCCAGTGGATGTATATTAAACAGCTTTGATTTTACAAATTTACACAGGAAAAACTAGTTGAATATACACTTTTTTTCTAATGATTACATTATATATGGCCTACTTTTTCTACTGTTGAAAAACACTATGCAAATTCAGAAATGCAAACGATCTGATTTTCAGCCGGGTCTTGGTATAAAAGGATATGTTCTTGCTACGTTGTGATCAAAGTACAAGTTTTCCTGCATTCAGACAGTACGATATAAAGAGCTGTCTGGAGGAGGGGACAATGCCGGGAACCAGATACAGAGAGTGGGCGACACTTGCTGCTCCGCAACTTTGGGATGCTCATAAAATAGAGATGAAATAGACATGTCCCACCATATGCATTTGTTTAAAACTTAATCAGTCCTGGTATTGTGATGATCTATTAAACGCTCCTCTAAATCCCATTCTATGCATTCTCTCCAGATTCTGCTTTAATTACTATTGTTTATATTTTTTTTGCATCAGCATTTATCTTGTAGTTTATAGTGTGCACAATAGAATGTTGTTTATGTTGTATTATACACTTAGCACTGGATTTATTATTTTTTTTCATTCTACCAGTGTAGTGTACAGTTAGACTTATTAGAATGTGGTAATGGTTTTGAACTGTACATGTTCTATTGCTTGAGTAGGGATCGATATATGGCTGAAGTTACACCAGTACAAAATTAATAACTTTCCAAAAAAAAAGCTGGCGCCAGCGAGTATTTTTCAGCAGTACCAAAAAATTCAACAAGAACTTCTCTTTATGAGATTACCACAACTTTTATTTGGACATTATTAAACCCTAAGCAACTTTTTACCTAAGGTTCAGTTATACTTTAATTTCTACTTTCCATTAGCTTTAGTTTGGACTTTATTTGCCAAAAGGTTGAAATATTGCCAAAATCTCATACATTTTACCACAATTATGGCGTAATGAACAATCAATTCCCCTTCTCTTCAGTGTTTATTCTTACAAAAACTCTGCTTTATATTTGTAGTGAATCTGTCATCTTGTCTGTTTAGGACATGATGGAGCTCCTCTTACCCATTCCACCAAATGAATTGGGAAGTGTTCATGTTTCTTTTTATGCCTCCTTTTTGCACTGATTCACACTGAATGCAACTTTGAAATCACGCTATTTCACTTGAAATAGCACGATTTCAAAGCTGCAGATCAGTGCGATTTGTACCTCCAATTTCACTGGCTTGCAACTTCAGAAGTTAATGCAAGTCGCTATGAAATCGGAAACGAAGTATTGCAGAAACTATTTTTGAAATAGCTTTACTTCAGATCACACTGATTAGGATAGTTCCTTAGAAATACATTAGATGTGACTTTGGGTGGGATTTGTAAATTGCATGTCACTCCAGAAGTTGCACCGGTGTGAACCAGGACTTAGGCCATTTCCCTCTATTCCTGTCTCCCAGTCACACCTCTCCAACAGAGATAAAAAACAGCAATAATAAAAAAAATTTAAAATAGAATTGAAAAGGGTTATTAATTCTGTCAGGTTGGTTTATGTGCCTCCTTTAGACTAACAGGGTAATATAATTTGATTGATCTAAGTGTCTGCCATATATGCTTTATGGATTTGGTGCAGGCACACACCCAAAGTGTTCAGCTGCATTGAGTGGATCTGGAGAATTGGTCTATTGTTATAGGAGGGGCTACCTCCTATAGTAAGTGTGCTCTCAATGTATGCATTGCTATGTATGTATCCCACAATAGGAAGCTCAGATAGTTTACAGACATAGGGAGAATGCTTAGCATTTTGCCAATGATTGCAAATTGGATGAGGTTGGACATCATGACACCTCTCCACCACATCCAATCAGAGAACACTTTGCATGCATTGAGAAAATGCTAAACATTTTCTAAATGGCACCCCTGCCAGCGGGCAACCTCCTGTGTGCAAAATGCAGCAGGGGAGCCAATTGGCACGCAACCAGAAGGCTAGTGGAGATCAATGGTGTATCAGTGCCTACTTCAGTGTTTTCCAGCTTCCAGGGAGATCTTACAGGTATGGTATATATATAGTTACATTGGTTCAAGCTGGATCAAAGTAACCATGTAAAAATATCCATACCTGGAACTCTTCTTTAACTCTAATGAAAAAGGATAACATTTTGGCAGAATATTATAGTGCTTCATTCTATACAGTTGCAAGAAAAAGTATGTGAACCCCTTGGGATTACATGGAGTTTTGCATGAATTGGGCATAAAATGTGCTCTGAACGTCATCTAAGTCACAACAGTAGAAGAACACAGTCTGCTGAACATAATACTACACAAACATTAAATGTTGCCAAGGTTTAATTGCACATAACATGTAAACATTCACAGTGCAGGGAGGAAAAAGTATGTGAGGCCCTAGCTTAATGACTTCTCCCAGAGCTAATTGGAGCCAGGAGTGAGCCAACCTTGACTCCAATCAGTGTGATGATATTGGATGTGTTGCTGACAGCTGTCCTGCCCTTAAAAAACACACACCTGTTTTGGGTTTACTGGTTTCAACAAGCACTGTCTGATGTGAACCATGCCTCGCAGAAAAGAGCTCTCAGAAGACCTACGATCAAGAATTGTTGACTTGCATGAAGCTGGAAAGGGTTACAAAAGTATCTCCAAAAGCCTTGATGTTCATGTGTCCACGGTAAGACAGACTGTCTACAAATGGAGAAAGTTTAGCACTGTTGCTACTCTCCCTAGGCGTGGTCGACCTGTAAAAATGACTGCAAGAGCACAGCGCAGAATGCTGCATGAGGTAAAGAAGAATCCCAGAGTGTCAGCTAAAGACCTACAGAAATCTCTGGCACATGCTAACATTTTTGTTGACACATCTACAATAAGGAAAACATTAAACAAGAATGGAGTACATGGGAGGACACCACGGAGGAAGCCATTGCTGTCCAAAAAGAATATTTCAGCATGTTTGAAGTTTGCAAAAGAGCACCTGGATGTTCCACAGCACTACTGGCAAAATATACTGTGGACAGATGAAACCAAGATTGAGTTGTTTGGGAAGAACACACAACACTATGTGTGGAGAAAAAAAGGCACAGCACACCAACATCAAAACCTCATCCCCACTGTAAAACATGGCGGAGGGAGCATCATGGTTTGGGGCTGCTTTGCTGCCTCAGGGCCTGGACGGATTGTTGTCATTGATGGGAAAATGAATTCCAGAGTTTATCAAGATATTTTGCAAGAAGACGTACGACCATCTGTCCGCCAACTGAAGCTCGGAGGATGGGTGATGCAACAGGACAATGACCCAAAGCATACAAGTAATTCAACAAAATAATGGCTGCAACAGCACAGAATACGCCTTCTGGAGTGGCCCAGTCAGAGTCCTGACCTCAACCCGATTGAAATGCTGTGGCATGACCTTAAGAGAGTGATTCACACCAGACATCCCAAGAATATTGCTACACTGAAACAGTTTTGTGAAGAGGAGTGCTCCAAAATTACTCCAGATCGTTGTGCAGGTCTGATCTGCAACTACAGGAAACGTTTGGTTGAGGTTATTGCTGCCAAAGGAGGGTCAACCAGTTATTAAGTCCAAAGGTTCACATACTTTTTCCTCCCTGCACTGTGAATGTTTACATGTTATGTGCAATTAAACCGTGGCAACATCTAATGTTTGTGTAGTATTATGTTCAGCAGACTGTGTTCTTCTATTGTTGTGACTTAGATGACGTTCAGAGCACATTTTATGCCTAATTCATGCAAAACTCAACGTAATCCCAAGGGGTTCACATACTTTTTCTTGCAACTGTATGTAAAAGGCTACAAAATATTCACAATACAATTAGCTATTTTCAACTTGCTGAGTTGAAGTGTAATAGCATATAATAGACTAATATGTCCCAGAGTTGTTTTCAACTTCAGATGGATGATTTATGAGAAGATCAGTATGTCAATGTCAGACCAGCTCAGCGTAAATAACCCCTGTCTTCCATAGATGCCCAGGCATCAAATCCATTAAAAGCAAACGGAGAATTTCAGAAACCATCTGCATTCCTTACTAGAGTAACAGGAAGTAACACATCAGCTGAAATATACTGGTCTCCTGTTTCTGGATATGCTCTTGCTGGAAAGTGTTCTGTTAAAATGGGAAATGCTCACTGACAGTATCAATTATTCTGAAAAGGAAAGAACTGCTCTGAAAGAAGTGGATTGCTGTGCACGATATCGCTATATTTCATACATCTTTATTTTTTATTGAATAGAAATATGGTTTGTATGATAATCTCTCTCTTTGTAAAAAATGTTATTATGTATAACCAAGAGTTATAAGGGAAAAGAAGACTTTGTGAAATATTTAGGATGTTATAGTATAATCTCTCCAAAACAGCAATGATATACAGTATATGACATGAATATATATCAAAGGTTGTGCGTTACTGAGAACAATAAGAACTATGATGTATAAGAAGTTTTTATACGTAACATGCTTGTTTTATCCCACAGATGGAGTATGACTTATAGAGTCCCTAATACTCATTGCTGGTGATTTATTTAAGCAGAGCCAGTGTAAAATGTAATTAATTATGTTACGTGTGTGCTAAGTAATGTGTTAGACAAAACACAAAGCAGAATTGGCCCAATAAACTATCACATAATATTAAAATAGAGCAGATTGTAATATTTATACTAGAGTGACCGGTGCATCCGAAATTGGAAAATGCCTAGTTACAGCAGTCGCATGAATGTCACAGTTTGTGAACCCCATATTTAAAAATATTGCATATATTTTGGGTACATATTAGAGCACATTAAGGTGTACAGCAGAAGGTTGTGCAGGATTTCTTGTACACTATAGTCACTGCAACATATTAGATCATTTATCCCAAGTTTTTTGTACATAATTTACTGGTGGAATTTTTCACTTTGTGCTACAGTTAGTATATCAGGATCAATGTATCACAACACTCTTCCTTGTAATGTCTTCATCTTCCTTTACATAGATATATAGTTACATACTTGGTAGGATTGAATAAAGACACAGGTCCAACAGTTCAACCTGAGTGTGTGTGCATGCACGTTGTGTTTGCTTAGACACACATCCAAAAGTTTTTTGTAGAATTTATCAACATTCCCAAATGGCATCAATAAAATTGGAAGGGAGTTCCATACCTGTACCACTTTAACAGGTGCTATTACACAGTTTAAGACTGAACCGCTTCTCGTCCAACTTCATTGAGTAGCCACATATCTTCTGAAGCAACCTGAGACTGAATAGTTTTCTCTCTATGCAAGTATCCCCATTTAGATATTTGTATATTGTGATCCTATCTCCTCTTAGGCATCTCTCCTCCAGAAAAAAAAGTTTTAATATATGTAGTCATTCCTCATAACTGAGGTCCTCCAGCCCCCTTATTAAACTTTTAAAGTTTTTTTCTCTAGAATAAATACTCTTTTTAAGGGATGATATTAGTTCTCCCCTTTTCATTTGGGCTTCCAGGGTCAGCATCTAATTTCTGTATCATGTAAATCCTGCTGCCTTTGACTAGTTTTTATAGGAACCCATTTTTTACAGATCAGTCCTCTGTTGAGACCTCTCCCCTTAAGACTCCCCTTCACTTACTGTTTCAGAGATGCAATAGGATGTTAGAGAAAATCTCCCAAAGTGAGGGGATCTGCATGCACCCCTGTCAAATTGGGAGCAGTGGCTAAATCCATGCAACCTCTGCTTCCCAATTGAATGCATGGAACTGCCTGCAGAAGAATGCATAAAACACCTGTGCATCTCAGTGCAGGCAAACATGGCCCTCGAACAGGCATATATTTAGGTATGCCCATGTGGATGAGGCCTTAGACAGTTATCCCTGGAACAGGTTGGAAGATTTCTCCTTACCTCATCTTCAACTCTAAAATGTTGGATTTCCTCTTATTTTTTTACTTGGTGATAGTGGTCAGCAGGACAAATTGAGAAGTGAATCTCTACAGTTTACCCTTTCCCCACTGTATACAAAACTAAGAAATAATGTTTTTGCCTACAGATATACTTTACCCAGAGTAAAAAATTATTATTTAATGCATGAACTGTATTTAAAGCAATCCTCTGCTTTGTCCATGCACTGTATGTTGACTGTGTCCTTATTAGAGAGATGTCCCTTCAATTTCTTTGTGGTCACAGGCAAAGAAAATAGGGGAGCACTCTCCAATTGAAACTCCAGCAGCATTACAACCCAAAAAAGGTTCTAACCATCCTTTACTACATTTAAACCTTTTTATTGATGACTGTTTCTACATTAGAGAAATCTCTCCTCACTTCCCACTTTTATAGCTGCTTTCAAAAGTGAAGTTCAGCTAGAGTTCTGCTTTAAATACTTTTTCATCCCCCTCATCAGTGAGTAACTGATGTAAATGCTCAGCGAGCAGCAGAGAGATTTTTTAACCAATTGGCTTGGGAATTTCAAGGTTCTGCATAATACATCACACACATTTTCAAGCGTGGCGTTATCCCTGAGTCAAAGGTGCTGCTGTTAGAATCCTATAATGCTTGCCTAGTGCCTTTCTAGCATTTGTGGAATCGTAAGCACCAGTTTACTTGGCAAACTAAGAATATACAATGAATGGCAAGAAAACTTTTTAAAAAATCAGAATGGCAGAGAAATGTTATTTCTGTTCTGTATCCCATGAAGTTTTAGCCTAGATAACAAAGCAGGCACTAACAATAGTCCGAATGTATGGTCACACACAGAGCCTGCATAGTCTCACAAGGCAAGCAGCTGTGTATTGTAAAGGTGTATAAATAAAGTGTATTTTCTCCATTGATCTCTGGCTTATGTGAAAACACATGAAAGGGATCTTTGTTGTTTACTGGATACACAGATACATTATAATGAACGGAACAAAACAGTGGAGAAGGAATTTAAAGCTGAGCTCTGGGGAAATGTAAAAACAACCATTGCAGTAGGGCTCCCCCTGCACTGCAAGGGTTAAAGGCTTGTTTATGTCTAGAACAGTGCTTCTCAACCTTTCAGACAATGAGGAACCCTTAAAGAAATTGTTCAGGTCTTGGGCAACCCTTACTCATATTTATTGTGTCTACAGCTCATGTCACATTAGTGTAAACTGTAAATCGGCTAAGACATGCTCCCTTATATTGGTGGTTAGTGAAATCCTGCCCTACATGGGTAGTTACTGGAGACAGGCTCCTGTAGATTGGTAGTCAGTAAGGAAAGGATCCATTCCCATTGGTGGTAATTGGAAGAAAGACCCCATAACTGGTGGTCATTGAGAAGAATGCTCCTTACTCTGCTGGTCATTGGGAAGGATACCGCTTTTACAGATAGCTAAAAAGATCATTTGGGTTAGTGGTTACTTATCTAATGGTCATAAATTGCTAATTGCTAAAGGGATACATAGAAACCTCTGGAGGAAGCCTAGCTGAGAAAAGTTGGTCTGTAAGAAAATTAAAAAGAAGATTTACTAAACATATTCTATGTTCTCCAGAAGCTTTTCTCTTCTCTCCGATGTTCTGGGTTGTAAAAGAACCCTCAGCATCCTCATTTACAATGCTGGACTGCTGGTCCTACATTGTATGTGATGATGCAGAGTGTGGCTGAAGGACAGAGCATGAAAGAGAAGAGACTTTAAGGGACTGGTTGTCCGGAGAAGCCTGCAAAATTGAGGGATAAGGTAAGTAAAAATGCTCTTGAATATTCCCTAGACAAAAATGAGTATTTAACTCTTTAACACTGCACAGGAGCTCTACTGCAAGAATAGATTTTACATTTATCAGGGGTTCAGCTGTAAGGAACATTTCCTTACATGAACTTAAACACTGTGATCTGTATTGTGTGTGTCTTTCTTCCTTGACTGCCCAAGGATTCTGGGTCCCTTTCCAGTTACAGCCATGGCATGGATAGGAAATGTGTGCTACAGAGGTAGCCAGTTAGTACAGGGCTCGCACATTCCTGGCCTCCTGCTGTGACTCTAACCAGGCAGAGAAGTATATGATGACCAGAAAGAATAGCCTAAACTTTTTTTTAGATGTGGGGAGAGTAGCAAAAGGTTAAAACCCCACTGTTTATTTATTTAAATATTATTATTATTATTATTAATAATAAAATGTTTGCTATGTCCTGTTGAAGAGATTTCCCTTTATTTCCTGTCCCATAGATACATCAGGAAATTCAAGCAAATCTCTGCAATGTACATTGTTTTTAAATAAGACCAGTAGACAGTGGATAACGATTTCTGTAATTTTTTTCCTTTTTGAAGGAAATCTCTCCAAAATGCCCTGTTAGACAGTTGTCCCCTTTTGAATATGCAGAGGGCTGTACATGTGCTGAGGATGGAGTGTTTGGTATGGACTGTCTGGCCCCAGTGCCACCCCCCCCCCCCTTCCCCACATGCCTCCATGAGTGCCACCTAAGGAGGCAAACTCAATTGTTCTTATGGGTGGCCTGGCCATGATTTCACGACATAAGAAATAAATGTTCAGGATTATTTGGGATGGGATTGGGATGCTTAAAATTTTCAGCCAGAAACATTGACTCATGCTATACTGTGTGTATGTGTATATATATATATATATATATATATATATATATAATTTTGATTAGATTGGGTTCATATTATTTAAATCTACCAAATTGAAAATTATATTGTCCATACCAAAACAGTTCAATGTCTATTTGTAAAAGAAAATGTTTATTGGTAACATAAAATTTTATTTCTTTGCCCTTTGAGTCCACTTGAAGTAAAGAGATGCAGAGGCAATAAATAACAATATACTATAGAATATTTGCTGATCTGTACCATCATATGAGAACATTTTTGAACCAAGCACCTCAAATTAATTATTTTTGTATCATCAAATGAATAACACATTGTTGATAATTTGTTTAAATAGAAATCCCAGCTCCTGCTGTTTTTGGCTACATATATGTGTAATGCTTGCTTACTGAATTTATAAGTGGGATGTACATTGATACTCTGATAAGCCATTGCTGTTACTTGTAGTCTTGGAGCCTTTGCTGATAGTATTGTTTCTGGATGAACTCCATCATATGCCACCTCTTCTGCCTCTCAGCTTGAAATCCTGTTTTAAAACTAGAAAATTTTCCTGCCATTGATAATCTACTAGTGTCGGTATGAGAGAAGGTTTACAGATCAGTAATCAGCAGATGAATGCTGAGTTTGCTGGTTTAGTAGCAGTAAAAGCTCCTAGCAAGCAACCTGAGGCAGGTCACTGGAGGGACACTGTAGGGACATAATTTACACAAGTTCTTTTAACAAGATGGCTGCTCACCACACACAGCAAAAATAGACATGTTAAGGCCTTAATTACAGTCAAAGATATAGTTTTTTCTTATTTTGATGCAAGGACCTGCGTTAAGGGGTTTTGCCCAAGTGGGAATGGGTAAATTCAAAGTACAAAAGCCAGTGGTCAGACTCCAACAAAGTTCATAATGGAACTGAATAGATTAGTGGATAAGATAATAGAACAAAAACAAACCTCTTTTTAAATGCCAGGCAAGGCAGGGAGACCATGGATGGACTGTTTGGGTGCCATATTGGAATCAGATATGTGCTTTTCTTGATGACATGGATGTGGCTTTCATAAAAGTGGTTTTAGACTGAGGCATTTAACATAAGACAGTAGAGCAACCATATAGGATATGGTAATACCCACATGGAAGAAAAATATATTTTAAATATATTCTTCCCAAATTAATTCCCAAATATATAATACTACAATTATGGCTGTATTATATATATATATATATATATATATATATATATATACTGCATGTTGAAATGCGTTTTTTAGATATTACAAAATATGTTAAAATATTTTTAAAAATATATATTTTTTTTAAATATATTCTTCAGATTTTTTTTAACATAAGAAAGTCATTTTAACATATATTTTTACATATATTTGTAAATGTATTCCAAAAATGTAGATTAAATGTATTTTTAAAGACATACAGTATATTTGAAAATGTATTTTTAAAAATATTTTTCATATATTTTGTAATAAAATTGTAATACAATTTGTAATTTCAACATACAGTATATATATATAGAATATTTTAAAATTATATTTAAAATATATTTTACTTCCATGTGGATATAGTCGGAGCCTTTTGGATTACACCCTGTTGGTGACCCCGTGGAGTTGGTGATCTTTGCTGTTTAATACATGTAGCTCAGAGAACATTCATGTCTATATCTGCTGTTCTGAGGAGTTATATCTACAATTGGTTCTTGGATAATGTACAATTCACGATAAAGAATATACAATTAAGGTGTGGATCCTGAAAAAGTGAACCTTTAATGAAATGCATTGGTTCTAAACTCCTCAATACTGCAAGATTAATTTTATACATGAATGTATTGTTTTTAATGGTGTTTTGTATCTTACTGTTTTTATCTTTTTGGAATAAAAAAATATTATTTTTTATCATTTTCGTGTGATTTTCTTGGTGGCACATACAAAGTCCCATCCATGGCCTCCTTGCCTTGTCTGGCATTTAAAAAGGGGGATATGTTTGTTTTATTTATAGATAAAGGGATGGTGTTTACTGAGGAATAAGGAAATAATATACACTATATTGCCAAAAGTGTTGGGACACCCCTCCAAATCATTGGATTCAGGTATTTCAATCACCTTCATGGCCACAGCTATATAAAATCAAGCACCTAGGCATGCAGACTGCTTCTACAAACATTTGTGAAAGAATGGGTCGTTCTCAGGAGCTCAGGGAATTCAAGCATGGTACCGTAATAGGTTGTCACCTGTGCAATAAGTCCATCTGTGAAATTTCCTTGCTACTAAATATTCCACGTTAGTGGAATCAACTGGGAACAACAGCAACTCAGCCACAAAGTGGTATGCCACATAAAATGACAGAGCGGGGTCAGTGCATGCTGAAGCACACAGTACTCAGAAATTGCCAACTGTCTTCAGAGTCAATAGCTAAAGATCTCCAAACTTTGTGTGACCTTCAGATTAGTACAACGACAGTGCATAGAGAGCTTCATGGAATGGGTTTCCATGACCGAGCAGCTGCATCCAAGCCTCATATCACCAACTGCTATACAAAGCGTTGGATGCAATGGTATAAAGCACAATGCCACTGGACTCTAGGCAGTAGAGACATGTTCTCTGCCGTTACAAATCACGTTTCTATGTCTGGCAATCTGATGGACGTGTCTGGGTTTGGTAGTTCCCACAAGAACGGTACTTACCTGACTGCATGGTGCCAAGTGTAAAGTTTGGTGGAGTGGGGGATTATGGTGTGGGGTTGTTTTTCAGGTTTTGGGCTTGGCCCCTTAGTTTTGGTGAAGGGAACCTTTAAGGCATCAGTATACCAAGACATTGTGGAAAATTTCATGCTTCCAACTTTGTGAGAACAGTTTGGGGATTGCCCCTTCCTGGGATACCATTAAATTTCATGTGCATGTAAAGGCAGGCGTCCCAATACTTTTGGCAATATAGTATATATGTGTTGACAAAACAGAACCTACAGATTTTTCTACATATAATGGATTATATAAACTTTCCCCCACCTTTAAGTTAGTTAAAACAGAGGTGCCCAGAAGGGGAGGTGTAGGCCCAAAATGTCATATCAGTATGTACTGTTGAACATGGATCCAGGCATTCACAGGACTTGTACACAAGAGCAGTTCAGCAGAATAAAGTTGTTTAATGTGTGTCCAAAGTTTCTGCTTTTTTGTCAGCACATAAACCAAGACTTCTCAACCTTTATAACATAGAGGAACCCTTAATTTTTTTTTTTTTGTGCTCGGAGAACCCCTGGTAATAATAACAATATCTACAACTCAGGGTACATTAGTGTGGTGATCACTGGGAAGATTGCTCCTTACATTGGGGTAATTAGGAAGAATTCCCCTTTTTGTAGGTAGAAAGATCTTTATTGTCAGTGGTGACTCATCAGAGATGCTGAAGTTGCTCATTACGCAAGGAACCCCTTGCAATTGTCAGAGGAACCCTAGGATTCCACAGAATCCTGACTGAGAAAGGCTGACATAAACCTTTTGGCTCCTTGTGTTGCCACTTCCTTGCCCATTCTGAGCTCTGCTGTACAGGGACTGCAAGAGGCTAATACAAAATCAAATTCAGGCATATACGCTAGTTGAATTTAAAAAATACATTTAATGCTCTATCAATAATTACAGAAGAATATTAATTTGTATTTTTTATATCTACCTAGCATTTAGTTGTACACTTAAATGAGCGACTGAGATTACATCTACTTTAGTGCAGAACAAGGCTGCCTTAGCCATCCTGCAGTGTAGGATAAGTGAAGGTAGATAATGATATTATTATGCGTTTCATAAAACAAGATTGGGATGAGCTTTGGTCAACTGCCTAGTAATAGAAAAAAACTATCTACAAACAGCATCTAATTTTACCTCACAAATCAAACAAGCTGTACTTGAAATGGTAATGTGCAGAAAAATTGGATTCTTTGTGCTGAATAATTTCGCTGCAGGCCAAATAATTTTAGGTTCTATCATTGTTACAGTGCATTTTTGGATTTTGTTATCTCTGTAACTCTTTTTTAGTTCTCCCAGATTATCTGTTTGCAGTTGATGGATTTGACGCTGAATGTCACATGGAGGCACTGGGTCATTTCCACTAAAGTAATGTTTCTTTGACCTGCTGCTCATAACATGAATCATCTATCTAAGGAGGAAAACATCTCTCTCTGGAAAGGGATTCTGTACAGTTAGACATGAATAAATGGTGTTTTTCAGTTTTTCTCAATCCTGAGCATAATTCTCAGCAGCTGGTTTATGAATCCGGGAGCAGAGAGAACCTCAACTACAGCCCAAAACAACCATTTCTTCCATTCCATTTTCCCACTATAGGTAGGAATAGAAGATCACACTAGTGGCTGAGAGTAGTAGCAATTGTAAGGCTTGGGATCAAAAATATTCCCAATTTTTTTATTATTAAAGCTGAATTCCATGCAAATATGACATTTAAATAGTGCATTGTACATAATTTACCTTTCTCCTTAGTCTTGATTGCAAACACCTCTTGGTGTCATGTATGTAACTGACCTGAAACAAGTGAGGCAATAGGAAGTTCTGTCTTCATTAGTATGTTCCATATTGGTGATTCAGAAAGTACTGAAGCCAAAGACAACTAAATTCGGCCATAGATTATGTGATTTTCTTTCTGCAACCACAATTCTCTCATCAACACAGTCAGTATTGATGGGGGAATTTCTCCTGAAAAACTATTGTGTTACCCTGCAGGGGGTCACTGGGAGCTATTCTGCTGGGAAAACACAGCGATGATTGCTAGCAGCTCTAGCTGCTGGCAATAATCACATGTAAAAATCACACAGGCTGGGTGTACCCAAGTCATACAGCAATCAACCTGGATACAATCAGCATGCCCATAGATGGTCTAAATCTCTGCCAGTCCCTGCTGAACTGGCCAAGATTCAAACCATCTATGGTCTGCTTAACCAGTTGTGAACTGCCCACTGTACATATATATATATATATATATATATATATATATATGTATGTGTGTGTGTGTATATATATATATAATGTGGGGCAGCAGCTCAGCATTTCTGGGTAGGGGATGCGTATGCTGTTGCATCTATGTTGTCATTTGGTACGGCACCGGTCAGTCAACAGGTCTCAACCAATGACTTATGGCCAGGACCTGCTGATTTGCTTAGGGAATCGCAGGACAGAGCCCTGTGTTTACTAACAAAACAAGGCTCTGAACACATCTCTTAGTAAAAGCAGCACACATTACACACATTGCACTTTGTTAGGCACACAGTTAACCCTTTGATCGCCCCTAGATGTTAACCCCTTCCCAGCTAGTGTCATTAGTACAGTGTCAGTGTATAGTATTACCACTGATCACTGTATTAGTGTCACTGGTGATGTCAGTGTCAGTTATTCAGTTAGTCAGTTCCCACCCTGTGTCAGTTAGTGTCAGATTACCAGCCGCACTATCACAGTCCCATTATAAGTCGCTGATCACCACCATTACTAGTATAAAAATTAGTAAATAAATACTGTCAGGAATGGACTCACCACTGGTGGTGCTGTGGCTCACTTGCTCTGTGGGCTGTAGTACCAGCTCCTACCAGAGGGTGCTTTCAGCAGCCAGGGTCTCACTCCTGCAATCAAGCCATCACCTGAGGCTGATGCAGGAGCTCTATTTAAGCAGGACCAGGCCTGCAATCAGGGCCTTGGTGTTTGTTTCCCATGAGCCCCTGTACCTGGTATCCTGTGTTCCTGCATATCTGCCTATCTGATTTGTTGCTGACCCTGCTTTGATCCTGACCTCTGCTGACTTCTCCTGCCCTGCTCCCTGGCCTGTCTGACTTCTCTTTGGATACCCTCATTGGATCTGATCTCCTGTTACTGACCCGGCGAGTGACCTGACTATTCTGTGCCTGCTGCCTTGTACCGCGCTGTCCCCACCGTTACCGACCCGGCCTGTCTGACCACGCTTCTGCTCAGCCATCCATCCAGCTGTCCTGCATGGACCCATCCCCCTCTTCATGTCAGGCTCTCCTCCAGAATATACCTCTGGCGGATCCCTCTACCACGGGTGGGTGTACTCTGGGGCCGCAACCTGGTCTCTGTCTGCTCCAAGTCCATCCCCACCATCAGGGGCCCTGGTGAACAAGCAGACTGGGACTCAGACTCTGCACTCTGGGGAATCCTATTCTGTGGGTTGCTAGAGGTACCGCCAGGCGGTGCATTACAGACCCATACGGCCTGCCTGACCATTCCACCTCTCCAGCCCTGACTACGCCTGTGTTCCCACACATTTCTGGTCATACCCGGATCTCTGACAAATACATTCTTCAGTGTATATACCATCTTTTGTAGACACTATAGCTTTCACACAAACCAATAAATACACACTTATTGGAATTTTTTTTTTTTTTACCAAAGACAGCAGGTCTAAGTTTATGAAAAAATTAGATAGTTTAATCTTTTTATTGCATGTTTTATAGCAATATGTTTACAGCAGTGAGTAAAAATTATTGTTTTTTTCCCCAAATTTTGGACTTTTGTCAGTTATATTGTAAAAATAAGAAATCCCAATGGTTATCAAATACCACCAAAAGAAAGCTATATTTTTGTGAAAAAAAAATTATATAAATTTAATTTTAGTACAATGTTGCCTGGCCGCGCAATTGCTCGTTTAAGCAGCTCAGTGCCGAATAGCAAAAAATGCCCTAGTCATGAAGGGGGTAAAGCTTTCCGGAGCTAAAGTGGTTAAAGACATAACCATTGGTAGCTTCTATATACCTGGGAGTTCAGGTTTCCTTCCAGAGTATCCTCACATGCCAAATGTTGACAAATATACACTAGAGCTATGAAATGGTCCTGGAAGAATGGAAATTTTAGTGATAAGAAACGAATCCCAAAAATGTATCTTGTGTTCAGTGCCACTGAATTAAAACATGTAAAAAAGCAGAAGCTGGGAAATAAAAACATATATGCTCCCATATATTGCCTCTTGTCCCTCCAGTTTTGCTTTGTTCAAGAGGTATTACCATCTATGCTGCCAGACTCATCCACCTTACTAACCGTTCTGTATCAGCCAACCCTCTCTGCCAATCCCTCCACTGGCTTCCCATTGCCCAACGGATAAAATTCAAAACATTACCAATAACATATAAAGCCATTTATAACTCTGCCCCAAATTACATCATCAATCTTGTCTCCAAATATCACCCACACTATACTCTCCGCTCCTCGCACGACCTCCTACTCTCTAGCTCCCTTGTTTCCTTCTCCCATGCATGTCTCCAGGACTTACACAGAGCTTCCCCCATCCTCTGGAACTCTCTACCCCAATTTATCAGACTATCGCCTACTCTGCTTACTTTTAAGTGATCTCTGAAAACCTATCTAGTCAGGGAAGCCTATCCTGCCCTCAACTAATAATGGAATCTTCTACTCCTCCTACCAGTCCATCCCCCACATTTACTACCTTTTGTATCACTAGCCCTTCCCTCCTAGATTGTAAGCTCCAAGGAGCAGGGCCCTCCTAACCCTCTTGTATTGAACTGTATTGTTGCTGCATTGTCTCCCATTATATTGTAAAGCATTGAGAAAACTGTTGGCGCTATATAAATCCTGTATAATAATAATAATTCACATGTGACACACTTTTCAATGTGTTGGATGCCATTCTCCCCCTGCCTTGTTCTAAGGTGACTTCCACTGACCCCTATGTCATTAATGTGTCCTGTAGTGAGCAAGGGGCTGAAGGAAAAAACCATGGAGCACAGTGGGGTACCGGAGTATCTGACAAATCCAGAAGTGTGTCAAATATTCAACAAGAAAACAAAGATCAGAGGAATGGGTGGTGGAACTGGTGTCTTTAAACCTTCTTTTGCACTTCCTACTTTTTGACGTGTTTTAACTCACAATAGGCAAAGCTCATTATGATCCTAACAACGCTATGATTCTATGAGTTATAGTGAATATGTTAATGGGAATGGTGTCAGCTTGATATACAGTATTAATTTGACAATTTCAGTTTACAGACTGTGTAATTTATTTGCAGAGTAATGGGTTTCTTTCGAATATTATGCCTTGCATAAGGGTAATGCAATATACACCTCTCAATAAAAGAGTTTTACTTCATTTTACACGATGATTATAAAAAAATCTTGTATTCTTGCTATAAAAATGCACAAAGTAATTTTTGCATTTATATATTTATTTTTCTTAGCTGTTAGATTACATTCATTTGATGAGAGGATGATATCTCCTACTTGCTGTTGCCAGTGAAATATCCGCTTTCATAAACTAAAGCAATGCAAATACCTGTGATAATATGGAAAGTACAGCAACCCTTAGCTACCAATAAGATTTTAGATATATCAAAGCTAAAGTCGAGGAAAATATAACAAAAAAAATTAATGCAGTTTTGTAATCAATAATTCCTTTTTTTTAATGCAGGCAGTGTAAGTGCCTACATCTGACCTGGTATCTGAATCCTGCAGTCTCTATACAACAGTAATGGAATGAAGAAATAGTAGAAGGAGCCAAACAGTTCATGAGCTAAGAAGAAGAATGTTGGTGGAAGGAGAGAGCAGAGTGCCAGAGAGATGAGGTTCTTGTTGCGTTGCATCACATTTCATTATTCAGTCACAAACTTGGGCGAGTCCATATCAGAAGAAGTGGGTAGAATGATGCTGACCATCAGACTGAGGTGATCGGGAGACATAAAAAGCACTATCGGGGAAATCTCTGGAGTGAAAGTTGGTTTTGTATATTTTTAGCTTTTAATGGGCTATATTTATCTTGTCTGGTCTGGTAGGGGAAGAAGCTAATGAAGCACGTTCTGCACTCCATTAGCTTCATTTGAGGGCAGGTGAGATGCCAGGGGTCTTTTAGATCCCTGGTGTCTCATTTGAAACAAAAAACCTGTTGCCATAAAAAATTTACATAGGGGACTTTTTGTCCCCTATGTGAAGGAAAATAAAGTTTTAGTAGAAGAAGTTTCAAAAAGTTGCACCCAAGCACTTAAACTTCCCTAAAACTTTTTAGCCCAGCCCTACATACATGCACATATGAATTTAAACATGCGTATTCGGGGGGCGTCTATGTACACAGAAGATTGCACTACCCGAGTTACCTATCATTGTACATACTGAAGTGAGATCAATAACTCTACACCCATTATTTATTGTTAATTCTAAACTGATGATCTGTAGGGACTTTTAAAGTGCTGCCTATGGGAAATTGTAGGGCACACGTTTGTTGCCATTTCCCAGGAGTGGACAATTTTAAAACTTGACATGTTGGACATTTATTTATCTCATCTTTACATTTATCAAAAAAAAGGTAATATGTTACGTTTATGTGCCATAAAATTAACTTTGTTGTATTTTTCACTGAAATTTTGCATTGAGCTAATATCATGTGACATAGAAATCTCAATCAGCCATTATTTTATTCTTTAGGGCCTCTGCTTTCAGAAAACATTAAATGCTTGCGGGTTTTATGTAATCTTTAGACCTAAAATTTTTTTTTTAAACACGTGAGCAAAAAAAGCATAAAAGGCTCTGGCAGCAAAAGAGTTCAAGGAAATTTATTCTGAAAAAATGTATAGGTTAACATTAATGAATTCTTCTTCTGAAGATGTTAGTTTCCTTGCTGTCATGCTGATCCAATGGATTCAGTGGAGTTGATTTACTAAAGGCAACTAGACTATACACAAGTGCAGTTTTCCCCAGAGTTTTGTGAATGTGGTGAGGCTTCACTTTGCAAAGAATTCCCAATCAGGTTCAAGGAAAGAAAAACACATAATTGTAGCTTGCACATGATTGGATGATGGGTATCAGCAGAGCTTCCCCACATTTACTAAACTCTGGCAAAAATGAGTGCAACTGCACTTGCAAATTACATAGTCTATTTGCCTTTAAGTAAATGAATTCAAGTATCCTTTAAGACACTAACCTGCAATAAGTATGCAGATCAGGAGTTCTGAAATTGTTTACCGCATTGCTTGCTCATGTTTGGTATTCTCTCATTATGGGTTTCCTTTAAAGCAAACTTCAGGCAAATACAAGAAATTGCCAAGTAACACATCCATTAATGAAATCAGTAAATGCAATTTAAATGCAGCCAGTGTAAGTAACCTAATTTGTCTTGATACCATTATTCTATATTACCCTTTAAAGCAGAAATGGGAGAGGAAGAGAGGAAGGACTAAGAGCCAACCAGGCTGTGTTGCATGCGCATGAGCTGACAAGTAATATGCTGAGGGGGAGAGAGCACTGGGATGACCTAATTAATGTTCTGCTGCTCCTAAACTATCCAATCACAATCTGGCAGTAGGAAGGGAGAGAAAGGTAAGATCACCAACCCAGCTCTGCTATGTAAGTCTCAGTACTGCATGAACAGAAATACATTTTTTTAACCACTTCTAGTCCGGACACTTTCACCCCCTTCCAGTCCAGGCCAATTTTCAGCTTTCAGTGTTATCACACTTTGAATGACAATTGTGCAGTCATACATATAAATTGTGTAGCGCTCATAATTAATACTAAAAAATGTGTAACAAATACATGCAATGCAGCCCTAAAAAAGTTCATACAATGTAAGTATGTAAGTGGCCTATCCAGGCTGTACCGGGCACACTCGGGTGAGAGAACAGAGCCTGTCCTCCCGCACAGATAGAAGAGGGTTGGTGAGCCATTGTCCTTCAGAGATACCTTGGCTGATCAGGGGCAGTAGGAGCCCCATAAGGAGATCCATTGGAGGAAGGAAGCTGCTGGCCCATATGATTTAAGGATCCAGGGTGATCCTGCAAGCCTGTTGGCCCCTAAGGGTCCCTGGGAGGAGGTGAGGAGGCAATCTAGCCACTAATAGGAGAAGAAAGTTTGGCACAATCACAAATTTGTCAAATACCACTGCACATTGCATGATTGTATTCATCACCAAAAGGACATTGCTGAGGTTAATTTCTGGAAGAGTGGACACTTTTTTTGCACTGTTTTGGCACTTTAGCACTTTATGTTTAGCCCCTTGTATGATAGGGGTTTCTTCAGATACCTAGGTATTACTTAATACAGTAGGTGTGTGTGCAGGTTGTTTAAGTAAAAGGCACGTTATATGTTATATTGATTTAGTGTGTGAACACGTGTTTCCAGTGCGGGGCACAGATATTTATTTCAAGTTTGGCACTATTTATATTTTTACACTATCGCTATGGAGAGTTACATTTTATGAATTTTTTTAGGGCTGCATTGCATGTATTTGTTACACATTTTTTAGTATTAATTATGAGCGCTACACTATTTATATGTATAATTTACACTGTTTTTGGTATCAGTTTTTAAGTGTTGGCAGCTTTAGGCTAGTTTTACTTCCGTTTATAGCGCAGAAGGACCTTTGATTAATTGCGCAGTCATACAACACAGTACCCATATTAATTTTTTAGCATTTTATTGAGACAAATAAAACTTTATTTTGGTGGTATTTATTCACCATTGGAATTTTGATTTTTTTGCTATATAAATGAAAAATTCCAAACATTTTGAAAAAAAAAGTGTTTTTCTTATAAAGTTTTGCAAATAAATAATCTTTCTTCATAAATCTTCGCCAAAATGTATTTAGCTATCTTTTTAGTAAAAAAAATAAATAACCCAAATTAGTTTATAACCAAAAATTATAATTTTTCAAAACATTTTTTATATTTTATTTTATTTTTTTATATTATTATTTATTTATTTTTAACATACTGTCACCCTAGCAGTACAGCGTCACCATGGTGACACTGTACTACTTGTGGGGGGTGATGAATATATTATTTTTTTTTTACACTGATTGTTTTTACACTCATAAAGGCTGAAAAGCAATCATCTCTCCTTCTCTCTGGCTGCATATATGCAGCCATTGAGAAATACTGTGAGAGCTGTGATTGGTCACAGCTTATCACATGGTACAAAGCTGTTGTGAATAGCCTTGTACCATGTGACCTTTATGATCATTCACAGATTTCACAAGAAGTAAACAATGATGTAAGGAAGTGACATCTTGTTAACTACTATTCGTGTGATCACTGATTGGCCAATCAGTGATCACATGAATCGTGACCTCACACAGAGGTCCCATACAGCGATCGGTGTTCTGCTGTGACCGGTTTGCGGTGCCGTGTGTTCCCAGGGAACATTCACAGATTTGATTAGTAGTAAACAATGATGTCAGAAGTGACATCTTGCTTACTACTATTCATGTGATCACTGATTGGCCAATCAGTGATAACATGATCGGGACCTCACACAGAGGTCCCATACAGCGATCGGTGTTGTAACACACTGGACACAGCGGGCACCAGATCACAGTGCCGCTTGCTCCCAGGGAGCGCGCACAGGCAGGGAAGTGGGAAGATGTTTATAAACTGCCACTCGAACCTGCACTGCTCCCATCTGGCCGTTTATGTACATGGGTCAGACAGGAAGTGGTTGCAAACTCCTACATATACCCAGTAAAGTGATTGGCCTCTGTTGATGCACAGAGATGAAACAAATCCACCTACATAACTTGTATCTGTTATTGGTTGCCCTCTCTCCTCTACAGCCTTCTAAAACACGCAGATAAAAGACTTTTTCTTAGCTCCAGCAGACAGTGGGCAGGGATCTTAGGTCAGATGCTACACAGCATAGAAAAGAGAGCTGAGACACACTCCCCTGTACACAATCTCACAGGGAAACATGCATAGCTGAGGCTGTCAATCACCTGCTGTGTGCTGGAGGAAGAGGTGGAGATAGGGGAAACATCTCCCTAGATTCTATGGTGTTGCAAAACCTGTCTAAAGTGACTCATGCAGATAGCAGAGGGAAGAGAAAGGAGACAAAAATCACACTCAGTGCTTTGCATTGAGGCAAATAGACACTATATGAGGATATGCTTTGTTCATTTCTCATTTTACAGGTTTATAAGCATGTTAAGGCCTCTTTCACATGTGCCCCATACAGACCCTTTGTAAAGCACCGCAGTTTTCAGATGCTCAGGAGGCAATATGGCTGCCTGTTGGATGTCTATTTTTTCCAGCAAAACCCAGCCAACATTTAAAACAGTCCCCACATGTGTTTTAACTGTATATTTAGCTGTTTGCTGGAGTCTAGCAATACTCCCAGTACTCACAATTTTGGCAGAATTTTAATCACTCATTTTATGAATGATCAGTCACTATATAAGTGACCATATACCCAAGTTCTAAAAGAATTCTTTCACTATGGAACATTTTCAGCAAGTCTAGAGATCAGACAGGATCAGTGTACTAAGAATTTGCGTCTGCTGTTGGTGCCTATGAGGTTGATATACTATAGGCAAGCACTTGCAAGGGAATTTTCCCCAGAACTTAGCGAATGTGGTGAAATTTCACTTTGCACAAAATACCCAATTACGTGCAAGAAAAAATTTAAAAATGATGGAAGCCAGAAGAGCTCCATCTCATTCACTTAACTCTGGGAATAATTCCCTAGCAAAGTGCAACTTCCTTTGCAAAGCGAACAGTCTATTTGCCTTTAGTAAATCAACCCTCATGTTTCTATATGGTATTCCTCTGCTGTCTTCCAAAACAGGGCTAAACAGATAGTGATGCATGGAAGTTTGGAGGAAAATAACATATTGTGAACTGCCATGGGAATGAGATTAATAAGTCAAAGGTCTTCACCGGGGATAAATGTGTTAGGCACTCCAGAACACTGCCTATTGATTTAACATTTGTCTTGTGTATTCGCAGGCTGTTTATATTCTCCGGTTAGCAAACAGGTATGAGATGCCCTTACAGAATGTTGTATGGCTCCGCTCTGACCGTATTTATCTCTGCGCTAGATTTAATAATGCCGAGCTCCATAAGCATGTATCTGCAGAAAGCATTGTGTCATCTGCTCCTGTACGCCACCAAACTACACAAGTTGTATCGATTCAATGTACAACATCATACAACAAGGTGAGCACAAAATGAATTAGCAACCAACAATCAGATTTACATAGAAGCTTTCAAGCAAGTGCCATTTACATAAGCTGCTGTGTAGGCCAAGCTGTATGCAGCAGCATTGACATTACTTGGAGGGGAACCATGTGTCATCATTATGCTTTCAATTGCATTTAGCACACAGAATGTATAGATAGGCTAGCTACTAAAAGGGGTCAATGATCCTAAATATATACATCCAAACTTTCTGGGATGGAAAACATGGGCACTTTTAGTGCAAAATATTTGGGTAAAGGATTTACCTTGGCACACTCCCAGTAAAGGAGAACATGAAAGTGTATGCTCAGGAAAGGTCAGATAAATCCATTAATTTTTGTTTCACCATAATGTTTTCTTTATAATAGCATTTGGAAATACCAGAGCAATGATTTATAGGTTGCATGAAAAGTTTAGTGTATTGTAGACTTTGGTAGGTACAATAAAAGTAGAGTATGCTTTCAATAAGCACATCTTTTTAAGTATTTATTGCAGTGCTTACTTTAAAGAGACCCTGTCATTAATGCAAAAAAAAAAATACAGGTAAAATGACAGAAAAATCAAGTATTTTAAAAGCTTACTTGCAGCTTTTTTCCTTTTCATAAATAGCTTTTTATTCACTTGTCATGCGCCTTGGAACTTGCAAGGGAATTGAACCACTCCAGGAAGACTTGCTTCCCTTGTCCCCTTCCTCCTACCATGTTAAAGCCCTCTCCTCTTCTGGGAGTGTGTAATTACCTGTCTTCCACCCCTGTGCTTGCCTCCAAATCAGGGGCGGACTGACCATTTGGAAACTCGGGCGCTGCCCAAGGGCCCGGGGTCAGTAGGGGGCCCCATGAGATGTCCCTGGTACCTTTTTCATAGGCTTTTTTGAGTTTGGGCAAGGACACAGGGGCCCCATGATCCCCTATTGCCCGGGGGCCCCATGAGTTGTCAGTCCGCCCCTGCTCCAAATATAACCATTTATACAACTGCTGAGGGAGGAGTGAAAGGGAATACTATGGAGTCCTTTGGGGCTGCTGACATCACCAAGATTGCAGTGCCTCCGGGCTTTCAGGTGTCTACACATGGTATTAGCATACATAAAATGTTTTAAAGGTTTAAAACACCTTTTCAGAAAAAATTAAAAGGCATACTTACAACAGACACTCTCCCCACCTCTCATTGATCCCAGCTGTACTTACCTCCATGGGTGATGAGCTGTCAGTGCCCAGACAGCCAGTGCAGTGGTCCGAGGATCTGAAATCCTTGCTCTTCTTCCTTCTGCAACACTTCTGGGATGGATTACAGCAATCCTCTATACCATGGGTGTCAAACTGGCGGCCCTGCAGCTGTTGCCAAACTACAAGTCCCATGAGATATTGTAAAATTGACAGGTACAAGCATTACTCCCAAAGAAAGAGGCATGAGGGGACTTGTAGTTTCGCAACAGCTGGAGGGCCGACAGTTTGACACCCCTGCTCTACACTCACCGGCCACGTTGTTAGGTACACCTGGTCAATTGGTCGGTAACACAAATTGGTAAGCAGCCAATCACATGGCAACAACTCAATGCATTTAGGCATCTAGATGTGGTGAAGACGACTTGCTGAAGTTCAAACCGAGCATCAGAATGGGGAAGAAAGGGGATGCAAGTTACTGTGAACATGTCATGGTAGTTGGTGCCAGGCGGGCTGGTCTGAGTATTTCAGAAACTGATAATCTACTTGGATTTTCATGCACAACCATCTCTAGGGTTTACAGAGAATGGCCCCCAAAAAAGTATATATCCAGTGTGTGGCAGTTGTGTGGACAAAAATGCCTTGTTGATGTCAGAAGCCAAAGGAAAATGGGCAGACTAGTTGCTGCGACATTCAGATAGTAGGGTCAGAATTTGGTGTAATCGACATGGATCCATCCTGCCTTGTATCAATGGTTTAGGCTGGTGGTGTAATGATGTGGGGGATATTTTCTTGGCACTAGCAAGGTGTAACTAATAAAGTGGTCGGTAAGTGTATTTCAGCACTGACCAATCAGAATGGCTCTGATCCATCCCAGAAGCTCTACAGAAAGGGGAAGAAAAGTGCAGACTTCAAATCCTCAGATTGTTTTACTGGCTGTGCTGGCACTGACAGCTCATCACCCATGGTGGTAAGTACAACGGGAAATTTATCCTTTAATGCACAATTAATTTTGTAGGAACATTGCTGTTGTTGAAATGAATGGTCTGGTGATGGGGTCTCTTTAAAATGTAACTGCACTCTGGCACCAACTCAAAAGATTTTAACAAGTGACTATAGGCTGGTAGGGAAAGAAGTTCCTAGGAGCAGGACAACTTACAGTGTAAGTATGCCTAACTACCTTTATCCACAAAGAAAATCACATTATTCTCTATGGAGTCTGTTCACATCAAGGCACTATGGTACAGTATGACTTTTAAAGAGTTGCAGGTGCCTCTTTTGGTACTATATAGTGCGTTTTTTGGCCCTATGAACTTTAAAGAGAGCATACATGCATTTTGGTGCATTTGTGGTGTTTTGTTTTTGCTTAAAATTAAGTCTTTTGCTCCTAGCAACAATGAAATCCCATCAGATATTGCTAGTCATTGACAAAAAAAACACATGAAACATGAAAAAACATAAATGACACTCTACAAAAATGTATTGGAAGACCCATAATTATGCAGCAAGACTAGTGTGAACCCAGGCTTAGTCACAAGAGGGAGGGTGGGCTAACACTTTCAATCACAATGACTTTACAGCTGTTAACATACAGTATCTATAGCTGTAGACTAAGTGTCGACAACCCATTGATCACGAACTACCCATGGATCATAGGCAAGTGATGGGTAGATCACATTCCTTTCTTGTCAGTCCCTGAACTGCTCCTCCCACATGTGCAAAATGGAAAGGATGGGAGGGAAGGGGAGGGCCGACGGGGATCAGTGCTCTGGGATAATGAAGAGTAGTGTGTTGCCAGTGCTTCCCTTCTCTGCATGTAAGGGAAGTTTCAGCCCTCTTGTGACCCCTCCGTACTCACATGTCACTGCCCTACTGACTGACACCATCCACTACTCAACTGTCCCTATCCTCTGCCCTTTTAACTAACTCCATCCACTGCCCTACTAGCTGACACCATCCACTGTCCTACTAACACCATCCACTGTCCTACTCACACTGTCCACTGCTCTACTGATTGACACTGTCCACTGTTCTACTGACCCCTGTACACTGTTCTACTGACCCCATCCTCTGTTCTACAGACCATTATATTCTATCCTACAAACTGCTGACTCCTGTACTCTACCCAACCTACTACTGACCTCCAAACACTGCCTTACTTTCTGATGACCTCTGTATACGGCTTTATATACTATCAACCTCTGTACATTGCAATTCATCCTACTGACCTCTACACAGAACCCTACCTACTACTGACTTCAGTACACTGCCCTACCTACTACTAACCTCTGTACATGGCATTACATCCTACTGACCTCTATACACCACCCTACCTACTACTGACTCCTGTACATTGCCCTACCTACTACTGACCTCTGTACACTGCATTACATCCTACTGACCTCTATGCACCACCCTACCTACTACTGAATTCTGTACACGGCCCTACCTACTACTAACCTCTGTACACTGCATTACATTCTACTGGCCTCTGTACACTACCATACATACTACTGACCCCTGTACACTACTGTACATACTGCTGACCCCTGTGCACTACCCTACAAACTACTGATTTCTGTACACTGCCCTACACACTACTGACCTCTGTCTACTGCCTTACTACTACTTACCTCTGTACACTTCCCTACACACAAATGACCCTTGTACAGTGCTGTACATACTACGACCTCTGTACAATACTCTACATACTACTGACCTCTGTCCACTTCCATACATACTACTGACCTCTGTCTACTGCCTTACTGCTGCTTACCTCTATACACTGCCCTACACACTACTGACCCCTGTACAGTGCCGTACATACTATTGACCTCTGTACACTGCCCTACATACTGCTAACCTCTGTACACTACCCTACATACTACTAATCTCTGCCCACTGCCCTACATACTACTGACCTCTGTCTACTGTCCTACTTCCTACTGACCTTTCTCTACTGCATTACTACTACTTACCTCAGTCCACTACCCTACACTCTACTGACCACTGTGCAGTGCCATACATACTACTGACCTCTGTACACTTCCTACATACTATTGACCTCTGTCCACTGACCTACATACTACTGACCTCTGTCCACTGACCTACATGCTACTGACCTCTGTCTACTGCCCTATTACTACTTACCTCTGTACACTGCCCTACACTCTACTGACCCCTGTACAGTGCCGTACATACTACCGACCTCTGTACACTGCCCTACATACTGCTAACCTCTTTACACTGAACTACATACTGCTGACTTCTGTCCACTGTCCTACATAATACTTACTTCTGTATATTGCTCTACAGTTGGGCCAGAAACTATTCAAACAAGTCAGCCTGCAGTACTAGCTGTTCTGACTTTATGATGGACTACAGTATTAGACTTGTGTTGTGACCAATTAGTCTCCAAATAGGAAAATTATGTGAATGAAAGTCGATGAGTTTGTCACTAAAGCTAACTTTTAAGGTAGGCTAAGGCTATTTTTTTTTACAGTAACTTTTTGTTTTATTATATTTTTCTAGGTTTTCCTCATGTTGTCTCTATTATTTAGTGAGGCCTTGCTAGGTAATTTCTTTAAAAAAAGGTTGCCGAACTGCGGTGTTTCTTGATCTCTTTCATGTTGTTCAGGTAGATTTCCACCTCTCAAAGATTGCTCACCACTGCTGTAGAAACTACACAGGAACAGCACTGTTTTCAATGAGTCAGTTGTCTAACACGTATGAGAAAGAGTGGTAACACACAACCATTGTGTAGCACTATAGAACAAAAGCAGATATTGTTTATGCACTAAGCTAAGAAGCTTGTTCTAGATTATAGACAGCCGTAAGGTTTATGAAACATTAACACTCACTGAAAAGATCATTTACATCAAGCTGATCCCTTTTATATGTTTTATATTCTAAAAAACATAGAAAAGACCATCCATTTCCTTTAAAAAATAAATGTATTTATTCTACATGAAAGACCTAAAAGTAGACCAGTGCAACTGGGAAGAGCGGTGGGTAATTTGATCCGTCCCTCAAAAAAAGAGACAGTTGGAAGCTTTGTGACAAGTGTCTGATGACCTGCTAAATGCTTATGTCCACGGGCCACTTGAGTCTATATAGTTTGTCCTCTCAGCTTCATATCCACTATAAATACCTAGTGGATAAACCCAACGAGATACATAATGTAAAAATGCTACTGAGCATATTTACAAGTGTATCTTTAAACATATTATATCTTCACAGACATTAGGGAAGTGAACAATATTTTTAATTTAGTTTTGCATGATATTATTCTATTTTTTCTGCCAATTAAAGTTAACAGACGCTTACCAGTGACAGTTGGTAATTAGATTTCTGGTCAGGAAGTCATCAGGAAAGTACTGTATTTCCTTCTCATACAATTTCACTCAAGTGTGTTCAATTCTGGCAGTCTCCAGGATTATGCATGTATCTGTGATTCTTATCAAAGCCATTTCATAAATAAACCCTCTTGCAATTTAGGTCGAATTAATCTTTAATCTGACCTAGATGTACTCTCTGGCAGAGGTGCTGCATCATTTTATACACTATATGGCCAAAAGCTTGCTAGCACCTAACTGTCACATCTACTCTATGACTAAACATATGTGGACACCTCTTCAAATGAGTAAATTCAGGTGTTTCCAGCCATGGGTGTGGTATATACTGCAGCATACAAAAATGTGTGCACTTCCAGCCTTGTGGCAATGGGTTCAAAGAAGGCCTTTTTATATTCCAGCATGCCTGTGCCCCTCTACACAAAGCCAGCTCCATAAAGACATGGTTTGATGAACTTGGTGTGGAGGAACTTGGATGGCCTGAACAAAGTACTGACCTCAACCCTAATAATTACCTTTGGGATCAGTTGGAATGATGATTTTAAGCCAGGTCTTCTTGTTTAACCACTTGGTAACCGCGCTATAGCCAAATGATGGCTACAGCACGGTTACCCAGTTCTGGGAGGGCATCATATGACATCCTCCCAGAATGCGCCCTCCTGCGCACCCTCAGGGGCATGTGCCCGGCGTTCTCTGTGATCGTTGTGTCCTACAGACATAGCTGATCACATGATGAGGTCAAAGGCCAATCACAGCGGCCTTTTACCACTTGATCAGCTGTGTCCAATGGCACAGCAGATCACAGAGTAAATACAGTTGCCGGTTATCGGTAGCACTTTCCTCACGCTGTCACAGTGTGAGGAAAGTACTGCCGATAACTGGCAGCTGTCACAGAGCAGATCAGCACTGATCATCAGGGCATTGATGATCAGTGCCCTGAAGTGCCTCTCACCAGTGCCCAACAGTGCCTCCCACCAGTGCCCAGCAGTGCCTCCCACCAGTGCTCCCCAGCAGTGCCACCCATCAGTGCTGCCCAGCAGTTATGCCCATCACTGCCCAGCCGTGTCACCCATCAGTGCCCATCAGTTACGCCCATCAGTACCCAACAGTGGCGGCAGCAAGTGCCATCAGTCAGTGCTTTCAGTCAGGGCTGTCAGCCAGTACCGCCAGTCAGCGCTGCCCATCAGTGCAGCCTATCAGTGACCATCATTGCTGCATATCAGTGCAGCATCATCAGTGCCTCCTCATCAATGCCCACCTGTGCCACCTCATTAGTGCCACCTCATCAGTGCAGCCTATCAGTGCCCATCAATAATGCTTATCCATGCCACTTCATCAGTGCCCATCAATGCTGTCTATCAGTGCCCATCAGTGCTTTCTATCAGTGCAGCCTCATCGATGCACATCAGTGAAGGAGAAAAATTACCTGTTTCCAAAATTGTATAATAGAAACAAAGCAAAACTTTTTTTTAAACATTTTTTGCTCTTTTTTTGTTTATAGCGCAAAAAATAAAACACCCAGAAGAGATTAAATACCACGAAAAGAAAGCTATATATGTGTGAAAAAAATTATACAAATTTCATGTGGGTACAGTGCTGCATGACTGCTCAATTGTCATTCAAAGTGCAACAGCGCTGCAACTTGAAAATTGGCCTGGGCAGGAAGGGGTTATAAGTGGCTGGTAGGCAAGGGGTTAATATCACTATCTAACCTCACAAATGTTCTTATAGCAGAATAGACACAAATTTACAAGCCTTCCCAGAAAAATGGAGAATGTAATAGTCACAAAGCAGCAACCAAATTCATAATGATGTCCATGGTTTTGGAATGGGATGTCCAACATGCTTGTATAGGTGTGATGGTCAAGTGTCCATAAACACATACTGTAAAGATGTGATGATCAGGTTCCAGAAATACAAATATTGTTTCATTATTGTTGATGAATGAACTAAGACCACCATAAATAAATGAATAAGCCACTCTATACATAACAAATCCTAATAGCAGCCTATTACTTTTTTGTTAGTAGCAGGCCAGATACAAAGGGGAGCTTAGTTGATTACTTAATTTTTCTGTGAGATTACTGTACAAGAGGTCAATCTGCTATTTGTCTGCATTTCCTATATATAAGCTGAATCTTCTTCACCTTATTAAAACATCTTTTACATTCATTTTAGTGAAACCAATGCAATTCATGTTTATTGGGCTTTTTTTATGTTTTGAAAACAAGGAAAATGCACCTTTGCATTTCACACTTATTTTGTAATATACAATTAAAGCATTAAATGGACAACTTAAATAATGTGAGAGCTGAAGCATGCTTTCTATATATCATAGTTACATAGTTAGTCTGGCTGAAAAAAGTCCATCCAGTTCAACCATTAAAAAAAAAAAAGTTATAATCCTATCCCCAGAGTTGATCCAGAGGAAGGCAAAAAAACAGCAAAGCATAATGCAATTTGCTCCTGCAGGGAAAAAAATTCCTTCCTGATCCCCCTAAAGGCAATTGGTAATTCCCTGGATCAACTTTACCTATAAATGTTAGTATCCAGTGACAATGAACACTGTAATAAGGGTACCATACTGGTAAACTGAAATGTCTCTTCCTCAAATAGTGTATGACCTCTAATCCTTTCTCAGGCTCTTGGACCAAAGACACAATTCTTCCAAAGCTTTTAATTGACCTTGAGTATGACCTTATTGATTAGGAGATATTTTTTCGGGCTAAATAAAAACACTTTTACTAATTTAGGTTTTTCTTTTATACCATTTT
Organism: Staurois parvus; assembly: GCF_062004578.1. Lineage (NCBI taxonomy): Eukaryota > Metazoa > Chordata > Amphibia > Anura > Ranidae > Staurois > Staurois parvus. The sequence goes on from NW_028318072.1 coordinate 5,617,973, forward strand.
CAAATCTCTTACATTTTCATTATATCTCTCTCAAACCACGCTCTATATTCAGCCTGTGGATGGCCTTAGGGACTGTACACACTTTTCCATTTTGCCACAGTGTGCAGTCTGCATTTTCCTCCATAAAAATGCATTTCATGTAGAAATGTGATACTTATGTGGACAATTCACAATACTACAGCATAGTGTGTAATTCAATTCTAGAACATTATAAGACATGCTGCATTTTTGTGAGTTTAAGCACATTAAGCTGTTGCACAAAAATAATTGGGAAATGTACAAACAAGCATTTTTGCGCATTTTCATCCTATCTGCGCTAAGAAAAATTCTTATTCTGCATGTTTTTCCTTATCTTTGTGTAATGGTTTAATAAAAACTGCATACCAAAAAAAGCATGCATAAATGCCTGTATAAAATGTACAAATGCACACGTAGTAATGCCAAAATGCATTTTACTGTATAAGAATAGATAGAAAAAGGCCCTTAGAGTAAACGTGCTTTTTCCATGCAGCGAAAACAACAGGTTCACTCTGACCTCACCAGCACATATTTACCTAACCTTGAATAACCAGTCTAAAGACTCCCTCACTGTCCCAATGTGAGATAACTGGATGTCCGGATTGCCAATCACCAAGTGCCAGTGCTGTCACAATATCACCAGACCCAGAAGTATTGGTTATTTTTTTTTCTGCTTCCAGTGGTTGAAGATAGTGATGGATTTGCAAAAGGAAAGAGTGTATGTGCTGTTGGTGGGGCTGTTATTACAATATATCTAAAGCCAATACTCTTAAAAAGTTGAAATGATTACAAACCCTAACAATATAAAACAACCCATTCAGTTTAAAATAGAAATGAAGGCAAAACATTTGTGTATAGATATATAAAAACAATTCTAAATAATTTTTTTCCCCTTCTTTAGAAGTGATCACATACTCTCTGTTCTGAATAAGGATCTGGGGGAGGAAAATCAGCAGAACACTGGTCTTCCCAGTGAATGGCTGTGAGGGGGGGGGCGTGTCAGGACAAGTCTGATCATTGGAGGAGATCAGGCTGAGTTATCCAGCATGGCTAGAGAAGTCACCACACTGTGCTGCCCTGCTTAGTGTGGTCAGTTTGTAATAGGAAAGCAGAGGGACTAGCAGGAACACCAGGGATTTCACACAAAGGAAGCAATACAGAGAGAACAGGATACTTTTTCATGGTACAGTAGGCACAGAGCAGGAATATAAAATGTTGGGTTAACATATTCTTTAACCACTTGCCCTCCAGAGGATTTACCCCCCTTTCTGACCAGGCCATTTTTTTTTGGTGCTGCGTTATTTTAACTGACAATTGCGTGGTCATGCAACGCTGCACTCAAATGAAATCTATGTCCTTTTTTCCCATGAATAGAGCTTTCTTTCAGTGATATTTGATTGCCTGTGCATTTTTTATTTTTTGCGCTATAATATACAAAAGACCGACAATTTTGAGAAAATAAACAATATTTTTGACTTTTTGCTATTAAACAAGTCCAGTAAAAATTTTTAAAATTCTAATTTCATCATAAATTTAGGCCAAAATGTTTTATGCTACATGTCTTTGCTACAAAAAGATCCCACTATATGTAAATTAATTGGTTTACATGAAAGTTATAGCGTTTACAAATGGTGATATATACAGTCATGGCCGAAATTGTTGGCACCCTTGATATTTTTCCTGAAAATCAAGTATTTCACACAAAAAAGGTATTGCATTAACACATGTTTTGCTATACACATGTTTATTCCCTTTGTATGTATTGGAACAAATATAAAACAGAGGCAGAAAAGCAAATATGACATAATGTCACACAAAACCCCAAAAATGGGCTGGACAAAAGTATTGGCACCCTTAACTTAATATTTGGTTGCACACCCTTTGGAAAACATAACTGAAATCAGTCGCTTCCTATAACCATCAATAAGCTTCTGACACCTCTCACCCGGAATTTTGGACCACTCTTCCTTTGCAAACAGCTCCAGGTCTCTCTTATTGGAAGGACACCTTTTCCCAACAGCAATTTTAAGATCTCTCCACAGGTGTTCAATGGGATTTAGATCTGGGCTCATTGCTGGCCACTTCAGAACTCTCCAGCGCTTCTTTGCCATCCATTTCTGAGTGCTTTTTGACGTATGTTTGGGGTCATTGTCCTGCTGGAAGACCCAGGATCTTGGACGCAAACCCAGCTTTCTGACACTGGGCCCTACAGTGCGACCCAAAATCCTTTGGTAATCCTCAGATTTCATGATGCCTTGCACACAGTCAAGGCACCCAGTGCCAGAGGCAGCAAAACAACCCCAAAACATCATTGAACCTCCACCATATTTTACCGTAGGTACTGTGTTTTGTTCTTTGTAGGCCTCATTCCGTTTTCGGTAAACAGTAGAATGATGTGCTTTACCGAAAAGCTCTATCTTGGTCTCATCTGTCCACAAGACGTTTTCCCAGAAGGCTTTTGGCTTACTCAAGTACATTTTGGCAAACTGTAGTCTTGCTTTTTTATGTCTCTGTGTCAGCAGTGGGGTCCTCCTGGGTCTCCTGCCATAGCGTTTCATTTCATTTAAATGTCGACGGATAGTTCGCGCTGACACTGATGCTCCCTGAGCCTGCAGGACAGCTTGAATGTCTTTGGAACATGTTTGGGGCTGCTTATCCACCATCCGGACTATTCTGCGTTGCAATCTTTCATCAATTTTCCTCATCCGTCCACGACCAGGGAGATTAGCTACAGTGCCATGGGTTGCAAACTTCTTGATAATGTTGCGCACTGTGGACAAAGGCAAATCTAGTTCTCTGGAGATGGACTTGTAACCTTGAGATTGTTGATATTTTGCCACAATTTTGGTTCTCAGGTCCTCAGACAGTTCTCGTCTCCTCTTTCTGTTGTCCATGCTTAGTGTGGCACAGACAGACACACAATGCAAAGGTTAAGTGAACGTCTCTCCTTTTTATCTGCTTTCAGGTGTGATTTCTATATTGCCCACACCTGTTACTTGCCCCAGGTGAGTTTACAGGAGCATCACATGCTTGTAACATTCTTATTTATCCGCAGTTGTGAAAGGGTGCCAATACTTTTGTCCAGCCCATTTTTGGAGGTTTGTGTGACATTATGTCGAATTTGCTTTCTTTCCTCCCTTTTTTTGTTTTGTCCCAATACACACAAAGGGAATAAACATGTGTATAGCAAAACATGTGTTAATGCAATACGTTTCGTGAGAAATACATGATTTCCTGGAGAAATATCAAGGGTGCCAACAATTTCGGCCATGACTGTATACTGGGCTTTTTTTTTTTTACTAATAATAGTCTCAATCAGCAACTTATAGCGGGATTGAGGGACTGCGGTGGGCATTCTGACACTGGGGGGAACTGACTTGGTGTCACTGACATCCCCAGTGACACCAATACAGTGATCAGTGCTAATAAAAAGCACTGACACTGTACTAATGGCACTGGGCATGAAGAGGTTAACATCTGGGGTGATCAAAGGGTTAACTGTGTGCTGTGTGCCAGTTTACTATGATGTTCTGTGTTTGTGCTTCGCTTTAAACACACTGCTCTGCACTGCTTTACAAAGCAGTGTGCAGGAGCTGACAGGGAGGAGAACTGTTTTGTTTACTAACAGTTCTCCCCTCATCAGAGATCCTCGGCAATCACCGGGCGCCAGTGAGTAATCACCGGCCGAGACCTGGTGATTGAGAGCGGTGGCCGCGAATGGCGATGCAGGCTCACGCGCACCCTACCCGGGAATGCAAAATCACGTATATATACGTGATTTTGCGCACTGCTGCCACCCTGTAGCAGTATTTCGGTAAAGCGGTACGGAAATGGTCAAAATCTATGTTGGGATTTCATTTTGCTATCTGTGTCCTGTTGGGGAGACTTAGCTTCACAAAAAATGAGAAGAAATTTCTCTAGTATGAGACAAATCGCTATTTAGACAGCTGTCTCTGGAACAAGTGCCCCCAGTGGAAGGTCCACCCCTCCCCCATTTGGTAACCACGCAACATTTTTGATTTCCTCTCATTTTCAGTCCTGTAGACAGTGGTTATTAGGACGAAGAAAGAAAGTTAATCACTCTAGGGACACAGACAGCAATAAAATAACAATTTTCTAACCCTTCCCTAATCTATCCAAATCAACAAAAATAATTTAGTTTGTAAATACATTTTAAAAAATAACCTGTTGCTTTGCCCTGCATGAGCAGATTACAGGTTTGTTTTAAAGTGATTCTGTATTGAGACAAAGGTAATAAAACTAACTCAAATGCAATAAAAAAGGAACTCAAAGGTTCCTTCTCTTACCTTCATTTCCCCTGCCACCCTGATCCCCCCTACAGACCCAACGAAAATCCTCTTGTGATTGTGTCAGGAACAAGCAGTGTGAGCCACTTTTGTTTAAGAAGAAAACTTGATTTGTGCCTGGCAACAAACCTGCAACCTGTATGTATTCACAGTACATAATTATACAGATAAATGCAGGATTTGTATATATATAGTAATAACACTTGGCAAGCATTTGAAAAAGAAAAAAACACTATAATATTACTTAATATACAAAAATGTCACGTACATCTCTTGCTAGGAAAATTGTTATAGAGGACCCTTCAAAACTCATTATAGAACAAAATATCTAAGCAGTGGTACCCTTTGATAGTTCAAATAGTGCATATTTAAGGCAGTGCTAATTAAACAGCCCTAACTAATCAGGTCACTTATGAGGCGTGTTATTCATCTCGTGCTCAAAAAGGCTCTTCTGTACAAGTCACTTTGCTTTGGTGTTGTGTTTATAAGACTGTGCCCAGCTGAGTTTCATTACTGTTTGCACAAAGTCAGAACATGTGTCTCTATTCTCCATGGTCTACTGGCTGGCAGCTGCATGTAGAGTCGGGTTCAGTACAAGATTACCTTACTTCTCTGATACCCTAAGGTGTGATATAAGGACTGTGTGCCAGGCTCTAGCTGTGTCCATTTCCTTTTCATGAACACAGCCAACGTAACCTGGAGTTAGAATGAAGCTCTTACATAAAACTGTAGACTACAGTCTCTTGTAAGCAGGTTTGGGTTTGTTTGGGTGTCGACACTCTTCTCTTTCACACTTTTGGCAGACTTAACCCCTCCAAAAAGTTATTTGCAATGCTGCTGCCTCCTGCAATCCAGTTTATTTTTAATAACTAGCTGGGGATTTTACATTGAAATACTGCACCATGGGGCCATAGTTGTGTTTGGTACAGGGTAGTGGTACAATCCAATTGACTTCAATAAGCAAGTTTGACAGGTGGTGACATCTGTCAAATGTGACATTCTAAATTAAAATTACTACACTGCGAAGCAAATGACAGAGGCTGCGGCAATGAAAACTCAACGCTTTTGGAAGTGTGTGGCCAGGAGTCAGTAAAAACCTTGATCAACCATCTGTTTTTACTGGCCCTCTGTCACCAGGGTGAACAAAGACTTAGGCCTCATCAGGGGCGGACTGACCATTCGGGTACTCGGGCACTGCCCGAGGGCCCAGGGTCAGTAGGGGGCCCCATGAGATGCCCCTAGTACCTTTCATAGGCTTTTTTGGGTGTGGTTTTAAGTGTGGTTGAGGACACAGGGGCCCCATGATCCCCTATTGCCCAGGGGCCACATGAGTTGTCAGTCCTCCCCTGGGCCTCACGCATGCATGTGAGGTGGGGGCCTTAGATTATAAGATTCTTGAGGGCAGGAACTGTGTATATTGTTGATGCTGTACAAATACCTTTAATAGTAGGACTTTTACAAGGAACTTTATTTCTTAAAGGGGATATTCTTTACATCTTCGAGGAGAGCAATGGGGTGGGAATACGGCAAAAGCCACTCACTTCACTTGTAAGCCCCTGTCTTCTAGAAATAGTGTTTCCTGTTGTCTGTTCTTGTCTTCCTATAGGTCTCTCTACTTGACCCATTAAACTGGACATTACTTATTATAGAAAGTATCCCATTCCAGGGATCTGGGCACAAATCTTGTAGTGCTGATATCTTGACACTGTATTTAAGCCATGACACGTTACTGACTAATGATACTGTGTTCCTTTAATATATGTCAGACAAACATACTAAATGACATCATGAAGTGCTGACATTGTCATGCAGCAGCATTTAAGATGTTATGGCTGAGCTGGGGTTGGACAGAGCTGACACCCAAAATCTCAAGTGTTCTTCGTACCTTCAGGTTGCACATATTCAGGGTCAAAAGACCTCATACACAAGTACAACACATGGAGGCCTGTTGTTTATGTAGAATGATATCATCACTGTAACCATCATTATGTCATCAAGGTGTGGCAAGATATTACTTCATCACATCCTCAACGCTTGTGGGAATGGTTGTATGTGGCTTATTCCTAATATATAGCTATTTGCAGAACACAGAATGGTACCCACAGAGAAGGGTTAAGATCCTTTTGAACCAGTCTCTGATGTTTGAGCACAAAGGGATAGCCTCCTTCAAGGCCAAGAAATAGCAGCCTTTGAAGCAGACATACAGATGCAGTTACATTAATACAGCAAAGCATCAGAAATCTTCTATTTGAATAATGATGGTTAAACAAGGGCATTGTGAGTATTTCTGAAGATGCAACACTTTATAGAAATACTACTCAGTCAGCTCTAACCCTTGTAATTTTAATTATACGCCTCTCTTTGCCACAACTTCACCCTTGTATGTAAATCAGGCCACTCCAATTGAGTAGGTGTTCCAGCACATTACAAGCGAATATGTCAGCATAACAGTGCTCTTTATCCAGATCGCTAATTTACAGTCCGAGGTCTGCAACAGAACCAAATATCAAACTGCTGGTTTCTGATACTGGATCTGAAGATGTGCCAAGAATACAGACCAGAGAAGAAAATTTGCATTATTTTTTCCATGGACTAAAGCGAATACAGGGTCAGTCCACCCAAATGTTGCATTGTAGTTTTAGGCTGAGCCTTGGGGGGGGGGGGGGGGCTAGGGAGGATCAGCCCCTGGCTTTTTATATGTCTCTGATTTTTAAACAGTGAGATATCCTTGACAAACTTCCTAACTCTCAAGCTGTTTTTATTCCACTGGAAACTTAAATTTTGATTGTTCCCACCCACCTTTGTGTGTTAAATGGTATAAAAAAATTGAGAGAAAATGGAAACCTTCAGAGTGGCTTCAATAAACGCGCAGACCAAGGAAATGAAGAGCAAATATTTTCCTTATTAAAAATTATATTTAGATTTAAATGAAATTAAATGAAAAGTAAATGCTATTGATAGCAGGGGCGGACTGACCAATTGGGAACTCGGGCACTGCCCGAGGGCCCGGGGTCAGAAGGGGGCCCCATGAGATGTCCCTGGTAAATTTCATAGGCTTTTTTGGGTGTGGTTTGAGTGTGGGCAAGGACACAGGGGCCCCATGATGCCCTATTGCCCAGGGGCCCCATGAGTTGTCAGTCCGCCCCTGATTGATAGACATGCAGACAGTTACTGTTGCTGGGCTTGGAATCATCGAACCTGGGAGTCTGAAGTGGACAGCACCAGAGAAGAGGTGAGTATTGCAATCCCAGTTGCTTTATTATTTTAAAATGTACTTTTATTTCAATAATGCCCAAAATATGGGATGTCCAACTACAGGGATGACTGCACTGTGTAAGGATGATGGGATTACTTTGATATCAAATTCTGGATTTCAGAATTTGCCATGTAGGCCCCCATGATCATAAATATTTTGGTATCAAGAAAATATTTTAGTCATTTAAAGTAGAAATATGGGTAAAACATAAACGACATACAGTAAATAAGGTAGTCCTTCACATTAACACAGCAGTTTTTTTTTTTTTCTTGCAATCCCTGTACCATTTTTTTTTAAAGATTTAAACCAAGCAAATAAAAACTAACCTTTGTAAGCACTTTATAAGCACCTACAGTGAGAATATAATAAATCAAGTGCCAGGCTGCCATCTTTATGGCTTTTTCACAATTCCATTCCCATAAAAAAATTGAAAAAACTTGGAATTGCAGAATGCAAAAGCCAAAAATGTATTGTTGATATGAATCTATGCCTATTGTCTGCCATGTTGAAGAACTATGCGCTTCTCTGCAATCTGTACTTTCTAAGATCACAAGTGTGTGGCAGCATATCTTACAATATAAGGGTATAAGGGATTATCACTGTCAATAAAAAAAGGCAGCCCTAGCATCTTTGCACAGATCCTTTAGCAGATGTACCCCCCGTAGTGACGATAATTATACATTCCCTGCAAGGCCCAGAATGCCAGTCTCTAATATAAGATATACACTGTGCCAGTTTAACAATGTCTTGCAGAGTTTCTAGCATTTTGAAATCACTTTATAACTCCTGGAATATTTTCTATGTATGCAACGTGTATAAAAACTGCAATATGGATACAGTAAATTTAATTTCCCTGGGGTCTGTTCACCAGACAGCTGGTACAATATGGTAAATAAAGATCCTAATAAGTCCAGGAAGAATTGTACATAGAAAGATAACAAGAGCACATAAAATGTTCATGATTTAATGTCTTTGTTATCTGTGCTAAAGGAACACTCCAGTAAAAATTGAAAATAAGACCTTGAAATGGGTCAAGCCTGCCTCTTGAGTAATTTATTTTATCTATACAGACTACACCCACTTCTATCTATAATCTAGTGACCTGGAATGCACCTTTTGGGCAGCACAGTGGTTAAATGGTAAGCACCTCCCCCTGGCAGCACTAGGGTCATTGGTTCGTATCTGCACCACCTGCCTGGAGTGTGCATGTTCTCCCTGTGCCTGTGTGGGTTTCCTCCGGGTACTCTGGTTTCCTCCCATGCTCCAAAGACATGCTGGTAGGTTAATTTGATCCTGTCTAGCTGGCCCTAGTATGTGTATATATGAATGTGAGTTAGGGACCTTAGATTGTACGCTCCTTGAGGGTTAGGGACTGATGTGAAAGTACAATATATATGTAAAGCGCTGTGTAAATTGACAACCCTACATAAGTACCTGTAATAACAAATAAATAAATGTTTGAATGCCCCCCTAAACGAGGTTCACACTATTCCCTTGGAGTACAGCTAAGTGGCCATTATTAGGAATTCAGGGAGCAATCCCAGCACCTCATGAGTGCATGTTTTTTTTATTAACCTCTTGCTGTCCGCCTGCTGTTTAGAAACGGCAGGACGGTGGCACTCCAGGGCCGGGTTGCCGTTCATAAACAGCACCCGCCGTTTCTAGCTGTGCGCGCTCCCTGGGAGCGCGCAGCACCGCAATCCGGTGCCCGCTGTGTCCTCCGGACAATCAGTGATCACATGCAAAGTAGTAAGCAAGATGTCACTTGTGACATCATTGCTTACTACGTGTGAAATCTGTGAATGATCACAGAGGTCACATGGTACAAGGCTATTCACAACAGCCTTGTGCCATGTGACAAGCTGTGACCAATCACAGCTCACTCAGTATTTCTCAATGGCTGCAAGAATGCAGACAGAGAGGAGAAATCATTGCTTTTACATCCTATATGGATGTAAAACCAATCTCTGTATAAAAAAAAAATCTGCATCACCCCCCACAAGTAGTACAGTGTCACCATGGTGACAGTATGTAAAAACAAAACAAAAAAAAACCATAAATAATAATATAAAAAAATTAAATAAAAATGTAAAAAAAATGTTTAAAAATTATAATTTTTGGTTATAAACTAATTTGGCTTATTTTTTTTTTACTAAAAAGAAAACGGAATACATTTTAGCCAAGATTTATGATGAAAGATTATTTATTTGCAAAATTTTATAAGAAAAACACTTTTTTTCAAAATTTTTGGACATTTTCTTTTACATAGCAAAAAAAATAAAAATCCCAGTGGTGAAAACATACCACCAAAATAAAGCTTTATCTGTCTCAAAAAATGGTAAAAAATTCATATGGGTACAGTGTTGTATGACCGCGCAATTGTCATTCAAAGTGTGATAGCACTGAAAGCTGAAAATTGCGCTGGACAGGAAGGGGGTAAAAGTGTCCGGACTGGAAGTGGTTAATTACAATGGGACAAAAGTATAGCAACTGTGAGCCACCCATTAAAGTGATATGCTTCAATAAATGTGCTGCATCTGCAATGCAAAGCTTCATGGCCACGGCGTGTGAACAGCCCCTTATGGCTGTATAAGGGACTGTAGATGAGTAATGTTTATGCACCACAGCAGGTTGTGATGCGGTGTACTACGTAGCAACAACCTGCACTGAAAAAAGTAGCACATGTCCCACACATCTTTTTTCACTCCTGTATCTGTATCTATAGGTTTTTTTTTTACTACAATACCTACTAATCTTTACACACAGATATACTAAGTTCTTTTGCATCTTTAAAGAAAAATTGTTGTTCTATAAATTTTTATAATTCACGTTTCCTATTTTGTAGCATAAAGAAAATTATCAAAACTGCATTTTAAAGATCTGTAGAAAATACAAGAAAGCCAAATGTCCCCTACTGTCCCTTTCTGACACATTACTTATTGGTACTAACTAGGAATACGCTGCTTTCTTTGTGTGGAAAACTGTTTGAGGTTGTGACCGCCATTACTGATCAACAGGACAAATCACAGCTACCTTGTGCCATCAGAAGAAGTACTCCCTTTAACAAAGAGCACCTTGGGGCACCTACACCTTCTTACTCCATTGATGAACTCTCCTCAAAGTGCGTCGATAAGAAGCTGTCATATAACGCTGCCTTTGCTGTCGAGACAGATCATTATGTGACCACAGACAGAAAACAGAATTTCAGAGGAAATAAGTATTCTTTGTTTAATTAGATCTGGAGGAGCAACATTGCCAGCCTATGTTGGTGGATACATTCATTTGTCTGTCAAATACTGTTCAAATTGTAAAAAGTATATTGTCTCTTATCTGTTATGAATGCACATTTTAATGACAGTCAGCTTGTGTGGTGCTTTTAGAAAAGGTCATAGAAAGATCATATACAACCCTCACTTCATGCTTCAAAGTCTTATTTATTGATTGGAATGAAGATATTCAAACACGCAGTGCACTGGCTTCTTCTGATCCATCTCAAATGTTCCATCTACTTTCAGTGCAGTTATGTAAGACAACTTAGGCACCAATGGGCTTATGCAATAGTTTGAATATTTATGTTTAAAGAGAAATTTCAGGTATGGATATTTTATACATAGTTACATTGGGCAGCACAGTGGCTAAATGGTTAGCACTTCCGTCTGGCAGTACTAGAGTCATTGTTTCAAATCCCAGCCACGGCACTGCCTGCATGGAGTTTGCATGTTCTCCCTGTGCCTGTGTGGGTTTCCTCCGGGTACTCCGGTTTCCTCCCACACTCCAAAGACATGCTGGTAGGTTAATTGGATCCTGTCTAAATTGGCCCTAATATCTGTATGTAAGAATACAAGTTAGGGACCTTAGATTGTACACCCCTTGAGGGTTAGGGACTGATGTGAATGTACAATATATATGTAAAGCACTGTGTAAAATTGACAGCGCTATAAAAGTACCTGAAATTAATAAATAAATGAGTCTAGTTTGGACCAATGTAACTATGTATATGTCCTCGATACTGGAAATCATTCAATCAAATATACACTGCTACTCCAGTGATCTTCACTTGTGTAGACTTGATGGCATCACCTCACCTCTTCACCTTGTTAAATCAGAGAATGCTTTGTATTCATTCAAAAAGTGCAAAGCATTCTCTGAATGGTGTCAATGCCAAGTGGGCAACCTCCTGTGTTTTGGAATGCATCAGGCTGGACTGTCAGCACAGGACCCGGAAGCAAGCAGAGATCACTGTAGTAGCGGTGTCTATTTCTAGCTTCCAGTGTGGGATTTCCAGTTTCCAGGGGCACCAGCCAGTTATGGCATATGTATACTTGCATTGATACAAGCTGAACCAATGTAACCTTTGTGAAATAATGAAAGGCAAGGTGGTTGAGGGATGGTATGTGTCACCTCCCATGTTTTCTCATGTAGGAAACTAAGGTGGAATCCGGTCCACATTTTGTGGGCTATCTTGACAGTGTGGGTTCAGTGTGGGATAAATAAGGAAGGACTGGAGCAAAAGATTGCTCTGGCCTGGGACTCAGGGAAGCCTGAGCGAGCTACATGTGGAAATTGTGCTTGGTGACTGAGAGAAACCCTTCCCCTGTGAGAGAGGAATCTGTGCTGTTTAGTTAATGCCTAGATTGCAAAGATATCATTTCTGTTCATTTTGTTTGTTTTCCTGTGCAACCTTTTAAATAAAGCTGACATGTCAAAATTTTAGGAAAAGACCTGCATTTGGACTGCCTTTTTCCCAGGGAAGGTGATCCCCACTTGAGCTAACCCCCACACTATGTATAAAATACCCATACCTAGAACTCTTCCTTACATTATCACAAATGTGCAGGCTTACTTATGAAATAATTATATTTGCCCTTATGTTTGGTTTACATTACACTTTTGCAGGCAGGGGCGGACTGACAACTCATGGGGCCTCCGGGCAATAGGGGATTATGGGGCCCCTGTGTCCTTGCCCAAACTCAAAAAAGCTTATGAAAAAGGTACCAGAGGCATCTCATGGGGCCCCCTACTGACCCCGGGCCCTCGGGCAGTGCCCGAGTTTCCAAATGGTCAGTCCGCCCCTGGTTGCAGGATAGGTCCTGAAAGCTAAAGGCAAGAAAGGTCACCTCATGGTCCTCGTTTACACAGGCAGTTGGGGGGGGGATAGACAGTTGAGTCATGGTTTTACTGCCCCCAACTGCACACAAGTCAGCATGAGCAGCACCCATCCTACAACACACTGCTGCAGTCATGGTGTGGCAAAAAAGAACCACAGGTCATGTTCGGTGGGCGGTATTTCTGTCAAACAAGACCTATTTAAATGAATGGGGCCACATTTCAAACTCCCTGCAACTACATTCAGTCGTGGCAAGGTGCTGGGGTCTTTCAAGGGGTAAAACAGGCATCTAGAAGGTGACATATTGTCTCCAAGCCAGCTGTTAAATGCCTCTGAAAAGTGGTGCACTGTGGGTCGCTTTTCAAAGGGGAGACAATGACAGCTGCAAGTGTAACAAGCCCTAAAGTCTGTCACGTTCTGTTATATTAACCAACTATCTAATGATATTCTGATAAAACAAGTAAAACTAAGCTCTGTAGTTCACCATGAATTAAAAAAAACAATCCAGCATTATATGCACACTAAATCATGATGAAATACATGAATCATTAAGTTGTCGCCATGCCAAGTCCCTACCATCTTCCCTATCAAAGCCAGTGCCATTTTGGATCTATCCCAGGCATCTTTTTCCTGTTTGTTTGTTTTTTTGCCCCAGACATGAGCAAAAAATTCAACGCATCAAAATGGAACCAATCCTTGTTTTGCATATTTTGATGAATCTACAGTTTTTCTTTCAGTTGTTTGGCATGAACAGGCAGGATGACTGAAATCTGTTTCATTTAGAGGTGTGCTTTTTCTGCACAGATAAATTAAAAAAACAAACAAACAGGGATTGGTGGAAGGTGTGAGAAGAGAGGGATATAAATATATGTAAATGTCCTGGGCCTTCTGGTATCTGAACTCAATTCCCTAATCTAACTGCAAGGATCTTTAGACATTTGTGGGACTGACTAGGATGTAGAAATAATTCAGCCACCCCAGAAGTCAATCACAGCAAGACTTTGAGATTGATTAGGGATGCGACACCACAAATTCCCCATTGTAATATTCTCAACGATGGTTAAATTGGAAATCTAGGAAAATGAGGCCAAGTAGACTTGGAGGAAGAATAAACTTCAATAACCCACAGCAGTTAAAGCTTTCCAATTTGTTCTTTGTGCTATGCTTTTTCATAAGCAGCCGTTGATCCCATGGCGAGTGCTAAGTGAATGTCGATGAAGGACTGTATAGTCCATTTTATTCCATACTTTTTTACCTCCCTCAGCTGCTACAGATTAGTAGTTGATAATAGGAGTGAGCAAAGAAGCCAAAGATCCACAGCCGATCTCCATGATCATGTTTTGTTCCGAGAAACCTGATGCCCACCATTACAGGACAGCAGCTAATCAATATCCCCATACCTTAATGTAGCAGTTTACAAAAGAAGTACCAGCATTGCAATTTCCAAACAAGCCTGTTATATAAAGTATCTTTCAAATAATTCCTACTGATCCTTCTCTTAGTTTTTTGCCTCATATATTGTGTTTAGATTATTTTTTATTTGCTAATACATGTATGTTTTTTATACATGTATGTTTTTTACCCGCAGAAACACAGAATTTAACAACAGGAAACCCTGCTCACTAGTTAACTCTTTTCTATACAACAGCCCACTCTTGTTCCATTATCACTTTTAATAAAGGGAATGTATGAGTTTACCATTCAAATGCCCTTACATGTGAAATAAATTAGTTAAATGTACATAATCTTTTTCAATGCATGTTATTGTTATTTTTTTGTATGTATATTGCATAATATATATATATATATATATATATATCAGTATGTGCTCATCACATAATCAGGCTTTGCTTCCTGCTTTGCATTGATATATGGTAATTGTGCTTTATAGATGTTGCTCACAATGCAGGTATATGAGATGTCCAACAAACTAAAAAAATCCCAGCGCCAATCAAAGAAAGTATACAATTATGCAGCTGTGCACCAGCGAAAACCACCAATAATAAATAACACAAAAAACAGTGCAGAAATTAAATAAATAAAAATAATCACAAATAAATAAATGTCCGTGCAAAAATATATATATAATATTTCAAACATAAACTTATGTTTGAAATATTATATATATATTTTTGCACGGACATTTATTTATTTGTGATTATTTTTATTTATTTAATTTCTGCGCTGTTTTTTGTGTTATTTATAATATGAGATGTCCAACCTAATAAAATAAATGAACTTCCTCTCTGGTAGATATCTTTCATAAACATTTTCTACTAAGGGAGGCAGTGATTGCAAAATAGATTTTTTTCCAAATTTTAGAGGCTAATGTAAAAATCTCTATATTGTAAGAAAAGAGAATATATGGAAGAGCAGGTATGTAAAACTGTACAAATCCCATGAAAAATTACTTAAAAGTGAACACTAAAATAATCACTTAAAATGTGTACCCTGCTCTTTAAATATAATCTTTAGGCAACCTGCTCAATAACATATTTGGGAACAGTTTTACCCTCCAAAAGATTTGTATTTCTGAGATTTACATAGTTCTACCACACAGTACAGCCCTGTCTGACGAGGGGGAGACCTGATTTTTCTCTACCACATTGCAGTAACACTTACAGGTCTTGTCCCTCCCCCAGCCTGTGACTGGACAGTGAAAGGAGAAGCATCAGACTGATGAGCTCATCTCTCTATCACTCTGCTCTCTCCATCTCTCAACATGCCCTTTGTTAGAACGTGAGCACAACAAATCAAAAATACTGATACATCAATGAATAAAGAGGTGGGATAATTTATATCCATGACAAGTTCAGCTTGAAGTTCAATTCAAGCTACATCAGGTATGCACAATCAAAGCAGAACACCAGGATTAGGCTGGTCATAGATTATATTGCTAAATTGCTAGATTCCCTCAACATGGACTGTGATGATGGGATAATGCGAGCAACCCTCCCAATATGCTATTGTATCATAGCAGCAGGATGTTTTCCTGTAGTAAAACTAAAATGATTACTGCTGGCGGCTATAGTATAACAAAAATGACAGGCTGTTTGTACTATAGTTTACAGATCGACTTCAGTACAACAAGCCTGCCCATAGGTGGATTGAAATGTGGCCGGTTCCTGCTGAACTGGCCAAACGTTGATCCACTATGGCGGGCTTAAACAGTATACCTAAATGGAGCACCTTTTTCATTTGAAAACTGATATGAAAATTAAAAAAATAAACCAAATACCTTTAAAACTGCTCTTAATTTCTAATAAAACTGCCTTGTCTGGCTTTTATAGTTTTTTGAGAAACTGGAATAGAAGAGTCAGGGTGAGGTCAGAACATCTAAACTGCATGCCTGATCATAGATTGTGCCTCAAAAAACACTGAAGCGTTTGAATTTGTATGACAAGTATTTTCATGGGAAGTCAATAATCAGAGACTGCATACTTGCACAGAACAGGACTCATTTAAAGAAAACCTTTACTGAGGAAGTATATAACCTGCCATTGCTGCCCATGTGAGAGAGCTAGTTATCTGGCTGTCATGTTTATCAAAGGAGTTTACTACTTTCAGAGCCACTGACCTAGCGCTAAACTACTTCTTTGCATGCTTTCTCTTGGTCAGTGATGTAGAAAGTATTGAAGCCAATGGATCAGCATGACTGCCAGGCAGGTGGAAGTCAACAATGGCAGCCTATATACTTTCTCTTTAAATGCTTACTTTAAGCATTCTGGATTTCTGAAGCCCTTGGATGCTCAAATATGAATATAACTCCTAGACCTACGTGTTGTCAGACTGCATCTTTCACCCACTACACCCTCCAGCTTCATTTTGCCGTGTAGCTATAATGTCCAATCTTAGTGTGAAAGTATTGTTGGCACAACACAAGTGGCCTAGGCAGTTGTAAGAACATATGCATCCAGTCTTGGGAAAGACAGAAAAAAAAGTGGAATGTAGAGCTAAAAACGTGGCCAACTGAATGAGTTCTTACTCCAGGAGATGCACCAACCGTAGCTTCAAAATCAACAAATCTCGGGACAAGATCCGGCTTCAAAACAGTTAAACCTAGACAGTCTATATTGAACTGTTTTGGGTCTAATATTAATATTTCAAATGTGTTACTAGCTTCTCAACTGGAGTTTAGATTTAATATGTCATCAGACACATTTCCTTTATTAAGGCATGCAAAGGAAGAGCAGTGTCAAGGGCTAATGTGATGGCAATTGTAATACCCAACTCTGAGAATTCTCAGCTCATTACTGATTTTTCCAAAATTAGTGAAAAAATAAATACATATTACTGGGGCTGTTTTTTATCATAATGGCTGTCATGAGCGAATGTCCAAGGAACCAGAGTTAGAGAGGACAGCACCAGGCCACAGAAATAAAAAAAAATGTAATCAATTGTCCTTTTATTGTTTACCTATTCTAGTTTCCTTTGGACGCCTTTGACTACATTCAGCAAGAAAACAATACAGGGAAGGGGTTTTAGGGATGCAATGAGTAGTCACAAGTTTCACTACAGTTCATGAAGCACAAAACCATGTTGTCTTCAATTTGTTTGGTGGTATATATAGATATAAAATTATCACTAGCATTTACGGAAGACCCTATGCTGCTGACAATAGCTCATTCTAGAAGTGTAGTCTAGGAGTATGGTGCCAAAATATTCACATAGTACAAGGGGCAAAGCTTGTAAAAATGGTTATCACCATTTGGGTGTTCCCAGGGCCCAGCCTTCCAGCTATTTTACCTTTTCTTCCTTCCCCTCTTAATGCCAAGAGAAGTTCAACAGAGCTGTAGTGTCCAGCAAACACCACATGTGGACTGTGGGCAGCTGGTATACACACAACACAGCTTCTGCTCTTATTTCTATTTCATGCTGGAGCATTTTAACATGTCCTATTTAAAGTTTCCCACTTACGCCAATAACAATGCAGATATTTGTCTCAGTATCAGTATAAATATTTTCTCTGCATTATTTTCCTGTCCAGATTCTATATATACTCAGTTCCGCTGTAATTTCTATAAGCACTAAGCAGCATTCAGAATAAGTGGGTCAGAGAGAATAACATCTCATTCGTACATCAAATCCTACGGGGCCATCACTGAAAACCCATGGGGAACCCATTTTAACAATTCAGCAGTAGGAATTCAATCTAATTTCCAGCCTCAAAACTGGATATATTCTCTAGCACAACCTATTTCCTGCTATTTTATCTCTGAACCCTGGGAGAGCTGAGATACAGAATCACTGGGAAAATTATAGGCAGGGCCAAGATCTTCATTCATTTGATGGTCTCAGGGGGAAATCTTAAGTCATATTTAGAATAAGGGAAAAATGAATACAGAGTGTCCTCACCTGGTGTAATTGCTTTGGTGCCTGTGAGTGTGTCACCTTTAGCAATACATTTCTTCCTTTGGTGAAATTCTTCAGGCTCCAGTGGGGATTCTCCCAGCAGTCTGAGAATTAGTGGGGGAGCCCATTGAAAATTAGTAGTTTGTTACACTTGGAGGATTTACACAGTACTCACAGAGAAGAGCTCATTCTGGTAAATTCTGCTACTTTCTTTAACCTCTCATTTTCTAACTGTGTCTTTGCTTTCTTTGGGGAAATTCTTGTTTCTCTAGGGCTGCCTTCACCCCTATACATTGCAGCAACAAAACATAAATGCGCTGTTTAACTCACATTACCATTCTTTTACAGTACTTGCATGAACATTAAACATTCCTGGCTGAAAAAAAACCTCAAGGATGGGCTGTATATTATGTGTGTATATTTGCACATATATGTATGTAAATGTACACACGTAAAAATTCTTATGGCTTTATTTTAATATTGGGAGCATGGTGTATGTACGTATATGTGTATGTGTGCATGTAAAAGTACTGGCCAGCAATGTAGATTTTTGTATTTTTTTTTTACTGATCTACACAGCCTATGTTTACTCAACTGTGTGTACAGACACATTAGGGAGCCGCACAGAGGATAAATGGTTAGCACTTCCACCTGGCAGTACTAGGGTCATTGGTTCAAATCCCAAACATGGCACCACCTCCCTGGAGTTTGAATGATGTCCCTGTGCCTACATGGGTTTCTACCGCATACTCCGATTTCACATCTATTGGTAGGAGTAAGCCACAAAGCCTCCTACAGTGGACGCTATGGGGAATTTGGTCTGTCTAAGGCTTTTATACTATCAGATACATTGTTACGTGTGGTTTGGTGCATGTAGTTTCAAAAAATGTACTGGGGTAAACAAGGGTTGAGTGGCACCCAACTCCAGTCCCCACAGATGCACCCATCAGCAGTGTTGTTGTGATAATCTGTCAGAGATGGAGTGAATATGACACATTTATTAAGTTCTAGCCAGTTACTTATTGCTATTTTGCTGGTAAAAGTAGGATAATCTGCTAATGGGATCAGCAGTACTACTCATGTTAGGCTTGTATGTTTTCAAACACATCTCTGATGAAAAGACTTAAGATCTTCTTACGTTCAGATGAGGAGGAATTACACAATACTTTTCTGAGTCTCTGTGCCCCACGGTGCTCAGTTACACAGGGAGATGTCTCAGGGTCTTCCTCTAATGAGGTCTCAGCAGAGTACTTTCCAGGGCATGATTACAGGCTTTAAACATTGTGAAAAATAGGGTGTTATTTTCATCTAGGTGGAATATTTTAGCATTATTTGATTAACATAGACTTGTCCTGCAGAATGGAAAAATATTCTCTAATAATTGTAGCATTTGCGTACAAGCTAAAGTTTAGTGTCTAGTTAAAGAAGAACTTCAAACTAATTAGTAAGAAGCGGAATATGTAGTTGTAAAATGAGCAGGGGCAGACTGACCATTTGGAAACTCGGGCACTGAAGGGTTCCATAGGCAGAAATAGGGTGCGACTTGTCATGTGATTTGGAACTGTCAAATCGCATGAGAAGTCACAACAGTATGAACCAGGGCTTATTGTCAAAGCTTAAGCTTTTGGCGCCAGCCGAACACAAATGTACGGCCTCCCAGCATCTGGGCCTAGATGCGCGCCCTGTGCGCTCCCAGCACACATGTCCGGTACTCATGGAAAGGTCCCAATCTCCTCTTTCGATCGGGACCTTTCCTGATCATGTGACCGCCGGGACACGCCTCCCAGCTTCTGAAACCCTTAAAGGGTCGGGAGCAGGGGCGGACTGACCATTTGGAAACTCGGGCACTGCCTGAGGGCCCGAGGTCAGTAGGGGGCCCCATGAGATGCCCCTGGTACCTTTTTCATAGGCTTTTTTGAGTTTGGGCAAGGACACAGGGGTCCCATGATCCCCTATTGCCCGGGGGCCTCATGAGTTGTCAGTCCGCCGCTGAAAATGAGTGATGTGGAAGTTACTAAGTACATCAACTAAGACATCTACAATGCTTCTATTGAGAGTTGGTAAAACATGCTAAATAATATATCTCCAGTATTAGACATCTTCACAAACTATGTATCTACACCCAACCCAATACACCATGCTCATTGCCAGACACAGCTCATACAGGAACACATTAGGCTGGAGCTCCCATTACAACATTCTTTACCTCAAAGGAACAAGAATTCAAAATTATACTTGTACTCTAGCAGAATTTTGGTAACTGTTATTTTTCCAGGCATTATTGTAGATTTTCTAAAATTCGAAGGGGGATAAACTAGGATGCCTAGTTATGAAGGATCCAAATGGTTACATTACATTTTTTCCTGCACTTTCTTAAATGTCACAGTTTTATCTATTGCATTATCAGGGCTTAAAATTTCAAGTAATGAGATACTAGCCAGGCCTTAAGAGTTACTCCCCACCAACAAACACACACAAACAGAGACAACTGTACACAAACACAGACATGTACATACACACACATAAATATGTACACACACGCACAGAGACACATGTACACACACACACATACAGACACATGTATACACACACAGACACATACAGACACGCATACACACAGATACATGTACATACACAGAAATACACATGCACAGACACATGTACATACACACAGACACATGTACACACAAACACATGTACGTACATACACACAAACACACACATGTACATGCACACACACACAGACACATGTACACACACATACATGTACATACACGCAGACACATGTACAGATACACACATGTATATACACACAGACACATGTACATGCATACACAGACACACACCCATGTACACACACACATGCACGCACGCTGTTAAGTGCTCTCTCCTCTCCGAGAGCACAGCACACACTCCTTCCTTTGCTTTCACTGCACTCAGCTATTGAGCAGTCTGACGGCTCCCAGTGCCAATGACAGATCCGGCCTGAGCTCCGAGCCTGCTCAGCAAGATGGCCCTGGTGGACACACTCACCTCCACCATAATTGCCACTCGCCATTGGCGAGCAGGCGAATGGAAATTTCAAGGCCTGGCATTATGACTATGCCTGTTTATCAGCATATTAATTCACTTGTATAGTCCTTTTAGAACTCACTTTTTTTAGTATTAAAATATAACTATGGGCACAATAAAAACATATATTTATGATGCTGTCTGTCACTAGCATTAACACAGCAGCTGAAGTTTTGATATGGTAATTATTACATAGTTACATTGGTCTAGCTTGGACCAATGCAAGTCTGTATGTGCCATACTTATGGAATCACTCTAGAGACTGGAAATCACTGCAGTAGGCACTGCTAACACAATGATTGCCAATGGCTTCTGGATCCAGTCCAAGCAGCTGCCCTGCTGCGTACTGAACATTTCACATTCTCTCAATAAATTCTTGCTGTTCTTTAATTGGAAGAGGTGGAGATCACAACATCACTACCCCACCTCTCCACGTCATCCAGTCAGAGAACACTTTGTATTCACTGAGAACATTTTAAAGTGCTTTCTGAATGGTGTAAATGAGTGAGCTCTTCATTAGACCTGGAAGGTAATAGAAATCACTGTAATAATGATGCCTTCTAAAGGGATTTTCAGCTTCCACAAAAATCCTCTAGTTATGGCACATACATACTTACATTGGTCCAAGCTGTAACTACATAAAAACTGCCATACCTAAAAATTAGCTTTAATGTTCCCCTGTAATGTAGCTTATTGTCTGATGATCCTGCAAGTAGGTCATCTATTTTCTACTTCCTGCAGCCAGCCAAGCTGTCCAGGAACGTGACAGTTACATGGTTGAGTAAAACTACATAACAATGACAGGGGTCAGCTTTCATTCATATAACTTAAACAGTGTTTTAAGGTGTTAGCTTGAGGTGATTGTAGCCGTATTAGTGAATTTGCGACAGAAACAATTGAGTACTGTCCGTGATACTTTTTTTATTTGCACTAACATACAATTTTGAGGACAAGTTTTCGGGGTATGTCCCCTTCTTCAAAGTCCAAGCAGTACTGCTTGGACTTTGAAGAAGGGGACATACCCCGAAAGCTTGTCCTCAAAATGGTGTATTAGTGCAAGTAAAAAAAGTATCACGGACAGTACTCAAGGTATTAGCTGAAATTCATCTATAGTTTGTTTGTTCTTTACTTAAACCATTTAACATGACATTTCCATTTAAAACTACCCTATCTACAGGGTGACAACACTGCCTTGCAGTTTCCATTTTGGAATGAAATACTACAGGTGGGGCTCAGAAGGCCTCTTAAATTGCAATCTACACCTACCCTGGAGGCAGCAACCATAATTAACTTTTCTAAATCATTTTTATTTTCCTGTTTTTGCCCAAATTTCCACAGTTCTTTTTTTGTTCCTTTTCACGTACTCTGGTTTGTAGGATACTTTACAAAATGGTGAATTCATTCAATCACTGTATTTGTGATTCAGCTTGCAACGTCTTTATAAATAGCGCTGTGTTCATGTTACACACAGATATTTTTACTGGAGTACTTCTCTAAAGGCCTAATAAGCATAACATTAATTTTTTTATGATGCCAGTACAAAAAAAGATGTTATGGGTTATAAAATTCAAAGCTTCTATATGTTCCTAATATTCAGTATTGTATTAGCAATTTCCATGCAGAAGTTGTGCCATTTAAGACTGGGAACTTCAAGGCTAACTTTAATGGGAGTGCTCAACCAAACACAGAAACAGTGTAAAGTCCAAAAACAAGCGGCATTCTTCATAGTACCCAAACTTGTAATGAAGGGTGCTGGAAGTGAATGCTATGGATGATGCCATGCCTGGACCAAATGTAAAGATGCACAGTCAGCAGCGCTCCAAATACAGTAGATGCATTTCTCATATTTTTTGTGATGGTAGTGTCACATAAGGTATAAAAAACCATCATTTTGGGGACTTACAGAGTCCATTCTTCAAAACAACAAAGAGAACCTGCAAGACACCAGAATGTGGGTAGATGTCTTTATGTTATTACAAAAAGTACAAAAATAAGCTCCAATCTGAGCTTTCATTAAACTCTAGCTACAAACATCAAATTTCAGAATCCAATGTCTCCAGTAATTTTTTTTCATGGACTCTGCCACTTACCCATTGTGATACTGGTAAGAATTTATTAAAAAATGTATCTATGTTTCTGACCATCTAATGACTGCTGATGATAGTGCGGGTCCTCAGAAGCCTCCATAAGTGTTAGCATAGTGTCTGATTAACGATGAGTGAATTACAATCAATGCTCTCCGTTGGCAATCTGACAGATTGAGGTAGTGCCAGGCAGATATCACTCTATAATCCCCTGCCTTGTCTACAAGTAAAAAGAACTGGGATCCCCACTAGTTATAGCAGCACAGCAGTAGAGAACAGTAGGGGTTGGCCACTTTTGGGACTTTTGTAGTCTTGTTGGGGGTATGTAATCCATCTGCCAGCTCCAGCCAGGACATCCTGGTCACTGATATGTATATATTGTACATGTATATTATTAACTTAGTCATTTTGTAGGCTTCCCATCATTGTGTCATTAAGGATATGCACGGCACTCACTGGCCACTTTATTAGGTACACCTTGCTAGTGCCAAGAAAATATCCCCCACACCATTACACCACCAGCCTGAACTGTTGCTACAAGGCAGGATGGATCCATGCTTTCATGTTGTTTATGCTAAATTATGACCCTACCATCTGATTGTTGCAGCAACCAGTCTGCCAATTTTCCTCTGACCTCTGACATCAACTAGGCATTTTTGTCTACACAACTGCCACTCACTAGATAGTTTCTCTTTTACGGGCCATTCTCTGTAAACCCTACAGATGGTTGTGCATGAAAATCCCAGTAGAGCAGCATGTTTTGAAGTACTCAGACCAGCTCGTCTGGCACCAACAACCATGCCAAGTTCAAAGTCACTTAAATCCCCTTCTTCACCATTTGGATGCTCAGCTTGAACCTCAGCAAGTCATCTTCACCAAATCTACATGCCTAATTGCATTGAGTTGCTGCCATGTGATTGGCTGATTAGCAATTTCTGCTACCAAGCAATTGAACTGGTGTACCTAATAAAGTGGCCGGTGAGTGTACTTTGGGGGAGATTTGCTAAAACTTGTGCACACAGAATCTGGGGCAGCTGTGCATAGTAACCAATCAGATTCCAGGTTTAAGCCCTGGTTCACACTAAATGCGACTTGGAAATCTCGCTACTTCACTTAAAGCAGCTCGATTTCAAAGCTGCAGGTGATTGCGATTTCATGTGCGACTTGCCTGACATCTGTGTGACTTCATGCACAGATGTCTATGCAAGTCACACATGAAATCACAAAAAATAGTTCAGGAACCTTTTTTTCCAAATCGGTGCGACACCACAAAGCCGGAGTCGCACCCATTTCAAGGGTTCCATAGGCAGAAATAGGGTGCGACTTGTCATGTGATTTGGAACTGTCAAATCACATGAGAAGTCACACCAGTATGAACCAGGGCTTATTGTCAAAGCTTAAGCTTTTGGCGCCAGCCAAATGCAAATGTACGGCCTCCCAGCACATGTCCGGTACTCATGGAAAGGTCCCAATCTCCTCTTTCGATCGGGACCTTTCCTGATCATGTGACCGCCGGGACACGCCCCACCTCCCAGCTTCTGAAACCCTTAAAGGGTCAGGAGCAGGAGCGGACTGACCATTTGGAAACTCGGGCACTGCCCGAGGGCCCGAGGTCAGTAGGGGGCCCTATGAGATGCCCCTGGTACCTTTTTCATAGGCTTTTTTAAGTTTGGGCAAGGACACAGGGGCCCCATGATCTCTTATTGCCCGGGGGCCCCATGAGTTGTCAGTCCGCCCCTGGTCGGGAGGCGCCGGCGCCAAGGGGTTAATTGAACAAGCTCAATTTAGAAGCTAATTGGTTACTATGCACAGCTGCACCAGATTCTGAGTGCACCCGTTTTAGTAAATCCTGCCTATTGAGTCTATTATGTTTAGTGTCCCTGCCTGCTTCTAATGGAACCACCAGAAGTCTTAGAAAAAAAGCAACATATGTGTCCAGGGGTCTCTGTGTCCCTTCAGAATTTCAAGGGGGGGTTAGTACCATGAGGCCAGGCCATGTTCATAGACGTACATGAAGCTACTTGACCTGCGTCCATTATTGCCTGTACTCTGTAATTTGACAGAAAGTTTGTGCAGTGCTAATAAAGTCTCTAATAAAAGCTAGGCTTATAACAATAATTGACTAAAGCTATATAATCATTTTAATTAAGCCATAAGCAAAAAAAAAAATATTCTGGAAGCTGGGCTGAGCAAAGCTGCTTTTGGTTGTAAATACTTTTGATAGTGATGTCTAAGTAATGGTGATGTCTAGAAAGATGTACAAGAGGCAGCCCAGGAGAAGAGAGGGTTAAGGGCAGAGCGCAGCCAATTGTCTGCAGAAGATTGGATGGTATCAGGGGACCGTTGTCTGTTTTAAACTCCATGCTCTTAAGCAGCATTAAGTGAAAGATAGATCCAAATGTAAAGGGACATAATCTTATATATAAGGTCACCGCTCTCTCCGCAAGACGGCATATTATTATGGAATACATTTGTTATAGAACCGAGTCATTATCAATACTTAAAGGGCATTTAAGTGAATAGTATTACAGACTGATAATAGCCATGGCACTTTAGTGAATAAACCACAATGCCTTTATGTATTCCTAACATGTAATGGGATTTCTGCTTCATTATCTGCTATTACTCGTCTTCCTGTTAACCTCCAATATGTGCCGAGTGCATAATGAGCAGCATGGTGTGATGCCATGACAACAAAAGGGTTAATACTCGCCCCACAGACGCCGCTAATGTCTATGTAGATGACACAGCTAGTGTCCTGGCTGCTTCAGTAATTCAGCATAATTCGGAAAGAAACCATTAGTATTCATGGTGAATGGTTGTTACTGGCACAGTCTGTTTTTTTCCATGGCAACAAGTGGAGACTGCCTAATCCTTTGCCAGTGACCTGTTGACATTTGGAGGTTAAGAATGGAAGAGGCACTGTACTCGGCCATATTTCCAACCCTGGCTGTGGCCAGCACATAAATGAACTGGCACCTCAATGGAACCACCTGCAGTGCCATCCTGGACTTACAGCCATGTGCTTAACGCTTATGGCCATGACGGCCTCTTTTCCAACCTAAATCACCGCAGATCTGAAAAACTCTGTTTAAAATGAAACTCCACTTTTAATTCTATTTTCCATAACCCCTTTTCTCTATGTGTTCCAGAATCACCTTGTTTTAAGATTCTGGTCCTTGGCACAAGGTCTCCTACCCTTTTTTTCATAGGCTTTGTTCCAGGCTGTGTTGTCCTTTTTTTTTTATCAAAATATTCAGATGACAAATGCATTTACATAAGTAACTTTTGAGTGCCCAGGTTCCATCACACTTAGAAGATAAACCTTGCTATAGCAGACAAGGATAAAAGTGTCATTAACCCCTTGAGCTCCAGAGGATTTACCCCCCTTAATGACCAGGCCTCTTTTTGCTACTCGGCGCTGCACTAATTCAACTGAGAATTGCGCGGTCATGCAATGCTGCACCCAAACGAAATTTACATCCTTTTTTTCACACAAATAGTGCTTTCTTTCGGTGGTATTTGATCACCTGTGCGCTTTTTATTTTTCATGCTATAAACAAAAAAAGACCAAACATTTTGAAGAAAAACGATATTTTTTACTTTCAGCTATAAAAAATATATAGTAAACTCAAAGTTGGTTATAAATTTAGACCAAAATGTATTCTGCTACATGTTTTTGGTAAAAAAAATCCCAATAAGTGTATATTGATTGCTTTGTGTGAAAGTTATAGCGTCTACAAACTATGGTATAGATACTGCAATTTACGCCATTTTTTTGCTATACAACGCTGTGCTAGTTTAATGAACAATTGCGCGTTCGTGCAATACGGTACATAAATGAAATTTATGTCCTTTTTTTCACACAAATAGAGCTTTCTTTCGGTGGTATTTGAGCACCTGTGCGTTTTTTTTTTTTTTTGCGCTTTTAAAAAAAAAATCTGACACTTTTGAGAAAAAAAAAACAATATTTTGGACTTTTTGCTATAAAACATGTCCAGTAAAAAAAATTGAAAAATCAAATTTCGTCATAAATTTCGGCCAAAATGCATTCTGCGACATGTCTTTGCTAAAAAAAAACCCCAATACGTGTAAATTAATTGGTTTACGTGAAAGTTATAGCGTTTACAAATGGCGGGAAAGATACTGGGATTTTTATTTTTCTTTATAATAATAATGGCGGCGATCAGTGACTTATGGCGACGATCAGTGACTTATGGCGGCGATCAGCGACTTATGGCGGGACTGCGGGACTACGGCGGACATTCTGACACTGGGGTGGAACTGACTTGGGGTCACTGACATCTCCAGTAACACCAATACAGTGATCAGTGCAAAAAAAAAAACACTGACACTGTACTAATGGCAATGGGGAGGAAGGGGTTAACTTTTTTATTTACTGAAAGGGTAAACTGTGTGAGGGGAGTGTTTTACTAGGGGGCGGGGGTGTGTACTGCACAGGGGGGGGGGCACGCTGATCGGGAGAGATAAACTCTTCTCCGGCTCAGCGTGTCAGGAGCTGACAGGGAACTGACAGAAAGCAGAGTTACTGCAGCCCTGCTCTCTGTCAGTGATTGCCGCTAATCGTCGGGACACAGCCAGTAACGAACGGCTGTGACCCGGCGACTGACATCCGTGGTCGTGATCGGCGGGACAGGTAGGGCGGTGGCGCGCCTTGCGCGCGCCCCCTACCTGTTTTGCAAGCACACATTTTAAAACATGGTTTTGCCCAGCCCTGCCGCCATATTTCTACAGTGGCTGGGCGGCATGTGGTTAAAGTGTTACCAAACCCATTCACTATATCTGCTCTCCCAATATACAGAACATGGAAATGCAATTATTTTAGTAAATATAAACTGCTAAATACCTTTTCTTATCAGCAGTAATTATCAGTCTTGTGACTTCTATCAGTGTCCTGCTGAGCACTAGTTAATCTTGTAGAAGGAGTTTTCATTCTCCTCTGACTGTCATATGAGGCTGCAGGACCCCTGACCCTCTGTCTGGACAGCGCTGATTGGCCCTGTGCTGATCACATGTACCCACCCAAAGAAAAAAAAACCTCTCTAGCCATACACACTAAACTGAGCTGAGCACTAGGTAATCTTGTAGGAGTTTTCATTCTCCTATGACTGTCCTATGAGGCTGCAGAACCCCTGATCCTCTGTCTAGACAGTGCTGATTGGCCCTGGGCTGATCACATGCACCCACCCAAAGAAAAAAAAACTCTCTAGCCATACACACTAAACCGAGCTGAGCACTATTTAATCTTGTAGAAGGAGTTTTCATTCTCTTCTGACTGTCCTATGAGGCTGCAGGACCCCTAACCCTCTGTCTGGACAGCGCTGATTGGCCCTGTGCAGATCCCAAAGAGAAAAAACCTCTGTAGCCATACACACTAAACTGAGCATGTGCATAGTGTCTCTTCGGGTTCTGTACTATCAGCAGCTGAATTGGGGACAGAAGAAGAAGGGGGGATCAGAGAAGACAGAATCAAACAGCCTTTTTACACATTGTGAAGGATTAACCCCTTAGGTTCCACAGTGAGTATAGCAAGCATGCTTTACTGCATTTACTGACTGATTTTACCGTTGTGGGTTTAGTAACACTTTAAAGTATGATCATGTGATTAAACGCCCATAAAAAAGGACTTTTTCATGGCAAAACCTATTTCTGATTAAAGCTTAACTCAGAGCAATGTTCATTTAAATTCATTCCTCAAGATATAAATCCACTTTGTAAATACCAAATGCCTTTGCAAACTCAGATATATCCTTGTAAAGGTAGCAATGACATCATCAATATGCTTTACATAGCCTGTGCAGAGAGTGCAGCTGTGGCAGGGACCCAGCAGGCTCCACTCATTACAGGCTACCTGCAGAAAAGTTCTGGAGGGGCAGAGACAGGACCAGTCACGCTGCACAAGCAGAGGTCAACAGTGACTGGTCTTTATTACAGGAAAGCAAAGTGTCACATGGGATTACTGAACAGATCTGGAAGACATGCACAAAGCACACTAAGATTTAATTAAGAACATACATGACTCTTGTATTTAGACAATATATCCTTATCCCAGAGTTCAGCTTTAAAAGGCAGCACAGTGGCTGCAGCAGTTTGAGTCCAGGTCAGCCTGCACAATCAGCTTGGAGTTTGCATGTTCGCGCTATGCTTTTATGAGTTCCCTTTGGTTCTCTGGTTTCCTCCCACACTCCAAAGTCATGGTTTTAGGTTAATGAGTTCCTGTCTAAACTGGCTCTAGTATATGTGTGCCTGTATGTACGCATGTGATATAAAGACCTTAGATTGTAAGCTCCTCGGGGGCAGGGACTGAGGTGAATGTACAATATGTAAAGCACTGTGTATGTTGCCATGTCATACAAAAAATGTCTATAAATTTTTTTTTTTTATAAGTTTTGGATAGAATGGTTAGAACCCGTACTAGGTTTCTCTTGCTGCCTGTGTCCCATTGGATAATATTCCCTTCCCTTTCTCTCTAGAGACACAGCAGGAAATCTATTCTGAGTGCGGGATAATCACTCTGAGATTATTAGAAAGAGTAAATCTCTCGCATACAGCAATGGAAATCCAGCAACTGCTCTAGTCCTTCCCAACTCCACCTAAAGATAAATGGTATAAGATATACTTAAAGCACTCCAGAAAGCCAGGCAAACATAACAAGCTAAAATCAAAGAGCCCGTTGAAAAATAAAATACTACAACCACCTTTTGCTGCAATATTCACCTTCAATTAAGAGATTACACCCAGAGCACTTTTTTTTCTGCCACTAGGTGCTCAGTATCATTCAACCCACTTCTGAGCCCAGATCTTCCTGAACCTGTTCCAGCCTGTGATTGGACAGTGAAAGGAGAAGCAGCACAATAATGTACTCATATCTCTCTCACTCTGCTTTCTCCTCCTATCAGCGTGCTTCTTGTCAGCACTTGAACTAAAAGGAATGAAGGGTCAGATACCAGATGCATCTTCCTGTGCTGTGGGGAAGTCAATACCTCCTAGGATATGTGACATTACTATCCCAGAAGGCTGAAAGAGAAGGACGACACATCATTCTTTCCTAAGTAAAAATAGTGGCAGGGGCAAGGTTTAACCTAAAAAAAAAAAAATTGCAAACAAACATTGTTTAAAAGGTCAGCTTTTTAATATAGTGGAGGGAGGGGGAATTAGAAGAGTCTGTTTTGTTGCTTGAAGGTTTGATTTAAATGCATTTGACTACACAGCGACCATGAGAGATCTGATCACTTCTTTAATATAGGTCTTTGGCTTTTAATTATGGCTCCTGTGTATTGCTCTTTCGGTTGCTATGCCCCTAGATTGTACGTATGTATTTAGTGCTATATTTATGCATTCTCTTTGTACATGACTGATGTTAATATTATAAGTTAATTACACAGAAGGTTGATATTAGTCATTGTTGGCCAAAATGTCTGCAGGAGGTCTTCTTCTGTCAGCAGATATCTAATAATAGTGGTGATGTAAGGTGCACCTGGTGTTAGAACTGGATTCCCAGACAAACATCACACTGATTTTTGCAATTGCAGCCCATTGCTCGCTGAATATGTTTTGTAGGGAAATGATAATAAACAGAGAACATGGTTTTATGTGTCTTCTTCTGCATGGTGAAGCTACTCTATGTTTAAATATAACCTGCATCCCACCCACCCTTTACGCCCCTGCTTTACTCATCAAATTCTGAAATATCACTATAGACCTCAGAGACAGACAATCTGTTTTCCTGAAAAGGGCCCAGGGGTATGACATTATACAGCTTTCCAGCAGCTTTATGACCAAGCAATGGCCCGACCTTACAGATTAATGGCCATAACCACCATGGGGCCAGGGGCAGCTCTGACCAAGCTGACCAAGCATGACTTGTCACTGACCTGCAGGAACTCTGTGGCATATAAACATTAGTCCAGGAAGGGATGTATTGTACATCTAAGATCTGTAGTGATATTTCACAACTTAATGAGGAAGGCAGGAAGGAGTTATATTTTATATTTGCTTACCGAATCACAGGCTATCCCCTCTTCAGTCTATCATGAATGCTGCTGCCAGACTCATCCACCTTACCAACCGTTCTGTATCTGCCAATCCCTCCACTGGCTTCCCATTGCCCAACAGATAAAATTCAAAACATTAACAATAACGTATAAAGCTATTTATAACTCTGCCCCAAATTACATCACCAATCTTGTCTCTAAATATCACCCAAACCGTACTCTCCGCTCCTCGCACGACCTCCTGCTCTCTAGCTCCCTTGTCTCCTCCTCCCATGCTCGTCTCTAGGACTTCTCCAGAGCTTCCTCCATCCTCTGGAACTCTCTATTCCAATTTATCAGACTATCGCCTACTCTGCTCACTTTTAGGTGATCTCTGAAAATCTATGTCTTCAGGGAAGCCTATCCTGCCCTCAGCTAATAATGGAATCTACTCTTCCTACCAGTCCATCCCCCACAGTTACTACCTTTCATACCACTAGCCCCTCCCTCCTAGATTGTAAGCTCCAAGGAGCAGAGCCCTCCTTTCCCTCATGTATTGAACTGTATTGTTGCTGTATTGTCTCCCGTTCTATTGTAAAGTGCTGAGCAAACTGTTGGCGCTATATAAATCCTGTATAATAATAATAATATTTGCATTTACGCTATAATAGGCCCCATTCACACCCAAGCATAGTGTTTTTCTGTATTTTTTCACACATTTTATTGCACGTTTTTATGCACGTTTGCAAACGTTTATGTGTGATTTGTTTAGGCATATTCAGATTTACAGACATACTCATATTTCTGGTGTTTTTCTTAGTCAATAGAAAACTGCCTTACTTAAACTCTCCAACGACCTGCTAACCGCCAAAGCTAATGGCCACTATTCAGTGCTCCTACTCCTTGACCTCTCCGTGGCTTTCGACACAGTTGACCACCCCCTCCTCCTCAAAAAACTACACTCCCTTGGCCTCAAAGACTCCGCTCTCTCCTGGCTCTCGTCCTACCTATCACATTGCTCCTTCAGCATTTCCTATAACGCTACCACCTCCCCCTCACTCCCCCTCTCTGTTGGGGTTCCTCAAGGCTCTGTCCTCGGGCCCCTTCTCTTCTCCATCTACACCTCCTCCCTTGGCCAACTGATTCACTCTCACGGCTTCAACTACCACCTCTATGCCGACGACACACAAATCTATCTCTCGACCCCTCGCCTCACCCCCTCAGTCTCTGTCCGAATCACTAGCCTACTGAACGACATATCAGATTGGATGTCGCTCCACTTCCTTAAACTTAATCTCTCCAAAACCTAGCTCCTAGTTTTCTCCCCGGCCCGCGCACCCCCCCCCCACTGACTTCTCCATCACGTCCAACAATGCCACCATCAGGCCCACCCCACAAGACAGAGTACTTGGTGTCATTCTTGACTCCAATCTATCCTTCCAGCCCCAAGTCCAATCACTAACAAACTCATGCAGACTCCATCTCTGCAACATCGCCAAAATACATCCATTCCTAACCCCAGATACCACTAAACAGCTCATCCACTCCCTCATCATTTCACGACTCGATTACTGCAACTCCCTCCTCACTGGCCTTCCCCCACAGCCCCACAGGCTATCCCCGCTTCAGTCAATCCTGAATACGGCAGCCAGACTCATCCACCTTACCAACTGCTCTGTTTCTGCCACCCCCCTCTGCCAATCCCTCCACTGGCTTCCGATTACCCAATGGATCAAATTCAAAATGCTAACACTGACGTACAAAGCTGTCCATAATACTGCCCCAACCTACATCACCGATCTAATATCCAAATACCACCCAAAACACACTCTCAGCTCCTCACAAGACCTCTTTCTCTCTAGTTCCCTGGTCTCCTCCTCCCATGCCCACCTCCAGGACTTCTCCAGGGCATTACCCATCCTCTGGAACTCCCTACCCCAACCCACAGACTATCACCTACTCTCCCCTCCTTTAGGCGCACCCTGAAAACCCACCTCTTCAGGGAAGCCTAAACCACCCCCTGCTAATTGCCGATCTCCACTCTTCCTACCACTCCATCCCCCACAGCTTTTCCTCCTGTATCACTATCCCCTCCCTCCTAGATTGTAAGCTCCAAGGAGCAGGGCCCTGGAACCCCTCGTGTATCATATTGTATTGTTATTGTACTGTCTCATGTATTGTCTCCCATTGTAGTGTACAGCGCTGAGCGAACTGTTGGCGCTATATAAATACTGTATACTAATAATAATAGTCAATAGAGAAAGATTTCATCTGTGACATCAATTGCTGTCATATTGTACCATGCAAGAAAAACACTCTTTGTTGCGCAACAAAACGCGCAATTTGCATGTTTCCATATGTTTCTATGGGAATGAAAATGCACGAAAAATGCATCAATCTGCCTGACAGGAACTACAAAAGTAGTTCCAAAACTTTTTTGAGCTTCAGGCATTTTGCTTCAGGCGACATGTAGTGAAGATGTGATCCATCTCCGTAGAGTAATTTATTTTTTTCTCCATGAGCGTTTTGGAGCAGCACACTTTACACATATTTCACATAGTTAGGCAAACTTTAATGCCTTGGTCAACTTTCCAGCCAGTGCCATTAGTACAGTGACAGTATATGGTGTTATCACTGATCACTGTCTTAATGTCCCTGGTGATGTCAGTGACAGTCAGTAAGTATCAGATTGCCTGTAGCATTCCCACAGTCCCATTATATTTCACTGATCACCGCCATTAGTAGTATTAAAAAAAAAAATCCAGTACCATAGTTTGCTGGCACTATACCCTTCATGCAAACCAATCAATATGCACTTAATGGGATTTTCTTTATCAGACATGTAGCAGAATACATTTTGGCCAAAATTTATGAAGGAATTAGATTATTTTTCTTTTTTTAATTAGATAAGGTTTATAACAGAAAGTAAAAACAATATTATTATTTTAAAAATTTCTGTCTTTTTTCAAATATATTCCAAAAAAAACAGCAATGACCAAATACCACCAAAATAAAGCTCTGTTTGTGTGAAAAAAAATGATAAAAATTTTGTGTGGGTACATCATTGCATGACTGCGCAATTACCAGTTAAAGTAGCACAATGCAGTATAGCAAAAAATGGCCTGGTCATGAAGGGAGTAAAGCCTTCCAGAGTTGAAGTGGTTAACATTTTTTTGCTGCTTAGCTGTACAAAATGACATTTGTAAACAAAAGCAGACCATCCTAAAATGTCACTATGCCATTGTGACCTCATTAACACCCATTCTTGACCAACCTATCTAGATTAACTACTTGCCCTCCAGAGGACTTACCCCCCTCCCTGACTAGGCCATTTTTTGCGATACGGTGCTGCAATACTGTAACTGACAATTGCGTGGTCATGCAACGCTGTACATAAATTTATGTCTTTTTTGCCACACAAATAGAGCTTTCTTTTGGTGGTATTTGATCACCTGTGCATTTTTTTGTGCTATAAACAAAAAAAGACCGACAATTTTGAAAATAAAAACAATATTTTTGACTTTTTGCTATAAAACATGTCCAATAAAAATATTTAAAAAATCAAATTTCTTCATAAATTTAAGGCCAAAATGTATTCCGCTACATGTCTTTGCTAAAAAAAATCCCAATATATAATAATTGGTTTATGAGAAAGTTATAGCATCTATAATGGCAGTATATATATAGTGGATTATATTTTTATACTAGTAATGGCGGTGATCAGAGACTTATAGCGGGACTGTGTCAGACATTATTACACAGAGTGGGAACTGACTAACAGCCATTGACATTCATAGTGACACTAATACAGTGATCAGTGCTAATAAAAAGAACTGACACTGTACTAATGACACTGGGCAGGAAGGGGCGATCAAACGTCTGGGGCGATCAAAGGGTTAACTGTGTGCTGTGTGTGATCCACATCATGTCCTGTGTTGTGTTTTACTACGGAAACATGCTGCTTTGTATCTCTCTGCTGTGCAGAGAGATACAAAGCAGCATGTCCATGCTAATAGAATAGAGATTTGTGTTGTTTACACACAGATCTCTCCCCTCTCAACCACACCGACGATCATCAGGAAATGCCAGCCGGGACCCGGTGACTGACACCCACAGCAGCTAATAGCAGCCCAGGTAGGACGGAACCCAGAAATGTAAAGCACGTATATATACGTGATTTTGCGCAGCCCTGCCGCCCTGTAGCAGTACTTCTGCTATAGGGCAGAGGGCAACTGGTTAATAACTATAAATTCTATTTTCATAACAATATATTGATATTTTATAGAACTTTAACACTGGCAACATAAGTAATTGTCTCGCAACCATTGATGGTACAGACAAATTTAGGGCGCCAAAAAAAAAAAAGTACCATTGCATTGGGCCCCTCACATTGCAAGGACTATATGCGTTTTAAGTCCAGGGGGTTGCAGAAGAGATTGTATTACTTATATGACTCCCCCCTCCAGCTGGCTCCTCATCCAGGTGACCATTGCAGCTTTCTCTTTAAGCTGTTCCTGACTATGGTCACATTCCTGCCTCCACCACATACAATACAGGGTTAAAGAGGTGTTAAACCCACAGCAAACATTTATTATATTGCAGCTTACAAGTTCTAAGATGTGATGGCTGCATTAGTTTTCTTTTTTTAGGCCTGGTTAAAACCAATGCGCTTTTTTAGTGCTTTTTCCAGAAACACACTACAGTTCGTTTAACGTGGTTTCCTATGGGACTTTTTTGAGCTGTTGCATTTTTGGAAAGGGTCAGGGACTTTTTTAAATGCAAAATGTTGCAATTTTGGTTCAAAAGACTTCAATGCAGTAGTGCATTTTTGTATGTGTTTTGATGCGTTCTGCGTTTTTAATCTGCACAGCAACAAATTTGCAAACCCCCCCAAAAAAAGAAACGCAGAATGCATGAAAAAATGGCAAAAACGCATGAAAAAATGTAAAGCGCCATGCAAAAAGCACTGCAAAAACAGATGAAAAGCAAACTGCATTGGTTGGAACCAGGGGCGGACAGACAATTCATGGGGCCCCCAGGCAATAGGGGATCATGGGCCCCTGTGTCCTCACCCACACTCAAAACCACACCCAAAAAAGCCTATGAAAGGTACCAGGGGCATCTCATGGGGCCCCCTACTGACCCTGGGCCCTCGGGCAGTGCCCTAGTGCCCGCATGGTCAGTCCGCCCCTGGTGTGAACCAGGCCTTAGGCTTTTCCCCCTTTATTTTCACATGGTGATCCAGCCAGCAACATACCTCCTGTCTTAGGGTGTCTGCCTTATGGATGAAGTAGAAGAGAAGATACCTTTGGACAGCAACATTGGTTAGATTTAGATTGACTTAACTGACAAACTGAAGCTGAACTCCAGCTAACACTTTATACACACAGACAGCAAATAGTTCTTTTTTTTTTGCTTTTGGTTTTACATACATGAACAAAAGCTGACCATTGTAAGCAGGGCCTTCTCAGTAGCATCAGGGGCCCTGGGCAAAGTGATGTGCTGGGGCCCCTACCAGCCTGCCCCAATTTACACATCTACTCTCAAGCAGTTGATAGAATTAAACCTATATATATTAGTGCTTTTAATAAAATACATTTTAAACAATAAGAAAATGTACTATAAATCAAAGACTAATCAACACAAAGGGCACAGTATAGGGGGAGGCAGAAGGACACAGTATTGGGGGATCAGGAGGGCAAAATACTGGGATCAGGAGGGCAAAATACTGTGATCAGGAGGGCACAATACAGATTCCGTGATGCTGCCCGGGACACAGCCATCGAGGGACAATAAAAAGCGTAACTGTCCAGTCAAATCCAGGACAATTGGCATGTATGATGTAATGCAAAATTATCATGGAGCCCCATGCAGCTGGAGCCCCTGGGCATTACCCAGGGGTGACCATGCATTCAGACAGCCCTGATTGTAAGCATGTAAATGGTTTGTCTCAGCTCTCTAGCTGAAAATTTTGCTGACCAGCTTTGTCTGGAAAGTTGAAAAATAGTGAACTTACTAGCTGGATCACCAGGTAAAAATAAAGGAGAAAAGCCTAAAAAAAGAAAACCAATGCAGTCATCACATCTAAAAATTGCTGAGCTGCAATTTAATACATTTTTTTTAAATTACAGCTTACCAACCCTTAGATCTAATGACTTCAATATTTTTCTTTGTTTAGGGTTTTTTTCCCTTTGTTTTCACCTGTTGATCCTGCCAGAAAGTCTGTTATTTTTCAACATTCTTTATTAACAGACCAAACTGCCCAGCAAAAGTTGGAATTAGATGGTTGAGTCAAATTATTTACCACTGGCAGAGGTGCTTACAATGGTTGTAAATTGTTGCTGCAACTGCTTATAAAGTATTGGTCGGCACTTGGATTTAAAGTGTTACTAAACCCAGGACCCGGCATTCGCTATATCAGGTCTCCCACAGTACACACAACATGGAAGTGCAATTATTTTAGTAAATATAAACTGCTAAATACCTTTTCTCATCAGCAGTTAGAGCAGTCTTGTGACTTCTATCAGTGTTCAGCAGAGCACTGGTTAAAGCTTGTAGGAGGAGTTTTCTCTAGGAGGATGCAGAATCCCTGACCTCTGTCTGGACAGTGCTGTTTGGCCCTGTGCTGATCACATGCATTCTTCACAGAAAAAAAAAAACCTCTCTAGCAGTACACACTAAACTGAGCATGTGCAGAATGGCTACAGTTCAGTATTCCTTTTCAGGAGATAAGAGGTGGACATTTGAACAAGAGGAGGCTCAGAGAAATCAGGATCAAATGGCCTTTTTACACAATGCAAAGGATTAACCCCTTAGGTTCCACAGTGAGAATAACAAGCATGCTTTACTGCATATACAGACTAATTTTACTGTTGTGGATTTAGTGACACTTTAATTTATATGTCACGTTTATCTAAATCTGCTAGTACATCTAACACTATCCTCTCTCCAGATTGACAATTCTGCTGTCCAAAGGTGTTTGTGTTGCTTCTCCATCCATAGTGGAGGCACTCTAAGTCAGCAATGTACTGGCCGGATCACCATGTGAAAATAAAGAAGAAAAGATACCTAATAAAAGTAAAACATTGCAGCCACCACATTTAAGGATTGGTGAGCTGTACCTACCAATGTAATACATGTTTGGTTTTGGGTTTGATACCTTTTTAACCCTTACATTGGGGCCTTCTCTGCACTGCAGGATTTTTTTTTTTGTACCTGGAGTTGAGCTTAAGGCTCCATGCACACTGGGCATGTGAGAATGCTGGTAATGTTAGCTGTGTAAAGTCACGTTAAAAATGTGAGTTTTTCAGCTTTTTTAGCGTTTAGAGGCGTTTTGCCGCGATTAACGTTTTTTCCCAAGTATTTCTGCGTTTGCTTTTTTTAGCGTTTTTTTATAAAAATGTTTTTTTTTTTTGGTCAAAAACACAATCAAAAATGCATTTTATTGCGTTTTACCCCATTTTTCAGCATTAGAGCGTTTTTACAGCTATAAAACTCTGCTAGAAACCCACTAGTCCTGGGTTTTTTTCCAGTCAAAAAAAAAAAGTCCCAGCCAAAAAACGCTGATTACAGTCATGTGTGCATGGACACATAGGATAACATGCTGGGGGGTTTACTGGCTGTAGAAAAAAACGTTAAAAGCCAAAAACAGCCACTGTAAAAACGTCAAGTGTGCATGAGGACTTTAGGCACAAATTCTTTACCCAAAGCGGCACTTTCAGCTTCTTCCTTCTTTACACCTAGCCAGGGGCGGACTGGCAACTCATGGGGCCCCCGGGCAATAGGGGATCATGGGGCCCCTGTGTCCTCACCCACACTCAAAAAAGCCTATGAAAAGGTACCAAGGGCATCTCATGGAGCCCCCTACTGACCCCGGGCCCTAGGGCAGTGCCCGAGTACCAGAGTGGTCAGTCCGCCCCTGCGCCTAGCTTTGTCTTTCAGCTATCTGTTCACAGAGCAAGCAGTCCCCTAATTTCAAATATCAATGGGTGTGATGACTCATCATAAAAAAGGACTTATGCTAACAGAAATTAATAATAATAATAAAAAAAATATATATATATATACATATATATATATATATATATATATATATGTGCATTATATGTGTATTAATTCTTATCTGAAATAAGAAATTCTTGCAAGAGACAACCTATGTGATTGCACAGAGAGTATCCATAAGGGTCCATATGACAACTGCAATGTATCAGCAATGTACAGTGCGATTTACAAATAACTCTACTTATCCTCGCAGAGAAAGAAGCTGAGGTTTGCTCGCAGTAGAGAGGGCGAAGGCTGAACATATTTCTAAGCAGCTGACATAAATTCAGTACAGCCTGACCCCTTGTGGTGATGTCATCCTTACCTCCTGTTGCCATAGTTACCCGCAATATATATTGGCAAAGTATCACATTCAAAGTGCAATTGTCATCATAAATGAACAGTTTCAATTTGAAATTGCTGTTCAATGAACAGTTTTCTATAGCCTGAATGAAATTTCTTTTGGAAATATTTACCTTCTCTATAGGTTGTTATACAGTTCTTCCTTTTTATGCTAGCCTTGGCTTTATATATGGGAAAGACAATAAAGGTAAGAAAACTGTAGCTGTCAATCATCAACAGTTTGCATTTGGGAAGACATAAGCCTTCTCACTTTCAATCATTGAATCCAACATGATTAAAACTCACTTTCACAGCAGAAAGATAGAAACATCACAGCCTGCAATCCTGAATATAGTGACTCTCCAAGGGTCATACAGCTCTCCATGCAGTTATATAAGTGTATCATAAATTAGTGGAATTTTATCTTTATTCCACCATCACTATATTTCCTGCAGACTGGCATGTGAAAAGGAATATAGCTTAAAATAGACCTGCCACAAGTCTGGGCAATTCACGCTTACCATATTGTGAAAATGTGCAAACGTAGAGGCTATGTTGAGCAAAAGCTGCATATCGAAATTATATATAAATCCAGAAATATGGACACTAGAAATTATTGTGGATGTCTTGTAAAAGTCAACCTTG
This sequence comes from Staurois parvus, assembly GCF_062004578.1. Lineage (NCBI taxonomy): Eukaryota > Metazoa > Chordata > Amphibia > Anura > Ranidae > Staurois > Staurois parvus. The sequence goes on from NW_028318072.1 coordinate 5,658,190, forward strand.
ACTGTACCCCTTTTAGGCTACTTTCACACTAATCCATGCCAAAAACGCAATGTGGGTACATTTTTGCCACATTTTCCATTGATTTCAATGGGGAGATGCATTTTTGGTGAATTTTTTCCTGCAGAAAAAATGCAGTGAACAGGACTTTAAACAACGCACTGGACCCATAATGGATCAGCGTGAAGAGTTCCATAGGAATACATGGTCACGCGTTTTTCTTCTGCTTTTTTTAACACGAGAAAAAATGGATCAGTGTGAAAGCAGCCTAAGGGCTCGTTCACACTTGGCTGTTTTACCAACGCTTGCCAAACGCCCCTATAGCGTTTGGCAAGCGTTGGTCCGGCGTTTGTGGAACGTTTTTTAACGCTCCGCAAACGCCGCATGCACGGTTTAGCGGCGGTTGCTAGGCATTTGCCGAGCGTTATTAACGCCCCACAAACACCTATAATGCAGTTTGAGTGGTGTTACCACTCCGCAAACGCCCCGCAACCACATCGCAACCGCACCACAAATGCCAGCCGGGTGTTTGCGGAGCAGCACCATAGACGAGAATAGGAGGCTTCAAAGCCTCCTGACTCGACCAGAGGCATCCGTTTCGCCGCGACGCAATGCGACGCGACGTAAACACTCTCGTTAGAACAGCACCATGTGCTGCAATGTGCAGAATTGGCAGAGGCGTTTGGGAAGCAGTAAAAACGCTTCCCAAACGCCTCTCTGCCGCCTGCACACAACGCTAGTGTGAACGTAGCCTTAGTGTCTTCCAGACACTGAGGTACCTGTGACCTTCAAAGTGAAATTTTAGTATGGAAAAATATTGCTAGCAGGTAGGATTTTATTGCAGAAAAGGCTCAGTAGTATTTTTTTGCATCAAAAGCTTCTTACCTACCCACTAGCAAATTTCTAAAGCTTGTGCGCTGAACCTTGTAGAGCATCTCTGTGCACAATGCCCTTAGTTTTAGGATTGCTCACCTGCTATGTGCATGCATGAGAGTTAGGTCATCCCAAACCGGCCAATCAAGATGGCCTAAGATGCCATACCTAGAAGAAGACCGGTTATAGATGTCAGCAGTGATGAGGGAGCTCGCAGACGTTACATTACTGGAGGTAAGTGTGGCAAATATTAGTGTGGACTAATAGGGAGCCTCAGGAAACTAGAAGGGATGGGGCCAAACTCAACTTTTACTGTAAAAAATCCAAATGTGCATATAATTTCAGCTGTTTATATCTCTGGATCTACATTTTCTTTTTGCTTTTCAGCCAAAGAAGCTGCTATCTTGACCTCTGTTTGATCTTCAACTGCCATGGTGCTGGACGTATGATCAGTTATAACACCAGCCATTTGATGGTTTGACACTTTGGTTGAGGGATGCTGGGCTTGTAACTGTTTTTGAAACTATTAAATCAATGGCTTTAGTTCCACTTTACAATAATCATTCAAGACATGTTAAAGCCAGTCATAGATGAGTCAAAAACTAACCGAAAATTGCATCACTCGTCATTTTTTGCATAATTAGTGTGCCAGCTATGACATGCAATTTTCATGGCACATTCAAAAGAGCACCTAATCCAACATGCTGGGTTTTTTTTTTTTTAGAAGAATTAAGTTATTTTTGTTTCTTGATTGACAGAGTGTTCAATTTTTGACTCATTTATGGTCAGCTTTAGTTTGAATATATCAGGTTAGTGACAGGTTTACTAGATTCATGCGCTCCATATGATAGTTTTATCTGGTGTACAGTTACATATAGGTGTTGGGTGTGGAAGCAAAGCCAACACTTGTGTGACTTTGGGCTCAATGAAAGGGGGTGTTGGGGCAATAAATGAAAGTAAATAATATTAAAGAAACCTTTTTCTTCAAATGATAAAATAAAAACAATGCCATCCTGAAAAGAGCAAAACAAATACTTACCTGTCTGGTAGGTGGCGACATCAATTTTGGCTTAGTTGCAGAGCTATAGGTGTCATTGATATTCAACATATTTGAAACAGATTCCTGGTCCCCCACGGCACACTGTGGTTCTACTCTCCAGCTATTGCATCACTAAAGTGTCCAGGATTAACAAAGGGTGAATCCACAGTGTGGGTTTGGGGGGCATGGTATCCAACATACCTGGAAGTGTCAGACACCAGCAGAGCAGGTAGCGTTGAAGAAAACATGGAAATGAGTTGCTTCCCACCTGACACGAAAATATATACAGTATATATTTTTTTTTTCAGAATAGCTGTTTTATTACCATAAATTGAAAAATCTTGTTACATCCCCCTGGGGACCCAATGCACCTATCACTTCAAATCTATGTCTTGGCTTCTGATCTAACATGGTCGACAGCATGTTCCCCTGCTCCAACCACTGTCTGACCACACAGCTTACAATGAGATAAATCAATAATTAGCTCTGAATAACCAGCATATAGAAGAGGGGGGGGTATAACAGACAATGTACACAGAGCCTGTACAACCCTCACCCCCTCTGAAAATTGCCAGGACAGAATATCTGAAGCCCTTCATTTAACTGTGCAGTCCTGTGCTTTCACTGCTCCATTCTTTGTATTAAGAAGAAAGACAGAGCCCTAACCCACTTGCTATTTTGGAGGAGAAAGTCTACAGTATTATCTGACATTTCGTTTTGTTATAGATGAGGCCATGCTGGAGGATGATACCATCATTTACAAAAACACAAGCCCATAACAGCACATGCTAGTTACTACACTAGTCTCCCTCCCCTGAAGAACAGATGGGTGGGTTTGGGCTCAGTTATTCAAGAGAGATTAGAGCAGTAGGTGACATATATTGTTGTGGTCCTTGTATTTTTGTGAATGATAACACTCCTCTTCAGTGCAGTTTCATTCACAACAACACAAGTCGACAACTACTACTGGAGTCTCTCTTCCCTGAATAGCTGGCAGCTGTGTCTGGGCTCAGTTTGTTTTATCAGTACAAAGATGTCTTTTCTGCAAGGAACATGGCAGGCGAGAGCAGAGGAGGGCTGCACGATTGGCTGAAGTGCTGTAGAATAAAGAGGGGGTTATGTCTTCAGTGCTGGCTGTAGCTCCTCCAAAAGAAAGCCCACAAATTGGGCTTTAGCCTGGGCTGGAGTTACAGCATAGCACTGTCCAAAAAGAAATAAAAATGTATTTTTTTTCTAAACCATGGCATGAATGTGAACAAGACCAAGTGCTATACTCACTGGGGTCCGCTAGGAGATTCAACAATAATTTTTAACTTTTATTGACAAATCATTTTTAAGCCTTTGCTGTAATGGCATGCAAAACAGATGATTTTGAAATTGTTCATGCATACAGAGGCATTCAGTTCAATCCATTTTTTTCTGCCTGGCTTTTGTGGAACTTTAAAATGATATCAAGTGTGAACTGCTCCAACATGGTAGCTAAAGGTGAATAGAGCCATAGGGCTCCTTTATTAATTCCCTCCACTAAGGCTATCTGTCTTTGGGACAAACTTATAAACCAGTGAATTTGGCATTCACAGATGGGTGGGTTTGGGCTCAGTTATTCAAGAGAGATTAGAGCAGTAGGTGACATATATTGTTGTGGTCCTTGTATTTTTGTGAATGATAACACTCCTCTTCAGTGCAGTTTCATTCAACACAACACAACACAAGTCAACAACTACTACTGGAGTCTCTCTTCCCTGAATAACTGGCAGCTGTGTCTGGGCTCAGTTTATTTTATCAGTACAAAGTGTGAACTGCTCCAACATGGTAGCTAAAGATTAATAGAGCCATAGGGCTCCTTTATTAATTCCCTCCACTAAGGCTATCTGTCTTTGGGACAAACTTATAAACCAGTGAAATTTGCATTTACCAAACATTCTCTACAGGTGAACCTTTCAATATATGTGTTTTGAATTATAGTGCTTTATTCACCGTCAGTGAATGTTTGGTGAAAGTCAGATGCGCTGCTTTGTAATTATGCCTCTTAGAGTCCAAGGATCCCCCTCTAAATTTGGTGGCCTAAAACCAAAGTTTGACAACAATGGTGGAAGAGCCACACAATGGTTATAAATATACTGTAAGTATAATGAACACACTGGTAGCTCCAGTCCTATTCTTTCCAAAACACAACATCACCTGTGATCTACATTAATTAATTTTTGACTCAAACATTTGTCATGAGCTCTTGTCATAAGCTGTATCAGAACTGCATTTTTAATTTTGTGACATTGAACGCGTAAACTATTCCCTAGATTACAGAGCGATACTTCAGATGCGCCTCATTTGAGGACCGCAAAACACGATGGCTATGTATTGGAAATGCTATTTGTATACTGCACCTGTAAGTGTCATTATGCAAAATTAGAGCAGCTGAAAAATTACTAAACTTCCTAATTGTAAGCATTTTTAGTGATTTGTCATGCAAATTAAAACTGTAGCTGCAAACAATTACTTTACCATTGACATTATGCTTTGTAGTGCTGTTCTGTAAATACATATAAAAGTGTATATGTTTCCAGGAACAACCAATAAGATGTTAGCTGTCATTTTCCAATACAGTGTAGTAAATTAAAGAGGACTGGTCCCTGGAAATTACTTAAAATAGTATTCTTTATTTTTGTGTTTGTCTGACTAACTGAATTGTTGTTATCTACAATAAACAGTAAATTGATATGGAAAACTTGAATATCTTGTAGGAAACTTGCATTTGATGGATGCCTCTGGCAATAAATTTACATTAGTTATAGGGCAGCACAGTGGCTATACAGCAGCACAGTGGTTAAATGGTTAGCACTTCTGCCTGGCAGTACTAGGGTCACTGGTTCGTATCCCAACCCCAGCACCACCTGCCTGGAGTTTTCATGTTCTCCCTGTGACTGCGTGGGTTTCCTATGGGTACTCTGGTTTCCTCCCACACTCCAAGGACATGCTGGTAGGTTAATTGGCTCCTGTCAAAAGTGTCCCTAGTATGTGTATGTATGAATGTGAGTTAGGGACTTTAGATTGTATGCTCCTTGAGGGTTAGGGACTAATGTGAATGTACAATATATGTATGTAAAGTGCTGCGTAAATTGACAGTGCTATATAAGTACCTGAAATAAATAAAATAAATAGTTTTTCCATGTGACATCATATGTTTCTTATGCTCCTTGCATAAGAGGCCATTCAGGGGTAGTGTGCCCCACCCATTCCAGGGGCAGCGTCCAGGCATGCAAGCTAAGGCTGGACAGGGCTGGACCCTGTTCCCCATGGTACTGGCATTTAGAGCCTTCTGCATTGAGGGCTGATGGGCTAGAATAAAGAAGACCTGGATTCCAGACCTTCTTTACTGAATGCACAATGCCAGTAAACAAGGTTCAGCCCCATCCAGCCATAGCCTGCCATAGACTCTTTACAAGTGCACTAAAGTGCCAAACCGGATGCACAGCTCCTAAATAGCTCTGTATGTAAGGGACCTAAAAGAAACCTTCCAGGAAAGAAATATGGGGGATGCTCCTACTCACATATATTTAAAGGCACAAGTTCCATGCCTGTCATCTTTATCCTTTCCTCACTACTTGAGCCACTGACCTTGGAACAAACAGATTCATGGCAGGTTTTTGGCCCATTATGTGCAGATGCTTGTTCCAGGACAACTGCCAAGTAGTAAAGCAAGTATCAGGATGACAGAGTCAGAATAAGCACCATAAAGAAAAAAACAGCACAGAGGTGGCAGCTTCCTTATTTCTGGGCTGACAGATTAATTCTAAATTCAGACAGAGAACATGGATTGTGAAAACTGCAAGGGCAGACCTTGAAAAAAGTTTATGTGAATTTAATTTGAAATAATAATCATGCTTTGCACAATAAACTGTACATCAGAAGGTATAAATTTTACTACACCACCATGCACAGATGCATCCGGTGCATTGCCTGCTATTGTGGTAGTTCAGTAGTGCACCGCACAAAGGTAATGAATCAGAGTGAAATATTGAACCACTACACTCCTATATTTAAATCTGATGATGTTATTAGACTGATGCGGAGGGATGGCATACTGTGGACATGTTTTAAATCATAGGATTTCAATAAACAGCATCTCCTGTATAGCCATGCAAGTTCCTTATCCTACATATGCACATCACATAATCATCACTATGCACATTGCACTAAGACTAAGTTTGGCTTTAGGGTAAAGCAATTGGGAAAGCAGATGCACAGGCATTAGCAGGTGTCTATATGCACATTATCACACTGTACAACAACTCCCTGCATTTGCATTTTGTGGTATGTTGCCATTGATTTTCAAGAACACCCTAATGTGCACATTTTTTGGCCTATAGGCCCACTGAGGGTTCACTGAAATTGAAAGGGCAACAAACCTTGATGCATTAAAAATACGTATCAACATGTGCAAGTAAACATGTTCATAATAGTGGATGAGCCCTTGAGCTTTAGGGTGAAAAAACCCCATTGGGGCTTATTCATAACAAGGTCTAGTTTCTAAGCGTGACATTGAGATTTAGATGGTATAGAGATTGAGATTTACAGAATAAGCCCTGATGCCCAAGCTGTGACCTAAGGGCTGCATACAGGCAACCATCGGACTTCAGCAGTCATTAGTGGGAAAATTGATTAGAGTACCAGTAATAGCTTTGATCTCTACTAGCTTCATGTAACAAGTCCCTAGTTTTGCAACGTCTTCCACAGCATATCCTCAGCCTAAAATATAGCATTTCTATCATCTTTGACCCTTGTTTCCTTTTTTAGATCTGCAGAATCTGACAATCCTCTCACGCATTAGATACTGTGACTTTGGTGATGTCAGTGGCTGCATTTGAGCCACCCCACCCTTTAACTCATAAGTTGACAACCACTAAATGAAGGTACTGTATACTTTATTTTTTGCCTCTAATTTTTTGGCATTTTGTGATGAACCCTTACTCTTCTGTGTAGTGTGTATAGAATATTAAGACAGAGCAGATTTTGGTTTAGCTCTAGGTATATATACCAGACAAGTCCAGGTAGTGGAGTCCAGGGAGTAGAGCTTGCGTGGAAAAGGGAAAACTCTAAGGAGAACAGTAGAACTGAACCACGTAGGGTATGACCTGACTATGGATGCACTAATAATCTAATACAACAAAATCACATTCTTAGGACATCTTGGCTAGAGAAATCAATTTATTTATCTTCCATGGCAACTTGGCACTTTTGGCATGGCCACAAATGCTAAATGATGAAAATCATAGCAATCTTATAAATATGAAAGCTTTCATACTTTAGAATTGCTGCCACCATTATGAAACACAAAGGAGCAGTATAGGATTGTAATGCATTGCAACCAGAGACACCAGTCTTCGGAGGTTTAAAGTGGTAAGACTAATGGATTCTTATCTTTGATTGGTTGCTATAGATACTATATACTGTATTATTGCACTTGTATAAAGCAGGAGATAAGAGGCAAATGGCTCTTTATTGTTTAAAAAAAGCAGCAATAGTATAGATTGTAGATGTTTTGTGATTATGGCATGGATGGTTGGTGCATGTGTAAACAAATGACTTGTTTAATAACTTTGAACGGTTCTCAAGTTAGGACATTATTGTAAGTACTGAAAAGGCTTCCATAAGGTACTCCAAAGGCCTACATAATTGGTATTCTGCTAGTGGGGACCCCTTCCTTCAGTTCTGGGGGTCTGTGATCTAAATACTGTAAAGCAATGCTGGTAATCCAGAATCTCAATGCCATAGAGCTAAACCAGAAACAGGCCACTTCCCTGCATCACTTCAAGGGATTTGATCTAACTTCTGACCCACAGTCCCACTGCCTGACATATTCCACACCATCACATGTCATATCTGCAATTTTGTTCTACTAGCTGCAATTTTGTAAGTTAATAAATAACTGAACTGTAGAGTTCACATATTTGAAGGAATAAAGTATGCATGTCTACGTCCAGTAACATTAAGATGGAAAGTCAAGTTGTCTAAGGCTTCTGGTTGTGAAATCACTGGGTACCAGCCAAGCCTCACAGCATTAGTAAAGAAACATTCTGAAACAGCTCACTAGGACAGACCTAATGAGCAAAATTTCTGGAACTTCTACTTATACAGAGGTAATTCCTTAACCAGTTCTTGAAAAGGTTCTTGTACCATCACACATTTTTCTGAGTTCCTAAAAATGTATAGTCTGACTGATTCTGATGCTTTTCCAGAGAATGACATAGAGGTAGACAAGCATTCTTCAGGAAAATGTCTCCACCACAACCATATAGACTGTTTATTAGGGACAAAGCTTACTGAGAATGTAACTGCTCTTTTGGGAAATCAAAAAAGGGATTTTTTTCTGTTTCTTTCCCATGAGATTTCAACATGGCAAAAATATCAAACCAGGTCTATTTAAGTTCATCATCTTTCATTTTTTTCCCACAATGTTTGTCAATATCATATCCAACCCTTATAACCAGTTGCAATCCATCATTTAAGATGAAGGAAAGACGAAGATTAACATATATTCTTTTCTCCCACAAATCCATATTTTTAGCATTTGATTTGATTCTCTTCAGTATTGAAATGTTCCTTTTTAAAATGTTTATAACATGGAGCGAAAAAAAAATTGTGGTAAAGAACAGTTAAATGAAAAGCACAATATTTAGAAATATCCCTATATTTTCAGCCTAATCATTGATGTTTTTTATGTAATTGTTACTGTAAGTATGGCTGGCGTACTTATTGGATAGCTAGACCTGACTTATATAAGTTTTGTACAATCTGAATGTTCAAAACCCAAGCTGCAAGGTCAGATAATGCCAAAATGGAACTGGTTGTAAAGATATCACTTTAGAGGCAGTGGCAATTATTGTAAATGTCCCCACCTTATCTTAGGACAGTGCATTTTGTTCAACATACATTGCATATTCAGTATATAATGCAAGAAACAAATCGTAACAACTGAAAGCAACCAATCAGAATTCCATTTAATCACACTGGGTTCTGATTTGTTGTTGTAAGGCCTGTATTTTTGATTTGGTGTTTACCTCCTTGCACTATTTTATGAATAAGCCTAAAAGTGTACAAATAGCTTCCCAATTCCTGAAAATTATATCACTCGTATCTGAGCTAAGTAAACCTTTGAATCTATGCTCACAATAGCTATGTAGCACATCAGTGATGCAGTGCATGCTGCAGTTTAGCAGGAGAATGACATTATTGAAAAAATAAAAAGTTGTTTGTTAGAATGTCCAGTAAAATCAATCTGTGACCAGAATATTCTGAAGGTTTAGTCATGGTTCAAAAGAACTGCCAAAATTCTAATGCTGTTAGAAAAATGACTTTTTGAGAGCTGATTACTATAAGGATGAATGCCAGAATGGTAGTCATACAGTTTGATCCCATTCAAGGTATGTACTCATCTGATACAATTTAGTAGGTCCAAAGACCTACTAGAGATATATATTCATGTATATATAAGAGTTTGGGGTCTTAGTCTAGAGATCATCCACCAAGCATTTAGAAAGTCAATCGACAAAGAGAAAGAAAGACCTTTTAGCTGATTAGAAAGGGTTCAATTCAGATCACATACAGTTTCAAACACAGTATGCTCAAGCAAAGCATTCAAGACTGCCAGTTCCAGGAACTGATGTCAATATGGATAGTATAAAAATAAGTGGGTCTCTGTGTAGACACTGTATATACATTGTCATATAGCTGGCCCTGACAATTGAGCATTAACGTTAAATGTATCAAAGTCATTCTTCTGTGTAAATCTCATACAGAATCTTAATTTTGTCTCCTACAAATGACAAGCTAGATCAGCATCATACATCTGCGTTCATAACTTATCCCAGTATCCCAGTCCAAATACCCCAAACCCAAGTTTTCAAAGGAAAACAAAACACATAAATGTTTGATCAAGTCTTTTTTTTCTGTAAACAGAAAAGAGATGACTTCTATCACACAAGTTAAGTTCAGCGTGTGTAATTTGACATATTGTACATCAGACGGGTTTATTCAGCGTTGCCAATTTTGGAACAGCAGCCAAGCAGATAACACAAGAGAAGGGCAACGTTGTCAGGGCCGATCAGCTGGCAAGGTGTGGGATTTCATCCACCCAGTTGTCTTTCAACCAACAGGGGGCGTTCAGCAAACTCCTTTATAGAGTGTTGCAGTGAGCTCAGAATACCTACAGCGTGCCAGCTTACTGCCCAGCATCACGCTGTACAGATGTGCCCTGTCATCCCTTGCCCATTTCATAGACATTCAACAGTGCCAGCTGCTCATTCTAAATGTCCAATATGAGTGTACAAGAAATACCATCTTTTGCTTTATAATTATTATCATTATTAAAATACATATTTAAAAAAATGAACCATTCGTTTATATAACCAAGTAAGCCCAAAATTACCAGCATGAAATTAACAAACATAAAAAAGAAAAATAAAGACACAACATGTGCTTAGCTGCCTTTAACCCATTCAGTAAAGAATGGGTTAAAACAGCTCAGCTTCCCTGAGCAATCAGGCGTGGAATACTGAAAGGATTTTTGTGTAACCTCAGCGGCCAGTCCAGTGTCCGTGGATTTTGCTCGTCTCTGCACCGACAGGAAAAAGATTTTTCTTAATGTGCTAAGAAGCTGTAAATGCATTTTCATTTGTTTGAGTTCAATATAGTTTTGGTTTTATTGGTCCGCATAGGAATGAGTTACAAAATGGACTGGTCGACTGTCAACCGTTCAGAAGTAAGGCAGTCTTATCTTTCCATAAGGCAAATCATATATAATGTATCAAAATGTTAGTAAAAGGAAACATGGTCTTTATCATTTTCTGTTCTCCGTGAAACAAGGAAACAAAAACTGAGTGGTTATCTTTGGCTTAGCTCCTCTTGATTTCCAGACACAAAATTGTATGTTTTTGTACTGTTGTTTGTTTGATTTATCCTGTTTTATTATATGACAAATCCTTTCATTAGTCCATAAAAAGACTTAGAGATAATGGCAAACAAATCACACAACAGGCACAGAATGCCCTTTTCATCAAATGATCTCTAGGGTTTTGTCCCTAACTGCCCCACTTGGCAAACACACTCTCCTGCCATGGAAAAATAGGCTTATTCAAATTTCATTCTTGAACGAACTTCCTTCACGTCCCAGCTCCCAGGGAAAGAAAAATAAATTTAAAAAAAACAACCCTTTTTTCCTGCTGTATTCAATTAAACCAACCTTACACCAAAGTGGATTAAAAAAACAACAGTGATAACAATGAAATGTATTAAAAAATACTCAAAAGTTTTGTATCTAGCCTGATAATTCATCTTAGAGATTGAGAAAGACTCAAGTCACAGACTCCTACCTCGACTCTCAACAGCAGCAAAATGTTTAGAATTTAAAGTTTTTTTTTCGAGTTTTCATACCTCACATTCCCGGGAGCCAGAGATTGTATATGTACAGGGTCCTGATCCATTTACCAATACATCCATGGGTTCTGTGTTGGATGGTTTGTAGTCCACATAGTACTCCTGTAATGGGGAGCTTATCTGTCTTTCGGACTCTCTGGCCTTTTTCCTTCTCCTTTTCATCATTGAGCTTTGTTGCAGTTGCTTCATGCTGGCTGGATATCGTTTCCACGATACATAAATGACAAGTAAAATCATGGCCACAGATAAGAAAAGGGCCACACTTCCAGCTATGATTTTATGGAAAGAAACATGCTCGTATTCTTGTTCAGCCACCGGTGTCTGCAGACCTGAGGAAGGGCTAGGAGTGTATAAAGTTGGTGGAACGCTCTCCAACTTGTAGACAGTAGGCTTGGGAACAAACTGGGGCTTAGGGGGTGCTTTGGTTGTCTGATAAGCTCTTTCAGTCACCAACACAGGAGTTTCATTACAGATATTGTAGGTTTCCACAGCATCAATAACTTTCTCACCTTGGATGTGTTTAGGTCCAGCACATATCATGGTGGTCTCCTTGTTTCCCTTAAAGTTCTTGAGCCAGAACACCAGAGGGCAAATAGTTTTGCTGCATTCCCACATGTTTCCAGAAAGAGTTATAGAGGTCAGAGATATCCAAGCATTTATGGTTTCCTGGGTGACATTGGTGAGTTTATTTGAATCCAGATTGAGCTTCTGTAAATTAGGGAGACATTGAAAGGTCCCAGGTTCTATGCTCTGTATGTCATTTCCTGACAGGTCAAGGTTGTGCAGTGCACTCCAAGTCCAGCTTAATCCTTGACTAATAGATCTAATCCTATTCCACTGCAAGTAAAGAGAATGTAAGTTGAAGAGGCGAGGAAAGTGGGCAAAGTTCACCTTTGAAAATTGGTTGTGTTCCAGATGGAGCTCCTTTAGCTTCAGGAGACCAGCAAAGGCATTGCGAGACAAGCTCCTGAGCCGGTTATATCCCACATCCAAAAATTCCATATTTCGACAGTCCTGAAAAACCCGAACTGGCACTGTTTTCAGTGAGTTGGACCTTAGGTGAAGGCTTAAAAGCTTTCGAAGACCTTTGAACTGCTCAGATTGAAGCATCTGCAGTTTGTTGTAGGATAGATCCAAATTTCTCAGGTTGGGGACAGGGTGAAAAGTGGTGTTGGCTAGGTTAGTGATTTTGTTAGAGCTCAGAATGAGCTCCTTTAGCCGCCTGATACCCTGGAAGGCATCCTCATCCACCGAATTAATGTAATTGTGGTCAAGGTAAAGCCAGACCAGTTGGTTAAGTCCGGAGAACTGGTTAGACTTCAACTTTTGGATGCTGTTGTAACGTAGAGACAATCCCTGGGAGCCACCTGAAATATTCTGAGGAATGTCTTTAAAGGCATGGGATTCACAATAGACAATTTTCCCATCACACCGGCAGTTCTTTGGACAAGTTTTCTGTGCCCCAACAACAATCACCACGGTGAGTACAGGTAACAGAAGCAGCGTTAAACTCATGCCTTTCAGCTGATTAATCAGTTGGAACCCTGCAGCATGGTGAAAAAAAAAACAACATGTATTGAAATCTATGAACCTTAAGAGAGACATTGACAGAATGAATTCTATTTCACTAAAATCCCTTAAGCAGTGCAATGATTAATTGTTTTAAATTAAATCTTATCAAATAAAATAATCCTGGCTTTCCCTAAGCCTCTTGACCGTTATGTTGGAAACACTGTCTTCCTTGAAGGAAAATCCGAAGCTGTGCAGACAGCCCCATTAAACAGGGGTCTTCATTTCTGGTGCCAGACTGCACCATCCTGATTCCCAAATAGATCACCACACCCCTGGATTGGGATTCATCACTTTTGGTACAACATCTACACAGAAAGTAATTTATGAAAACAGCATTATTTAAACATATACATTGTTATTCTGGGGTAATTGTATGCACTAAATACATCTGTGCACTTGCTTATCAAGGGGTGTCATCAAAACCATATATATGTCCTTTGTATGTACATGGATATGTAATATATTAGTGGAAAGACAAGATTTATTGAGAAGTATTATATGATTAGCCAATGCACGTTAGTTTTAATGAAGTTGAAATAAGCCCTGGGACTAACGGTTAAAAGAAAAGGACCATGGGGAAAGTAAGGGTTAACACTGAATGAAATGTCCTTTTTTTCTTGAATGCAACTCCTAGTGGCTGGAATTTAATTAAAGTGATGCAGTGTTTGCATATTGTTGCTCCTAACGAGCAATATATAAGGGGGGAGATACAGCAGATGCATCAATGTCATTTAACCCTTTCTTCATTGGTGAATAGGTATAAATCCCAAATTAATGAAAAAGAACATATTTTAACCCTTTATTTTTAGTCTGATTTATGTCTGTCTGTTGGATTTCAAAGGGAGAACAAGGAGTGTATCTGACCTTGCTACTCATACTAGTGATAGTACTAGCCAACCAGAAAATTTGGACAGAGAATCCAAATATTTGCTTGCAAAGGGATCAGTAAAAGGATTGCAGAGGGCAGGTTAGATATTAGTGTTGCAGACTAAGAGAGATTAGAGATGTGACAGTGAATTTTTTTTTTGGGGGGGGGGGTGCAGTTCCATCTCTTTTAGCTCCATTGCCTCTAGTTAGCTTTGTTGACAGCAGGATATTTCTATAGTCTAGACGGGTCAGTGCAAGGAGGGAAATGGTTAAAATGGTAAAAACCCAGCTGGCATCTACGTGTTGTCTACTAGTAAAGGAGCTTCTCTATGACTGTGCAATGAATGCATCAGATTCAGGAGCTGTGGATGAATCCTCTGGCACTGTAGAGGAAGCCTGCATAGTACATATACCCTTTCCAAATCTGGCACGCTATAGGCAAGACGCTGGCTCAGTCTCTAAGACGGTGCATGGATGGGGAGCCATGCAACACACAGGCACTGAACAATGTGCAACTTCCGCACCAAGCCCTTCAAAAGGGATCAAGTTTGGGCAACAAACTGAAATGTAAAAGATTGAATGCCATGCAGTAGAGGCAATAATACTGCATGAGTGTCTCAGCACAACTCTGCATATGAATATATATTATACTATATGGCTAAAAATGCCTACCTGCTACCTGCTGCTGCCTACAGGTGCAAAACTCTGCAACCTTTGCCTACAATGTTCTACAGATGCCTGCATTGTATCATCTGATATCTGCATATAGATCTACATACAGACAATTAAGGAGCGAACAAGCAGAGCATCTGTATAAATGAGATTTCCACGTACTGCTGAATATACAGGTATTTCCATTTTACATGTCGCATCGAATGCACAAGGGCTAACATCCCCCTTGTGTGTGGGCTTTTTTTTTCAGGCATGCTAAGATTAAATAGAGCAATTAAAGGCAAAGCTTGGATTGACATACATGAACAGTCTTTGTGAGCAGCAAAGCAGAAAAAACTTCACTCACCCATCCTCCGTCACCCTGCGATTCCTTCGTCCTTTCCTCAGAGATCGTCTCTGGAAAAATGTTTCTTATTCTGCCTGTTAATTAGGAGGCAGCTAATCGTTCATGGTCCATACAGGTCTCTGTGTCAAACCATCCTGTTGTCAGACTCAGCCCCCCCCTCCCTTTGCTGTATGGATATAGGGTATATATATATTTTCTTTTTTTTATTGCAAAGTTTATCTCCTTGTTGTCTTCATAGGGTTTCCAATGAAGAATAGAAGAAAGAAGTCTCCAATAAAAGAGAAGAAAATCAGAGCAGTGAGGAATTCCTGGTATTCATAGGCAATGTGAAATGAACGATACAGCCAGCAAGGGAAGGTATACAACTTCTCTGTAAAATCTTCGCAATACCTAACATGCCTTGCCCATCAATACCTTCCATCTTTAGACATCCATTGGCAGTCCCATCTCTTCCCTGGTGCTGTTGGGTGCCATAAAGGCCAAAAAGGGGGATTCCTAAAGCCCCAAGTTTAGAACAAGTGGCGTCCTGCTTTTTCTATATAGCTGTTGAGGTTTACACTGCTATGTAGCTGTGTGTTGGAAAGCAGCTGGGATTCAGGAGAATTTTTTTTTTCCTCTCTCCCAGAGACTGCTGATGCTCAGAAGCCTGAGCATCAGCTACAGAGTGTCCCCTGCTGGAGAAAGGAGAGGAGGCAGGGAAAAGCCACATACAAGTCTGCCTGTCATTGCAATGCAATGCAGGCTCTCTCACTCTTTCACAAAATACAATTAACTCCATCGCCTCTGAGAGCCATTTGTGCATTTGATGAATGGATTATACGTCAGAGGTTCTAGGATCCCTGACCCATCTCAAACATGGCCTTGTTGCTAAGGTGGAGCTCCAGACATGGTTTATCTTGTTAAAATCAGGATAAATAATTCATGGGTGATAAATCCAAAGATGAAAGAGGGTAGTGTGGCGTAAAGCTACACGGAGTTGTGATGTCTCTCTAAGGATAACATTATCGTTATACGACTTTTGTGTTTTGTGCTTTCTCTGTTTTCAGATAGCCTGCAATCTTTTGATACTGTGAGCATTCTATGGTAGCTGTCCCGTCCTTTGCATGATGCTGGCGGAGGTCAGTCGTATTTGTCTCCCATGTTGTTAGAGCTTCTTTAGTCCCAGCAGAGCAATGCTAACCTAGTTCTTCAGGACTGCTGCATGGAGTCAGGGTTGCAGGTTGCTTCCTTGACTGTGATAAATAGAGCACCCTGGAGATAAATGGACTAGAAGGGGAAAATTCCATGTTATCTTCCACTCTTAACATCGACTTCCACCAGTACTCAACAGAACCAGCAAGGTTTCCTTCAGCTTCACATTGTAATATAAGTCAAAGGTGACTCACACGTTTCTTTTCATATATTTTCAATATTTATAAACCCTTGCTGCATGAGGATTTTTATACTACCAACTGACCAATTAAAGGGTTATTAACCTGAAAAAATAAAAAGGTGAAGTAACACCTCCCAACCTCCTGCACTTACCTCTGTGGGTGATGCAGTTGCACCATGCGCACAGCCCCGTGCAGTGGTCCTGGGATTTTGGAACAGCAGTGTTCTTCATCTTCTTTCCCAAGGGACACTGAGACTGATTAGAGTGATTATGATTGGTCAGGGTGGTAATGTGTCCATGCTGACCAATAAGAACTGCTCTGATCCATCCCAGCATGGTAGTGCAATGCAGCTTTCAAACCCCAAGACCACTGCACCAGGATGTGTGGATAGTGCAACTGTATCACCCACAGAGGTAAGTGCAACAGGGACTGAGTAGTGGGGAGTGTGTAGGCTGTTCCTTCACCTTTTCATGTTTTTCTGAACAGGTGAACTAACCCTTTAATGGGCTGGTTAAAAAATTCTCATCCAGCAAGTGTTTTATAAATGTTAAAAATACAGTATATTAAAAGTAATGCGTTTGCCATATTTGACTTATATTACAATAGGAAGCTAAAGGAAACCTTGCTGGTTTTGTTGAGTACTGATGGAAGTCAATGTTAATCTTGGTCAGCGTGTTTAGTTGGGTAATGTGGTCATGTACCAACATTGACCAATAAGAACTGCTCTGATCCATCCCAGCTTGAAAAAATAATGCAGTTTTCAAACCACAGTACCACTGCACCAGGCAGTGTGGATGGTACAACTAGATATCCCATGGAGGTAGGTACAGCAGGGATTGGGGTGGGGAGAGGGGGTGTGGAAGGTGTAGTGCAGAGTTCACATCTTCATTTTTTTTCTGAAAGAGTAAACTAATCCTTTAATTTGCATGCCCATCTGAAACTTTTTTTTTTCTTAGATATAGTAGGAAAAGCTTAGAACCCCTTTTGTTTTTTACTGCAGTCTGGGGCTCCAATAGAGAAATTTTCCTCTTACTTCCTGTCTTGGTGTCAATGATTTAACTAGACAGAAAGTGGAGGGCAATTTCACATCAAGACAGACAGAAAAAAAAATTAATAATACACTTTTAATAGTGTAGAGAAGGCTACAACTCATGGTTTTATTACTGTCTGTATACTCATGTTCAGTGGTGTATTTAGGTTTTGTGCTGCCCTAGGCAACACAAAAATTAGACCCCCCCACGGCAGAGAGAGACTGACACCGACTAACACTGGCTACCCCCACCCCCCTCCCCCTGTGGAGAGAGCCTGACAGTGGCCAACAACACCCCTGCACCACCACCCCCCCTCCCAAGAGAGCCTTCCACTAACACACACCCCCCCCCCCCCAGTGAAAGAGAAAAAGACACTCACCTTCACAGCTCTGTACAAACCCAAGGAATGACAATCGGGCTCTGCATACACCATCAAGCAGCCAACATCCTCTCCCCGTGCCGCATATGTCCCTTCTTCCAGAGGGCAGTGCTGCCCCCTAAAAATGCCGCCCTAGGCAAATGCCTTGTTTGCCTTGTGGTAAATAAGTCACTGCTCATGTTGCAGATTTTCCTTCATTTCCTCTCTGGTCAAATATTTTGCCCCATGTCAAAAAGTGGGGAGAAACAGAGCCAGTATAGTGACAAAGCTTGATTTTTAATCCTTCATCGCCTTATCAGGTGATCTTCAAAAAATTCTAGATGCCTGGCTGCCTGTGGCTTCAAGACTTTCTGATGAGCAGTCCTGGAACAAACATGTGGCAAGCGAAATCAGAAATCCTGATCCGCTCACTTCAACAATGTATTGAAATCACTGGATTAGCATGACAGCCTGGCAACTTGCTTGTTCAATAGCAGATTAGCAATGACACCCTTCATATGCCGATTTTCTTTCAAACGACTTATCTCACTGGTTTGCTATGAAGAATGTATCTTTTTTTCTCCTGAAAGTTTTTATAAGTCTGCTCCAGTGCAATTTTTATCTTGCCAAGAAAAATATCAGTACTGAAATTAAAGTTATATCCTACCTTGTCACATAAAAAAAATCCAGATGTCTGCAATGCACCCATACAGCTCATTTTAAAGTTCAAGTTTAATCTACTTATTTCTGCTTTTATTTTACCTTTCCCAGTTCCCCCTCTCCCTCATATACATGCTAATACCATTGTTAAATAAAATCCTTTTTTTTTTTTTTTTTATTGATACATACCTTTTTTTGTAAACCCAAGAATGCCATCATTGGTTCTCTGTGCTTTTCTATGCAATGCAAATAAATCCTGGCTGGTGGGAGGGGCCAGCAGAGTGCTGTACATAGCTTTACTAAAACATCACAGCACCCTGCCTCAGTACCAGTCCCACAAGCCCTCAGCACTAATTAAGGCAGTGGGTTGGCTCTTAGGAAGGGTTATACAGATATCAAAATGATGGATGCTAGTCCTGAGGAGTAGACATTACAAACAAGCTGTATTTTCAAGGTGATGACCCCTTGTGATGCTGAGCCTCCATTATTGTAACATCTGAAATCCAAGGAATGAATGGGGAGGGCCAGAGACATTAAGGCTGGGGAGGAAAGAGGTAAATGATGCTGGACACCCTCCAGTAAGGAAATGAGAAAGGCAGCTTCTAATGTCCATTGTGAGAATCTCACAGTGTGCAGTGAAATCAGAGTAGGCTATATCAGTACAGGAGAGGAGTCTAAACTGTGCAAGACTGGAATCCAGCTTTAATCTGTATCTAAAATAAATGCTGCTTGTTTTATTTTTTTGCATCTACAATTTTCACAAGTACTGTACAGTACTTTCTCACAGAGCTGCTAGGAACAGCACTTTGTTGTTATGGATAAAGTAGGTAAGGATTAGAACCTCTGTCAGGCATTTATGGTTGTCTGTGTTTCTACAAGAGGGATGCTGTATTTTGTCTCCTGGTAACCATTGTCCCTGGAAGTGAAAGTGGTGGTAAATTCAAAATCTGATTTGTCACTAGGAGAAGGATGGATAGGAATATTTTCTAATGGGGACACTCATTTATGGGGCCAAGAGGACATTTCCCCCACTTTCAAGAGGATTTCTCCCACATCATTGAGGGGAATATTTACTAAAACTGGAGCACTCAGAATCTGCTGCAGCTGTGCATGGTAGCCAATCAGCATCCAACTTCAGCTTGTTCAATTAAGCTTTGACAATAAAACTTGGAAGCTGATTGGTTTCTATTCAAAGCTGCATCAGATTTTGCGCTCACCTGTTTCAGCAAATCTCAGCCTACGTGTCTACAGGACAGGAAATGAAGGGAACACAGATGACAATTAACCACTTCCCATCCGGCCCATGTATATAAATGGCAGGAAGGGAGCATTGCAGGAGTGGGTGACCGTTTATAAACGTCCTGCCCGCTTCCCTGCCTGTGTGCGCTCCCTAGAAGCGTGCGGCACCGCGATCTGGCACACCAATCGCTGTACGGAACCTCTGCGTGAGGTCACGATCATGTGATGACTGATTGGCCAATCAGTGATCACATGAATAGTATTAAACAAGATGTCACTTCTGACATCAATACTTACTACTTGTAAAATCTGTAAATGATCACAGAGGTCACATAGTACAAGGCTATTCACAACAGCCTTGTACCATGTGGAAGCTGTGACCAATCACAGCTCTCACAGTATTTCTCAATGGCTGCAAGAATGCAGCCAGAGAGAAGGAGAAATTATTGCTTTTACAGCCTTATGGGTGTAAAACCAATCAGTGTGAAAAAAAAAAAATCTTCATCACCCCCCACAAGTGGTACAGTGTCACTATGGTAACACTGTACTGCTAGAGTGACAGTATGTAAAACAAAAAACATAAATAATAATATAAAAAAATAAAATAAAAATGTCAAAAAATGTTTTGAAAAATTAATTTGTTTTTTTGTTTTTGTTTTTTTTTACTAAAAAGATAGATGAATACATTTTGGTCATGATTTATAAAAAAAAGATTATTTATTTGCAAAAGAAAAACACTTTTTTTTCAAAATTTTTGGACTTTTTCATTTATATAGCAAAAAAATAAAAATCCCAGTGGTGAATAAATACCACAAAGCAAAAAACCTAAATAATAATATAAAAAAAAAATAAAAATGTCAAAAAATGTTTTGAAAAGTTAATTTGTTTTTTTTGTTTTTTGTTTACTAAAATTCTAGATGAATACATTTTGGCCATGATTTATAAAAAAAGATCATTTATTTGCAAAAGAAAAACACTTTTTTTTCAAAATGTTTGGACTTTTATATTTATAAAGCAAAAAAATAAAAATCCCAGTGGTGAATAAATACCACCAAAATAAAGTTGTATCTGTCTTAAAAAAAATGCTAAAAAAGTCATATGGGTACAGTGTTACATGACCACGCAATTGTCATTCAAAGTGTGATAGCACTGAAAGCTGAAAATTGGCCTGGACAGGAAGGGGGTAAATGTATCCGCACTTGAAGTGGTTAAGAAAAACCCAATAAAGAGGTTTTCCTGTTGTTATATAAAAAGAAAATAAACATTTTAGAATTAGATATTGTGACGAAACGCCTGTCACCCAGAGGGGGTGATTCCGTCAGAGAACCGCTTCCTTGCCACTAGGACACAGGACCAAGGTATTATAGCTGGACATTGCACCCAAGACTAGATGAGACTAATTTAGATGCCAAACTGGAACTCTTTATTGGACAGAAAACACAGGTTTTTATACAATTCAGAAATAGGGGCAGTACCCCCACATGAACAATAAAACAAATATTACATATTGAGATAAACATCCTGAAGTGATTAGGTAAGAGCTTGATCACAACAGTACAGCCAACAGCTAACAGTGATCTAATTAGCAGTAAGCTAATCAACAGCCAGGCACTCAGACAATGCTTTGATTAATCAGGGAGCCCACCGCAGACAGCCCGGCAACAAACCCACCCCTGAATACACAAAGTCCATTACACATGCTGTCTATCAGGTATTTGCTTTCACTTGTATAATCTGTCCATCATAAGACAAAACTCATACAATATTCCAATATTCTGGAAAGTGGAATTAGTTTATCTTTATAGATTTCTTGATGTAGATTGTTGATAAATATTTCTGTCCCAAGTAGAGGAGCTTCTCCAATCCAGTCTGCAGGAGGGCCACCATATTTCTTCTGACCATTAACCTGTACAAGATTAATATTACATCATTCCATGCACTCCAGAAGGGACGATTTATTGTCTTTATGCAGAGAATTAATCCAAGCCTCGCTCTCAGTGTTCATCATGTTGTTGTCCATCATTAGATAATGATCTGCTCTCTGCCTGGGCCATGATCAGTGGGCAGAAGGCAAGCCCTTAGTCCCCTCCAAAAGCCCCTGTCCCTGTTGGGTCTGTCACAGATATACTTTAAAAGTTAAAGTGTTACTAAACCCAGGACCCTGCATCCACTATATCTGGTCTCTCACAATACAAACAACATGGAAGTCCAATTATTTTATTAAATATAAGCTGCTAAATACCGTTTCTTATGAGAAGTTAGAGCAGTCTTGTGACTTCTATGTGTGTCAAGGCCAGCACTAGCTAAGCTTGTAGGAGGAGTTTTCTTTCTGCTCTAGGAGGATGCAAAACCCCTGACCTCTGTCTGACCAGTGCTGATTGGCCCTGTGTTGATCACATGCACTCTCCCAAGCAAAAAAAAAATAAAAAAAATCTAGCAATACACACCAAACTGAGCGTGTACAAATGCCTACGGTTCATTCAGTCTTATCAGGAGATAAGAGGTGGTCGCTTGAAAAAGGGGAAGAACAGAGAAGAAAGGATCAAACAGCCTTTTTACACAATGCAGAGGATTAACCCCTTAGGTTCCACAGTGATTATAACAAGCATGCTTTACTGCACATACAGACTGATTTTACTGTTGTGGGTTTAGTAACACTTTAGGGGAATTTATACACCCAACTTCCTACAAAACCCCATCGGAGTTGCTGTGCAGGGGATAGCCGGTACATGAAAGACAATCAATAGTAGGATGTAAACTGTGGACATGATTGCAAGGTAAGTACACATCTAGGGAGGTGGAGGGGGGAATAATTTAGCACAGTTGAGGGGGAGAATGGTCAAAAAGAACAAGTGCATGTTATTTTAAAAGGCAGTTTTACTTAAAGCCCAACTTCGGCCAACTAAAAAAATGATCCCTTATAGTGGGGCTTTGCCTGCACTGCAAAGGTTAATTGCTCCTTGGTTAAGTGCTGCACAGGAGACACTGAGCACAGCAGGAGCCATAGGCTGTCAGTCAAATCCTATGAGGAGGGAGCAGAGCTGAGCTGCATTATGTGTGTCTACGGACACAAACAGCCCAGCTCAGGAGCTTTCCTGCATGGGCACCTCCTCTGCACAGGGCTTGCTGAGGGAGCACTTGGAAGACAGGAGGAACATATGTTTTTATTAATTTACTTAACAAAAATTGCCTTTACAATCACTTCTCTTTTTTGGGTCCCCAGGTGAGTTATGCCAAAATATGTTAGTATGCACTGCATATTAGCAAATTATGACAGACTTACCTGTAAAACCAAGCTATCCAGCACTGGGCTGTGAACAAACCAGCGGATCCCAGGCACTTTCATCTTTGCCTAGTCTTCCCTATGGGTTCCGTGCCTCTGCTGCTGGAATGGCCAGGCAGCAATGATGTCACTCCCACACATGAGCAAGGAAGTCACATCGCAATGGCACAGATCGGGGACGTAAATGTTCACTTAGCTGTGCATGCATGGCTCAGTGTACATGATGGCTGACAGGTAGGAGAAAGCATCAATCAAAAAGAGAAAGCTTACTATCACTTAAACCCAGTGAAGTGCTGGGCAGGCCTCAACAATTGTTTTTTTTATCTTGTGCTCGGAGTTTGGCTTTAGCCTAGGCTAACATGATCCACAGCTGACACATCTATTCATATAGGTTCTTCCTTTGTACAGAATAACTGACAAACCAGTTGGATTTGAAAAAGTGAGGGGGGCCAGAAGGACAAAACAAAATGAAGAACCATGATGGAGAAAAGACAAATAAATGTAAAAAAGACATTGAAGAATGTACATAAACAAATGTTTCAAGAACACAATGTAACGAGGACACTAAAATCCTTCTAAACATAAGAAAAATCTCTTACCTTTTATATTTTTGCTCTTCTATAAAATGAGACGTACTCCTTAGGTTCTGGATCTCTGTTTACAGTATACACCTAGAGCATAAAATAAGGTGGCTTAGTTGAGAAAGGATTATGGGCAATTTCTAGAGCTTTGCACCAAGGTGTCTGGACGGTCAATCACAAAGAGGGCTTTCTGGGTGAGTAAATCCCAACCAGAAGTCTTGCAGGCAGCTAATGAGACCTGTTTTCTTATAGATTTGTGTCTCATAGTTGATAATTGACTTGTTAACTAAATTATCTCATGCTTGAATTTTCTACAGAATAATGGGAAAACCTACAAAGGGATGTTTAATGGGTTCATTGACATCACAGACAGCTGGTAGGGTTGTGCACCGAGTCAAGTCCTATTTTACCATCCTTGTCACCAAGCCATTCCCTGTATACATATGATCCCTTCACATATGCACAGATTGTTCTATCATTAGCACAGTCGGGACTGTCAAAATGACGGATCAGCTGATCAAGGTATAGATATTACAAAATCATCAGCACTGTGCATTTTCTTATGCAATAACACACACACACACACACAATAGTGTATATAAGGTGTTTCAAGACATATAATAAAACAAAACATCAGTAATAAACTGAATACTACCTAGCTCCATCACTGCCTTTTGCACATTGTTAATGCTGTATGTATTGCCTTATTGAACATAGGTCTATCAGGTTCATTTCATTGTCTGCATCATGAATAGCAGTGTGCTTAATAGAACCTACTCTTTTATAACAGGTGCCATCATTGCTTAGTGCTTCCATTCATAAGATATCTTTCAAATTGTAGTCCGTGTATCACCTATGTATAAAGCATTATATTAAAAACACTGAAAACAGTAATTCAGCTGCTACATATGAAGCCTCTCTTCACAGGGCCATATCATATAAAAAGTTTATTTTATTGTGATTAGTCATTGCTAAAAATATATATTTAAAACTTTTTTTTATTCTTTAAGGTTTTATTGAAGGCTTTAAAATAATTCATGACAAACATTGCCATTCTGAATATCAACACATTGCCTTTGCAAACATTTGGTCGAATAGTCTAAGGTCAGTTACATAGGTGAGTAGAGGAATATTCAGTAGATACTATAATTACTGATACAAATGTAGCACTACTCCCTTGAGAGCTGCTTGTTTTTGGGTCCCCCTTTTTACTGCACAGCCAGGCAACATGCATTTTTCAACTGGTATCCAGACACAAAGAAACAGTCCATGGGCTTGTTTTTTTGTATTTATTAGGGGTTTCAACTTGGATAGGGAAAAGAGATTATGGGATGCCTAATTTGACTTGAAGAACAACAACAATGAAGACAACTTCCTTCTCTGGTATATGGTAGCAACAAGCATTCAACTGTATGCTCTCCGGAACAATAACAGTCTTTAGAAAAAGAGATCCCCTACTTGGAGTCTGGTGTTCCCCTTAGCAAAGTCCCAACTTGTAGGGGCTATTGAAAGAAAAATACCAGCCCACCTGGTCACGGTATCTGATCCCAAGGGAGGGGACTGGGTAAGTATTATACTGTTCCCTGAAGACTTGCCGAAAACTCACATCCAGCAAACTTCTCCCTTATAGGCTCTGGGGGTGTAGAGGTACTCACACTGTCCTGGTCCTGCAGCTATGGATAGAACTGCTTTCAGGCCTTCCGCTGGGCTGATTCTTTTCTCGGCTATGCAGGTTGTCCTTCCCCAGTGGACTGCAGGGCAGTGGAGCCCCCTCTTTCAGCTTTCCTCCTTTCTCCAACCTCCAGCCCGGAGGCAGAACCCTCTTCTCTGGGGCTCCCTCACAGGCTACAGAGCAGCACTTCAACCATCCATCTTTCACCCGACTTCCCTGCTGGCCAGGCCCTGTTATATTTATGGCCGAGCCTGCCACACTGCCTGCTGACTTCTATAAGCTTCTCCAAGCTTCCAGAGCAGGGGGAGGTACCAGAAGGCTGACCTGTAGAGCCCTCCAGGCTGACCTGAAGCAATCTATCACCCAGGCTTCTAGCAAGCCTCTAGCTACATTAAATAACTAGCTACAGTAAAGGGCACTACACAAAAATTGATAGAATGAAAGTAACCAATACACAAAGGACTAGGGTATAGGCACATAAGGGAAAGGTATAAGGAACCTGCTTGTATTAAATTTCAAGCAGAAAGAGGAAGGGCTTGGTTAATTTCAAGAGTATTAGGTGAAGGACTGTGGGAAAACTAGATTTGAAAATTATAAAGCAACATCAAATACAGTTGAGTGTTGGGTGGTGGAAGAGAAGGTGGTATTTCTCCTAGGGAAAGTTAAGGTTCCCCCATTGTATCTAAATAATTTGGAGCAGATATGTAGGCTTTCCAGCAAGCCCATATCTTGCTAAATTTGTCGTGTGGGTGTTGTGAGCATTAGGCGTTAATTCTTCTATTAGTCTTCTTTGATCAACCTTTTGTAGCCACAGTTTAGGTGGAAGGTTATTGGACAGTTTCCAATAAAATAGGATGAGAAACTGCAAAGTGTTAAAGTGGTTGTAAAGGCTCAAGGTTGTTTACCTTCATGAAGGTAAAAAAACTTTCTGTGTGCAGCAGCCTCCCTAATACTTACCTTAGTCTGATCTCAAACACAGCCAGCTAATGGGGAGAGAGCAAGGGGCAGGACTGAGCCATGCTCCCTGTCTGAATGGACAGACAGAGCAGTGACTTGGGAGTGGGCTTATTCGGGTGCCCATATAGCAAGCTGGTTGCTATGGGGGCATTAGGCAGGAGGGAGGGGTCAGGAGCACCAGCAGGGGACTCAAGTAGAGGAGGCTTGGGGCTACTCTGTGTAAAACTACTGCACAGAGCAGGTAAGTATAATATGTTTGTTATTTAAAAAAAATATGCATTTAATATCACTTTATATAAATGAGATGTAAAGCTGGACATACATGAATCAAAATTCAGCTGGTTCAACAGGAACAGGGCAAATTTCAATCCATGTATAGCCACTCCTTTTCATGAGAAATTGATGGATGAAAGAAAAAAATGGAACCATTTATGGCTAGCTTAACTATTCACTTACATTGGCTTCCTGGAAGGCCTACTCACTAAAATGAACTGAACCAGGGGTTGAAAGGAAGGCTAAATCCCTGAATTTCATAATTATGTCTGGTGATGGATAATAGGCTTGTATCTTTGAGCACTGACACCATATGTGGGCAAAGGTTCCTCATTTGGTGCAGTCCCTCCAGCATTGGGGTAATATTGTGGAAGATATTGAGTGAAGTTTGGATGGGTTAAGTTACCATTAAGAGAACAGTTTGTAATGTTTTTCCACTATTTTAGTGCCCAGGGAAGAAATGTAAGTAAGTTGTAAAATTGTATTTTGCCAATCTTCAGTTAGCAAGAGATGGAGTGATGTATGTGGGATAATCAGAGTATTCAAATTGAGAAGCATTTTACAGAGTTGTAAAATTCAGCATGAAGGAGATTTTGAAATATATAATAAGTCATCCATTAGGTTACGTTTTTGTATATAGAGTATAGTATAGTGGTTTCAGGAGTGAGTGGATATTTTGTTGTAATTAGAGATATCTACAGTAGTCCAAAAATTGTAGGGATTCCTTGATTGGTAACATTCTAAGAGATTTGCTGTAAACCATTTTTAACGAAAAACAATACTAAAAGACATATAGGGTGAGATTTACTAAAACTGGTACACACAAATTTTGGTACAGATGTGCATAGTAACCATTCAGCTTCCAGGTTTTATTGCCAAAGCTTAAATGAACAAGCTGAAGGTAGTAGCTGACTGGTTAGGATGCAGAGCTGTACCAGATTATTTATGCACCAGTATTAGTAAATCTCCCCCATAATATTGCTCTCTGTGGCTTTAATACTTTCTCTTTAACTGACCCAGAACAAGCATGCAGATTCCAAAACAGTAAATCACAACTCTTAAAATCCATACTAACAAGTAACTCATCACACATTGAAACCACTGATTCATCACGACAGTCAGGAAGAGGTCAGCAGTCATAGGTGATATATTTCCTCTTCACATGTTCCTTTTTAAAAACCAAAGCCAACTTTCCCTACCATCACAAGTACCCTCAATGTCAACAACAAAAACATGAGGATGAGGATGGTGAAGGTGTAAGCAGGGTGTACATGTATGGGGAATTTTATTAATTTTATAGTCCCAGTTTGAGTATGTATCAGTTATCCATATTTGATATCAATAATATAGATCATGTTATTTGTAGCTCATTTATGGTTAGCATTCAATAAGTCCGTTGGCACAAATTGGGTTTTAGAACACAGCTACTTCAAGTAAGTCTCTTGATCAAAATAAAATACAGTGCTACATTTTTTGATGATCTTCTCTAGCACTTTAAATAAAAGGGACCTCTAAATTCTTATTGTGTCTTGGAAATCCACTGTAAATTTGACAAAATGTAGGATGAAATAAAATGCAGCTATAAGTGATTTTGCCTCCAGATGCCTATTAACATATATTAATTATACAGAAAAAGATATATATTTCCATAACAAACCTGTGTCAGATCTAATTGAGATACACTTACCAACTACTAATTAATCTTTAAGAATTTATAATGCGGATCTGGAAGGAGCGAGAGGCTCAAAGCAATTTGTGGTATTTCATCATTGCACAACGCACAAACAGTCCTTTAGTCAGTCTGTTTGTACTCCGGCAAGGTACAAAGATTCTTTCTTTCATGCAGTGCTACGTATTGAATTGAATTATGAAACAAAGCCTCAAATGAATGTGATTACATCTGCACTGCTCCTGTAGTCAGCATATAGCATATTTTATGTAGGAGATCTTTAGGCGAACAAGCAAATGCTGTCAGATGACAGGCACAGTTTTGTTAAAGCTCAGTATTATCAGAATTCTGAATTTGCTACTAATCTTAATGCAATTTGTTTTTTAAAGAAGTATTTTACTGAGCTGTCTGTAAATTGGAGACCACTATTAATCCCAGATAAATGCATTAACTTAAAAATCCTATAATATATTTTAAAATATGGTTTAGGAGTATCTAACTATATATTTTATAGATTAGCTTCCTTTAAAATGTTACTAAACTCATGACCCTGCATTCACTCTATCTGGTCTCCCACAGTACACAGAACATGGAAATGCAATTATTGTAGTAAATATAAACTGCTAAATACCTTTTCTCATTAGCAGTATATAGCAGGCTTATGACTTATATCAGTGTCCAGCTGAGAACTGTTTAATCTTGTAGAAGGAGTTTTCGTTCTCCTCTGACAGTCCTATAAGGCTACATAACCCCCTGACTCTGTCTTGACAGTGCTGATTGGCCCTGTGCAGAATACATGTGCAGTCCCAAAGAAAAAAAAAAATCTCTAGCAATAGACTAAACTGAGCATGTGCAGAGTGACTCCTATAGCTCTGTACTATGAGCAGATGGATTGGGGACAGTAGAAGGAGAGGATCAGAGAAGACAGGATCACACTGCCTTTTTACACAATGTGAAGGATTAATCCCTTACATTCCACAGTGGGTATAACAAGCATGCTTTACTGCATATACAGAATGATTTTACTGTTGTGGGTTTAGTAACAATTTAAACCCTTGCACAGCAGAATCCTGTAGACTTAGAGTGAAGGCGGTTCCAGTCAGATTATACTGCAGCAAACAATGTTCTCTGTCTAACACTGGAGGCTTAGTGATAGGAGGAGCGAGTGTTGACATCATTAGATTGGGATATTCATTGCCCATTTAGTAGACTGGAAGTGTGGCAATACTGTATATTATACATATATAACATAAGCTGCCATTATTAACCTTTCTTCCTGAAAATATTAATTGCTTGCCATTCTAATCTATTACAGTATCTGTAGTACCAGATACACTATATTGCCAAAAGTATTGGGACACCCCTCCAAATCACTGGATTCAGGTGTTCCAATCACCTCCATGGCCACAGGTGTATAGCATCAAGAACCTAGGCATGCAGATTGTTTCTACAAACATTTGTGAAAGAATAGGTCGCTCTCAGGAGCTCAGTGAATTCAAACGTGGTACCGTGATAGGTTGTCACCTGTGCAACAAGTCCATCTGTGAAATTTCCTTGCTACTAAATATTGCACATTAGTGGTATTATAAGAAAGTAAAAGCTACTGGGAACAAAAGCAACTCAGCCACAAAGTGATAGGCCACATAAAATGACAGAGCGGGGTCAGTGCATGCTGATGCGCACAGTGAGCAGAAGTCGCCAAATGTCTGTAGAGTCAATAGCTAAAGACCTCCAAACTTCATGTGGCCTTCAGATTAGCACAACAACATATGTAGAACTTCACGAAATGGATTTCCATGGCCGAGCAGCTGCATACAAGCCTTACATCACCAAGTGTAATGCAAAGTGTTGAATGTAGTGGTGTAAAGCACGCCTCCACTGGACTCTAGAGCAGTGGAGATGTGTTCTCTGGAGTGACAAGTCACACTTCTCTGTCTGGCAATCCAATGGATGTGTCTGGGTTTGCTGGTTGCCAGGAGAATGGTACTTCTCTGACTGCATTGTGCCTACTGTAAAGATTGTTGGAGGGGGGATTATGGTGTGGGGTTGTTTTTCAGGGGTTGGGCTTAGTTCCAGTGGAGGGAACTCTTAATGCCTCAGCATACCAAGACATTTTGGACAATTTCATGCTCCCAACTTTGTGGGAACAGTTTGGAGATGGCCCCTTTTTGCTCCAACATGACTGCGTACCAGTGCACAAAGCAAGGTCTATAAAGACATGGATGAGCAAGTTTGGGGTGGAGGAACTTGACTGGCCTGCACAGAGTCCTGAACTCAACCCGATAGAACACTTTTGGGATGAATTAGAGCGGAGACTTCAAGCCAGGCCTTCTCAACTGACATCAGTGCCTGACCTTACAAATTTGCTTCTGGAAGAATGGTCAAACATTCCCATAGACACACTCCTAAACCTTGTAGACAGCTTTCAAGAAGAGTTCTACCCGCAAAGGGTGGGCCAACTCAATATTGAACCCTACATACTAAGACGGGGATGCCATTAAAGTTCATGTGCGTGTAAACGCAGGCGTCCCAATACTTTTGGCAATATAGTGTAAGTAGTCAGATCAGAAATTTCAACTCAAATCTAAGACCACCCTGAAGCTAGTTTGTCTCAGGTCAGTGGATCAGCCTTCTGAAACCAGAGACAGTGCTGCTGCTAGCATTTTCTGCAATAAACAGCTGCCTACCAGCAGGTTTAGTCTGTGGGGAGCCCAGGGCACTTCAGGTTCAAGGGGGCCCCACATACACAGAGTTGTTTACAATCTCAATGACAGTCACACATTTTCAAAATGCATGACAGAGCATCATTCTGAGTTCACGTGTGCACATACACAAACAGTCACAGGCCACCTTTGGGAGCATAAGCTCTCTAGGTGTGGTTCACTTGAGCTGCCAAAATTAATTTTTAAAGACAATACGATATACCAGCCGAGAGTAAAAATGTTTACAGATGATGGCAGGCAAAGTATTACTTCCCAAGATACATTAATAAAAGAATGTAATTTTTTATTAATATATATTTTATATTATTTTATCTTTATTTATTTTTTATTATTTTACATACATTTTTCTATTGTTGTTTTTTTTTGCATAGAGGGGGGCCCCTTCTGTCAAAGGGGCCAAGGGCAGTTGCCCCTTTTGCTCCCTTATAAATCCGACACTGGGGATGGGTCGCTGTTGAGAACTTTTTCTACTAAATTCAGCCAAGAGACATTGAACGTTTGATCCTTCAAATGTTGTCGGGACCGAGAAGCAGTACTGCCTCTTTAGGTATCCACTCCACTCCAACATATCGGAGAGTCCTTCAGTTGAGCATGCAATACATTGTTCAAAGAGTTTTGGTTCCATTCAGTCTGGGCATCCACATACAGTTCCTCCCTTCCTTTCACCTTCACTTGGCTTTTGGCAGCAGGACACTGGATGAAGCGAAAGCTCTGCACACCACTATGAACAGATAGGACACCAAAGATTAGTGGTCATAAATAAATAAAAAAAAAATAAAAAGCTAATTTTTGCTGGATTCATATAAAGCAGTAGGATAGCTTTACAAAGCTAAAATATTACTGTAAAAACACACCAAATAATTTCCTCACTCTCCCAAAAACAGAATATAAACAGTCCTGCCTACATAAAATTGTCTTATTCCATTATCTGATATGTACCAATGTAAAAGAGTCCAGTGTGAGACTTGTCAGTTTGTTCCACACGGCAAAAAAGAATTTTCCACCAAAGGTAAAACATACCAACTGAACAATTTCTATAATTGGTCCTCAGACTTTGTAGTCTATTGTTTATCATGCCCTTGTGGAAAATTTATGTAGGCAGGACTATCCAACCACTGAGAAAAAGGTTGAGAGAACACAGAAGCTTGATGGAGGAGGGAAAGGACAAGCACAGCGTTCCTCGCCACTTTTCAGACTACCACCATAAATCAACCATAGGACTACATTCTATGGTTGATTTACATTCTCTGAAGCTGAGTGCTTCCAAAAATTATGTGCCAGAAAAACTTTTTGGATATTTACCCATGATACCCTTTCACCAGGAGGTCTCAAAGAACTGGTTATTGCCACTATAATATAATCACACAGTACATTCTAACTAGCTTTTTCACTTTTGGTTACTCTATTTCTAAGAATAATATTCTGTTAATTTCAGGTTCAACTATCTTTCTAATAATGCTGTATATCATATTGGGGGTGTTGAGGCTGCCATCAGTGTTTTGGAATTTACAAAAAGACTTTTCTCTTTGAGCCTATAATGACACGATATCAGCATGCCAAATTTTACTGACCTTCTTAACCAAGAATCCTATTACTGTTGTCTTACAGGACTATTTTTTATTTTTATATAGGATAGTGTATTACAGCAGAATACTAGTCTTTGCACCTATACCACATGTGTTTTAGAATAAATGTATGATAAACCCCTACTCCTAGATTGTAAGCTCAAAAGAGCAGGGCCCTTTTTGTAGTTGGTTAACAGGTTTGTACACATCTCAGGATTCATTTTTGGTCCACTCTTCTTTACAGATATTCTCTAAATCCTTAAGGTTTCTTGGCTGTCGCTTGGCAACTCAAAGTTTCAGCTCCCTCTATATATTTTCTATAGGTTTAAGGTCTGGAGACTGGCTAGGCCACTCCATGGCCTTAATGCGCTTCTTCTTGGGCCACTCCTTTGTTTTGGGTCATTGTCATGCTGGAAAACCCATCCATGACCCATCTTCAGTGTTCAGGCTGAGGAAAGAAGGTTGTCATCCAAGATTTTACAGAACATGGCCCCAATCATTGGCCCCTTAATGCGGCAAAGTCGTCCTGTAACTTTAGCAGAAAAACAGCCCCAAAGCATAATGTTTCCACCTCTGTGCTTGACTGTAGGGATGATGTTCTTAGGGTCATAGTCAGCATTTTTCTTCCTCCAAACACAGCGAGTCGGGTTAATGTCAAAGAGTTCAATTTTGGTCTCATCTGACCACAGCACTTTCTCTCAATCCTTCTCTGAATCATTTAGATGTTCATTGTTTTCAAGGATGTTATTCAAGTTTTTAAGAAGATACATATAAACAGATCAGTAGACAGTGACACAAACAATGTATATTCTAGAAAAAGTCATCATATACCTTCCAAGAAATGGAGGTATAGAGGTGGAACGGTTTCCTGTCTAAAGGAGCTTGGCTGTGTGGTGGAATTGTCAGTGGACTGTTCTCTCATCTCTTTACCGCTATACAGTGAGTTAGGTTGAACATGGTGTGTAATAATTAAGAATATCCTGAACTACCGTAAAACCGCCGTTTTAAACCAAAAACAGTAACAAAATTTACGCTCCTAACATGGAGTGTTAGTCTAGAACAGTGGTCTCCAAACTGCGGCCTGGGAACCAGATGCGGCCCTTTGCTTGCTTTTATCTGGCCCCTGCGGCACTTTTCCTCCCACTGATACAAGACACTATTTCTACCACTGACACCAACAATGGGGCATAATTCCTGCTACTGACATCAGCAACCAGGCACTATATCCACCCCTCACCTCACCCCCACATTCTCCGCCCGCATCACTCACCTCCTAAACGACATCTCTGACTGGATGTCGCTCCATTTCCTCAAACTCAACCTCTCCAAAACCGAGCTTCTCGTCTTTCCCCCTTCCCGTGCCCCCCCCCCCATCCTTTCCATCACTACCAACAACACCACCATCAATCCCGCCCCGCAAGCCAAGGTCCTTGGCGTCATTCTGGACTCAAACCTTTCCTTTCAACCTCATATCAAATCTCTCACAAACTCATGCAGGCTCCACCTCCGGAACATCTCCAAGATACGCTCCTTCCTTACCCCAGACACCACTAAACTACTCGTTCACTCCCTGATTATCTCACGCCTTGACTACTGCAACTCCCTCCTCACCGGCCTACCCCAGTGCAAACTCACCCCGCTTCAGACCATCCTGAACTCAGCTGCCAGACTCATCCACCTCACCACCCGCTCCACCTCTGCCACCCCCCTCTGCCTCTCCCTCCACTGGCTCCCCATTGCCCAACGCATTAAATTCAAACTGCTCACTCTGACCTATAAAGCCATTCACAACACTGCCCCTAACTACCTCACCGACCTGATTCCCAGATACCACCCTACCCGTACCCTTCGCTCTTCACAGGACCTCCTTCTATCTTGCTCCCTGGTCTCCTCCTCCCACGCACGACTGCAAGACTTCTCCAGGTCCTCCCCCATCCTCTGGAACTCACTACCCCAACCCATCAGACTGTCACCTTCCCTCCTCACCTTCAGGCGCTCCCTGAAAACCCACCTCTTCAGGGAAGCCTACCCCACCCTCACCTAACAGCCGCTGCCCTTCCCTCCTCCTTCCACTCCATCCCCCACAGCCATTTCCTCCTGTACCTCTACCCCCTCCCTCCTAGATTGTAAGCTCGAAAGAGTAGGGCCCTCTTACCCCTTGTGTGCTGTTTGATGTTACTGTACTGTTTCATGTATTGTCCCCCCTCTATTGTACAGCGCTGAGCAAACCCTTTGGCGCTATATAAACTCGATAAATAAATAAATAATAAATAATTCCCTCTCATTGACACCAACAATGAGGCACTTTTCCTCCCACTAACATAAATGATAGGGCACTATTCTTCTCACTGACACCAATGATAGGGCACTATTCCTTCCACTGACACCAACAATGGGGCACTATTCCTCCCACTGACACCAACAATGTGGCACTATTCTTCCCACTGACACCAATGACGGAGCTGTATTCCTCCCACTAACACTAATGACTGGGCACTATTCCTAACATTGACACCAATGATGGAGTTTTATTCCTCCCACTGACACCAATGATAGGGAACTATTCCTCCCACTGACACCAACAATGGGGCACTATTCCACTGACACCATCAATGGGGCACTATTACTCCCACTGCCACCAATGATGGGGCTCTATTCCTCCCACTGACACCAATGATGGGGGATTATTCCTCCCACTGACACCAATCATGGAGCACCATTCCTTTCACTGATACCAACAATAGAGCAATATTCCTCTCACTGACACCAATGATAGGGGCACTATTTCTCCCACTGACACAAACAATGGGGCACTATTCCTTCCACTGATACCAACAATGCAGCGCTATTTCTCCCAGTGACACTGATACCAACGATAGGGTGCTATTCCTTCCTTTAATACCAAAGATGCAAAGATTGTTCACTCCCATTGATGCCAGGACAATTTCTGATCCCGATGACCACAGTCCAGCCCCTCAAACACCTGAAGGATACTAACTGCCCCTTTGTTTAGAAAGTTTGTAGACCCCTGGTCTAGAAAATAAAACAAGGGCATAGGGGAGATCCCAGTATATGCTAGGTTGTAATCATGGGCGTAGTCCAGATTCTGGATTATGTTATGATAATTGGACAGTGCAGCAAAAAGGACAATTCCAATACACCTACTAGTACTAAGAATGAAAGAGAGGGGAGAGAGGAGAGATAGTAAAAAAGGTGGGGGGAGGTATGGGAAAGAGAGGGAGGTAAGGGGGTTCCCCCTCTGCCATTTTTTATTTGTGAGTCTGAGTGGAACGTGGGCGCATCAGGTGTTTTGCATAGTCTGGCATATCTACATAATAGTGCCAGCATGCCCATGTGGAAGTATAATGATTTGGTGTCTCCCTGGCTTGGGGAACAAGTTCTTCCATTTGTGCAATTTTGTCAATACGGCGCAACCAATCTGTTATCGTCGAGGGATTTGTCATGCACCAGTGTCCCAGAACACACATCTTTGCCACATTGACTAAATGCATGGTCAGTGACCAGTGATATGTTTTCCTGGAGAGGGTAGTGTGGTGAAGGAGAAATTGTACCAGGGTGTAATCGAGCAAGTATGTTGTGATTTGACTGATGAGGAGATCCTAGGTTGTCATCACGCCGCCAGCATTTGGGGGAGATCGCAGGTGAGATTTTTAAAGTTGTGAAGGGGTTCTATACCAACATGAGAGGATTTTAAACCCATTTTTTGTGCAGAGACAATAACTGTGGATGTGAAAGAAGACACGCTCCCACTCTTCTTAGAGAGGTCTATGTTCAATTCTTGTTCCCAGAATAGACACGTTTTACTGGATTTGGCTTGATAATTCAGCAAATAAAATAGAGTAGATATCTGAGATTAAATGTCTTTGTGGTTCTTCACGCATGCATAATGCCTTGAAGGGTGTGTGTTGTCGAGACCACTCAGAAAGATGAGAGGGGTGGCCTAGAAAGTACCGCAGTTGCACATAATACCAGAAGGGAAACAATCGGCCTGTCATGCGAGAAGCTAGTGAAGCTTGAGTCAAAAAGACTCCCTTGTCGAAGAAGTGTTCATCTTAGATATGTGTGTGTGGCCATATGTTAGAAAGGAAGGCTTCTGACATGCTAGGTGGAAAAGCCAGGTTTTGTTGAATAGGTGTTAGAGAACCAGGAGATTAAGAGAAGCCATACTTTCAACAATTCTTATGGAAAATCTGCAGAGTAGGGCCAATTAGAGGGTGTGCCTTACATTCTGGAGGTATATGGCGTGGAACAATCCATGGTAGTTTGTGTAGTGGTAATGGTAGAAGATTATGTTCAAGCTAGACCCAAGCTTTAACAGAGGAGTGTACAAGGCCAGATGGCAAGCCCAGTGATATTGTCAGGGATCTCTCCCCCATGCAGCCGTGCATCGGCGTCGGATCTCTTCTGGCCGCGGCGGTGCGAGTGCGCATGCGTGGGAGTGTGCGGGTGTGCATGTGCAGGGGCATAAACATCACCACAAGGCATTTAAATCACCAGTACAGTTTAGCCTATGCCTTCTGGTCTATAACATTCTGCACTCCATAACCTGATTTTGTTGCCTATATCTGATCTGACCCTGACTAAGAAAGAACTGCACCAACCCCGGCTTTCCCGACTATCCGCTTGCCTGCTCCCTTGCACCTGATTCACTCATTTGATCCTGACCCAGCTTGTCTGACACTACTGCACATACATACCTGTATCTGCACCTGACCTGTATCCTGTTTGCCGCCATACTTACCTGCTGCTGCACCTACGTTCCTGCACCTGGCCTGTACCCTGGTTACCGCCATACCTGCCTGCTGCCACACCTACGCTCTTGTGTCCATTCCCGGTCTGCATCCTGGTTGCTGCCATACCTACCTGCTGCTGCACCCACGTTCCTGCATCCGCACCTGGCCTGCATCTGGATCTTTTGAGTCTTCACCTGCCTACCATCAGCTCCAGACCCACCCTGCACTTGTGCCACTTCTGGCTCTGCGCCCTTTGTTCCCACTATCAGGGGCTCCGAGTGGGAGTAGTAAGAGGACACCTCCTCTCCACGCAGGCTCCCCAACCAGGTACGTGACAGATATCGAGCAATGTCCAGGAGGCCTACTCCTCCCTTCAGCTTGGGGATTATGAGTCAATCATAGTTCATTATAGGGTGTTTCAACCACCAAATAAAGTCTGTGCATAGTTGCTGGTATGAGGAGAAGAAAGCAGCAGGAAGTCTGATTGAGATTGTCTGCATAACATACAGTAATCTAGGTATCATTTTAATAATGGTTGCCATCCCAAGCCTAGGAAAAAGGCCCGAAGTCCACTTCCATAGGTATGAGATTTTGAGAAGTTAATTTGTAGATTCATTAAGAAGTTGAACAGAGCAACATCTTTCATTAAGTTGGGAATGGTTGTGTGTGGTTCTGTTAGCAACAGGAGAATGTCATCTGTGAAGGCAGCAAGTTTGTGAGCGTGATCAGTGATGGTGACCCCTTTGATGTCAGGGTTCATTCGTAACTGGCAGAGCATCAGCTCCAAGGTTAGGACAAAAATTAGAGGGGACAGTGGCAACCCTGCCAGGTTCCATTGGATATGGAGAAGGCATCAGACAAGTGGCCATAGACTCAGACCTTCTTTGTGGGATTCACATTTAGATGCTCATTGACAAACTTCAGACAGGCCTGTACATGTGCCTTCTTGAGCAGGGGGATCTCACAGGCACTACAGGATTTCAATCCATGGCGTTGTTTTGTGTTACCAATGGTTTGTTTGGTGACTGTGGTCCCATCTGCCTTGAGATCATTCACAAGCTCCTCCCATGTAGTTCTGGGCTGATCTCTCACTTTTCTCATGATCATCCTTATCCCATGTGGCTAAATCTTGTATGGAGCTTGAGACTGAAGGTTATTGATGGCTATTTTGTATTTCTTCGATTTGCGAATAGTCACTCCTACAGTTGTCTCCTTCTCAAGATTCTTGCTGATGGTCTTGTAGCCCGTTCCATTCTTGTACAGGTCTAAAATCTTGTCCCTGACATCCTTTGACAGCTCTTTGGTCTTGCCCATGGTGGTGTTCAAAAAAGAGATTCTTTGGACAGGTGTCTTTTATACACATAATGAGTTGTCATTAGGAGCACCTTCTTAAATTGACAGGACTAATCTGTGTACCACATGAGTACGTAGCCAGTCTGATCTGCAGGAGCCTGAATTATTGTTGCTTGGTAGGGAAATGTCAGGGCAGGAGCTGTGGAACAGACAGGCAGGCCTAGTGGCAGGGTCATGCACTGACTGACGACAACCACCACCCACAGACTGGAGTCCCTCAGGGCGCGGAGTCTAAGTCCCAGGCTGCCCTTCACCAGGGCCCCTGATGGTGGGGATGGACTTGACGCAGCCAGGAACCAGGTCGCGGACCCCGAGACACCCCAGCTGCGGTAATGACCACCACCAATGGCGTGTAGCTGGTAGGAACCAGATCAGACAATAGCGTAGTCGGGCAGGCCGGGTCGACAACAACGGGACAAACGGTACAGAACAGTAGATAAGAATAACAGGTCACAGGCCGGGTTCAGCAACAGAAGGTCAGGTCAAAGGAAAACGCAGAGAATGGTCTAGTCAAGCTGAGTCAGATTCCAGGAGAGTCACGAGGGTATAAACAGAGCTATTGCAACACTAACACACAAGACACGAATGCAGAGAGCACTTGCAGACAGCAGTCTTAAATGTGCTGAACCACACCCTTCTGAGGAGGAGCCGCAGAAGCCTGAAGGCATAAAGATTCCCACCATGCTTGCAGAAACCCAAGATGGACACCAGCACATGGGATGCACAAGCTCTGAGGAAAGGTAGGACCTTGACAGGAATCAAATACTCATTTTACTCAGTGAACTGCATTATAGCATTTGCATCATT
Organism: Staurois parvus; assembly: GCF_062004578.1. NCBI lineage: Eukaryota > Metazoa > Chordata > Amphibia > Anura > Ranidae > Staurois > Staurois parvus. The sequence goes on from NW_028318072.1 coordinate 5,697,286, forward strand.
AGTTTTTTCCTGGATTTTTGGATGATATTCTATCTCTATCACTTAAAACACACCTATAATAAAAAATTATAGACCTTAATTTCTTTGTAAGTGGACAAACGTACAAAATCTGCAGGGGATCAAATATTTATTTTCTCTACTGTATAGATATATACCCTCAAATGCATATACACCAGAAACAAAACCATTTAAGTACTAGCAAAGTATACTGCACTCAGATAAGCATGCAAAAGAACTGTGCAGTGGTGAATCAGAAAGAAAAAGATTATACTATAATGTTTAACAATCAGAAGACATACCACAGTGGGTAAACAATCATAGAATGAATGAACAAATCAAACATCAGCAAATAGTGGTAATGCAAAAGCTGAGCAGTTTAGTTAACAGGCTGCAAACAGTAAATGTTCAAGGGTGTACTTCTTTCTTAGGCCTGCTCTAGGTAATCCACACTAGAGGAAGGATCACAGCTCTGTCCCTCTGCTGTGAATTTGCAATGTTTGGTTGGCCAATGGCTGCTTACCAGTTCTGTGTAGGCAGAGACTCTCCTGCTTTCCACTTGGCAAAGGCATCATTCTCTCTCTTTCTCTTGCTTAGGGTCCTTGGAGACCAGCTTGTTAACTGTCAGCAAGCTATCTGGAGTCTAGGTCTCCAGTTCTCCAGTGTAGCATTCACTCTTTCTCCACTGCTCCCAGGTAAAATCCACCCACCCTCTTCCCACGTCTTCCAAGAGATCACTTGCTCACATGCTCCTTTCTCCTCAGGTGCAGCAAGTCTGCACAGTTCCCAGGCCTCCTCCTCTCTCAGCCTGGGACAACTACTCCAGTCCCTCCTCTTTAATGCCCTTTTCTTGGGAATTGCAGTTCAGAGCAAGCCTGTAGTAATGTCTAAGTCTATTTAGTGGACTACACTCCTCACAATCCTTTATATTTCCTCTTAAAAGTTTCCAATAGTTTATGTCCTCAGGTTGACCCCTAGTGTGTAAAGGGCAGTTAAACACCAGCTGGTAGCTGTTATAGACATGATAGTCCTGTTGAGCTTTTCTCCTCTACTCGTACAATTTGGTGGATCTGAGTATGTTTTGCTCTTATTGTTGTTTTAGACTCTTAATGAGCAGTTACTGTGTCTTTTGTTTTACTTGTTTTTCTGTAAGTGCCTTAAGTTGGGATATGCCCAGGAAGTTCAGTTTTGTAACTCTCCAGGGTGACACAGCCACAAAGTCCCTTTCTCCTGCTGGAACTGCAGGACAAGCTACATTTGAGTATTTTCCATTTTTATCTTAATTTTATATGACTTGAATAAATTTTCTTTCATATCTACCCATACTTACAGTACATTTCGAGTAGAGCATCAGGGTATAGTAAAGAAATATCATATCAAATTTAATATGGTTCATACTACACTTAATTCATCCATTCATTTTATGATTAGTGTAAGGTTGCCAGTTTCCAAAATAAGATCTGGGGACACCTATTGACTATGCCCACTTTTAAACCACACCAACAAAACCACACCCCCACCTGTAGCCCAACACACAAACCATGCCCCCATCTGTAACATACCTTGTAAGAATTTTATACAGTTAGAAATAATGCAGCACATATAACTGTGCTCTCTGCATATGTGCAGATGGAAGGGACAACATTTGGTACCCAGATCGGTGATTGTTCAGGGTGACTGCTGAGTGGAAGATTGCACTGTACTTCCTTTACTGTGTGCTATCAGGATGCTGGAGATGCTCGCTTCAGGGGGACATATCCCGTGAGAAAGGGAAGGTCCTGGAAAATGAGGATGATTGTCATCCTAAGCTCAGTGTATGGGGAATGATTCATGCAAACTGAAGACAATCAAAAATATTAAATTGTATTTATTTATTTATTTCATTCTTAAAAAGAGCTCTGATGGGTTGCCATGAGTAAGGACTTTGGTTTTTGTGCTTATTTTTCTCCTGTTTTCATAAATCAGCCCCATTGTGTCAATAGTTGAAAAATCCATTTCAGCAGCTGGACAGTTCCTCTGTATAAAAAATCCATTTCAGCTGCTGGACAGTTCCTCTTTACAAAACATTCAAAGATATTGGATATGTATTCAACCAGTAAATGGAGGCACAGAAATTATTTTTTGTTCGTTAGTGTATTTTCTTTTCTTTCAAAGAAAACTATGTTTCTTGGAACAAGCCTAAAAAAATAACATAGTGTCACAGCAGCTTAGGATTATTGTATGAAGGAACTGTATGTCTTTGTTGACAAACTATTACACACAAACACTCATGGAATTGTGTCTTGTGCACCCAGAATGCACTAATTATCCACCAACATGCAGTTGTTCTTTTGCTCTTTGTGATAATGAATATTGATTCCCCCCAGGGTATTGGTGCTTATGAGCCCTAATACAGTCAAGCACAATAAAATGATAAAATTCAAAACACTAACAATGACATATAAAGCCATCCACAACACTGCCCCAATTTACATAACTGATCTTATCTCTAATTATCACCCAAACCGTATACTACGCTCCTCGCAAGAGCTCTTACTCTCCAGCTCCCTTATCTCCTCCTCCCATGCTCATCTCCAAGACTTCTCCAGGGTGTCACCCATCCTCTGGAACTCCCTACCCCAATCTATCAGACTATTACCTACTCTACTTACCTTTAGGCGATCACTGAAAACCTATCTCTTCAGGGAAGCCTATCCCGCCCTCTGCTAATACTGGAATCCTCTACTCTTCCAACCACTCCATCCCCCACAGTTATTACCTATTGTACCATTCACCCCTCCCTCCTAGATTGTAAGCTCCAAGGAGCAGGGCCCTCAAATACCTCTTGTATTGAACTGTACTGTTACTGTATTGTCTCCCACTATAATGTACAGTGCTCAGCAAACCGTTGGCACTATATAAATCCTGTATAATAATAATAATAATAATACATGACTACAATATTAATAATAATGGTAATAGCAAAAATGCCATGGAACTTTAGCAATTACCAGGTGTAAAAAATGATAAAAAAGGTATGTTCATTGGATCACATTTGTAACTATTTTATATCTAAAAGTGGAACTTTAATCAGAAAATTAAGCCCTGATAGATCACTTCAGACTGGCCCCTTTCTTAAGTATAGATCTGTAGAACATTAAAATAAGTGCCTATACTGTTTATAATACACTGTCTTACCCTGCTATGCACATGCTCAGTTGCTCTCTATTCTCAATACTGTGCTTAAAGTCAAAGCCACAAGAGGCCAACAAGCTGACAGCTTTAATATTTACTGTTGCTAAAGGGGGAAGACAGCAACAGGAATGACACAGACTGTGCTGAGGGAACACATATTAGGGAATGAGAAAAGAAAAGCAGAAGAGGTGACAGGACAAACTCTGCTGCCAGGGAGACACAAAACAGTTAAACTTACAAAGATAGTGTTTTATTTTATCTCCCTGATATTCTCTCCTTTCTCCCTCATCAGCAGGAGGTGAACTTCAGCATTGTAAAGCTTCTGTCAGCCTTCTTCTTTATCTGAGTCAAGACATACAATCAAGTTTGGAAATGTATCATTTTAATTGAAGAAAGTGACATATAGTTTTTGAAACCAAGGAGTGGAGGAGAGTTCTCAGTAGGAAGTGCCTAGTTTGGTCTTCAATAAAATGGCAGCCTTCGGGAGGGGTGGCTTAGTGGCGGTGCAAGATGGCCTCTTGAATTTTCAGCCCTGCTCTGCCAGGTGATTAGCGCTGCAATGCAAGCAATCCCTCCAGCTGCAATCAAGCCCTACAAGGCGTGCATACTGATGGGCAGGTCATGTCCTGCAAAAAGAACCATTGGGGCACCACAGACTTACCGAGTTCTTCCTCCAGCTGATCATGACCTCTGAAGATGGTGCCACCTCTTCTCCTATCTCCACAATACCGCTTCGGTGAGTAAAAAACAACAGAACCTAATAATTTTATTGAGGGGAATAATTTTGAGTCTCTGGCCACCATCTCTGCCTCTGATAACCCTTCATCAGACAATATATTGAAAAGCATGCCACTGTCTCTGCAAAAAGACCTTCTATTTCATGCATAAAAATTAAACTTGACCAAATAGAATAATGCAGAGATCACATAGAACAACACATGGCAGACTTTACTATGGCTTACGAGTCAGTTGATACCCAGAAAGTGCTTACAGAAGAACTCCAGTATCTGAAAAAAAAATCACAGATCTGGGGGACAGCTCCAGAAGAAACAACATTAAGATTAGAATTATCACAGTATCACAATTTACACTAAATGCTGCAACAGCTCAAAAGCAAAAATAGTTTACCCTAATCACCAAGGCACTCAGGGAAAACAACATCCCCTATAAACGGGCCTACCCTACCAATATCCTGACACAATATCAAAACCAGTCTGTTCCAATAACAACGCTGAAGGAGGGTATCAAACAACTTCATAATTGGGGTCTCACCTTCAGCCTACCACCTTGGCCACCAGGTTCCAAAACACCAGCTAGGGTTTCTGACCCATGGTCTACAGTAGGTAACACCTAGTCTTTCCTAACACCCTTACATGTTCACATCATATTTTGTAAAAGTGGAAGTTTTCAGGTGTTTGTTCCAGTTTTTCCTCACCTGCTAGTCAATGGTAGAGAGGGTTCTGCTGTTATTGTTCCACACTCCAAATATATAATGTGCTAAGCACAGTAGTCTTTTGTTATGTTATATACCTTGTTTCTGGTTACCTGTTTATTTTACCATTTTGAATCCCTTTAATCTTGGGGTTACTAATGCAGTTACATTTTACAATGAGTACATTTGTTTTTAACACGATACAGGTGTATAAAAGTGTAGTCTCTCTCAGACTTTAGTCATATTGCCTCTATTGTCACTATTATGGCTATTATGATCACTATGAACTTAATGCCAAAGGGCTCACTAGCCTTTTCAAAAGAGCATTGTTATGGAAAAAAGCACTCAAGTTCAACACAGATATTTCATGTTGCCAGAGACATACTTTGCTAATGCCAAAGAGTCTCCCTGTCAGCACAGGCTTTTCCTCCACTGTTTTTTTGCTAAAGCTGAATGCAAAAAGAAGGGGGTGATGATTGTGATACGCTCCTCTATTTCCTTTTAATTACAGCATTTCAAAACAGATTGCAATGGTAGATTCATTATCTTAACTGCCTCTTTTATCAACCATCCACTGGCTATAGTGTTCATTTATGCCCCCAGTTGCCGTCAAAGAAAGTTTTACAAAACTATCATGGGCAAAATTAAATAAGTCTTGCCTGATTGTGGCAATTTCAATGATATTGTTGACCCTACTTTACACTCTTCCAATATACACTGCTCAAAAAAATTAAAGTAACACTTTTAAAACACATAAGATCTCAATGGGGAAAAATATCATACTGGATATCAGGGGCGGACTGACAACTCATGGGGCCTCCGGGTAATAGGGGATCATGGGGCCCCTGTGTCCTTGTCCAAACTCAAAAAAGCCTATGAAAAAGGTACCAGGGGCATCTCATGGGGCACCCTACTGACCGAGTTTCCAAATGGTCAGTCTGCCCCTGCTGGATATCTATACTGATATGAACTGAGTGATGTGTTAGGAACGCAAGGATGCCCCATCGTTTGATGGAAATGAAAATTATCAACCTACACAGGGCTGAATTCAAAGAAACCCCAAAAATCAAAGTAAACAAATCTTGCAGCAGGCCAATCGATTTTGCTGAAATTTCATTGCAGGAACTTAAAGTGGTACTTAGTAGTTTGTATGGCCCCACGTGCTTGTGTGCATGCCCGACAATGTTGGGGTATGCTCCCAATGAGATGACAGATGGTGTCCTGGGGTATTTCCTCCCAGATGTGGAGCAGGGCATCACTGAGCTCCTGGGCAGTCTGAGGTGCAACCTGGTGGCATCAGATGGACCAAAACATAATATTCCAGAGGTGTTCTCTTGGATTTAGGTCAGGTGAGCGTGGGGGGGGCCATTCAATGTTATCAATTCCATTATCTTCCAGGAACTACCTGCATACTCTCGTCACAGGACCCATTTCACCAGCATAGGGTCTGAAAATGAGTCCAAGAATTTTATCCCGATACCTAATGGCAGTCATAGTGCCATTGTCTAGCCTGTAGTCGCTCCATGGATATGCCTCCCCAGACCATCACTGACCCACCACCAAAACAGTCATGCTGAGCAATGTTACAGGCAGAATAATGTTCTCCATGGATTCTCCAGATCCTGTCACATGTGCTCAGGGTGAACCTACCTTCATCTGTAAAAAGCACAGGGTGCCAGTGGTGGACCTGCCAATTCTGGCGTTCAATGGAAAATGCCAATCAAGCTCTATGGTGCCATGAAGTGAGCACAGGGCCCACTAGAGGATGTTGGGCCCTCAGGCCACCCTTATGAAGTCTGTTTCTGATTGTTTGGTCAGAGACATTCACACCAGTGGCCTGATGGAGGTCATTTTGTAGGGATCTGGCAGTGTTCTTCCTTGCACAACGGAGCAGATACCGATCCTGCTAATGGGTTAAGGACCTTCTATGGCCCTGTCCAGCTCTGCTATAGTAATTGCCTGTCTCCTGGAATCTCCTCCATGCTATTGAGACTGTGCTGTGAGACACATCAAACCTTCTGGCAATGACACGTATTCACTCCATCCTGGAGGAGTTGAACTGCCTGTGCAACCTCTGTAGGGTCCAGGTATCGCCTTATACCACCAGTAGGGACACTTACCGTAGCCAAATGTAAAAGTAGTGAAACACAGTCAGAAAAGGTGAGTAGAGAAAAAAATGTCAGTGGCCTCCACCTTTAAAACCATTTCTGTTTTGGGGGTCGCCCATCCAGTGTACCTGTTGTTAATTTCATTAACACTAAAGCAGCTGAAACTGATTAACAACCCCCTCTGCTACTTAACTGACCAGATCAATATTCCAGTAATAATTGACTTGATGCTATTCTGTGATTAAAAAGTGTTCCTTTAATCTTTTTGAGCAGTGAATTTAGTAGGAGATCTACTGCTCTCTTTCTTGATGAGTGCAGAGGATCTCTTTGATTCTTGGTGGTGCCTTCATGACAATGAGAAAGACTTCTCATTCCCAACAGACATACTCGCAAACTGATCTGTTCCTGACAGACAAACACATGTTACCAGTCTCTTTTAAACTTGTTCTTTCTCCTGCCTATCGTACCAATTTGCTCTGGAGACTTAACACATCACTGCTTTCTAATCCAACTTATCAGAAACAGATCAATTCCGAGCTAGACAATTATTTTAGTACTAATGTGGCTCTGTTTCTGTTACTATGAACAGGAGCCAGGCGCTCTGTAGTTTTGTGATAAAAGTAATACACCTTATATGGAGGTGTGCCTTTAATAATTCATATGGTAAAAAATAGATAACCAGCCTGTGGCTTTTAGAAACCAGGTTCCAAGATGGACGGCCCGTCCGCTCAGAGGGAAGTAGTGGAGTAAAATGCCTGTCAGTGCAGGGACCACATGTATCCGACCTTCCCAGCATCCCGGATGACGTCACCACAATGTAGAGAGACGGAGGGGAGGAACTCTTGCTGGAGACTTGATAAAGTGCATGCGCGCGAAACATGTTGTCCCGGCAACTGGCCTCTTCCTTCTAAAGCTGCAGCTCCAGCAAGAGTTCCTCCCCTCCGTCTCTTCACATCGTGGTGATGTCATCCGGGATGCTGGGACGTCGGATACCTGCACTGACAGGCATTCTACTCCACTACTTCCCTCTGAGCGGACAGGCCATCCATCTTGGAACCTGGCTTCTTAAAGCCACAGGCTGGTTATCTATTTTTTACCATATGAATTATTAAAAGCACACCTTCATATAAGGTGTTTTACTTTTATCACAACTACACAGCGCCTGGCTCCTGTTCATACTTTCCACAAACCAATGTGTTTTTATCATGGCAGCAGTGAGTTTTTTCCCCACCAATCACAGTTGACATATGCCATTCACTTATTTCCTTTGGGACACATCTCTGCGCTTTTATCCAGACCGTTTTTCCTGTTTCTGTTACTGCTATATTATGGAACACACATAAGTCATTTATCAGAGGTGTGTTTATCAAGCTGGGTGCCCAAGAAAAGAAGAAGCTCACAGCCACCATAATCAGAATTTCAACTGATATCCAACTATTAGAAAATGCAATAAATCCCACCTTAGTCCTCAGGACAGTCAGATGAACTGCAAAAGAAAGGGCATATCTGCCAACATTCAGCATGGCCATGTTAATTCACACATAAATGCGCACAGACATTGGTGGTGACGCCTCAGAGCACAGAACACAGATCCATCCCTCCCAGCAGCTGGATGAACCTGCAGGTCCCTCTGACTCAGAACATTCTCATATGGAGTCCTCAGCTGCTCTCTCTCCACATTAGGATAGAACCAAACAAGCAGCATCTCTCTTGCTATTTCCTCAATACCACTCCAGTGAATAAAAGAACAACAGAATGACTTTTTTAGAGGGAGCACTGTCATAGGATGAACCACAGAAGAAAGGGCACATCTGCCAACATTCAGTATGGCCATGTTAATTTGTGCAGAAATGCACACAGACTTTGTTTGCAGGTACTCAGGCTCATGCCTATGCGAATGTGCTTGTGCACATGCAATCACGCATTCTGGTGCTCCATGGCGCATGCAAAGCATGACAGTTCTTGGCACTCAGTGACCTATTTAAAGTCAGAACTCTGTACAAGTTGCAGGATGAGCGTCAGCCCCCTGTTTCTCTGTGCTTCTGTGTTGCTGTACTCTTGAATGGTTGGATAGGTGCCCCCGACGTCTATGTATATTAAAAGGCAGCCATATTGGAACAAACCAGATCATGGTGGACCCTCTCTAATCCAACTTTGTGGATACAAATTGAGCTCACAGTCCTTCAATCTGACTCTTAAACCCTCCTAAGTGCTCTGTTATTAACACCTTGAGCTTGTCACTCATTCCCGAAACCTGTTATAGCCACGCTAAAAGTTTGGAGGCAGTCAAGTAATGGTATCCCTAAAAAACTTTTAGACTTAAACTTTCTTTCCCCTGATTTGTCTCTTTGCAACTGGATGAAGGGAGGCATTGCACATCTTGGAGATCTATATACAAATTCCAGCCTATGCTCCTTCCAGGAAAAAAATTGGTATTACCTGGAGCGACTTTTATAAATACCTTCATTTTAGACATGCACTCAGCAAAATTCCGTGGACTGACTACTTTCTATCAGAGGATATAGTAAAACTCTTGACCAACCTACCATTTGTCACAAGGGAATGTCACATATTTATAAAGCTCTACTTAATCCTCCTTTGCAAACAAAACCTTTTTCAATGATGTACTGGTTGCATCTCCTCATTTTCTCTCTTCCCCATGAACAATGGTAGCTACAGTACTGCTAAATAAACCTAAGAAACCATTTAGATGCATTTCTCTTTGGGAGATGATACAAAAAATTTACCACAGATGGTATGATACCCCACACAAACTTGCTTCCATTTTCCCTGATCAATCCTCTGACTGCTGGTGGAACTGTGGGAACATTAGATCTTTGCAACACATTTGGTGGAACTGTCCACATCTTATCTGATTTTAGAAAAATATGGATGCCTTAATATTTTCCATATCACAGCTCCCTATTGCCCTTACCTCGCAACTGGTGCCAATGGGAGCAGGGCTTGATAGGTGGCCTACTCAATACCATACCATGATCGTGCATATTCTCATTGCAGCCAAATTTGAAATTGTACGGAAACGGAAATCTAAAAATCTACCAACTCTTGAGGAATCTCGGATTATCCTTAATTATCACTTCCTTTGCTAGTATTCCTTTTCTAAAGCACATCACTTTCTCCCATGATTTTACAAACAATGGGACTCAAGACTCTCGTAGTGCCTCTCTAAATAAGAAGCCTTTACTCTAGAATACCTACTAGCAGTGGCTCATTCTAATGAGAATAGCTATATGCTATTGAGATGTAATGCTTCCTCTCCCCACATACCTTGATATGGAGGAAGAAGCAAGCCATTGTTGTAATTCTCCTCTGTGTTATTCTGTCTATTGACACAATGGGGTTTATTACTAAAACTTGAGAGTGCAAAATTGGGCTCCCTTCTGCATAGAAACCAATCAACTTCTAACCTCAGCTTGTTCAATTGGCAATAAAACCTGGAAGCTGATTGGTTTCTATGCAGAAGGGAGCCTGATTTTGCACTCTCCAGCTTTTGTAAATAAACCCCAATATGTTTGAAACCTGTTGATGTCTTCCTTTAATGACATACATTTAGTAATTCCTGGTACAGTACTATGCCTTAAAACTTAATAACCCATTCAGATGTCTGGATTATCTTTGTTTTATTTTCTTTCTTGGTTTGTGTATCCTCAATTTGAAAATAAAAGAAATAAAGCACACACTAATTTTGGTAGCATAATTATTAATGTGGGATGTATGTACTTTTGTTAAAAAAAAAACATTAATTGTTATCGAACTGTTATTGGTAAAGTTCCACTTTAATGAGGAATTCAACTCTGGAAGCTGTGCTCAAATAAAGGTAGGCAGAGAGGAAAGGACTAGTCAATATTATTGCCTATGGTCTCCCTGCAGCTGATCTTTCCCTGTTCCTGACTTACCATGCCTTGTTCTGCATGGTGTGTCTGTATGGAGGTGTCCATCTTAATAGAAGCAGGTTTTTCCTTCCTCATGTTAGGAACTCCAACATGAAGAACAGTGACAGCACCAAGTCTCACTCCAAATTTTCTGAGATTAACAAGCAATGCCTTAGATCTCACAATGCAGATATACAGCTATGATGCTATAGTAACAGGAGTTCCTAGGCACGCTCATATACTATGATGTGTACTGACATATGTTAGGCATATTTGTCAAGGTACTGCTTAGGCACCATTAATAATTTGAAAAGTTCCCTATAACATAATACATTTTCACTTTTTGAGTTTAGCTCCACTTTAAAGTGGAACTAAATTCTCTTAATCATCATTAACTATTTTTAATCCCCATGCTACTGGCCTTCATAAATAGATAGGAAGGTATATAATATTTACTTGTTTTCAACTTTTTTTTTAGTTGCTTCCTGGTTTCAGGCCCACAGTAGACCAAATTGATGTCTTAGATCAGGGGTTTCCAAACTTTCTAAGCAAAGGGCCAGTCTACTGTCCTTCAGAATTTAGGGGGGCTTAACTGTGGCTAGTGGAAAATGCCCTGGCATCAGTAGGAGTAAACAATTCCTCAGGCCTGGTGGTCAGTAGGAGAATGTGGTTAATAGGAGGAGGGATAATTCCCCATCATTTGTATTGGTAGGAAGAATAGTACCCTATCATTAGTGCTGTTGGGGGAATAGTGCCCCATCATTGGTATTGGTGGGAGAAATAGTACCCTATCATTGGTGTCAGTGGAAGAAATAGTGCCCCATCATTGATGTCATTGGGAAGAATAGTGCCCCATTGTTGGTGCAGTGGAAGAAATAGTGCCCCATCATTGGTGTTGGTGTCAGTGGGAGGAATTATGCCCCACTACTGGTGTCAGTAGAAGGAATGGTGCCTCAACTGTGTTGACAGTGGAAGGAATAGTGCTTCCTATCAGTGGGAGAAATACTGACCCGAGCGCCGGATAAAGGCAAGCAAAGTGCCACATCTGGCCCATGGGCTGCAGTTTGGAAACCACTGTCTTAGATCCTAGGAGTCTTCATGGGCATCTTTTTTTCTTTCATCTGGAGGTGGTGCTTTCTCAGCTAAGCACATCCTCTTGCTTGCATGCCTGAGCTAAGAGCAGATGGGTTGCAGGAAGTAAATTCCACATCTTTTGCCATCTGTCATTACTCAATTTGGCAGCACATAGAAATCCTAGAAGGGTGTTTTTCAAAGACATGGAGGGATGGGTGAATTTACTTTGAATATTATAAATGGTGATCAGATTCTGTGTAGTTCGGCTTTAAGCTCTTCAGTTCTATTGTCAAAATGCCCAGATATTAAAATGATATTAAAGGCAATAAAAAAATGTTATACTTACCTTCTCTGTTCAGTAGTTTTCACAAAGCAGCCCCAATCCTCCCTTTTTGGGTCCCCCACTGGCGTTCCTGACCCCTCCTTCCTGTCAAGTGCCCCCAGAGCTAGCAGCTTGCTATGGGGGAACCAAAGCAGGCTCGCTTCCAAGCCCCTGCTCTGCATGTCCATTCACACAGAGAGCCGTGACTCAACCCTGCCAAACTCTCTCTCCTCATTGGCTCACTGGCTGTGATTGACAGAAGCAGGAGCCAATGGTTTCCACTGTTGTTGACACCAGAGAGCTGAGGCTTTAGTGCACAGTGCTGGATTGTGATGGGGCTCAGGTAATTATTGGGGGGGGGGGGCTGCTGTAGGTTTTTTACCTTTATGCATAGAATGCATGAAGTTAAAAAAACCTTGACTCTTTATGACCACTTTAAGTATGACTTTTCAAAAACGACTGCCAAGCAAACTGCATTTTCAGGAGTAGATACACAGTGGCATCCTACACATTTGTCTCATTACAAGTTTTTTTTTGTACTAGCTAAAACATCAAAATAAATCAGTAATATCTTACTGCAAAACAAAACTATAACTTTGACAGACCATCTTGTTAACCATTTTAAAATTGTTCTACACAGTTAGAAATAACTATAAGAGATAAAAAGAGAAGCTCGGTTCTTGGCTATATCTCCCACATTGCTCATTATTTCTGCATGCCCAAGGTGTAACCTTTCATTTGTCCATACCTTATTCATTACATTTAATTGGATTATTCTGTCTTTAGCAGAAATCATGTATTTTGCATCCAATCTTCATCTTCAAACAAAGATATGTCCCTAGTTAGCAAGCACAGATTTAAAGGAGATGTGTAATGAAGAATGCAAATTTTTACTTGGCATATGAATTAATAAGAAAAGTCATCCTAATGCCCGGATCAAGTACAGAGTGCGAGGAAGGGAGGTTTGTCTTGTCTTCTGTACACATTGAGGTAGGTTGTCCATCAGTCACTTGGATCCAATAGTTCCTAGTCACTGAACTATAGAATGGCCTTTCCAGCCCATCTTGCAGAGGAAACATAAGGCATGGTCCACTATCCTCTCAGGGGCAGGCAACTTTGGCACTCCAGTTGTGGTGAAAGTACAAATCCCAAGAGACAATGAGCTGTTGCAAAACTTTGACATCCACAGGCATGAATCCCAGAGGCAGAGGCATGAAGGAATTTAGAGTTTAACTACAGATGGAGAGAAAGGTGAAATGTTATTCTGAACCAAACAAACAACTGTCTCTAACAAACTCTGGAGAGTATGTTGAAAGGTTTGATGATAGCTTCACACCTATACATGCTACTGCATGGCAAAATGCATGTTTCACAGGGTATTACCACAATGCATGGTGCTATGTGTATCCATTTTGACTGGCGCTCCAACACATATGTACAGATGCTGCCAATACACCTGCAGTACAGCCGCCAAAATGCACATGTGCAAAATGTGTTCTGTATGTGTTACAATACACTGCAGCCTATTCAGAATTAGCAAAATTGACTGGAAGGGAAAGAGGAAAGAGGGCGGCTGAAATAACACTTGTAGCCCCTTAGCTTTTTTTAAGCCATGCACAAGGTAGAGCATATTATGCTTCTCTCTCATCCAGGTTTCAACTCCAATTTTGACAGCACAGTCCTAGACACTTCAGGTCCGAATATACCTTCCAGCTGCCTGGGAACACCTTGTATTCTCTCCAGAAGATCCAGATAAAGCCAGATAAACTATCAATAGTGTGCCATTAAAATAGCGCAAGCTGAAACATTTATGCTAATGCACCAAATAAACAATGAACCACAATGCATGGGCCCATGAAATGCAACATGTGCATCAGATATAGGAAAATCCCTATTTGGGACATGTTGCATAAATGTGGCAATTTGTATTGTGACAGTGCGAGGTTCTGTCACTGAAAATGGCCAGGAAAAAGACGCAGAGTTTGCATGATTGCTTAGTGCAGGGTTGGGCAACTGTGGCCCTCAAGCTGTTGGTGAACTACAATTCCCATCATGCCCTTGTGAGTCATGCTTGTAACTGTCAGTTTTGCAATGCCTCATGGGACTTGTAGTTCTACAACAGCTGGAGGGCCACAGTTGCCCAGCCCTGGCTTAGTGCAATGCTACAGAGCTTGTGCAGTTTTTTCTGGATCTGGGTATTTCTGCATGGGGCTCTGTAGTTTGGAGATTCCTAAGAGTCTTGGGCGGGATGGAATCCCCAACCCTGTGTCCAGGCGTTGTGAACAACCAGCAGGGTGTGTGCCCACAGCCCTTATAATGATGGGCTTGTGAAAGTAGTTGGTGGTGGAGGTGGAATAGCAGTTGCTATTGCTGTAAGCCTGAAGACAGAGCCCTGTTAGGAGAGCTGGAAGTACCTGGTAGGGATTACAACCTTTGTGAGGAGGCTTCTGGGCTCAAGGACTTGGAAAGTCTGGTCAGCTATGAGAGTTTGGGAGGCCAAGAGAGGGTCTGGGAAGCTGCAGAGGCCATTGAGTCCAAGGGGCTGGAGGGAATCAGTTTCTGGAGGAAGCAAGCTGAGGTACAGGGAAAACTTTGTCAAGAGGCTATATGCTGCCTGAACAGCAAGGATATGTCCTAGGCAAAGAGAGCCTGAATAGCCAGTGTTCTGGGAGACCAAGCCAAACCGAGGTACTGCTAACTAGAGAGCCAGGTGGCTTGGCATTTTTGTTGTGTATTCTTTTGAGTGAAGTTGAAACCCCCTGCATGGGAAACCTTGCGTCAAAAGGACTTTTCAGTTACTGTTTAATAAAAGGGGGCTACCAGGCCCTTCATTTTAGTTTTTGTTTGGCATACACACTTAAAGCATCTACTGCTGAGCTAAGCATCCCCCATATCACAGTATGTATAACTGAAAAGATTGTTTGCATTTTAAGTGTATTAGTGCTTCAAGAAATAGATGACACAGGACTATTTATATATGTGTATCACCCTGTCCCAAATGGGTTAAACGTAGTTTTTGACTCTGCTACACTCAGTGGAGCAATAGCCCTTTTTTTTTTTTTTTGGTCCAGCCAACTTTCCCTAAGCTTGGTGGTTAGCTGCTCCTGTCTGCCTCTGGAAGAAGTTTCCAGAGATGGAGTAGGACTGTCAGCCACTGAAGTTATGAATATTTACTGTATTTGGATATCATAGGCACACACAGTTTTTTAAGACTTGGCAAGTTTATATCTGTTTATTCGATGCAACTTCATCTTTTATACGTTTATACTGTGTAAGTGTGCACTAATTTTTTTTTTTTCCCTGGAAATTTGCGTTCGATAAACAATTGTGCAACAAAAAAATGCAACTACTATCTTTTTATTCTACAAGTCCTTTCAGTAAATATATAATGTCTGTAAGGGGTTTAAGTAATTTTATGGCCAAAAATGCAGATTTTTAAATATGTGCATAAAATGGAAATTTAAAAAATGCTCTAGAGAAATGGTTAAATAGGAATAAGTCTATTATGTATATTATTTGAATGTATTGTAACATAAAAAAGTAGGGTAATTTTATCAGTAGCTGAACTACAGTAAGTAGAACCCTGTAATAGCAGCGTGATTGTAGATATAGCTTAAAAGTGGTCATCCCTTTTTTTTTTTTTTTTTAATATATTTTTACCTATACGTAAAATGAATATCTCCTAAACTTGCACCGCTTAGGAGATATTTGCTCCTTTTTAAGAGCCGGCATATGCGCTCTGAAGGAACAGCATATCCATGCCATTCCATCAGAGCACTGTGTGCCGTGGCCCAGGATTCCCACATGCATGACGTCAGACAGCCCGAGCTGGCGAATCCGGAAGGAAGACTGGGTAGAGATGGAAGCATCAGCAGCGGTGACAACGTGCTGCTGGAGGGCTTAGTTTTAAGGCAAGTCCTTTATAATGTGCTAGTATGCAATGCATACTAGCACATTATGACATTACCTTACAGGGGATTTTTTTTTTTGTTTTACTTTTAAAGCTGTGATTTACTAATGCTTTAAATTTGTGGCATTAACTGAAACTATATCTACAACCACACTACTTTACAGTTTACTACCTAGGTCAGCTACTGTTGAAATTACCCTTTTACATTTGTCACATGCATGTTTGGTACTTATCAATAGGATAAGATGCACATATTTGTGCCCTATAAACTATGGGCAGTGCGACATAATAGATAATTTAGTGCAATTTGCAACCTTTTTTGCAGCAATTTCACACACAACTGTCCTGTTTCAATTTCTTCACCACTGATAGTTTATAAGGCCCTAGTCCATGGTCAAATAACGATGACCTTGGGTAGTTTTTCTTTCTCTACAACACCTGCAAGATTAATGTAAATGTATGCCTAAATGCCCTCCTCCCCAAACACACACTAATCATACAGAGTGGACTGATGGGAAATCATGTTAATATTAGTAATTTTTGCAATGCTATAAGTAGAGATGCCATCAAATGTCACATTTCTCTCATTAAAGATGTAATTAGGGCATACAATGAGCAGCAATCAATTAGGGACCCACCCTGGTAGCTCAGTCCTCCATTAACCTCTTCCCCTGGTCCCCTATATAATGAGGTCTGACATTATCCCTAGTAGCATGCCTACTACCACGTATTTAATACATAACATAATAAATTCCAATAATTGCTATCATGTGGATAAACCCTTTGGGATTTAGAAGTAGAACTTATTCCTACATGGATGCAGTTTCACATCATACAATACAAGATTGTTTGCTCTGTTTGACGCATTTTACAATTAACTTCTTCAGAAACAGGGATAATCTGTGATCATACAGGTAAAACATATTAGTTTCTCATTCTTGCATATTGCATATAATTTAAGATGTATTTGCATTTTAATCTTTATTTCGTTAAAATAAGGTACTGTATTGTAAGGAATTATGGCAGACATCCTCTGGTGGGAACCATAGAGGTTGAAACACACCAATGGCCCAGGTCTATATTAGAATAACAGTACACTATCTGAGACCCCTATTGCAATGCATTTTCCCAATTTTCTACACTTGAGGAGGAAGAGCATTACTTAATAGGCAACCAGCTTGCTCAACCTTTACAAGTGATGCTGTATGAGTACCTGCCAGTTTATCTTTGTATCCCTTCTAAAAGGAACATATGCAGGATTATCTATGTTATTCTTATATTAAAGAATAAAATAGTCATAAGGATCACATCAAGACATAATAAAATGTATACTCGTGCAATTAGTCATAAAGAAGAGGAAAGCTGAGAAGTTCATCTCATTCTAAAACAGAAAGTACATATCCTAATGCATCTTTGCCCTCTAATAATCCTATTAATTCTATCACAGCCTTAGAATGACATTACTAGAAACACTCCGATTCCATGTTACCTATTGACAATGTCTCCATATTCTTTCACCTGCTTTTGCCCCACTGTGATTCATGCTGACCTATTCCATAGATTCAGCTCTTCTATGACTGTCTCTCCATACCCCACATCTGACTGTGTAGCATATCCAGCCCTTTTTGTGTGCAAGCCATTATCACTGCAATCTGCACTGCAAATGACCAATCCTGCAGCTGTCATCTTGACTTCCAGTATCAAAATCAGTGGGTAGCCCTTCTGTCAGTAGGTGAAAAGTGCTGGGGCTGTTTCCTACACCAACAAATATCAAGGGGACTGGGAGGAGAGGGACCTCCGTAGTTCAAAAAGTAGATCATTTTCCATGTATAAGCCAAAAAACATGAGTATGCATTATGGAAAGAGGGGGAGGAACAAATTAACCACAATGTCAGTTCCTCCTTCCCCTGAGCATCTGCATGGCATATTGTGAGACTACTCTTTAAATAATACCTTGTACAATGTACAAGGTCTGTAACAACTACTAGCAGCCTCTGAGCATATTAAGCTGACCATTTTGCTCAGCGAAAAAAAAAAAATCAAAGACATTCCCTGGCCAGCACAGAGGTATATTTTGAGTCTGTCCCAGGGCCTTCATCCAGCTGGAAGTGTCTGATAGAGTTGGGGGAGCATTCTTTGGGCATCTATTTTTGCTGGCTGATAGCTAAAAAGACTGGGAAATTTGAGTGGAGAGTGAAAGTTTTTTTACTTTTGACTGCAGATGCTTGAAGTTTTATTTTCTTCTTTGGCTCTTGCTAAATGCTTTTACTTTTTTTAAATAGCATTTTTTTTTCTTCCTTTCTTTGTCTTCCTTCAGTTTAATTAAAGGGAGGGTTTAATTGGTTACAGGTGATACAGGTCCTATATAACTTTCTGTAGAGCTCCCTTTTGAGCTTGCCTGTATTTTGCTTGCTGGACCTTTTGACTAAGTGGAGTTAAAACTCCTGAGTGGAAAACAGAAGATTATAACATGAGTCTACTAACCTGTAAGTGACAACTGATATTTCCTAATAATATTGTAACTGGGATAATGTGCACTAGCGGGGTGGAAGGTTTTGTGCAGTGCACAGTATGCCGCATGTATGCAGCAATGGATGAACAGCTTCAGGATGGATACTGCTGTGACAGATGTGAGCGGGTTGCCCTTCTGGAAACTTGCGTTAGAGATCTGGAGGAGCAAGTTGCAACACTGGTCAGAACTGACAACCTTGAAAGGGGTCTTCTGCTCTCTGAGCCAGTAGCTATGGAATTGATGTGGAGGGCTGAGGGACTAATCAGGATTATCAGGTAAGAAGTTGGGTTAATATAACAAGGGAGTGGTAGGGGCTCACAGAAAAGGAAGGCCCTGGGTTGGTGCATCCAAAGATATTTGCCAAGTTGGGTGAAGATTTGGAGGTGGCAAGCTCAGGACTGGATGTCATTGCTATCCCTAACAGCTGGGAGGGCAGACCATCTGGGAGGGGTGGTGAGGGTAGTGCAGGAAGACCTATACAACTGGTGGTAGTAGGGGATTATATAATCAAAAGGAATAATAGAATAATTTGTCCCCAGGATCACCTCAACCAAATGGTTTGCTGTCTCCCTGGTGCCAGGTCTCGACATGTGGTGAACCGGGTTGATAAATTACTGGGAGGGGATGGGCATGACCCAGCTGTCTTAGTCAATGTTGGAACCAATGACAGAATACATGGAAGGTGGAGGCTCCTTAAGAGTCAATTTAAAGAACTGGGCTGCAAGTTGAAGGGAAGGACCTCCAAGGTGATATTCTCCGAAATACACAACTCAGTAAAGAAAGGGGGAGATTAGAGAACTCAATGCATGGCTAAAGACCTGGTGTAAGAGGAAAGGATTTGGGTTTCTAGAGCACTGGGCTGACTTTTCATTGGGGTGCAACCTATATGCTAGAGATGGTTTAAACCTAAATGGAAGGGGGTCTGCTGTGCTGCTGGAGAGGTTTATGGGAAGGCTGGAGGAATATTTAAACTAGGATCGAGAGGGGAGGGAGACTTTAGATTGTAATGGGGTAGGCAGATCAGACAGGGGTCAGTACTTATTGGTCGGTGTAATGGGGAAAGATGGGGGAAGGCTATAGCAGATAAGGTTTCCATGTTACAAATAACCAGTGGAATTGGTACCATTTGTATGAAAAGAAAAAATATGCTAAATATGTGTGAAGAAGGTGTCAATGAATTTAAGTGTTTGTTCACCAATGCCTGAAGTCTGCCAAGCAAAACAGGTGAGTTGGAAGCTTTGGTGCATGAAGAGAACTATGATTTAAATGATATTGCTGAAGCTTGGCTTCATTCTTCACATGACAGGGCCATTAATATTCCTGGCTATTTTCTCTTTTGGAGAGACAGGGTAAATAGGAAAGGTGGTGGTGTCTGTCTCTGTGAGAAGTGATCTCAGAGCGAGTGTGAAGGAGGATCTAGTTGATGGAGAGTGTTATGAGGCTGAAGTATTATGCGTGGAACTGCACATGGGGTGCATACTACAAAGGTAGTCATTGGAGTTTGTTATAGGCCTCCCAGTGTTAATGAGGAGGTAGAGACTCAGCTCCTTGCACAGATTGAAAGGGCTGGGACAGTGATAATAATAATGGGGGATCTTAACTACCCGGAAATTGACTGGAGTAATGGTATTGCAGGAACAGTTAAAGGGCAAAACATTTTGAACCTACTACAGGAAAATTTTATGGTATAGTTCATAGAGGCCTCTACTAAGAATGATGCTCTGCTGGACCTAATCTCAAACCATGCAGAGCTTATTACGGATGTCTACATGAAAGAACACCTGGGTAACAGTGACTATAACATGATTTCATTTATTGTTAGCTGTAAACAGCAAGCGCATACAGGAAAAATAAAAACGCTCAATTTTAAGAGAGCTAATTTTCCAAGGCTGAGAGCTGCTCTCCAAGACTTGGACTGGGAGGGAATTTTGGCATCAATGAACACAACACAGAAATGGGAGTTCTTCAAAGACTGTATGTGAACACACTGCAAAATATATACCCATGGGCAACAAGTTTAAAAGGCTA
Source organism: Staurois parvus (assembly GCF_062004578.1). Taxonomy (NCBI): domain Eukaryota; kingdom Metazoa; phylum Chordata; class Amphibia; order Anura; family Ranidae; genus Staurois; species Staurois parvus. The sequence continues at coordinate 5,717,736 of NW_028318072.1, forward strand.
AAAATCAACCTATGTGGCTTAAGGCCAAAGTTAAAAAAAAAAGCTATAGATAATAAGAAAATAGCTTTTATTAAACATAAAAATAAAGGAACGCTATACTTTGTAATGTTTAAGCGATGATAAAAGAATATGTAAAAAGGAATATGTAAAAAGGAAATAAAGGCCACAAAAATTTAAACCGAATGACAAATTGCAAAAGATAGCAGGACCAACCCAAAAAAATTCTTCAAATATATTAATAGTAAAAAGGTCCGGTCCGAGCATGTAGGCCCTTTTACAAAACAATCTAGAGTGGGTGACTGGGGACAAAGAAAAGGCAAATTTATTAAATACCTTCTTCAGCTCTGTGTATACAAAGGAGCATGGGGGAGCTCTTGTCCATAATGGGCATGATATTGACACAGCTCCAGATGATCCACATTGGCTCACAATTGATATAATCTAAAAATATTTAGACAGTATAAAGGTGAATAAAGCACCTGGACCGGATGGCATACACCCACGGGTCCTTAAAGAATTGAGCTCTGTCATTTCAAAGCCATTGTTTCTAATTTTTAGGGACTCTTTAATGACTGGCATAGTACCACTGGATTGGCGTAGAGCCAATGTGGTGCCAATATTTTAAAAGGGGTCAACATCTTTACCAAGTAATTATAGACCTGTTAGTTTAAATTCTATAGTTGGGAAGATACTGGAGAGTTTAATAAAAGACCACATAGATGAGTTCTTGCTGGAAAAAAATATTTTAAGCAACAGACCGCATGGATTCATGGATTCATGAAAGATAGACCTTGTCAAACAATTCTGATTTCTTTTTATGAGGAGGTGAGTAAAACCTTGGACAGAGGGTTGGCGGTGGACGTGGTATACTTGGATTTTGCAAAAGCATTTGACACAGTTCTCCACACATGGCTAATGTGTAAGGTAAAGTCTACGGGCTTGGAAAAAAATCTGTATGTAAATGGTTAGAAAACTGGCTAAGAGATCATATTCAACGAGTATTGGTTAATGATTCATACTCTGAATGGTCTAGGGTTGTCAGTGTGCACCCCAAGGTTCAGTGTTGGGACCATTACTTTTTAATATATTTATAAACAATATAGGGTCTGGGATTAAAAATCCCATTTCAGTGTTTGCAGATGACATCAAGCTGTGCAGTGGAATAACATCTTTACAGGATGCCTTCAACTTTCAAGGCGACCTTAATGCACTGTTTAATTGGGCAACTATGTGGCAAAAGAGGTTAAATGTTGATAAATGTAAGGTTATGCACAATATGCATGCATCATACATACTAGGGGAGTACAACTGGGGGAATCAATGGTGGAGAAGGATCTGGGGGTTCTGGTAGACCACAAGCTTAATAATGGCATGCAATGCCAAGTGGCAGTTTCTAAAGTGAGCAAAATCCTCTCTTGTATTAAAAGGGGTATAGACTCCAGCGAGAGAGATATCAGTTCAGTTTTGGGCACCAATTCACAAAAAACATTGGAACTGGAGAAAGTACAGAGAAGGGCAACCAAACTGATAAGAGGCATGGAGGAGCTCAGCTATGAGGAAGGATTAGAGGAATTGAATTTATTCTCTTGAGAAGAGACTAAGGGGGGATATGATCAACATGTATAAATACATCAGTGGTTCATATAGTGAACTCGATTTAGAGCTATTCACCCTGAGGTAATTACAGAGGACAAGGGGGCACTCTTTACGTCTGGAGGAAAATAAATTTAATCTTCAGACACGGAAAGGTTTCCTCACAGTGAGAGCTGCGAAAATGTAGAATAGACTCGCTCAAGAGTTGGTTCTGGCCAGCTCAATGGATTACTTTAAAAAAGGCCTATGATTCTGTCCCAGATACACAGAATATAACTGGATACTAACATTTATAGGTAAAGTTGATCCAGGGAATATCTTATTGCCTCTCGGGGGATCAGGAAGGAATTAATTTTTTTTCCCCCGCAGGAGAAAATTGGATCATGCTTTGCTGGGCTTTTTTGCCTTCCTCTTGATCAACTGTGGGTATAATATTATAACTTTTTTTTTTTAAATGGTTGAACTGGATGGATGTTTGTCTTTTTTTCAGCTAGACTAACTATGTAACTATATAAAATGCCAAAGGCACTTCAACCAAAACCATACAAGGATGAATAATATCTTCAAAACTGCAGCTGAACCTTGGATTCATGAGAAACAAGATCTATTTAGCCTCTTTCACAGTTGAAGAAAGCTAAGGAGCTACAAGTACACCCACATAGGAGTAAGCTTCTATCACATGGGAGCCACACTGTATTCTTTCGAAAATGTATGCTTGATTAAAACAGCTGAATGTGAAACTAAACTCTGGTTTAGAAAAGAAGAAAAAATCTATCCAAGTATGTATTCTTAACTCAAAAAATTACCTTCTATTACACCCAGAATTGTTTACCAAAATAAGTCCACTTAGGCTAGGTTTACACCAGTGCAGCTGTGACATTATTCAATTTTCAGTGTGATTTTTGTAGTGCAACATTGCATGCTTTTGATGTCTTCCATGTCATATGCACTTTTTGGGAAGGGAAGGAGACTGGGGGCTTTCAGCTCAGAGATGCTGGTTGTTAAAGTGTTACTAAACCCAGGACACTGCATTCACTATATCTGGTCTCCCACAGTACACAGAACATGGAAATGCAATTATTTTAGCAAATATAAACTGCTAAATATCTCTTCTCATCAGCAGTTAGAGCAGTCTTGTGACTTCAGCTGAGCACTGGTTAAAGCTTTGTAGGAGGAGTTTTCTCTGCTCTATAGGATGCAAAACCCCTGACCCTCTGAAGAGTGCTGATTGGCCCTGTGTTGATCAAATGCACTCTCCCAAGAAAAAAGAATAACCTGTCTAGCAATACACACTAAACTGAGCAGCTCAATAAGGGCTACGGGTTCAGTCTGTCTTATCAGCGTGGACATTTGAAAAAGAGGAGGGACAGAGAAGTCAGGATCAAACACAATGAAGAGGATTACCCCTTAGGTTCCACAGTGAGTATAACAAGCATGCTTTACTGCATATACAGACTGATTCTACTGTCTAACAAATGAGCCTGTCATTAACAATAAAAGAAGAAAAATGCTTGAGAGCCCCCCACAATCCTTACCAGCTCCTGCGGCTCTAGTATGGATTTTAAGGGAGAACTCACACAGACACCCCCCCCACCTAAAAAAAGTGGCACGAGGTCCCTCCCAGATCCTTAGCAGAACCTTATCTGTGCATGCAGCCTGCCAAGCCATGAAATGGGAGGGGACCTATCCTGGCCCCCCTGTCCTAATACCAGGCTACATGTCCCTAACCTAGGAGAGGTGCTTTGCCAGGGGGAACTCTTCCCCACAAAACAAACAAAACAATTTCCATCATGCTTTCCTGCAAAAAAAAAACAAATTGACATTGTCTAACAATTTAGATTTGTATTTATTTTTAATGAGGGGATATTGTTTTTACATTCTTTTGTCAGCCAGGAATCCCTGAAGACAGCAGGGACGAGTCACTGGTTGTTAGGACACCAGTAGGTGCTGAATCCTTAATAACCTACACAAACCCTGCAAAAACACAAAATAAAAATGCATATACATACATTTTAAGTGCATTTGTTGGTGCATTTCCATTTAAGTCTGAGGCCAAAATCATACAGCAACTGCACCAAAGTAGCACCTGCACCTTTTCCATAAATGTGCCACGCTTTCTGCTAAATTGATGTGAGTGGGCACCATAGAGAATGTGATTTCCATTGTCATGCAATTCTGTGTTACAAAAGTTGCATCTGAAATTGCACTAGTGGGAACCAGGATTTAAGGTGATCGGAAAACGGGTGGAAGTTTTTTGTTTTGAAAACCTCCATGATTTTGTCTAAGCCAAGAGAAATCCAAGAAGCACCAGGTGTCATCAGAGTGGCTTTCTATCATCTCATGATAAGAGGAATCTACCTTACATTACTCTTCACTATATGTGGACTGGCCGCTAAGAAACAATTTTCTGGTGAGTTTCTGCGTTTTATAACTATATTGCTCTACCACCACTCAAGAGATATAACATCTCTTTATTGCTTAAGCGAAAAGATGTAAAACCTCTAGCCCTATATTTCCTAGATTTTTATTTATATTTAGGATTGCCAGTTAAATCCTTTTGCAGTGTTCACCTATGTACAAAGGCTGCCCATCAATCAGTTCTTCGTTTACGTCATGACATATTCAGTGTACAAGCGGTTTGATATACCCATTACATAACTCTCTTCAAAATCTGATAGATATAGAAGGTGTTTTAGGAGGGGATATATCATTCATTGCCCTTCCACTACAATGTAGATCTTTGTTATCACAGCAACATTCATCAAAGTTATTATTCCATATATCTACAACCACAGATTTTGAGCACAATCATGGTGTACCTAACATGGACCTCACCTAAGGGGAAATACACTCTTCTGATCAAATAGTTTTGTTAGAGATTAAAAAGCAACTACTTAAAGTAGAACTAATGTAAGGTCAAACTTTTTTTTTTCTGCATTTTAGTAAGGGAGGGTTATGATCCTTGTCGGTTAAATTTTTGCCATCCATATCCCATTTACCTGCACTTCCTGTCCCATAGCGTTTTTTTTTTTTCACTTTTCACTTTCAATGATAATGAGAAAAAGGATAAAAGGTATTTATTTACATTTTTAATATTTCTTATATATATATATATATTGTTATTGGTGTCCTATCCTAATAGGGTATGACTGCAAACAGTAAAAGTTTACAACTGCTTAAAGGTGCAAATGGGGAGCACTTTAAAAGCGTAGAAGTTTTATCTGCTTTTTGGCAGTTGTATCTGCCCTAGTGATAAGAAGAAAACAATTGCTGGTTTTGTTCAGCAGATGAATTTGTTTAGTTTCAGTTCTCCAGTTTTGTTAATTTCCATTTTCTTTGTCACACTGGTTTCTCCTCCTATCAGAATGCTGCTTGCCTGATAGCACAAACGACAGGCTGATACCAAGTCAAATTCAACCTGCCTGTACTAAAAATACATATTTGAGAATGTATTAGTAATTACATGGCTGCACTTGCTTGTGTGTTTTTATATCTGCCAGGACTTCAGCTTAAAGTAGAATTATAGGCAAAACTTTTTTTTTTTTTTTTCCATTTTGGATTGAGTAAAGGAGGGTTGTAACTCTTGTCAAATTTTTTTTATTTTTTTTTTCCCATCTGTGTCTCATTGAGGGATATATACCTTCCTGTTCCATAGCCAAAACCGGAAGTGAGAGGAAATCCCTGCAAATTAAGGGAGTCTCTTGGGGACTCCCTGGTCACCAGAACTAGTGTCTGCATTGGAAGAGTTCCCCTCTATTACTTTTCAGGGGACAATTCAAAGTTTGGGATTTTCTTTTACTTTCAATTATATTAGTAAACAGGACAAATAGAGAGCAAGGATCTCCCTTACTGAGGTACAGGCAGCAATACAAACCTGGTATATGTTCTAATCCATCTTCACTCTGTCCAAAGCTAAAAAAAAGTTTTGTCTTTAGTTATATTTTAACCCAGAACATTAGCATTTCATTTTTAACCACTTCCCGTCCAGCCGTTGTATATATAAACAGCCGGACAGTGGCAGTGCAGGGTCGGGTGACCATTTATAAATGGCCTCCCCGCCCCACAGCAGGCACCGGATCGTGGTGCTGCGTGCTGCCAGGGAGCGTGCAGCACCGCGATCCGGTGCCCGCTGTGTCCTCAGTGATCACATGCAGAGTAGTAAGCAAGATGTCACTTCTGACATCATTGCTTACTACGTGTGAAATCTGTGAATGGTCACAGAGGTCACATGGTACAAGGCTATTCACAACAGCCTTGTACCATGTGACAAGCTGTGACCAATCACAGGTCACACAGTAGTTCTCAATAGCTGCATGAATGCAGCCAGAGAGAAGGAGAAATGATTGCTTTTATAGCCTTTATTGGTGTAAAAGCAATAAGTGTGAAAAAAAAAAATCTTCATTACCCCCCACAAGTAGTACAGTGTCACCATGGTGACACTGTAGTGCTAGGGTGACAGTATGTAAAAAAACAAAACAAAACATTATAATATAAAAATGTAATTAAAAATTATAATTTTTGGTTATAAACTAATTTTTTTATTTTTTTTGCTAAAAAGATAACGGAATAAATTTTGGCCAAGATTTATGATGAAATATTATTTATTTGCAAAAATGTTATAAGAAAAACACTTTCTCAAAATTGTTGGAATTTTTTCATTTACATAGCAAAAAAAATAAAAATCCCAGTGGTGAATAAATATCACCAAAATAAAGCTTTATCTGTCTCAAAAAATGCTAAATTCATATGGGTACAGTGTTGCATGACCGCGCAATTGTCATTCAAAGTGTGCTAGCGCTGAAACCTGAAAATTGGCCTGGACAGGAAGGGGGTAAAAGTGTCTGGACTGGAAATTGTTAAAGTGGTTCTAAAGACTCAAGGTTTTTTACCTTCATGCATTCTATGCATGAAGGTAAAAAACCTTTTCTGTGCAGCATTCCCCCCAGCCCCCTTAATATTCACCTAAGCCCCCTCTTGATCGAGTGATGTGCACTGGTGTCTCGGTTATCCAGGGATTCCCTCTCCTCATTAGCAGAGACAGAAGCAGGAGCCATTGGCTCCCACTGCTGTCAATCTCAGCCAGTGAGCCAATGAGGAGAGGGCGGGGCTGAGAAACAGCTCTATGTTTGAATGGACATACAGAGCAACGGGTGCCCCCATAGCAAGCTGGAGGGAGAGGCCAGGAGCTCTGGCAGAGGACCCTAGAAGAGGAGGATTTGGGCTGCTTTGTGCAAAACCACTGCACACAGCAGGTAAGTATAGACATGTTTGTTATTTTTACTTTAAGAAAAAATTTTTTTTTATATATATATAATTGAATTAAGGAAGTGCTTATCGCTGTCATTCTCACTGTCCTGTTCAAGTGTAGGTCTGCCATTCTAAAACCTACAGACTGCTGCTCACAGCATGACTTTGCCTCTCTATTGTCTATAATAAAGCAGAGATGCCAAGGAGACTGTAGAGCTGAAGGCTAAATACGAGTTGATTCAGCATCAGAGTTTATGGAAGCAGTTATCTTAAGCCAAGCATAGCTGAACAGAGATGATTAGATTTATATCTAAACTATAATTATAGAGTGAAATTATAGCCTATAATAATGTGCATGTTTATTTTAATTTCCATAATCCTGAGCTTGGCAAAGAATATGTAGACTACAACACCCAGTGTGATAAAATGATCAGACCATACTGGGAGAGATTGCTAAACTGGGGTGTCTTTTGTGCCTATTGAATGTACCAAGTTGGGCTGAAAGCTGAAGTCTAGGCAGAAAGCCATATACAACAATGAAATCCATATAAAGGAGCTGTTTACCTTCCAAAGGATTTGTATTCTGTCCATCCAGTCCTGGGGTTTACACAGTCCAGCCACACAGCATATTAATGCTGTAAACCTGACTTCTACTACTGAAGTTAAAGAATGAACTAATTCATAACATCCTCACCCCTCCAGTCCACGGTGCATGTAACTTATATGATCCCCACTTTCTGAACCCCTCTGCCGCTGGTATAACCATCTGGCAATGTAAAACAGTGCTGGAGGCTGTTTAGTAGTTTACTTGCAATGGTCAGCAGTTGACATGCCATGGACTGACTTGTTTGAGAATGTCTTTCTTAATCCAGGGCACTGGAAGACAGGCGCTTGATAAGAGATCTTTGATTATTGTGGTCACATGGCCAGTGCTGATCAATGAGAACTTGTAGGAAGGGGTTAACTTATTCTCTAGCTAAGGGCCCATCCTTTACAGGAAACAATCTGTCCTCCCTCTCCCTCTAATAGGATCCCCAAAATAAGGTGGATGGAGCCAAGGAGGAGGGGAGTTGCTGTGTTCATTGAACAGTAAGAATGGAGTGGAGGTAAAGAGAATCATGTTGGTTCCCCCATGTGGGCTTCCCTAACTATGGTGGACCTCTTGATGCCATAACTGACCTAAAGGGAACAAGGACTACATGTATTTTGTGCAGGATCTGAGAGTTTCCGCTTGCAGAAATTTCAGCACAACCTCCACTCACTACAGAAAATGAGCTATAATCTAACAGCACTCAATGTTTGAAAATAGGTGTATACAAGAGACTCTGCAGTGTGGATGCATCCTGATGTTATACAGAACATTTGTCACCCCCTCTTTGAAGCTTCCTTACCAGATTGCATGGCAAAGGGACCTGAACATAGCCCATAAGCTGTAGGACCGGCAGGCCTGGAACACTTGTATATACAAGGGTGTTATGAATATAGTCTTGGTGGAAGCAGCATACAAAGTCTACTCTAGATAGTACACGAACAACTAGCAAAAATGTATCTGTGCACCCTTTCCTCCTATTTCTGTGGTCAAGTGGGGACAACCCTTCACATTTGGTGAACCTGTCCTAAAGTCAGGAACTTCTGGATGTGGGCCCATTCAGTAGCTTATTCTGTAACCATGGTCAACATCATTAAAGTTGCCCAGACAGCATTGCAAAATGAACCTGTTGAAAATATCCCTAGACACACACAAACTCTGATCTGTTTTATCTTTTTGGCAGCCAAAATTGCAATAACCACTGCATGGAAGAGTCCAGCAGTGGATCTCGCTTTGCTGAAGCAAAAGCTGACCTGGATTATGCTTCATGAAAAGATAGTGAGTGTCCTACAGGACAAACAATCACTATTTAAAAAATATGGAACCCCTGGCTTTCTTATCTGCAGGTATCAGATATCTATAGGTGATCTCCTTGACATGATGTCTTTGGCCTCCAGGATCCCTGGATGGACACTTTTGTGTCTCTCTCATTCCTTTTCTCTTCCTAATTTTGCTCTTTTGAGACTTTCTTCCTGACTTTACTTCAATAATAATGCCAGGACCTCTATCCCAACTTCTGGTCTCATCAGTTGTTTACCGTATGTGTTTCATCACCATACAGAATCTGTTATATTTTGGAATATGTATTGTTAATAACATTACTGATGGGAATACTCTGGGTTCATACCCCTGGGTTTGTCCCTTGCTCCTATCTGTTTCCTGGTAAAGGGTCCTACCCAGGGGCGGACAGACCATTTGGAAACTCGGGCACTGCCTGAGGGCCCGGGGTCAGTAGGGGGCCCCATGAGATGCCCTTGGTACCTTTTTTTTTTTTCATAGGCTTTTTTGAGTTTGGGCAAGGACACAAGGGCCCGATGATCCCCTATTGCCCGGGGGCCCGTGAGTTGTCAGTCCACCCCTGGTCATACCCTCGGGATTGGGAGGTTTAAGGACAGGTACAGGCTGGTCTGTCTCTTCTGCATGGAGCCCCAGATGGTCCTCATTGTAATTCATTTATTTGTATTCCTTTTATATACATGTCTTCATCCTTTTTGAGTCAAGATTGGTTGATATTGCAACTGTGGACTGTTCTCAGTTTAACAGTTGTGAGTGTTACTAGATGGAGATATAGGACTAAGTTGGTGTATTTTGCTTTTATTGTATGCCTTTACTATTCTTGAGAGTCTCAATATAAAAATGCACTGCTATATTATCCTATTTTGTAAAACTAATAAAAATTATTGAAACAGAAACCTGAAGTGTCTTATTTACCTTGCCAATGTTTGGAAGTTAAACTGTTTATTACAAGTAAAGATATTGGACTTTGCTTCTGGCTGGACTGATGTTATTCAAGAGGATGCCTGACACCTGAGTGGTAGTGTGTAACATGGGTGGGTACACAGTTAGGCCATAGGCAGTGGGACAGATGCAACTCATGATACTCTACATGGGTGCTGGTAGACAGGGTCCTGGAGAGAAGGTACATGGTTTAAATCTGGTCAGACAGAGAGTGGTCTTGATCAGGGGAAAAAGTCACCCTCCTGATGATGGAGAGAGTACTCCTCTACAGAACACAACAGGTGACCTGGATTCCTGGCATCTAGATGTTTAGCAGGACTATGAAATCCCTGACCTGGAACCAAGGAGAAGCATAGGGTACTCATAACCACTTTTATATTGGTGTTTTGGCAGGCCATACCCTCTGGATCGGGAGGTGGAAGGACAAGTACAGGCTGGTCTGTCTCTTCTGCATGGAGCCCCAGAAGGTGTACTGTTGGGCTTTCAACCTACCATCCATACACAACTTTGCAGACCGTATGTTTTGCTTGGGTTATTAGCTGATTGTGGGCTGAAGCATTAGGTCCCTACACATCTCTGTATTTGAGTGGGTCCCCTGCTGAGTGCTGCTGTAACACTGTTACTGTGCTGCTGCACTTATCCGGAGACTGCTATTGTTGGAAGGAATGCTGAGCATGTGCAGAGGATTGTGACCTGGAGCAGAAGAACCCACTAAATTGAGAGGACATCTGGACCCAGAACATCTGTTGTTTGCATGGGATCACTGCTGCAGCATTTAGAGTTGCTGCTTATACCCTCAGGGACAGTCTGATTGTGTGTCCAGAGTTCTGACAGGATTTAGACAGGACTATAACTTTCAATACTTTAAATTGAGTACAAGTTCACAGTTCACCCAGTAATTACTTTCCAGTTTCTTCAAAAAGGCAAAATGCAATATACAAAGCACATGAACCCAAAGTAACCAGCTTTTTGCTGACTATGCTAAACTGAAATATTACTGGTCTTATGAAATACTACGCTTTGCACATTTCTTTTGTGTGATTTTGTCCTTATTAAAAAATGTAAAGAATAAAGGTGTGCAGTAAAATATGGTAATTAATCACAAATCAGCATTCATTTGTCTGCCCACAGGCTGCCAAAAGTTGATTTCTGAATGGTTGTCATGGATAATGCACCCCATCACTCTTTCCATCAATTATCTCATGTACGGAAAGCATTCTAAAACAAAATTTTCTTCTTGTCCATAGCAAGCAATCACATTATTTCTAGATTAGAATTTACTGCCGTGGCCAAAAAATACTCTTCTTACTATCTTTTTCTTCTATGAGTCCCGTATGTACACATATAGAGAATTTAAGAAGAACAAATGTATACATGTGAATTAATATTGTTTCTGAATTGCTCCGATCCTTTTGGGCATAAAAACTAATTCAGTAGGACGGTGAAATGTGCAGAGTCCAGGGACCCTGCAACCAATTAGATGTCATTGTGCTTTCATCTGGTCCCCCAAACAAGACCTGACAGAAGATAACCTAAGGGCTGACTCATATCTGTGCAGTGTGTTTTAAAGATAAATTCCAGGTATGGATATTTTATACTGTTGTCACAGGTTGGACTAATATAACTATGCATATACCATACTTGCCCAATGTGTTTTCTGACTGAACAAATAGAGAGGTGGGGCAGTGCTATCACATTCTCCACCTCGTCCTATCAGAGAATGCTTTGTATTCTTTCATTCAAAAAATGGTTTTGGTTTGGCTGTGCCAAACGGTCAACCTGCAGTGTTTAGAATGTAGCAGGGCAGCCACTCAGTGTGGGACCCATAAGCAAGTAGAGATCACTGGAGTAGCAGTGTCTGCTTCAGTGATTTCCAGTCCAGCTTCCAGGTGCATTGCCCAGATATAGTGTGTTTGGATGTAGCACCCTCCTAGTTAGGCTGCTAAGCTGACAAATATAGTTCTTTTTGGCTCCACTATGTTCAGGACAGCACTTGTTGATTTGCTTCTGGCTCCTACTGTGGGCTTGATTGCTCTCTCTTGCCTTCCAGAGGCTTCTGGAACATAGAGAGCTGAGCAAAGCAGATCTCAGCCTGAAAATGTATTGTGCTCCAGCCAATCCCTGGAAAGGAATGCCCGGAAGGTGGTTGGAGAGGCAGATAAGTAGTCTGAGATTTAGAGCAGCAGGATCTTGCTCTTCTCTTTGTTGAATGGGTATCCACCCATTTGAGTGGGGAATGTCTGTTTATTTCATCGAGGTCCCAGCTGTGGCATAACTGAGGGGCCGACCCCTAAAGATCCCTTTTTGAAGCTAGTCAAGGGAACCCTCCCCTGGGAACCTGGTCTGGAGAGCTCACTGAACAGTGCAGCATGCAGGCGCAGCTCACTGTACAAATTTGGCATGCAAGGGAGTGAAGTCATCCCCGCCCGGCTAATGACAGCTGCCTGCGTTCGGGAAATGGAAGCCAGCCACCCAAAGATGTCAACGACCAGGTGAGGAGCTCCAGGACAGAACATTGTGCGATCAGAGGTGAGTATTATTCCACTTTAAGGATTCTACTGGCTGTGTGCTGTATTGAGCGGGTAATATTTCTCCCTTGTATAGTTTTCTAAAAAAAAGGGATTCAGTTTCTGCCATCTGTACTTATTCCTGCATAGAGTCTGCTCAGAGAAACGTAGGAGAGTGAAGTGCCGTCTGGTAAATATTCAGTGAACCTGGAGTATCCCATATCAATCTACACCCCATTCAAGTTCATCAGAAGTTAAAATTCTAAAAAAGCATCCCCTAGACTGATTACTGGGCCAGAGAGAGTGAATTATTGCTGAATGCCTGGACTTGCTTTGGAGATCCTCAGTGTTATGGTGACATACTTCCTACAATGCACATAAAATACACCGATGTGAACAGTGGCCTAAGAGAGGTAGGAGTCCCAAGGTGGAGAATGAAAGTAAATTACTTAAAGTAGCTGCAAACCTGAGGGCAGCACAATGGTTGGCACATCCACCTAGCAACCCTAGGGTTGTTGGTTCTTATCCCAACCACAGCACTACTTGCCTGGAGTTTGCATGTTCTCCCTGTGTCTGCTTGGGTTTCCTATAAGTATTCTGGTATTCCTCCCCCACTTCAAAGACATGCTTGTAGGTTAATTGGCTCCTCTCTAAATTGGCTCTGGTATGTGTATTTATGAATATGAGTTAGGGACCTTAGATTGTAAGCTCCTTGCAGACAGGGACTGATGTGAATGTACAATATATATGTAAAGTGTTGCATAAATTGATGGTGCTATATAAGTACCTAAAATAAATAAATAACTCCTGACATGAAATATGAACAAAGCATATCCCTCTATAGTGTATGCTTGTCTCTATCCAGAGCACTGTCATTTCTGTGTACTGCCTCCTACTTTTGCTATCAGCATGGGTAACTTCTGACAAGTTTTCCTGACAGCAAGGGAAAAATGAAGAGGAGAGCACAGCCTGTGATTGACAGCCTCAGCTCTTGTGCTATGTAAAGAGGGGTTTGTCCCTTCCCTCCAATCAGATCTCAGTGAGGGTAACTTCAACTCCCTACTCTCTGCTTTTAAATGCTGAGAAATCCTGTGTAATGTTACACTTTGAATGGATGTAAGGGACAGTTGGCTGTAGATAAACAGATACAAACTTATGTAGGAGGATTTGTTTCATCTCTGTCTATTACCAGAGGCTAGTCACTTCACTTGGTATATGTAAGGATTTACAATCACTTTAAAGTAGAAATATAAAATCACATATGTAATGTAGGCTGCCAATACCTGTAAGACAGGACTCTATTTTTCTAAGTATGCTCTAGAACAGGCCTTGAAATTTCCACTTGCCTGCTCGCCAATGGCGAGTGGAAATTATGGTGGAAGCGAGTGTGTCCCCCAGGGCCGTCTTGCTGAGCAGGCTCGGAGCTTAGGCCGGATCTGTCATTGGCACTAGGAGTTGTCAAGACTGCTCAATAGCTGAGCGCAGTGAAAGCAAAGGAAGGAGTGTGTGCTGTGCTCTCTGCCTCCCCCTAGAGTGCAGTACCCGGCTCTGTGAGTGAACAACGAAGTACTGCAACTTTTTATAGGGCTGTGGTGGCTTCAGGGGAGAGGAGAGAGCACTTAACAGCATGCGTGCTTGCATGTGTGTGTGTGTACATGTTTGTGTGTGTCTGTGTATGCATGTACATGTGTCTACGTGTATGTACATGTATGTATGTGTGTGTGTGCATGTACATGTGAATGTGTTTGTATGTACGTACATGTGTATGTAATTACATGTGTATGTATGTACATGTGTCTGTGTGTATGTACATGTACTGTATCTGTGCGTGTGTATTTCTGTGTATGTACATGCATCTATATGTATGTTTGTCTGTACGTGCCTGTGTACATGTGTCTCTGTGCGTATGTGTACATGTTTATGTATGTACATGTCTGTGTGTGTGTGTACAGGTGTCTCTGTTTGTGTGTGTTTGTGATGGTGAGTAACTCTTAAGGCCTGGCTAGTATCTCAGGCCTTGAAATTTTAAGCCCTGCTCTAGAGCAATATGTACATACCTGATGATTCTGCCAGCAGAACCATTGGATAGGAACTTTCTATACGAGTGTCAACACTCTTCCTTCTGCAGTAAAATTATTGCTACATTGTTGCCTTTGCTGCAACAGGAGATGCTTATATGTTGGCACCTAGTAAACAGACATGCCTAGCTCAGCTCACGGACCTTGTCGGATTGACAGCACTTTGTTCTACCTGCAGGAGTTGAGAAATTGATGTAAAAGCCCTATTCAGTCCCTCTCACCCCTCCAGCACTGTCCAGCAGGATGCAAGAGAGATGTCCAGTTTCCCAGTTGTACTTACACTTTAAATACAATTAGTTTAAAGTGGTATTACAGCCAAAAACAAAAAGGTATTATATTGCAGCTTACTGATCCTCAAAGCTGAACTCTAGGAAAAATAAAAGTTCTCTCTTGCGTGGGGGCGTGGCTGGACGGAGATGGCCGGAGACGGAAATCTTTGCACTTATTTCGAGGGTGTCCGGTATAATATCTACTCCGGCACCGTATTTGGCCTTACTCAATATTACTTAAAACCTTTTCCCTGGCAAATATAGAACAATAATAGGTCATATCCTTATTGCTGCTAGACTGTCTAGCAGTAGATGGAAATCAACAAACACTCCTTCCATTTCAGAAGTAATTCAAAGAGTACAGATACATGGGGGTTTATTTACTAAAGCTGGAGAGTCCAAAATCAGACTCCCTTCTGCATAGAAACCAATCAGCTTCTAACCTCAGCTTGTTCAATGAAGCTTTGGCAATGAAACCTGGAAGCTGATTGGTTTCTATACAGAAGTGAGTCTGATTTTGGACTCTCCAGCTTTAGTAAATAAACCCCTTTATGTTTGTGAGAGGGCCCTGGCGGTTAGTCATCACTCTATGGAGAAATTTGAAGCGAAGTGGTCCCGCTGGAAAGAAATATTTATGTCACTTAATATTACTGTATAGAATTGAGTGCGAGGTGGTCTTAAATAATAACATGGGAGCTCTGTTCTCTTCTTGCTCTTACGGTTGCTTTTTCTTTAATCCTTCTTTTCTTCTTCTTTATCTTCCGTTCCACCTTGGTTTAGTTTCCTTCCGTCTCTTTTTTCTTGTCCATTACATATATATATTTTCTGGAGGTCGGGTTCAGGTGGGCCCGTATCTCCGGGTTTAATGTGAGTACAAATAGTAAAGCACTATGCAAATACAGTAATTTTTATTTATAACCATTTGGATTGGAAACATAACCTATATCTGCTGCATTTTATAGTTTATACATATATCGTTCATGGCCGATGGGCCAATTTTGTTTGTCATCGCAACTTTAAGACCGTATGTATGTCATGATGCTAAGAAAAAGATGTATCTATTTTCTACTCTGAACCTTGCATTGTTGTAATTGTTCACAAAAAGTCTAATAAAAACGATTTGAAAAGAAAAGTTCTCTCTTGCAGTGGGGTTGTGCCTGCATTGCAAGGGTTAACTGCTTATTACTGTCTAGGGAGTCTGGAAAAACAGATTTACTTTCCTGATCCTCTGCTCCTGCAGGCTCTTCTGACTAGTCCCTGCAGTATCCTCTCCCCTGTGCTCAAGTGCTCCAAGGTCCTCAGTTGTCATCAAGACCTATTCAGGGTACATAGCCCGGCAGTGGACCTGAGGACTCCGAAGGACAATCCACCTCCAGAACATGGGGGAGAGCTGTCTGCTGAGAGTGCAGAGGATCAGTTAAATAAAATTGATTTTTCTGCCCCCCCTAGCCTAAATGAACAGCAAACCCTTGGAGTGTGAATGGAGTCTTACTGCAAGGGGGAATTTTCAATTTCCCGGAGTTGGGATTCATACGTGGTGCTTACATTAGTTTTGTGGGGTTTTTTAAGGCTTTTTTCCTTTATTTACATCTGCTTATCTGGGCAATAACACACTTCTAGTTGCAGGGTGACAGCAATGGAGACACATGTGGACAGCAGCATTGTCAGACTGGGGATTTAAGTACTAGAATTTGACTAGATCTCCAACTCATTAGAGCCTCGCTCAAACTGGGAGAGGGACTAGGAGCCAGTAGGTGTGTTGCATGCTAAAGAACATCCTGATTGAAGGAGAGAGCAAGATGAGCAGACAAATGACCCTTTCAGTCTCCTGCTGAACTTTTCAGTGGATGGGGCGGGGCTGCATGGAGACAGAAAACAGCTGTATTCCTTCTACAGTTTAAAATGGTGTCAGAGAAATCAATTTCTTCTTTTTTATCTGTTAACAGGATTTTTTTTGTAATGCCCGCTACAGGCTTGTTCAGTTACCACTTTTACTTAACCTTACTGAGCAGGTCAGTACTGAACTGAGATGGTTTTAAGAGTCTTGCTCATATTTTTCCATGTTTTTGTGCCTGGAGATTCATGAGAGCATGAATAAATATTGTCAGGTAAACTTGATTGATTACATATCAGGTTTTGAAAAGATTTACATGATATCTCCATAGAGCCTTTGACTCCCTTTCTACTGGTCTTTTTCACACAGCCATTTGCACTCGACCGTGTTCTGACATGTTCTCATTTGCACTCACCTGGGTTGCAGGCCAGTTGATTCAGTCTTTAGAGAGCGGTAGGGGAAAACAAGCATGTGAGTGTTACGATGTTGGCGGAAAATGAGTGACAGGAATCAAATTTCACAAATTTTGTATGAAAATTAGCATAAGAGCAAGTGAAACTTTAGCTCTGTTACAATAGCCTTATGGTGAAACTTCCATGAAGAGATCAAGTGTTTTTGAATGGCATAGACAGTTTAAGGAGGGTTGGGAAGATATCCATGATGAGAGAAGTGGGCAGCCAAAAAACGCAAAGGATGGATGGAAATGTGGACTGAGTAAGAACCCTTGTAGACTAAGTGTGTGAATGATGGCAGAAGAATTGAACATGAACAGGAAAACCTTGTGGCAGATTCTAACAGAGGATTTGTGAATGAGAAAGATTTCCATAAAGATGATGCCTTGAATCTTGACAGAAGATCAGCAAAAAAAGTCTTCAAATTTCATCTGATCTTTTGAAGAATGCAGAGATGTTTGCTATTTTTTTTTGCAGTCCATTCTGGGAATTAAATTGTAACACCTTGTATAGATGTCAGGTTGAAGACCACTTCTTTGCTGTGTACACTGTGACTGATGTTCCCTAGAGAAGCACCTGCACATGTTCAGAGACAAAGCAGGGTGCAGGGAATCCTCAGGGATGTCAATAGGGAGAATATAGAAAAATTGTTGAAAGACAGGGGTTAGATTTACTAAAGCTGTGGCTGGTACCTAATCAGGCTCTGTTTTCAGCTTGTTCAATTAAGCTTTACCAACCTGGAAGCTAATTGGTTTTTATGCAAATTTGTACCAGATTTTGCACTCTCCAGTTTTAGTAAATAACATCCAATGTGTCTGTTTGAAAACCCAACTTAAAGAAAAGAAAAATTTTAAAAAAGAGGATCCCTGGCCAGTGTTGAAAGTCTTCAGTGCTTTCACCTGCAGTAAACCTATTTTGCCACAAAATGTCCTCAGATGTGCACATACCATCATTCAACCAAAAAGACTGAGAGCATACTGTGAGTGCAGAACATTATGAACCCGCCACCTGAGGAAATGTCACCATGGTCCCCTCCAATCACAGTGTATTATTACAGAAAGCGACGCTGACATCATCACTTCAAAACCACTCTGTATTCTGTAGCACTGAGGACTCGCAACCAGTGGGGGTACATCCACAGAAAAAGGTAGGCCCCCCCAAAAAAAAAAAAGCACAGGGACAAACATGACTGGGTGAATAGTGGGACAACTTGGGAAGGGTAGAAAGTGATTGTGATTTTAAATTTAAAGTAGGGTTTACCTAATTGGAGGCGGTTTGTTGCTGGGAGGGGTCCCAGGAAGGTAGGGGGGAGTGGTGAGCCACAGGGGTCCAGTCAGTAAAATTACAGAAGAGGAAAAGCTTCCCACCCTCCCTCCCCATCATTCTTGTTCTTGCTCTTGGGTTGTCAAGGCAGCCTGGTGGTGGTTGGTCTTTGGAGGAGGAAAGATATAGAATGGTTCAGGACCCATCGGTGGTATGGGGATCTCGATACATTCCTGTTAACTAGGGGTTAACTCGGAAAAAGTATAAATGGAGGTCACTGTAGATAAATAGGATTATTGCCAAGTCGGTGTGTTGCGGCTGGGGATAAGTAGGATTGCCCCCCGAGCCGGTGGGTTGCGGCTGGGGTCCTAAGTTTAAGCAAAAAGTTTTCTGCAGTAAAGATAAGTTGGGTTTGTTGCCCTCAAAAGACCACCAAACTTTTTTCCTGTTTCTTTTTCAGGAATGTTATGTTATTTAAATTGAATTAATGAATGTATTTGTTAATAAAAAGGCTGATATGGCCATTTTGACTCTAAACCTGGTTTGTGTTATTTTATTGAATATTTGGGTTTGTAGAGGGGATGACCTAGCAGGTCGGGTGTCAGATTGGAATGCTTCTATTCTACCTTTGTCAAGAAGACCCAACTTTTCATATGACCAGGCTGAAGATGTGGCAGACAGTAGTAGCATTGAGGTGCAGGGGACCGAGCCCAAAGTTTGGTTTTACATTTTCCTGGCTGTGTTTCTTTACTTATTTTTACAAATCAAACCACTACATAAGTTTTCATGTAAATAGTTTACATCCATTTTAGTTTTTTAACAATCAACTATTTTCTGAATGGCCAATGGCCTATAATGTCAGAGCTCCAGGAAGCTCACCTCAATGGTCATTGTGTATGTGTAAATGTGTAAAGCTTCAGGTCAATGACATGGCCTTGTCTGTTCTCCTAGCAAGGAAGAGAATAAATTCATTTGATATGATGTGAATAAAATCTACATAGTGTATTTGAAGCTAACAGACTCCAGGTATATTAATACGAATACAAATAAATTGGAAGAATACAGTGGTTCTATTGCTATTCCCTGGGGCTAAATTGCCACTTTCATATGCAGAAAAATGTATCCAGACAAACAAAAAAATGAATGATTTGGGAAAAAAGTCATTTTCTAAATCACATATTTCTTGACTCCTCACATCTGTTTTTATACAAGTAAAAGAGAAAAGATCTTTCCGCTGCAATTTTAAGCAAATCTGTCCAAGAAATAAAAGCAGGTTTTGTTAACAGTTTACTGAAAGGCAACCTGAATTTATGTTCCTGCATTCTCCAGACACAGAGGGGGTGGATGGCTCTTGTATTATTTTTAGGGGTGAAGAAGATGACATGATCTGTCTCCTGTTTAGCTGTCAGTGACCTATAGTGAGCTGCCTGATGATCCAGCCCTTGGAATTTGCTTCAAGGAGTCATTTTAAGTGGAGCTCTGGATAAATAGCTGAATACTGTGATATGGGCTGGTTCACACCACAATTTCTATGTTCCGGATGCGTTTTTGCATTTGCATGAGACTTTAATTCTTTTTCAATGCATGTCAGTGTGTTTTTTCCCCTTGACTAGTGCATAAGAGATATGTTAGTTAAGACCCCCATCGTCTCACTCTCCCACATACCCCCTTAACATACCATTAAAGGAAAAACATAACACTGATTGGTGTAAAATGGCCAACACAGCCTTTTATTTACAGTTCAACTTCAATACACAAAACATTCCTTAAAACAGAAACATACAGGACAAGTTGTTGGTCTTCAAAGGCACCAAACAAAAAATGATATTCCCCTGCAGAACCTATATTATCATTAGGCCTCAAGCCGCAACGCACCGGCTCGGAGACAAAAACATACCATCTGCAGTGCAGAACCTTCACCTTCCAATTAAACCTCAGTTAACTGGAATGCACCCGGGCACACCATGCCACCGATGGGTCCCAATCATTAGCTTTGCTTAAAAGTATGTGCCGCCTCCAAAGACCAACAACCGCCACATCACGCTGGGTAAGCCCTTACCCATGCGTGCCATGCCACACCCGAACGGCATGCTGTACGTCATTCTGCAGACCCAGGGACCATAAATCTGCCCCCTCTGCATTCAGGTGCACACTATCGCTATAAAGGTACTGCCAAGTGTCAACTTCCTACTCCAAATGCCGAACAACCAGCCCCCCATTACGGATAAAGAACCTACCCACCCTCCTTATTCATTTCAATACAGGCCTTGTTAAGCCGCTCCACTGATCTAGCCAAACGCCAAGAAGTGCGAGCGACCATTTCAGTCCACACAACAACCATATCCGGAAATTCCCTATTCAACCAAGAAAATCTAATTTGACATCCCGAACCAGCTCCCGCATGGACCTAAATTCCAAATCATTGCCGCCCACATGGAGCAACAGCACATCAGGCAGCCTGTCCATACGAGCAAAATGATGCACCTCAGGGAGTACACGACCCCACAACATGCCAGGGAATCCAATCCAGCGGACGCAGGCTAACTGCCGAGACAACCCCAGTTGCCTGCCAATAGGCCTCACATCAGTGACCAAGGATCCACACAAGGCACACCGCACCACCTTAAAAAGAAAAGGACAACAAATACAACCAGAACAACACACAATAGTGAAAGAAAAAACTCCAACCCAGCAAAAGGAAAAAACGGGACCCCCCACCTAGTCCCCTAACAAATGCGGACAAACGTAAAGGCGAAATCTATGTGATTTCCACGACCAATACATTTTACCACATTGTCAGTCAAACTCCACTGGTCAGCCTCTGTGGCCACCCCGAAAAACTGACACATACTGAAAATGAGACAAGGGAGACCCATCGGCATGCATGCACGAAAAAGGACCTTGCCTCCATTGGACGGCAGGATAAAAAAAACCCTAACCACACGAACTGGGGCACACAGGAGAATCTGGAAGAGCAAAGAACCGAACCTGCGTGCCACGGCCCAACTGGTCCATCTTGGACCGGCTGATGAGCACCTCAACCCACTCCCCAGTGCACACGACATCTTCCATGAACTGCCCCCCAAGAACCAATTTAGACAGACTAACAAGCTCACCTATCCGCAAAGCCCCAAAAAAGGCCACCACAAAGGCCACCTGAAATAATCCCACCTCATAGCCCGATGAACACAACAACCTCAGTCGCTCAAACAGAGTCCCCAATAACGCAAAATACACTGGCCGGCGTGCATCCCTGCTCTAATGAGCCGCATGATAGCCCCTAAGAGCCTGTCAAACCCAGAAATCCTTTGTGAAATCCCAACACCTTTGTAATTTAAAGAAAAAGGCCAAGCCGGCCAACCGGTGATCCACAGCCACCACAGACACACCCCGCTGAAAGTTCCTAGCCGCAAAGTACAACACAGCGAGCCACACCTCAGGCCCCCATGGATCAAGGCTGACACGGTGCAACAGTTTCAGCCACTCCAGCCAGACCCTGGAGTACGCAGACCACGTCGCCTCACTCACCGAACGCCGGATCCAGTCTGCAATGACCCAAAGGCAATCTCCCACAGCCAGTCTGGACAAGGAAACCTGCGTTGCTCTGTTGCCGGTGCCAACTCTCACTGAAAACGAGACAAAGCATCAACCAGAGCATTATCAACCTCAGGCAGATGCACAGCATAGAGAAACAAATTCAACTGAAGGCAACACTACACCAAGTAGTGAAGTAAGCCAATCACCGGCTGCGAAGAAGCAGAGACACGATTGATGACCTGAACCACCCCCAGATTATCATAGTGAAAGCGAACCTTCAAATTCTGAAAACACTCCCCCCAAACTTCCACCGCCAACACAACCGGAAAGAGCTCCAACAAAACGAGATTGCAAAGAAAACCTGCCGCCCGTCAAGAAGCCAGCCATGGAGCTGCACTCCTCCGACCCCGGAAAAAAGGCCCCATAGCCCACGGAACCCACTGCATCTGTAATCACCTCCAGATCAAAATTTCTCACTGGGCCAGACATCCACAGAGACAGCCCTTTAAAGGAATCATAAAAACGGTGCCAGATATGCAAGTCTGCTCGAAGCTCCCAAGTCAAGCTAATGAAATGCAAAGGCGAGGTAACCAAATTACAAGGGATCTGAAAACCCTCATAAAACCCCGCTGCCAGCAGTGAGGCAGCCTCCCAATCAGGGTATCTATTTAGGAAAGACTGCATCCTTTGCACCCTCACCGGCGTCGCCCCTCTTACCCGTATGCTCGCCGGCACGGCCTCTACCATATTTAAGCAGCGCGACAAGGAATGGGAGCCACCGCAACCGGAACATTCGTGATTAAATCAGCAGGACCCACCAAACCGACATCCCTCGTTGAACTGCCAGCAGAAACCCCTGCGCTTTGTGGCCGTTTGCCCCGGGGAAAACGAACTACCGGCCCTTCCCTGAAAAAACTGACCAGGGGCCCGCGCCGGAGTCATAAGTTGCATCCAAAGGCCAATGTCCTTATGGTCCCAACGCAAAGAAGGGTGGACGGCCTACGATGCCGAAACTGTTCATTGTAATGGAGCCAAGCAGTGCCCCCATAAACCCTGTGAGCCTCGCTAATAACTTCAAGATATCAGAAGAGCAATGCTCCAGAGCCTTTTCCCCAATGACACTGGCCATAATCGTGAATGCCTGCAACCAGTTAGAGAAGGTTCACCCGCCTACCATCCTCAATCCATGACATGTCCAAGGGAAATCTTTCCAGAGGCAGTAGAGTGAACATACTCAACATCTCAACATACTCACCTCTCCAAATCTTCTCCTGGGCACCAGGCTGCAAGTGTGAGCCTAATGGTCCCTTAGCAGAGTCCACCAGGAAGACCAGCTCCAAAAGCCATGCACCAGTCCCCAATGGCATGGACAGGCCTGCAGGATCGAGAGCACAGGCCTCCTCCGAAACCCGCCCAGACCCAGAACCTCTAACCCCCGAACCTCAGCATGGCCCTGCCCTGGGACCCCAACCACATCCCCACCATCACGAGGGAGCTACGCAGAAGCCAGCCCAGAGCTGACACTACCACCCTACTCAAAGCACCGCAGCGAGTCCCGCAAGCCGGAAACCAGCGCACCCAAACCTGCATCAAAACCCAACGGGGAAGCACCGACGTCCGCCACCTGAGGGGCAAAGGCCGTGCCACAATCGACGATGGACGATGCCAAAGGGGTGACCCCACACCCCCAGCAGATCTTGCAGAGCAGAACAGAAGAAAAAGAACAAGAAACAATAAACTCACCAGGCTGCCCAGGAGAGGTCCCGTCAGCTGCAGGTCCACACTCCACCGCCGCCAAGCGGCCGGTCGCCGCACCCGCATCGGATCCAGATAGCTCACCCTTAGAACTGTCTTCGTCTCTTCGCTGGTTGAATGGCCTCCCAGTCCCAGGAGGCATGGGTCCTGCTGGACTGTGCCACTCATGACTCCACCTCCCAGCAACAGACCTGCCCACTGAAGTCCCAGATCACCGTCCAGCCATGCACCCAGCTGCTCTCTGCCCAGCATTGCTAGTCTTCCAAGGCTTTCCTGCCAAGGCTCCCGAACCTCCTGGGAGACCGCCGGCCACAGAAGGGGACAGCCCGGCGTACACAGCTGACCATCTCCCTTGCTGGGCCTCCTCCCTGACCAGCACCTCATCAGGGGAGAAGCCGTTGTCATGGCTAACACTCCACCGAGCGGGCAGGGGGAGGGACTGCCACCACGAGGTCCCCCTTCCCGACGAGATGCACCGTGGATGGGGATTCTTCCCGGACACCCCACCAGCAGAGGCAGGAGAGCGCCCTGCCAGCAGGCCCGGATGGTCCCGATCGGGGCTCACAGGTTGTCGCCGAGCCCTGGGAGAGGAGCCCGGACTGAACCACTCTGGAGGCCGAGAGCTCCAAGCACATGGGCACTCCCAACCCCCTGCTGCCAGCACCGAGCCCAGGTCCCACAGCACCACCAAGACCTGACTCTTCAGCAAGGTAGCGACCCGGGAAGCAGCAGCCTCCCGCAGCTGGGACATCAGCCCCTTCACATCCATGAAGGCCCTGGGCACCGAACTCCTCGAACACCTGGAAGGGAAAAACTCGAAGCTTGCTCCACCCCTGTCTCCTCCTGCACTGAACTGGACGACCCTCCCATCCACACCCAAAGGTGTCAAAGACCCCACCTTGCACACCCATCACCAATCAGGTAACTTTCCCATATTCTAACTCACACCTTTTTTTCTTTAACCCTTTCCTGTCTTTCCTACCCCCCTCTGAACCTAGTCATATCTGCCCTGCACTATATTTCTTTTTTCTTCCTTTTTGCTACGGACATCCTTTCTTTTTATTTTGACACTTGAAAAATCTAGGCAAATCTGCATTCTGGCGCGTTTACATGTGTTTTGCTGCATTGCAGGTGCACTCCATACAGAAAAAAGTGAAGCAGGTTTTAATTTTTTTGACGGTGTGAACTAGGGATGTTGGAATACATAGAAAATACTTTGATGCTGAATAAAAATGCACTGGACTGCATCTGGCATGAATCGGCCCTTACTAGAAATATATGAAATGTTGCCCTGCACAAGGACTTTTAACTGTATTGAGCCCCTGTTCACACTAGAATATGGTGCAGAAAGCCAATGCTCCATGCATACCTCCTGTACAGCATTCAGATTACACTGCCCTTGAGATCTGCAGTGGGTGTCAGTGTAATGTTAACGACACCCCAAACACAGGTTGCATTTAACTAAACTGGATCTCATGGTAGAAAATGACAATGCATTCCGGTAGCAGTGCGTTTCTAAAATTGGTGCATGCGCTACTTTGGTGCGATGTGGTGCGATAAGTGCCCATTAAAATGAATGGGCTCAAACTGCACCTCACTAAATCATATGTGAATTGCACAGGAATGCAATGTGCTTCATGCGATTCATATGCAATTCATAATGTGAACCTAGGCTCAGTCAGTCTAGTGATTCACATCCTTTTTTAAGCATGTAGTGTTGCTGCCTGACTGTCCAGTGAGCAATTAGATGACAGGAATTTATACAGTCGTGGTGCCACCTGCGGGGCTACGTAGAGTAACAACAGATCATGAT
The DNA here is from genome assembly GCF_062004578.1 of Staurois parvus. NCBI lineage: Eukaryota > Metazoa > Chordata > Amphibia > Anura > Ranidae > Staurois > Staurois parvus. Next base: position 5,742,911 of record NW_028318072.1, read on the forward strand.
CATGACAAATGGATAAATGGAATAACAATTCATTGACTGGTATGCAAATGTAGATATACAGTATTTATTTAATATATTTATGGGCCCCAAAGTATAGCCATTAAGGGTGTACCTTGCCTCTTTAATCCCCATTTTAAAAGAAATACCTCTAGATATATCTAGTGCTATTCTCTAGTTAGATTGCTAGGTTAAATTTAGTTTTAGCTTCACTGCATTCAGTGGAGCAGTAATTGATTGGTTTGGTCAGCACCTGGTCTAGTCAGGGTTTCCAGGCTAGCTGTTTGATTTCTCTCACATGCTTCTGGAAGAAGCTTTCAGAATATAGGGCAGGGAGAATCAAATGACCAGCATAAATATTTATCATATTTCAGCCAATCCTAGGAAGGAGGTGCCCAGAAGGAGACTGGGGAGGTTATAAATGTTTGGGAGGCCTTTCCAGAGTGTCCTTTCCTCTCCAGGGATGATTCTAGTTCTCCTGCTATTGAGACAAGAATTGCAGTCTGGGCCTCAGCTGTAGCTGGGCTGAGGGCCTAGAGGAGATTGCTAATGGATTTTTCTGGAGGGCACTGTCCTGAAGTACTGGTCTGGAGAAGTTTCTTTGATTATCTTCGATCATTGAAGATCTACCTCTGGATACTGTGTGGCAGACAGTTCCTTGGACATAGTGAGTAAGATCTGATTTGAGACTATTGTGTGTACTTGTGATTTTCTACTAAGAATTTTGTCCTCCCATTGATTGCTGATATCACTTGGGAATTCATCTTCAAGTTCTTCAGCAATAATTAGTAAAAAGACATCCCCTAGATGGAGCCATTATTGTTGGTGTGCGTGAGACGGTGGGTAGCAGCCACTGTACTACTGTTGGAGACCTTGGCATATTCTCAGCAGCCCCTCCGGCGGTGACAATGAATAATAATTTTTGCTTTCAAAGCTGTTATATAGGCATTCCTGGACTTTATACTATACTGTACATTCAATGCAGATATTACTGCTACCCACATTAGGCCCCTTTCACACAGGCTTTGTGATCAGGTCCACATGCCAGGTTTTTTTTTAACTGATTGGAAGTTTTGTGCAAGTCTATGGGCAGATGGATGTAAATGGATGTGTGTTTCTTTACATACGCCTATCTCCAAGTCCATCCAGGTCTGAAAAAAATGGAGAAGGATTGCATTATTTTCTGTTTTCCTGGACCTAAATTGGATAAATCAAAGGTAGCCTGTTGTAAATGCATGAAAGCCATTTACATCTTGCTGCCTAGAGAGTCATCAAAGGTCAGCCAAAGCCTGCTGTTAAAATGCGGGCAAAAAAAATAAGGATAGATTTCTCAAACGTGACATCAGCCCTGTTCTGCTCTAATTCAGCAGAGGATCTGTGCATGTGAAAGGACACCATGTGCTTCTGGGTCCCATAGCAGTAGTATGATCTTCTATGGCTTTGGTTACACCCTAGTATTAAAGTGGAACTTAGCTCTGGTTTGAAAAACGTGGGAGCAGGGGGGCTTTTTATTGCAGAAGAGACATGGCTTGCTATGTCTCTTCTGCAATAAAGGGTTCTTACCTTCCTTCTTGCAAGATGCTTTTGAATGTACAAGGAACTACACATGCACAGCTTAATGTGCATTCTTGGCACATATTGGTGCCAGCATGAAATCTCATACACATGTGCAGAAGTTATGTTCTCAAGTCCTGGCCAATTAGGATTGCTAAGGACTCCTAATCCTGAAGAGGAAAGGGAGAAGATGTTGACAACGGTGAGGGAGCTCGAGGATGCTGGATGGGAGGTGAGTATTGGAGGGTTTAGTTCCCATTTAAATGTGTAGAAATGCGTTTGCTTGGAGCTCCATGCTAAAGTGAACTTATCAAGTGTATATACTATAGACAAATACCACATTTTAAGATGATATCATGCTGAGGATGCTCTAAGCTGTATTATGCATAGCTGGCAGTTATAGTAGGGTGTGACAGTTGCATACTGATTGGGCATTGTAACAAGGGAAATTGGAAAGACTGAGCTCTGAATGTCAAAGCAAAGTGGACCATGAAAACCAAAAGCAAAAGCCAAATGAATGAATCTTTCAGAGCTGGAAACAACATAGGCTTTAAAAATCCACCTTGCCACCAAGCATCTTCTCCTATTTACATGCTCTTTAATCATCTATTTGAGTAGTCATCAACTCACCTGTTATAGCGGCCCTCAAGGGAGGGCCCTGACAACACCAAGGGGCTTACATAATATTTACATTACTACAGAAGACTGCAGACATACTACAGTAGATGGTCAAAGACTGCAGACATTCTACAGGGGTAGTTGGAGACTGGGAAATGCCACAGGAGACTAGGGCAGAGACAGGGGATGTGCTATAAAAGACTCAGAACACTGCCACTGCATTTGGTCTACAAATCAGAGTCATCTAAATCTCCTAGAAAAATTGCTGAAAGCAAATTTGAGGATCCTTTCACCAAATCACTTATAAAAGGTCAAAGAAAAAATATATAAAAAAAATACAAAGAAAAGTGTAGAAAACGGACGTGTAAAACAAACAAACAAACTGAATAATTTTGCTAGTAAAACTCAGTTTATTATATTGTTTACTTTATTGCCCTTGAGTAGGCACCTAGACATACTCACTATTGGATTCCTGGGACCCAAGGTCCCCACAGGGCCACAGGTTGATTGCAAGATATCTATACAATGGTAAATGCCAAATATTTTAGATATGTGTGGAGGACTTATTTTTGGCTGCTTTCATTTCATCCCAGAATGCCTCCTTCCCTGTTTTTCACAGCTTTCTCAATTTTTCATGTACAATCTCCATCACCCTCTTCTCACCCACTTTATATTTATTCCTCCCGCTCACTCCAGCTCTTGCCTACTGATTACTAATTCATTTATTTTCAATATTTAGGCTCTGTCTCACCTCTGCCTTCTGCAAAATTACATTCCATTAAAGCTGGTGTCGGCCTGTACGTGCTCATGTTTCCCAGACTGGATTGATATTCTGCTTTGGTTTCCTCATATTGAGGATTTGCCACTGAATTCTTTCCTCCTTGATATCACATTATGGAAGTCAAATTGCACCAGAGTAGGAAGGATAGCATTGTTTGTTGTTTAGTGAGAGCTCAATTTCCCCAGGGGCTCCTCTCCTTGCCAACCAAAAACAGAGAGGAGAAAAAGAAAATTATTTCAACAAATTCAAAACATGGAAGGAAGAAAGGAAAAAAAATCCCCAATTTCTTTTTCATCAGAATGCATCAAGAGACGAGTGAAAAGGCACAACAGATGTTAATGTAGTAGAGACCATGTGGCCAATTTGTAATGATAACACAGAGCCTCATGATCTCTCCTGCCTCACTGGCCTTGACCAGGGTAAAACGTTAGAAAATCCTGCTTGATCTTTGTCCTTACATAGTGCCTACATATGTATTTGTTTGCTATTTAATTTTTGCTCTCTGTTAGTTCTGAGCATAGTCTTTACTCTGTGCCTTCTATAGTAGCTATCTCAATTGCTACTCGTCAAATTGTCATCATAAGGATTTGTCCATGTGTCTATCTCTATATACTTCATGTAAGATTCTTACAGTACTGTTCAGTACTAATTGTGGCTACGGATGAGTCAATCTTCCCACGGTTCACTTCACTAGATAATTGGTGATATTAAACCAATAGTTCAATTCACGGAGAACTGAGCTGTTAATGTGACATTAGTAGGTCAAAAAAGTAAAAAAAAAAATTAAATAATTTGGAATTGATTTTGTAAGGTCCATGTCTTTTAAACCAACGTATAAAAGGTCAATGACAGTGTTCCATTTTCTCTTTGTTATGATTTTGACAAGCTGCATTGCCCATTACAAAATACTGCAAAGTGTACACTATGAACACCCACCATAACCTGTCGAAGCATGGACTCCACTGCACCTCTGAAGGTATGCTGTGGTGTATGGGCCCCAACCTAAGTCCTATATTTTGTAAGATGCTCTAATGAATTGAGATCTGAAGAATGTGGAGGCCAAATCAACACCTCAAACTCTTTGTTGTGTTCCTCATATCATTCTTGAATTTATTAGACCAGGCCACCTTCTTCCATTGCTCCGTGGTCCATTGTAGGCACTTTTGGCTGTGGACATGTGTCAACTTGGGCACCCTGACCTTTTAAACCAACGTATAAAAGGTCAATGACAGTGTTCCATTTTCTCTTTGTTATGATTTTGACAAGCTGCATTGCCCATTACAAAATACTACAAAGTGTACACTATGAACACCCACCATAACCTGTCGAAGCATGGACTCCACTACACCTCTGAAGGTATGCTATGGTATATTGGCCCCAACCTAAGTCCTATATTTTGTAAGATGCTCTAATGGATTGAGATCTGAAGAATGTGGAGGCCAAATCAACACCTCAAACTCTTTGTTGTGTTCCTCATATCATTCTTGAATATATTAGACCAGGCCACCTTCTTCCATTGCTCCGTGGTTTGCAATGGAAACCAGAATTGTAGGCACTTTTGGCTGTGGACATGCTTGGGCACCCTGACCAGTCTTTGGCTGTGCTGCCCCATATACAGCAAACTTTGATGCACTGTGTTTTCTGATGACTTTTCTCTCAGAACCAGTATTAACAATTTCAGCATTTTGAGCTATAGTAGCTCTTCTATTGGATCAGATTACACCAGTCTTCACTCCCCACGTGCAATGACGGGCCTTGATTGCCCAAGACCATGTTGCTGGTTCTCTTTTTTTGGACCAACTTTTGGTAGGTCCTGACGACTGCAGACCGGTAGCATCCCACAGGTACGGCAATTTTGGAGATGTTCTAGCCTAGTCGCCTAGCCATTACAATTTTCCCTTTTTAGCTCAAATCTGCATGTCCATTTTTTCTGCTTTCAACACATTAACTTCAGAGATAACATGTTTACTTGCTGCCTATCATATCCCACCTACTTTCAAATGCTTTTGTCACAGGATAATCAATATTATTCACTTTATCTGTCTGTAGTCATAATGTTATGACTGTATATCTTTGGCTAAATAAACCGTTTAATTTTTTTTTTACAAATTTCTGCTCTGCGATACAAATAAGCTTTGTTAAACCCCTGTATCTCACTGTACTGTATCTATAAAGCATTTTCACACAGGTCTTCCCCTCTTCTCTACACTTCCTTTGCTGTAAAGGACACATCCTTTACAACACGGGTGTCAAACTGGCGGCCCTCCAGCTCTTGCCAAACTACAAGTCCCATGAGGCATTGCAAGATTGACAGATACAAGCATGACTCCCAAAGGTAGAGGCATGATGGGACCTGTAGTTTTGCAACAGCTGGAGGACCGCCAGTTTGACACCCCTGCTTTACAATAAAGGATGTGCCCCTATGTAAACATTTTCTGCGCTGAGAGTGAGCACCCTGCATGCTCCTAGCACAGCCACCAGTGGGTACTGGAAAGCTCCTGATCAGGGGCGGACTGACCATTTGGAAACTCGGGCACTGCCCGAGGGCCCGGGGTCAGTAGGGGGCCCCATGAGATGTCCCTGGTACCTTTTTCATAGGCTTTTTTTAGTTTGGGCAAGGACAGAGGGGCCCCATGATCCCCTATTGCCCGGGGCCCCATGAGTTGTCAGTCCGCCCCTGCTCCTGATGCTTACTTGTGATAGGGAGCTTTCTGATCATGTGACCGCTGTTGACTGCCAATCATGGCAGTCACATGATCAGAATGCAAGCCAATGCCTCCCAGCATTTAGAACTTCTTAAAGGGCTGAGAGGAGGGAAGGAGTTAACTATCTTGGTGGGTTTTCTATGTACTTTTTTATATATTCAGAGGGGTAGTAGTCATAGCCAGGTTTTTTTTTATCATTTGAGGAGTTTGTAACGTCTAAATGCTGCCAGTATGAGAACCTGAATTCTTCTCCAATAAAACCAGGGCAATATTTAACATTAGGCACAGTAGGCTTGTGTATAAATATAGTTTTGCATACTACTAAAAGTAGCTGGATATTTATTCATTCACAATGCTTGATTTTAAGCGCAGCTTATTTGGTAATAGCTATCTTCATGTATACTGTGTGCATTAGCGAGAACACATTTGTAGCTGCAGCTGGGAATTTTTATACGGTCACATATAAAAATTTGTATTATGTAGTCCATAGTGCAGGTGGTTTCACAATTTTTGTTTACAGTAGGCCTATAGGCTGCAAAGGCAGAACTGTTTTCCTTACAATAATTGACTGCATCTTTTTCTTTTTCCATTATGATCAGCATTGGAGTCATCTCATACAGACATATTTATTACTGAACCATAATCTTCTTAGCTACAGGGGAGTATCTACCATGAGGCAAACAAGGCATTTGCCTAGGGAGGCAATTTTTAGGGGGGCAGCACCGCCCCCCCTCCCTCCCAAGAAGGGACCGTTTGAGTAGTGGCGGACAGCAGGAAGATCGATGTGGTGGAGCGAGGGGAATGGCAGTTGCAGAGCAACGGTTGTGTACCTCTCTCTCCAGCAGCTGATGAGCCAGGACCAGGGGACAGCCTGGAGCAGGTAGAGGAGAATTATCGGAGAGGAAAGAGCCCGGAGGCTCTCCTTCCTGTCATCCATCTAGCACATGAGACACTGACAGATCGTATGGGACTGCACCCCCCCCCCCCCCACCCTTCCTGCTGCACTGAGATCAGCAGCCCTTGGAGAGGGGGGGGTGCAGCCCCATACAATATGAGGAAGAGGGGGGAAAGAGAGAGAGGGAGATAGGGAAGAGAGAGAGGGGGGTGAGAGAGAGAGGAAAGAGAGAGGGAAGAGAGAAAGGGGAGAGAGAAATGGGAGAGAAAGGGGAAGAGAGAGAGAGGGAGGGGGGAGAAAGGGGAGAGGGAGGGGAAGAGAGAGAGAGGGAGGGGGGGAAAAGGGGAGAGAGAGAGGGAGGGGAGCGAGAGAGGGGAAGAGAGAGAGAGGGAGGGGAAAGGGAGAGAGAGAAGGGGGAGAGAGAGAGGAGGGGAGAAAGGGGAGAGAGAGGGGAAGAGAGAGAGGCAGAGGGAAGAGAGAGGGGGGGAGAGAAAGGGGAAGAGATAGAGAGGGAGGGGGAAGAGAGAGAGAGAGGGAGGGGGAAGAGAGAGAGAGAGGGAGGGGGGAGAGAGAGAAAGGGGAAGAGAGAGAGAGGAAGGGGAGAGAGGGGAGAGAGAGAGAGGGAGTGAAGAGGGAGAGAGGAAGGGAAGAGAGAGGGGATGAAAAAGAAAAGAGAGAGGGAAGATAGAGAGAGAAAAAAGAAGGAGAAAAAGAGAGGGAGAAAAAGAGAGAGAGGGACAAGAGAGAGGGAAGAGAGAGGGATAAAGAGAGAGAGGAGGAAGAGAGAGACAGAGGGGAAAGAGAGAGAGGGAAGAGAAAAAGAAAGGGAGATCCATTATGCTCAATACGCAGATCCGATCCATCCTGCGGGGATCATCTGCTTTCTTTACAACTTACCTTTTCTTGGAGTGGGTGCGGTGTCACCCCACATAGGTTGCATGCCGACGCATCAGGTGACACCGACCGCATGGGGTGACACCGGACAAGCTCCACAAAAAGGTAAGTTGTAAAGCAAGTCAGCAATCCCCGCAGGATGAATCCGATCCATCCTGCGGGGATTGCTGACGTGCGGTCGGTGTCACCTGATGCGGACTGCACCCCCCGCACCTGCCCTACTGCATACACACATTTATTAAACTCTCTCGCTCTCTCATTGGGGAGGGAGGGGGGGTGAAACATTTTTGTGTTACCTAGGGCAGCACAAAATCTAAATACACTACTGCTTAGCTAGGAATGGGACCAGTAAGGGCTCATGCATACAGGATGTTTTTTACTCCAGTAGATGCCTTTGCTCAGCACAGGAAAAAAGCAGCTTAAACAATTGCAGCTAAAGCATGTGTTTAGAAACAACTAGACGCATTCAGGAGCATCAAGCATTTGGACATTCATTGATTCTATTGTCTAGAATAATAATTTAGTGTTTAGGCGAGCTTAGATGCATTTACACGTGTTCACACACAAGTGTTTTTTTCTGCTCAAAAGCTCCTCTCCTGAATGCACTGGTGGTGCTTTTTTAACCGCTTCCCGACCGCACTATAGCAGAACTACTGCTACAGGGCAGCAGGGCTGAGTAAAATCATGTACTGTATATATACATGATTTTGTATTTCCGGGTAGGGGGCTGCGTGCGCTGTCCACACACCCTACCCGCGCCGCCATTGGCAGCTACAGCTGTTGATCACCGGGTCCCGGCTAGAGATTCCCCACCGGCACCCAGCGATCGATGAGGAACACTGACCGGGGAGAGGTCTGTATGTAAACAATACAGATCTCTCCCCTGTCAGCTCCTGTATGCTGCTTGCATAGCAGATCAATACAAAGCAATGTGTTTACATAGTAAAACACAACACAGCACACAGTTAACCCTTTGATTGCCCCAGATGTTAATCCCTTTCTGCCCTGTGTCATTAGTACAGTGTCAGTACTTTTTAGTAGCACTGATCACTGTTTTAGTGTCACTGGGGATGTCAGTGGCAGTTAGTCAATTCCCCCCCAGTGTCAGAATGCCCGCCGCACTCCAAGTTGCTGATTGCCGCCATTACTAGTATACAAAATAAATCCAGTATATATAGCGCCATTTGTAAACATAGCATATAACATTCACATAAACCAATTAATTTACACGGATTGGGATTTTTTTTTTTAGCAAAGACATGTAGCAGAATACATTTTGGACTAATTTTTTGATGACATTTGAATTTAAACTTTTTGTACTGGATATGTTTTATAGCAAAAAGTCAAAAATATTGTGTTTTTTTTTCAAAATTGTCAGTCTTTTTTTGTTCATAACGCAAGAAATAAAAAACACAGAGGCCGATCAAATACTACCAAAAGAAATCACCATTAGTAGGGAAAAAAAGGACATAAATTTAATTTGGGTGCAGTGTTGCATGACCAAGCAATTGTCAATTAAGGTAACGCAGCGCTGTATCTCAAACAATGGCCTGATCAGGAAGGGGGGTAAATCCTCTGGTTAAGTCTCTAAATGCTGCTCTCCTAATACCCCTGCAAATGCCTATGTGTGCATGGCCACATAAGCTAGCATAGAAGTGTGTTTACAGGCTGAAAAAAAACCACATCAAACACCTGTACGGGTTCATGTACACGGGACGTTTGGAAAACTCTTCTGAACGATGGAAACTGACTGCTGGAAAACGTAGGTTAAAAAACTTCAGTTTAGCTGCGTTTGCATACTGCGTTTATGCGCGTTTGCGTTTAGAAGCGTTTTTAAAAGATAACCTCAGGAGACCTTCCCATATGCCCAGAATGCACTGAAAAATAGTAAACAATTTACTATTTCAGACATTTTGAGAGGAATAGAGAGAGCAGAAGCAGAGAGAGCAGTATGTGTTGAGATGACCTGTCTTTTTTGGTTGTATTCACTATGGATCCCATCATGAGCATAATGCAGCACGCTCTACCATCTTTTCCTTCACGCCAAACCTGGAACTGACTGCGCTGGTGTACTGGGTCCATTTGAATACACGGAAAACGCTTTGCATGCATTTCTGATGATGAAAAAAGGCTCTGGACAGCATCTGGACATGGAACAGTTAAAAAACGCTTATAAACACAAATGCTTATAAATGCAGTTAACCGCTTTTACAAGTGTTTTACACAAGTTTGCAAGCGTTTGGCATTTGAAACGCCGTTAAAATCTACTCCTGAATGCAAGTTTGGTGCTTTAAAAAAATGACTGTAAACTCAACTGCCTGTAAACGACTGTAAATGACTATGTGTACATGGACATATAGGAAAACATTAGGGAGAGTTCAGGGGCTGCTGAAAAAATGCTGAACAGCTCCTGAATGTCAGTTTAGGATCTGCAGTGTACATGAGCCCTACGGTATCCTGCACAGTATAGTTGTCAAACACCCATTTACAGGGGTTTGGCATTTGTTTTTTTGCCCTTAAATGCCCTCTACATTAACCAATGTGTCCATGCATGCATAGGTGTTTAGAGCCAGAGGCGTATGGGGGCAGAAATCTGAACGCACCAAATTCATTTTCAGGAGAGAAACATTTGAGCAGAGAAAACGCCTGCCACACCTAAACGGTGAAACACATCTAAACGCACCTAAATGCTAGACGCATATTAAATGTTTGAGCATTTATTCATTTCATTGGCTAGAATAAATTAATATTCTGGGCATTGAAATTAATAAATGGCGGATGTACCTGAAAAAAAAGCACCCAAACACATCTGAAAAACACAGATTTAGGTGCCTTTTTAATGCTGATTTTCATCTGTCAGGAGAAAAGAGCTCAGAAGAGCCTAATGTGCATGACACCTTAAATTGGCATTCTTTACATACTACTGTATGTCCAAATACAAGGAAATGTCCAATAAAACAGCGGTCATCCTGGTGGGGGGTGAAAGGGGATTTTTATAGGCTCCAGTGATAGAAGTGTAGAAATATCTCTCTGGGTTTAGAGCCCATTCACACTTGTGCAACTTGTTATGTGATTTTTGGGGTCCAAAGTCGCATGACAAGTTGCACCCCCATGTTTCCCAATGAGTACAATTCATATCTGTGTGACTTCAAGTTGCACCGACTTGAAAGTAGTTCCTGCACTACTTTGGTCTGACTTGAGGGCCATAGACTTCAATGTAAACCATCCAAAGTCACAGGAAAGTCACACCTGATCAGGGGCGGACTGAAAACTCATGGGGCCCCGGGCAATAGGGGATCATGGGGCCCCTGTGTCCTTGCCTACACTCAAAGCACACACAAAAAAGCCAATAAAAAGGTACCAGTGGCATTTCATGGGGCCCCCTACCGACCCCGGGCCCTCGGGCAGTGCCTGAGTGCTCAAATGGTCAGTCCGCCCCTGCACCTGATTGTTATACATGAGACTTGTGTGCAAATTTGTGCAGCAAAAACAATCATCCTTGGTCAAAGCAAAAGTCACACCGAAGTCCCACTCATGTAAAGTCACATCAAAGTTGTTTCAAAGTCACATCAACATTGCTTCAAAGTCGCATCAAGTCACACTGTAAAGTTGTAATGAAAATCACACAATTTTTGAGTTGCACAAGTGTGAATGGAGCCTTGCTGTATTGCTCAGTGCTGTTGATATAACCCTGGTACTTCCAAACAGGGGAAGAAAACCCCAGGATAACCTCATTAGAGCACTGCTGCTCCTTTCTGCAGTATGGCAGGTATGAGTTGAGACTGACTGGACAGAATTATAAATCCTATGACAGGTATGACAAGCACCATAAATATTTCCGAACTGTATATTTAGATGTACAGTATGTTGTTTCAAAGATACTCCATGTGCTGCCCCACTTTCATATAGTTTTTATGGCTTATATTGTACTGCGTGAGGTTAGACGTTTTTGTTGTAGGCTGACATCTAGTGGCTGTTTTGTGCCAATACAGCGTGTTTATTAATGTGATTTTGGTAGCTTCCTCTGTCCTCTCCGCCTATTTAGTGCTAGCTGATTTAGTCCTAGTTAGACCATTCCCACTGTGTTTCCTCTGTTAGTGTTCCTCATTCACAGAAACAAGGCTCAGGAGAGTCATTGTCTTCTTCCACTTCAAAATAATGGAAAACATCCTGTGTACTTTAATTAGCTACAGTAAATGTGAGGGACCACCGAGCGGCACCACTAGCACTCCACTGGTCAGGCGTGCCCAGAGTGCGGAGTCTAAGCCCCAGGGTACTTGTTCACCAGGGCCCCTGATGGTGGGGATGGACTTGTAGTACCCCGAGACCAGGTCGCCTCTACTGAGCACACCAGTCAGTGGTAGTGGTGTTCGCCAGGGGTTCCAACCAGGGAGAGCCAGATGTGAGGAGGTCGGGTGACCCCGATGGGATGGATGGCGGAGCAAGTGCGTAGTCAGACAGGCCGAGTCGGTAATGTAGAGGACGGTAAGGTACAAGGGAGCAGGCAGAGAATCGTCGGGTCACACGCCAGGTCAGCAACAGGAGGTCAGATCTAATAAGGGGCATCCAGGGAGAGAGGTCAGGCAAGCAAGGGTCTGGGCAGGAGAAATCAGCAAGGTCAAGAGTAATCCGGGTCAATAACTTACTAGGCACAGGTACAGGAACACAGGAAGCAGGTAAGACCAGAAGGCAACGAAATGACAGCTCAGGGACCTTTAAATATCCCGCCCTGCGCTGCCATTGGTGCCCAGCGGGCGGCCGCGGCTTCTACTGCGCATGCGCGAACTCGAACGCCGCGGCCGGCCCGGACCTAGTGCCCGTGTACTGGGTGGAGCAGTGCGCCTGCGCCGGGCCCATCGCGGCGGGGATCGAGGAGATCCCTGACAGTAAAATTGTATGGGATTCAACTTCTGTGTCTTATCAAAGAGTTAAGCTGCCTGTGGATGATGCCAAGTCAGCAGGTAACCATACTTTCTGGACAGATTGGGTCCAAGGTATGTTATTGAAGAGGTAAACTGCCTGTGGATGATGCCAAGTCAGCAGGTAACCATACTTTCTGGACAGATTGGGTCCAAGGTATGGTATTGAAGAGGTAAGCTGCCTGTGGATGATGCCAAGTCAGCAGGTAACCATACTTTCTGGACAGATTGGGTCCAAGGTATGTCAAAGCATAAAGCAGCATTTGAAACAGAAACCTGTAACAAATGTTTTCTTTTTGCTTCAAAAGCAACGCCATTCCACTGACATTAATCGCATACTGAAGTTGGAGCCGGCAACAAAGCTGGTTTGCAGACTGAGATACAGAAAGTAAGAGATATCATGCTGTAGTAAGCAGCAGAGGTCTGATTGGCTCAGAATTAGGCCTCTTGCTCTCCCTGTCTGAAGGATGCTGTCAGGGGATTATAGGAGACTTGTATCCAGGGGCGGACTGACAACTCATGGGGCCCCTGGGCAACAGGGGATCATGGGGCCCCTGTGTCCTTGTCCAAACTCAAAAAAGCCTATGAAAAAGGTACCAGGGGCATCTCAGGGGGCCCCCTACTGACCACGGGCCCTCGGGCAGTGCCAAGTTTCCAAATGGTCAGTCTGCCCCGCTTGTATCAGGACTCATCACAGTAATTTTAATGATGTTTAATGACAGTATAACTGGATTAAATGGTGGCTTTTATATACCTTGCTGCTATTCTGCAAGTTCTGTTGGCCAGTCTACATTACATCAACTTACTAACATTGTTCAACAGAAGCATCATCAATACTATCTCTACATTCTTTTCCATGATCCTCTGTTACTATACAAATGAAAATGGGGCGAACTTTGCTTCTCTTCTGCCAGCCTTCCCCTCTTGGGACTTGTAGTTCACTAGCAGATGCTGGTAGGAAAAATCTCGATACAGAGCCAAGATAATCAATTCATGTTTTTTACGTATTGTGCTACAATCAGGCATGCTCATTTTATGTATAAAATAAGAAATAGTAGCACCTCTGCTGCTGGCATTATAACACACAGATATAGTTAGCGTTTTCTGCTTATATTCATATTTTGCCTTCAAATTTGATTCATCTGCCCCATTAGGAAATACTAAAATGTGACAAGAACATAGTAGGCAATATAATGCAAATGAGTTCTGCTAGGTGTGTTAGTGCTGGCCTGCACACTTTGTCTATTTAATAAATGGCTTATTGCTTTAAGTTTGCTGCATTAAGGAACATGCAGAAGTAAAAAAACACCGCAACTAAATTTGTCACAGTTCACCAGCTCCATGTATGTGCAGCACTGGGTAAATACATGCCTCTGCTTGTATATGGCAGATTATAATTATAGACTATAATTACAGCAAATTTGCGGGTCACTAGACAGCATCATCTTGCGTTCCATGATAAATTGGTTTAGCTTGACCAACTTGCTAGTAGAGGTATATTATATATATTGAAAAATAAGATAATTGCAGATTTTTTGTGCTTTAGGCTGAAATATGTACTTTATAATTATATATTACCAGTAATAATGATAATATTAAAATAATAAACTCAATTTTTATGAGTATTATTTTTTTGTTTGTAAACATATTGATTTAGGAAACAATTTTTTGTCATTTTTGGGCTCACAAAATTTCTCTTTCTGAACTGGCACCATCAAACGTCAATAGAAATGTAAATACAACCCACAATATCAGTTTTGAGTGGACACTGGTGTGTTTAATCAGTGGTGTATTTAGGTTTTGTGCTACCCTAGGCAACACAAAAATCAGACACCCCCCCCCCAGAGAGAGAGAGCCTGACAGTGACCAACAACACCCCTGATACCCCCCCCCCCCACCCAAGACAGCCTTCCACTCACACCCAGCCCTTCCCCTGGCAACAGAGAGAAAGACACTCACCTTTACAGCTACGGACATCCTCGGGAACGAGAGTCGGGCTCTGCATACACCAATAAGCAGCCCGCAGCCTCTTTTGGATCCCACCTGGTCCCCATGCTGCATATGTCCCTTCTTCCTGGGGAGGGGGGGTTCTGCCCCCCTGAAAAATGCCACCCTAGGCAAATGCCTTGTTTGCCTTGTGGTAAATTCACCCCTGGGTTTAATTATTGCAAGATCCATCTCTTGGATACTGCGGTCTCAAAATGCCCCCAAAAGTAGTATCTTTGGCCCTTGGTATAGGGATATAATGAGAATAGATCATTGGTTTGGGGCAGTGAAAGCTCACGGCAAAACTGGTAGATTTCAGTAATAATGTCTCAAGGTTCCATTAAGATACTCTAAGCATGATACTTTAGGGCCACCTTTCTTAGAATCCTTTCACACGGGGCGGATTCGTTTAGCACATCTTGGCCTAGGACTCAGAGAGCCATATCTGAGTGAGCTGTGGATGAATGTTTGCATTGTACAAGAAAGGAAGAGCGACTTACTGCCTTCAAACTATGTGGAAAGACACATAACAACTGGGGAAAAACAGTGGAAGTCAAATGCGGAGTATCAATTTTCAGCTACCTGCCACTTGACCACCAGAGAGGGAGCCTCCTCCACACCCAGAGAGCTGCACCCACCCTTTAAGGGGGATTCTGGATATCCCTGATGCCCCACTGCTGAGTTCCAGGACCACCAGAGGGAGTCTACCTTGATTCCTACCATACCCTGTGATGACCATTAGATGACACCGGGATATAATAACACAAATGTTTATTTATTTGCGCGTTCTGGTGAGTGCACATTCCTTACAAACCTATATGCACATCACTCATCCTCAGACAGCTATAGGAATATTTGAGCACCTCCAACCATCATATGGACTATTTATGCTTATCTTGGAACTTTATTATTGAGATTTATATTATCTATAAGTTTTTACGTATATCGTATTGTTTTTTAGCATTGTTTTTATCATTATCTTTAGCGCTGCACATCAGTTTTATACTCGTTTAGCACATCCGCTTGCTCAGCGGGGGATGTCTTCGCTGATCCTCACTGAGCAAGTGGATGACAGCTCTGTGTCCTCTCCGCTGCTGCAGAGCAGACACAGAGCTGCTCAATGTCCTCAATGGCCGGTCCTGATCCAACAGATGGAAGGGGAATTGGATCCCCATCCATCCCTTTTTGGTGGATCAGCTCAGATGTCTGCGGGAGTAAGCGGACACATGTCCGTTTACACCCGCCGCTTCCATGGAGGAGAATGGAGGTTCCGATTGAGTCCGCCTGAAAAACAGGCATTTGGACCCAATTGTCCATGTAAAAGAGGCCTTAGCCAGGGTTCCTTCAGATGTTAAAATTGTATTTACCTTAATATGGTTACATAGCAAATTATTTGCTAAAATCGAATAAATACAATTTTAATTCACTAAAGTCTGATATAAGCCTTGTTTGCTGTCCAATTAACCACTTGTCTCATGGGATGGGTTATACCCACTCATGCAATATTTTTTGTTTTTGCTCTGTTCAACGGTTTAGTCCTCATGCACACTTGACGGTTTTACAGCGGCTGTTTTTGGCTTTTGACATTTTCTTCTACAGCTAGTAAACCCCCCAGCATGTTACCCTATGTGTCCATGCACACATAGACTGTAATCAACGTTTTTTGGCTGGGATGTTTTTTTAGCTGGGGGAAAAAAAGAAGGACTAGTGGGTTTCTAGAGGAGTATTTTAGTTGCAAAAACTCTCTTACACTGGAAAATGATGCAAAACGCCTCAAAACGCGGTAAAACGCCGCAAACCAGCATTTTTGGAATTTTGTTTACCAAAAAAATTAAAAAAATTTCTAAAAAAATGCTAAAAAACGCAAGCTCGGAAAGACGCTGCTAAATGTGGCAAAACGCCACTAAATGCTAATGCAAAAATGCTAAAAAAAAAGCTTAAAAACTCCAGTTTTTATCGTGACTTTACCAGCATGCTCAAAATTTCCCGTGTGCACGAGGACTTAAATGTGCTTCAATATTTCCCTCAAATTCCTTTTCGTTTAAAGTTCCTTCAGATGTTGCTAGGGGTTCGTTAAGCAATTCCCAATTTCAGACTCTTAGATAAGTGACACTACTAACAACAATAATTATAACATTAATTATTTACTAGCTATTTGTAAGTGGAGCTGTTATGGCTATGAAAGCTGGACACAATTAAAAAAGAGACAGAAAGAAGATCGACTCATTTGAGCTTTGGTGCTGGAGAAGGATTTTTTATGTGTGCTGTGGACAGCCCATGGCACTAATACATTCATTTTGAAAGAGATCATACCAGATATGTCACTAGAAACTCAAATGATGAAGTTATGGTTGTCCTCTTTTGGTCACACTGTTAAAAGAGAGAGATCACTGGACAGGGAAATAAGATTTGGGAAGATTGGAGGCACCAGGTGAAGAAGAAGACCAGCTACTAGATGGTTGGACACATTGACTACAGCTGTGGGGATGACGCTGGAAGATCTCACCAAACTAGCACAAAGCCAGCTTCTTTTAACCTCCTTAGCAGTATTCCTGAGTGTAGCTCGGGGTAAAATTTGAGTACCAAGAGCGGTAACCCCGAGCTACGCTCGGGCTTACCATGCAGTGTTGCTCAGGGGGTCCCTGCAGCACTTACCTTGTCCTTCGCTCCCGCGATGTGTCCCCTGCAGCGTCCCCGGCCATCTCCTCCGGCCGATGCCGGCATCCGGCTTCCGTGTTCAGGTCCCTGTGACGTCGGGACAGACGGGCGCCGGCAGGAAATTTTAAATTTTTAAAAAATGTCATTTTTGCTGTCATTGCATTTCACATATATTTTGTCCCTACTGCTTTGTCCTGTGCCCTGCCTGCATTTTGAATGTTCTTTCTGCCTGGAAACTTAGAAAAGTCCATGGCATCCAAAAAGCATCCCTTTACGTCAAAAGCAGTTTTAGAACAGCGATAGTAAATCAGAACCACTTGCAGAATTGAGTGATAATGATTTGTGGGGAAATTCGTCATCAGACACTGAAAACGATTTTGCGACTTTGCTCAGCGATGTGCGAATTTGCCTCTGTATTTCAAATTTCAGTGTTTTTGGTCTGATTATATTATTGAATTAAATGTATTATTATTATATTATTATTTTTTATGATTATTTTTTTAATTATAATTTATGATTTCGTGTTTCAAGTTTTATCATACCCGGGATGTTTACTAGACTCTTGTTCGTACAGATTTCAGGGAGTTATTCCTAAAAATTACAGCCTACAATAAAAAACTACATATTTCCATGCAAAAAAATGGTACCGCTTTCAGCACAAAAAATTGGAAAGAATCATACCGCCGAGGAGGTTAAGAACTCTCATCCATCAAATTGCTAGGACTCAGACCTGAGCACTTAAAAACAAAAGTGGAGCATTCTTCCCACTGACCTCCAGTCTAAAGCAGGCCATACATGGGTTGAATTCCAAATGATTTTTAGATCAAAAATCGAAATTGTTGTTCGTTCTGTAATCCTATGGTGCCAGCAATGATTTCAAAAATCGGTAGTTTTTCACAAATTTTCCAGCATGCCCGATAAACGAAATGGGGAGGAATCACAAAAAATCGGCCAGTGCCATTGCCCCACTAACAGAGCGAAATTCAGCCGATTATTTTTAGGTCTGATTTTCAAACAAAAAATCATTCAGAAATCAACCCATGTATGGCCGGCCTAAGGGGCTTTAATTTTCCTACTAATCACCAGTTTAATAGGGCCCTTCTTCAATTACCAAAATAGTTCTCTCATCAGCAGTATATAGCAGTCTTGCAACTTCTGTCAGTGTTCAGCTTAGCACTGGTTAAAGCTTGTAGGAAGAGTTTTCATTCTCCTCTGACTGTCCTATGAGACTGTGTAACCTCTGACCCTTTGTCTGGACAGTGCTGATTGATCCTGGGCTGATCACATGCACTTTCCAATAGAAAAATAAACTCTAGCTATACACACAAAACTGATCTTGTGCAGAGTGTCTCCTAGGGATCTCTACTATCAGCAGATGGATTGAGGACAGTAGAAGAAGGGGATGATCAGAGAAGACAGGATCAAACAGCCTTTTTACATGATGCAGAGGATTAACCCCTTAGGTTCCACAGTGAATATAACAAGCATTCTTTACTGCATATACAGACGGATTTTACTGTTGTGGGTTTAGTAACACTTTAAACTTTGACAACCTGTAAGATGATTATATTCTATGCACAGCTGCGCTAGATTTTGCTTTCTCCAGTTTTATTAAATCAATTTCATTATGATTATTTTGGTGTGCTGCAATGCGTAGTGAAATGGTGACAATTGTATAATGTGTTGGGGTGTCATTTTCACTGGATGCAGGGGGCTGGTCGTACCTTAGCATTGCAGTAACACATGGTCTAACATGCATTTTACTACACATTTCTGCAATGGGAATTAAAGCATGCAACAAAGCATGGTGTGTTATAGTACCATTCATTTTAAATCCCATCTGTGTGACAGTTTGCATCTATGTCATTTTGTATTTAAAAAAAAAAATCTATAAATAAAATGCGATTAAAAAAAAATCACATACCATGCTATTTATGAACCTCCTGTGCATTGAAGTGAACTGTGTTGAAAACAATGCTGCAGGTCCAAAAACCTGCACAGTTGTGCATTGCAGGCCTATTAAAATGAATAGACTGTTCTACCACAACGCATGTTAACTGCTTCCGCGCTGCCCTATAGCAGAAATACTGCAACAGGGCGGCACGGGTGCGCAAAATCACATATACATACGTGATTTTGCAGTTTGCCATTCGCGGCCTCGGCTGTCAATCACCATGTCCCGGCCGGTGATTCCCCACCTGCACTCGGCGATCTCCGAGTATTTCTGACGGGGGAGAGACCTGTATGTAAACAATACAGATCTCTCCCCTGTCAGCTCCTGCACATTGCTTCATACAAAGCAGTGTGCTTACAGTATAAAGCACACACAGCCCACATAGTAAAACAGCACACAACACATAGTCAACCCTTTGAGTGCCCCACATGTTAACCCCTTCATGCCCAGTGCCATTAGTACAGTGTCAGTGCTTTTTATTAGCACTGATCACCGTATTGGTATCAATAAGGGATGTCAGTGACACCAAGTGAGTTCCTCCCAGTGTCAGAATGCACGCCACACTCTCTCTATAAGTCGCTGATCACTGCCATTACTAGTAAAAAAAAAAAAAATTCCAGTATATATACCGCCATTTGTAAATGATATAACTTTCATGTAAACCGATTAATTTACACGTACTGGGATTTTTTTTTAGCAAAGACATGTAGCAGAATATATTTTGGCCTAAATTTATGCCGAAATTAGATTTTTTAAATTTTTTTACTGGTCATGTTTAATAGCATAAATAAAGTTTTTTGTTTCAAAATTGTCGGTCTCTTTTTATTTATAGCGCAAAAAAAATAAAAAACGAACAAGCAATCAAATAATACCGAAAGAAAGCAGTATTTGTGGGAAAAAAGGCACATAAATTTCATTTGGGTGCAACGTTGCATGACCGCGCAATTGTCAGTTAAAGTAATGCAGCGCCGTATCGCAAAAAATGGCCTGGTCAGGAAGGGGGGTAAATCTTCTGGAGGGCAAGTGGTTAACATGCAAAATACAGTGCATTAATGCATGTGCGATAATGCACTGCATGGCAGCAGACCACTGTCATGTAAACCAATTAATGTGTAAATTAATTGGTTTATATGAAAGTTATAGCGTTTACAAATGGCAGAATATATACTGGAATTATAATTTTTTTTTACTAGCAATGGCGGTGATCGGTGACTTATAGCAGGACTGCGGCGGGCATTCTGGCACGGGGGGAACTGACTTGGTCTCACTGACATCCCCAGTGACACCAATACAGTGATCAGTGCTAACAAAAAGCACTGACACTGTACTAATGGCACTGAGCATGAAGGGGTTAACATGTGGGGCAATCAAACGGTTAACTGTGTGCTGTTTTACTATGTGGCCTGTGTGTGTGTTTCACTGTAAGCACACTGCTTTGTATGAAGTGGTGTATTTCGGTTTTGTGATGCCCTAGGCAACAAAAAAATTGTCTGCCCCTGAGGACACCGACCAACACCACCCCCCCTTCCCCCTTCCGTGGAGAAAGCCTGACATCGACCAACAACACCCCTGCCCCCCACCCAGGAGGGGCTTCCACTACCCCCCTTCCCAGCAATAGAGAGACACTCATCTTCACAGCTCCAGACGTCCCCGGGAACGAGGCCCAGGCTCTACATACGCCATGAAGCAGCCTTTCTCGGATCCCACCTGGTTCCCATGGTGCGCATGTCCTTTCTTTCATCCCTTTTTCTGGGGGGGAGGTGCTGCCCCCCTGAAAATTGCCACCCTAGGCAAGTGCCTTGTTTGCCTTTGTGGTAAATACACCCCTGTTTGTATGGCTCTACTATGCAGAGCCATACAAAGCAGTGCGCAGGAGCTGACAGGGGAGAGATCTGTATTGTTTACATACAGGTCTCTCCCCCTTTGGAAATACTCGAAGATCGCCGGGTGCCGGTGGGGAATCACTGGCCGGGACCCGGTGATTGACAGCCGAGGCCGCTAATAGGCAGACTGCAAAATCCCGTATATATACATGATTTTGTGCACCCGTGCAGCCCTGTAGCAGTATTTCTGTGTGCTTTATACTGTAAGCACACTGCTTTGTATGTATTGCCACTCATCAATTTAGTAAAGCAAAAATTACTTTTATACCTCTTACATGTGTTGGGATACCTACCTGACATCAGTTATGTTATGGGGTTAACATAAAGCACACACACATCTACCTACCTAAAATCAGTTATCATATAGGGAATTGTATAATGTATGCCTTCAGTAATCCGTAGCTTGTAGTAGCTAGTTATTGCTTTATTGCCACACACACTAGTATTATAGATAATAATTCAGGCTGACAACATGCAATAAACTGAGATTGATACCCATGTAAACCACTGCTGTCAAGCAAGTCACTAAGTCATTTCTATGCTATAATGACGCATTGCTGATTTAATTATAATAATGCTTTTCAAAAAAAAATGCACCCATATTTGTATAACCTGTTATTCATCATATTCCTATGGCTGACACAATAACAAGTAATTTATTATCCATTAAAATTGTTTGCGTCCCTCCTACTGTTGGACACCATAAGAATGACCTCCGTAACCTCTGGCTCCAGGCTTAATGTCACAATGTCACCCAGCAATAGCATGAAGCCTTGTTGTATTGTGGATCCCTGCGGCCTGTGATTTACTTTCTTACTAGATTAGAACAATTGATAAGTGAAGAGAGTGGTTATGTCAAACCAGCCTGCTCTGTATTTTCCATTACTGCTCGAAAACAAATGTGGAAACAGCAGAGCTACATAATATCACATTGTATATTGTTTTTTTATTATTTGCTGCAAGTTCCCTGAGATTTTCCAATGTAATATTATTACTAAAGTCTGATAGAAACAATGCAATTCTGTCTTCTTGTACACAGGCTCCCGTTGCTGCCCAAAGCTGATAAATAGACTCTCAGAAGGCAGAGAAACAGAGGTTGATATATACAAAGGAACACATGGTTTTCTTGGACTTATCGGAGGCACAATATGCACTTATAGAATAGAGTATGTGCATTGTCTTCTATAACCCCACCGGGACAAAGTCATTAAGGACTCTGGCTCAAGCATGATTGTAACTGAGCAAAGCTCTTTTTAAAATACATTCACACATATATACATTAACAAGGGGTTTTTCCCTCAAAAGAAATGTGTCGACTTACAATAAAGTATCCAAAAAATTTAAATAATAATAAAAAGATTGTAAAGCATGCTTATGTGTTTCATAAAAGTGGTGATGAATGGTTGGGAATTTACGTGAATGGCTTGATGTATTCTGTAAAGTGGTGTTCAGTAGGGATGAGCTTCAGAACCAGGTCAAACATGAGTTCAGATGAAGTTGGAGTTGTTGCAATTTGGGAAAATGTTGACTTAATGCAGCCTTTTACTTCTATAGCATAAAAGATATAAGATCTTGAATTTCAGTGTTTGCAGATCACACAAAGCTATGCAGTGGATTAACATCCTTAGAGGATGCCACCAACTTACGAGCCGACCTCAATGCAATGTTTATTTGGGTAACTATGTGGCAAATGTAATGTTTATAAATATAAAGTATTTTGGGGGTTAATAATATGTAAGCATCATACATTACTAGGGGGAGTACAACTGGGGGAATCAATGGTGGATAAGGATCTGGGGGTTTTGGTAGATCAAAAGCTTAACAATGGCATGCAATGCCAAGCTGCGGTTTCTAAAGAGAACAAAATCCTCTCTTGTAGTAAAAGAGGTATAGACTCCAGAGAGAGAGATATCATTTTACCCCTGTACAAATCATTAGTAAGACCTCTTCTGGAATATGCAGTTCAAGTTTGGGCACCAATTCACAAAAAGGATATTGGGGAACTGGAGAAATTGCAGAGAAGGGCAACAAAACATATACAAGGCATGGAGGAGCTCAGCTATGAGGGAAGATAAGCTGCACTGAATGTATTCCCTCTTGAGAAGAGGAGATTAAGGGGGATAGGATCAACATGTATAAATACATCAGTGGTGCATATAGTGAACATGGTGTAGAGTTTTTCACTTTAAGGTCATTACAGAGGACAATGGGGGCACTCTTTACGTCTGGAGGAAAAGAGATTTAATCTCCAAATATGGAAAGGTTTCTTCATAGCAAGAGCTGTTAAAATATGGAATAGACTCCCTCAAGATTTGGTTCTGGCTAACTCAGTAGACTGTTTAAAAAAAGGCTTGGGTTATTTCTAAATGTACATAATATGTACATACAGTATATAACAGGATACTAATATTTATAGGTAAAGTTGATCCAGAGAATATCCGATGGCCTCTCGGGGAGGATCAGGAAGACATTTTTTCACTTACTGGAGCAAATTGGATCATGCTTTATTGTTTTCTTTTCCTTCTAGATCAACCGTGGGTATATGATTGTGTATATAGGATTGTATATTTTGTCCCCTTTTTATTGCTTGAATTTATGTCTTTTTTCAACCAGACTAACTATGTAACTTCCTAGCCTTTGAGCTGTGCTCATGTGGCTTAGAAGGGCCAATAATAAGGATTAAGGAGTAGCAACTCGTTTCCTGAACATTCGCTCGAAAGTTGTTTTTACAGATGCACTCCTTTGACAAGCTCTTGCCTGTTTTATCCCACCTTCTTGTAAGTTTCTCTTCATTGTCTGCAATAAACCTGTCTTTTAAGTCTACACATAGAGGCGCCTTTCTTTTCTCTGTTTTTATATGCTCCATACTGGAACAAGCTTCATATCCAGTGAGAGGCAGCCACAAGTGGATGGACTTTTTATCCTGCTTTATAAAAGACTTTATTAGCAGTGTTGCTTTTTACATTTATTGGTTTTTGTTTTCTTAGCCGTATTCATATGGGCATTGCATAATCACTGTCTCCATGGTTATTATTATTGTCCCATTCATTTCATTGTATGCACTGTAATTTATTTTTTTAACATTCCTCATTCAGTCTAGTGCAACTATATAGATTGAGAGCAGGCATGAGCCTATTCCCTTTGGTGGACCACATAGTCTGGCAGTGGGTGTGCTATGCAGCCAGAGCATTTGGAGAAGATTGTGGAATGGGTAATCAAACCTTTCTTATTTTCCTCTAGGCACAGAGCAGCACATTTACACCTGCAGTTGCAAATATGTCCTCTTCTTCTTTTGGCTCAACAGCTAATCCCATAAATAACTGACAACAAGAAATAAGATAAATTATTTCCACTCAACATCAGTAACTTGATGTATTAGGATGTGCAAGAATTCTTGCCATTGGATGTGGAGATAGAGAGTGTCAGGAACATAGAGGGAGGGGACACCAGCTATGCATATTTACAGGTCATATTTACCAGGTGAGAGCACAACTGGTGAAGGTGCACTCATGGTTCTCACAACAACACATTAAAGATGAATCAAGTATAAGTTGGTTTATCCACATCACTGAAAGGAGTGTGTGATCACGGATGTACTATGGACACTTTGCTTAAAATTTTGGAAGAAATATTTATAATTTTTTTAAAAGACTTATAAGTTTGGAGAATATATATACATTATATATGTTTATCAATGGAGCATGACACTAATTTATTGTATTTGCATATTGATACACATTTGTATGGGTATGTATACAGTGTAGGCGATCTACTGTTTCCACTTGTTATTATTTTTTGGTATTAATTTTGGCACTAATAAATGTGTAGGTACCATAGCAGCTCGCAAGACTACATTTAATATTTAGCTATGCAGAAGCAATAGCAATTGATGTTCCTCCAGTTGCAGCTTACTTCCAAGTAGGCTCGAACAATGAGGAGGGTGGGAATGATCATGTGGCAAACTGTACCTAGGTGCTAGAGATTGTAGAAGAAGAAAGTGAGAGAAAAGCATAATTTCAGTGAGGTGGGATCTCATCCAGTGACATGGGCAGCTTGCAGAGAAGTGAGGAAGTAGTCATCATATTCCTCCAGTTGCCAATGCCCCTGGGCTACTCCACTTAACTCAGCAGTTTTAAAACATCTGTTGTAATCAGCATTGCAATGGTTTGCAGTATCTGCCCACAGCATATCAAGCATGGTAAATATACTAGTTATTTGGGTACCATATGCATAAGAAGCAAATGTTTTTTCACCACAAAGCATGGTTAAAGCAGCACATGAATGATGCCGGTTAGCAGTTCTCCTCCACCCTGTTTTTCCCTTTCCACCTCTCCCCCCACTCCACAAGATTTTTCATCTGCTGCAACATCTGCAGCCTCAAGTGATAGGAATGGAAGTCTAAAAATGGGTTTAGGAGACTCTATGGCACATTTGTGAGGCAGTCAGCAAAGGGCCACCATACAGACCAAGGGCAAAGTGCAGACCTTAACCCCACCCCATTGTTTCCAGAAGCACCCTTGACCAGGCAGGTCTTTTTCCCACCTGCTGGAGAAAAATTAAAAACAATATCACCCAAATACCCCTATGCTAAGAATAGCAAAATTTCTGATTTTACAGCTGTTCCCATTCCAGCTAGTTGTGTCTATTGCCTTATTCAGCTTTGTGACCTGTGCTACACCACAGTGGCAGGTACCCAGCAACCAATTTTTTTGCCCAGAAATCATCCCCACCCTCCACCAGCACCTGGAAGCTAATGTTTCCATGTCACTGAACCAAGTGGTCAGCAGCACTGTGTACATGACTACATACACATGGTCCAGTCACGTGTATAAGCAAACATGGGCAGACATACTAAATCTCCTTTATGGTGCACAGGGTGTATTTGCTAGTGGCTTGGATGGATGCATAATGGGGCACACTGCTGGGGCCAGTGATGCTGCCCTGGGTCCTACACCTTAGCTATGGTGTCTAGAGATGAGCGAAGAAATGAAAAATTCGATTCGACTGATTCGGCGAATTCGTGGACAATATTCGATTCGAGTCGAATAAATTCGCTGTGAATTTAACTTAAAAAAGGGTGTTTCTAGGCTTCAGAGAGACTTAATATTAGTGCAGAACACTGTACCTTTAATTTAAATGCCCTTGGAGTCTGCTGGGGAAGAGAAATAATACTGTCAGTCAGTATGACATGCAGATGAGTGCCGTCGATCTTAGAATCACCGCACACTTCACTCATTTGGGCAGTCACGGGGCCAAAACCAGAGTGTGGAGCCACAGTGTGGCGGTGGAGGCAGCAGCAATGGGAGGCCATACAGCACCCTATGACAAAAATGGAAACCACCAGCAGTGTGAGGAGACCTGAAAGTGGCACATGGCAGAGTGTGGCGATAGAGACAGCAGCAATGGGAGGCCGTACAGGGACCCATGACACACTCTGGACCTGGCAGCAGCATGGGGAGGCGGTACAGGGGCCCATGACAGATTACGGGCCTGGCAGCAGCATGAGGAGTCGGTACGGGGGCCCATGGCAGATTACGGGCCTGGCAGCAGCAATGGGAGGCCGTACAGGGAGCCATGACACACTCTGGACCTGGCAGCAGCATGGGGAGGCGGTACAGGGGCCCATGACAGATTACGGGCCTGGCAGCAGCATGAGGAGTCGGTACGGGGGCCCATGACACACTCTGGACCTGGCAGCAGCATGAGGAGGCGGTACAGGGGCGCATGACAGATTACGAGCCTGGCAGCAGCAACTTGGACAGGAGGACGTTCAGCTTCTGCATCGTCGGGTGCGTGCTCGCAAACTGTTGTCTCTTGGAAACGGATTCCAAGAAAGACTGCTGACGGAATCCGTGAAGAGGAGTAGCAGGAGAAGGAGCATCTGAACGAGCGGAATATGCCAACAAGCGACAACAGGGGCCCATGTCAGATTACGGGCCTGGCAGCAGCATGAGGAGTCGGTACGGGGGCCCATGGCAGATTAGGGGCCTGGCAGCAGCAATGGGAGGCCGTACAGGGACCCATGACACACTCTGGACCTGGCAGCAGCATGAGGAGGCGGTATAGGGGCCCATGGCAGATTAGGGGCCTGGCAGCAGCTATGGGAGGCCCGTAATCTGCCAGCACCCTATGACAAAAAATGGAACACACCAGCAGTGTGAGGAGACCTGAAAGTGGCACATGGCAGAGTGTGGCGATGGAGACAGCAGCAATGGGAGGCCGTACAGGGACCCATGAGAGACTCTGGACTTGGCAGCAGCATGAGGAGGCAGTATAGGGGCCCATGGCAGATTAGGGGCCTGGCAGCAGCTATGGGAGGCCCGTAATCTGCCAGCACCCTATGACAAAAAATGGAACACACCAGCAGTGTGAGGAGACCTGAAAGTGGCACATGTTTGGGGCATGATTCAGGGCGGATTTAGTCAGTTGTGTCAGGAACTGGTGGTTTGAAATCCAGACTAATCCACGCCTGATTCATTTTCACAAACGTGAGTCTCTCCACACTTTGGGTGGACAGTCGTGTCCTCCGCGGAGTTGCAATACCTCCTGCCGCACTAAACACGCGCTCCGATGCCACGCTACTGGCCGGGCATGACAGCCTTTCAAGGGCAAATTCAGCTAGTTGGGGCCAAAGGTCAAGTTTCGTTGCCCAGTAGTCAAGGGGATTGTCTACCTCGGTTGGCAGGGTGCTGTCCAAGTAGGCCTAAGCCTGTTGTTTGAGGTCCTGCTCCAGGTCCACCTGATGCTGCTGCTGCTGCGGCTGGTTAGTAGTTTCCTCACTGCGCTGGTGAAGAAAGCTACTCATCATCGACTGCAGACTGAGGCAGCCGCTGCTGGTGGAGCTGCCACTGCTCCTACCACCCCACCCCTCCCCTGCTGCCATGGCAGCGGAACGCGAGCGCACAGGGCCCACAGTGTCTGAGGATGGACGTTGGCGCAGACAGGCAGAGACCAGCTGACTACATAGGTGGTTTTTATAGTACGTTATTTTGGCCTCCCTCTCAGCAGGTGTGAAAAAGGCCACCATTTTTGAACGGTAGCGAGGGTCCAACAAGGTGGACAGCCAAAAGTCATCCCTCTGTCTGATGGTTATTATTCGGCTGTCGCTACGCAAGCAACTGAGCATGCTATGGGCCATTTGTGCCAAGGAATGCGAGGGACTCCCTGCCTCCATCTCCACAGCATACTGCCACGGTGCGTCTGGGTCCTCTGTCTCCTCTTCCTCCTCCTCTACCAGATGCTCCTGCTCCTCCAATCCTGTCCGCTGAGTGGAAAAACCACCCATTTCACTCAATAATTCCTGAGCACCAATGTCCTCCTCTACCTCCTCCTCTTCTTCCTGTCCTGCCCCCACAGGGGTCATGTGGCGTTGAGATCTGTGCGCCACGTCTACCGCACCCTGACCAGCCATTGTTAACAGCATTTGTTCCAGGACGTGCAACAGAGGAATGACGTCGTTCATCCCATAGTCCTGCCGACTCACGAATAGCGTGGCCTCCTCAAAGGGCCTGAGCAAGCGCAGGTGTCACGCATGAGCTGCCAATGGCTGACATCTAAGTTACACAGGGAGTACCTTTATCCGCTTTTAACATCAGGAAATCTGTGATGGCCTTTTGCTGTTCGTAAAGGCGGTCTAACATATGTAGGGCTGAATTCCACCTTGTTGCAACGTCACAGCATGAGGAGTCGGTATAGGGGCCCATAGCAGATTAGGGGCCTGGCAGCAGCTATGGGAGGCCCGTAATCTGCCAGCACCCTATGACAAAAAATGGAACACACCAGCAGTGTGTGAGGAGACCTGAAAGTGGCACATGTTTGAGGCATGATTCATGGCGGATTTAGTCAGTTGTGTCAGGAACTGGTGGTTTTAAATCCAGACTAATCCACGTCTGATTCATTTTCACAAACGTGAGTCTCTCCACACTTTGGGTGGACAGTCGTGTCCTCCACGGAGTTACAATACCTCCTGCCGCACTAAACACGCGCTCCGATGCCACGCTACTGGCCGGGCATGACAGCCTTTCAAGGGCAAATTCAGCTAGTTGGGGCCAAAGGTCAAGTTTCGTTGCCCAGTAGTCAAGGGGATTGTCTACCTCGGTTGGCAGGGTGCTGTCCAAGTAGGCCCAAGCCTGTTGTTTGAGGTCCTGCTCCAGGTCCACCTGATGCTGCTGCTGCTGCGGCTGGTTAGTAGTTTCCTCACTGCGCTGGTGAAGAAAGCTACTCATCATCGACTGCAGACTGAGGCAGCCGCTGCTGGTGGAGCTGCCACTGCTCCTACCACCCCACCCCTCCCCTGCTGCCATGGCAGCGGAACGCGAGCGCACAGGGCCCACAGTGTCTGAGGATGGACGTTGGCGCACAAAGGCAGAGACCAACTGACTACATAGGTGGTTTTTATAGTACGTTATTTTGGCCTCCCTCTCAGCAGGTGTGAAAAAGGCCACCATTTTTGAACGGTAGCGAGGGTCCAACAAGGTGGACAGCCAAAAGTCATCCCTCTGTCTGATGGTTATTATTCGGCTGTCGCTACGCAAGCAACCGAGCATGCTATGGGCCATTTGTGCCAAGGAATGCGAGGGACTCCCTGCCTCCATCTCCACAGCATACTGCCACGGTGCGTCTGGGTCCTCTGTCTCCTCCTCCTCCTCCTCTACCAGATGCTCCTGCTCCTCCACTCCTGTCCGCTGAGTGGAAAAACCACCCATTTCACTCAATAATTCCTGAGCACAAATGTCCTCCTCTACCTCCTCCTCTTCTTCCTGTCCTGCCCCCACAGGGGTCATGTGGCGTTGAGATCTGTGCGCCACGTCTACCGCACCCTGACCAGCCATTGTTAACAGCATTTGTTCAAGGACGTGCAACAGAGGAATGACGTCGTTCATCCCATAGTCCTGCCGACTCACGAATAGCGTGGCCTCCTCAAAGGGCCTGAGCAAGCGGCAGGTGTCACGCATGAGCTGCCAATGGCTGACATCGAAGTTACACAGGGGAGTACCTTTATCCGCTTGTAACATCAGGAAATCGGTGATGGCCTTTCGCTGCTCGTAAAGGCGGTCTAACATGTGTAGGGTTGAATTCCACCTTGTTGCAACGTCGCAGATCAGGCGATGATGTGGAATTCTGTTCTGCCGCTGCAGCTCAAGGAGGGTGTGCTTTGCGGTGTAGGAATGGCTGAAATGCATGCAAAGTTTACGTGACATTTTAAGGATGTCTTGCAGTGGGATGGTGGATTTTAGGAACCGCTTGACAACCAGATTGAACACGTGAGCCATGCATGGCGCATGGCACAACCTTCCTTGACGCAGAGCAGACACCATGTTCTTTCCGTTGTCGGTCAACATGGTTCCAATTTTCAGTTTGCGCGGAGACAGCCATCTGTCGATTTCTCTGTTCATTGCACTCAGAAGTTCCTCCCCTGTGTGACTACGTTCGCCAAGGCATACCAGGTGCAGAACAGCGTGACACCGTTGCGCCCTGCACATGTGAAATGCCGGTCGGGTAATGGGACTTGGCACGGGGGTGGCGGCTGAGGACACGGCGGAAGAAGAGGTGGTAGAGGCGGACATCTTTGCCGGACCAAGGACGTGCAAACGTGGAGGCAAAAGCGGCGTGACCTGTCCAAGTTGCTGGTGCGGCTGTGACGGCACCACGTTCACCCAGTGGGCCGTAAATGACATGTACTGTCCCTGACCGTAGTTACAGCTCCACACATCGGCGCTGCCGTGCACTTTGGCAGAGACCGACATGCTCAAAGACTAGCCCACCATGTCTTCTACATGTGAATGCAGGGCTGGCACTGCCTTTTTGGCGAAGAAATGACGGCTTGGCACTCTCCACCGCGGCGCGGCACAAGCCATCATTTCTCTGAAAGGTGCTGAGTCCACCACTTGGAAAGGGAGGGACTGCAGCACCAGCAACTTGGACAGGAGGACGTTCAGCTTTTGCACCGTCGGGTGCGTGCTCGCAAACTGTTGTCTCTTGGAAACGGATTCCAAGAAAGACTGCTGACGGAATCCGTGAAGAGGAGTAGCAGGAGAAGGAGCATCTGAACGAGTGGAAGATGCCAACGAGCGACAACTCCCCTCAGCAGAGGTGTTGGAGCCTTGACTGGCTGATGGAGGGCGATTGACGTCGGGTGACGGAGCAAGTAACGGAGCGGGTGATGGAGCGGGGGCTGGGGCGGGCAGAACCGCCGTATCTTTATCACGGTTTTCCCAGGCCACCAAATGGCGACGCTGCATATGCTGCCGCAACGCTGTAGTCCCAACATGGGCCCCCTGGCCACGCTTGACTTTCTGGCCACATAGTCGACATACGGCTACGTTTACTTCCTCGGGCGGCTTGACGAAAAATTGCCACACCGCCGAGTAGGAAACTTTGCCCCCGATACTCCTCACTGGCTGACTGCTGCTTCCTCCGTGCACACCGGCACCACTACTGGCCGTGGTGGTAGGCTGCAGTGGAGCTGGTGCTCTACTCCGTGGCCGTTTGGCTCCACTGATACTGCTTCCACTGACACTGCTGCGACCCTGCTGCTGTCTCCTGGGCAACCCACCGACTTTTTCGCTCACTGCCAAGCTGCCACCCTCTTCTCCTGATGATGCGGAAGAAATTGCCTGATGACGACGAGGCTGCCAAGTGCGATCAACCTCCTCATCATCAAGTAGGGTCTCCGCCTCACTACTAGCCCCCTCAGCTGCGTCTGGGTCAGGAGACAGACCTGTCTCTAGACCGGCTACCGGGCCACTCTCCTCGCCACTACTTCTTTGCCTGGCTGCTGAAGAGGCGGATGTCTCCCCCCGTTCCTGACCGCCCTCTGTTAGCTCTTCCTCACTGTACAGTGGGGCTGAGCCCACAGCATGCGATACTTCGCTTGGTGAGGGAACACCAAAGGACAGGGGCAGGTAGAGGACACGTGATTTCAGTGGGCTTGGTCCCGGGCCATGCCAACTAACGGTTGTGTCTGACGTACCCACCGACCGTTGGCTGTAGGTGTCAGAGGTGACCTGGGAAGAGGAAGACGACCGAGCCAACCAATCGATGACGGCAGGGTTGTCGGTGGAGACACGACCGCTGGATGACACCGGGAGCACTGGCCTCTGGCTGCGAATAGTGCTGCCTCGACCCCTTCCTCTGCTGCCACGTCTGCTCGCTCCTAAAACATTGCCTCCTCTGCCACTCCTCTGCATGTTGTCTGACATACTCTTTAATTCAACGATTCTGTGTCCCTGAGTAACAATTCTGTGTCTGTCCCTGAGTAACAATTCTGTGGCCCTAAGTAACGGTTCTGTGTCCCTCAGTAACAATTCTGTGTCCCTCAGTAACAATTCTTTGTCTGTCCCTGAGTAACAATTATGTGGCCCTAAGTAACGTTTCTGTGGCCCTCAGTAACAATTCTGTGTCCCCCTGATTAACGTTTATGTGGCCCTAAGTAACGGTTCTGTGGCCCTCAGTAACGGTTCTGTGGCCCTCAGTAACAATTCTGTGTCCCTGATTAACGTTTCTGTGGCCCTAAGTAACGGTTCTGTGGCCCTCAGTAACAATTCTGTGTCCCTGATTAACGTTTATGTGGCCCTAAGTAATGGTTCTGTGGCCCTCAGTAACAATTCTGTGTCCCTCAGTAACAATTCTGTGTCTGTCCCTGATTAACGTTTACGTGGCCCTAAGTAATGGTTCTGTGGCCCTCAGTAACAATTCTGTGTCCCTGATTAACGTTTCTGTGGCCCTAAGTAACGGTTCTGTGGCCCTCAGTAAAAATTCTGTGTCCCTCAAGAAACAATTCTGTGTCTGTCCGTGAATAACAATTCTGTGGCCCTAAGTAACGGTTCTGTGGCCCTAAGTAACAATTCTGTGTCCCTGATTAACGTTTATGTGGCCCTAAGTAACGGTTCTGTGGCCCTCAGTAACAATTCTGTGTCCCTGATTAACGTTTATGTGGCCCTAAGTAACGGTTCTGTGGCCCTCAGTAACAATTCTGTGTACCTCAGTAACAATTCTGTGTCTGTCCCTGATTAACGTTTACGTGGCCCTAAGTAACGGTTCTGCCGCCCTCAGTAACAATTCTGTGTCCCTGAGTAACAATTCTGTGGCCCTAAGTAACGGTTCTGTGGCCCTCAGGAACAATTCTGTGTCCCTGTGTAACAATTCTGTGTCTGTGCAAGTAACAATTCTGTGGCCCTAAGTAACAGTTCTGTGGCCCTCAGTAACAGTTCTGTGTCCCTGAGTAACAATTCTGTGTCTGTGCGAGTAACAATTCTGTGGCCCTAAGTAACAGTTCTGTGGCCCTCAGTAACAATTCTGTGTCCCTGAGTAACAATTCTGTGGCCCTAAGTAACGGTTCTGTGGCTCTCAGTAACAATTCTGTGTCTGTGCGAGTAACAATTCTGTGGCCCTAAGTAACAGTTCTGTGGCCCTCAGTAACAGTTCTGTGTCCCTGAGTAACAATTCTGTGTCTGTGCGAGTAACAATTCTGTGGCCCTAAGTAACAGTTCTGTGGCCCTCAGTAACAATTCTGTGTCCCTGAGTAACAATTCTGTGGCCCTAAGTAACGGTTCTGTGGCCCTCAGTAACAATTCTGTGTCCCTGTGTAACAATTCTGTGTCTGTGCGAGTAACAATTCTGTGGCCCTAAGTAACGGTTCTGTGGCCCTCAGTAACAATTCTGTGTCCCTGAGTAACAATTCTGTGTCTGTGCGAGTAACAATTCTGTGGCCCTAAGTAACAGTTCTGTGGCCCTCAGTAACAATTCTGTGTCCCTGAGTAACAATTCTGTGGCCCTAAGTAACGGTTCTGTGGCTCTCAGTAACAATTCTGTGTCCCTGTGTAACAATTCTGTGTCTGTGCGAGTAACAATTCTGTGGCCCTAAGTAACAGTTCTGTGGCCCTCAGTAACAGTTCTGTGTCCCTGAGTAACAATTCTGTGTCTGTGCGAGTAACAATTCTGTGGCTCTAAGTAACAGTTCTGTGTCCCTCAGTAACTATTCTGTGTCCCTGAGTAACAATTCTGTGGCCCTAAGTAACAATTCTGTGGCCCTCAGTAACAATTCTGTGTCCCTGTGTAACAATTCTGTGTCGTGCGAGTAACAATTCTGTGGCCCTAAGTAACGGTTCTGTGGCCCTCAGTAACAATTCTGTGTCCCTGAGTAACAATTCTGTGTCTGTGCGAGTAACAATTCTGTGGCCCTAAGTAACAGTTGTGTGGCCCTCAGTAACAATTCTGTGTCTGTCCCTGAGTAACAATTCTGTGGCCCTAACTAAAGTTTCTGTGGCCCTAAGTAACAGTTCTGTGGCCCTCAGTAACAATTCTGTGTCTGTCCCTGAGTAACAATTCTGTGGCCCTAACTAAAGTTTCTGTGGCCCTAAGTAACAATTCTCTGGCACTCAGTAACAATTCTGTCTGTCCCTGAGTAACAATTCTGTGGCCCTAATAATGTTTCTGTGGCCCTAAGTAACAGTTCTGTGGCCCTCAGTAACAATTCTGTGTCTGTCCCTGAGTAACAATTCTGTGGCCCTAACTAAAGTTTCTGTGGCCCTAAGTAACAATTCTCTGGCACTCAGTAACAATTCTGTCTGTCCCTGAGTAACAATTCTGTGGCCCTAATAATGTTTCTGTTGCCCTAAGTAACAATTCTCTGGCACTCAGTAACAATTCTGTCTGTCCCTGAGTAAGAATTCTGTGGCCCTAACTAGCGTTTCTTTGTCCCTAAGTAACGATTCTGTGGCCCTCACTAACAATTCTGTGTCCCTGAGTAATGGTTCTCTGTCCCTAAGTAACGTTTCTCTGTCCCCAAGTATCGTTTCTGTGGCCCTAACTCTGTCCCTAATACAGAGCGGTCTGCCTCTGTTCAATGACTGCAGGCAAATGAAGAATTCCAAAATGGCCGCTATTTATAGCTCGACCATTACACAGTGCTGGCTGGCTGGCTGCTGATTGGCTGATGCGATCACATGTCATTGAGGAATGCATTATGGGTCAGCGCGCCTTGTCTGCGCGCCTTCCCAGACATCCCCGCTCCGTCGCCGCACATGTCCGCTGCCATTTTCGGAAAAATTTTGATTCGCGCGTCCGAAGTAGGCTATTTTTCGGATCCGGCGCGAATCGAAATTTTTCCGATATTCGACTCGAATTCCACTTCGGCTACTTCGATTCGCTCATCTCTAATGGTGTCAAATCACATCTATTCCTTTCTCCTAAATGGCCTCATCCAGTGACTCATCAGAACCACCAGTCCCCACTAAGTGACCAATAGCCAATGCAACAGCCCATTCAAAATGCTTCCACGCTGTTTTGCAGCTGGTATGTCTGAGAGACAGGAGCCACACTGGACCAAAGACTCTATTAGCTCTTCAGTGGAAGGGCAGGAGGTGGATGACCCCATGACTTGTGCCAGGCAAAGTTGTTTATGACATTGGTACTTACTTGCTGCCTGAATTTTGGGAAGGAAAGTTCAAGCACATGTCTTGCCTGGAACACATTCTCAACCTCAAGCAGTTTTTTGTGAGCTACCCTGGCTTCCCAGGTGTCTTGTAGCAGGCCAGAAGGGTGTGCAGCCACTGTAGGTGGTAATACCCAGTGAGTGTTCACCTGGCTGAAACACAATGGCAACATGAGCTCCCTGCCAACCATCTGATATCCAATACACCTTCAGCAATGAGCTGTCAATGAGTTTTTGTGTGATTATGGGATGAGGACAGACCCTGGGGTTCTTTTACCACATCAGTGTCTCTTGATTCAGGACACATTTACCATCTTGTCACCATTAAAAGAAGCAAAAATAATGGTGAGCTACAGTGAGGCAGGGATTAGCAACATGATCCATCTGGTGTTCCTGCTAGGGCACACACTGGATAATGTAATAGACTAAGCATTAGAGGCATGGCAGCTGGAGGAAAAGGAGGACTTCCCCAGAAGGGCAGCAGGATCCTTTAACAACTGACTCCATCCCTGTGAGGCAGAGACAAAATCAGTCAAAGGAGGAATATAGGGAGGAAGTTTAGGGTACTGGTCATGAGTACAAGGAGGAGAGCATGGGACAGGTTTTCTGGGGTATATTTTACCCCTCCCGAACCCTGGTAGTTGTACATGTGGAGGGTTGAGATTGTTGAAATACAGTATCATTTCAGCGACAGCAAGGACTCAAGGTCCTCTGCTACTAGCAATTTGTGGTGAATGGGATCATTCATGGTGGAGTCCCTGCACAAAAACCCCAGGATTCTGTCACTGAAGGAGAGGAACCATTATTGTTTGGCTATCTTTTTGGAGCCCTAATACAAGGGGAAAATGGCAGATCTCCTGCTTTTATCTCAAAGGAGCACAGCTTGGAAGATGTGCTGCAGAAGAACCTCTTGGCCACTCTATTTCCAGGGAGTCGGAGAATTTCCTTTTGTGATCAATGTGCCTTTGATCCTCAAATTGCTAAACAGTGGTAGCTGCTTCCACGTTGTTGTTTTTCAGAACTCAGCAGCCAAGCCTGGCTGCTGACAGCAGTCACAGGAAGCTCTTAAACCATATGATTTCGGATTATCCGGGGTCCAGGGAGGATACAGAAAACATTCAAACCAAGAAACCCAGGGACTTTTTGGTGTCTGGGCTGGACCACTAAATCGAACTTGAACGATTCACCATGTAGCTATTGGCTTGCCCTGTGGTAGGTGTGCTCTCAGAGATGGAATTCAGTGCAGTGGGCATGTTTTTTTGACAAATAGATACATTTGCCTGTCCCCTGACACAGTTGAATGTCTCACTTTTATAAAAATTAATTGGTCTCTTATCTTATCTGCTTTCCTTTGCAGCTTCTTGCACCTACTCAACCGGAACTGTGTTGGTCACCCAGGGGAGTGGTGATAGAATTTCCCAGTCATGTAATAGCATTCAGGAATAAGGATTGGCTTCTAGGTCTGGACACCGTTATAGGGGAGCAAGTCACTTTCAGGCTGTGGAGGAGCAAGGAGTGGCAAGGGAGCACAGGTAAAATAAGTATACAGAGGAAACTTGCCTTCAAGGTATTCTCCCCTCTGTACAATATTTTTTTTTTTTACATTTGAATTGGTACAGTACATATCCTTCATGGCAGTGCATAGCACCCCATGCGTTTTTTGACAATAGTTTGCCTAACAGTGAGAAAAATGGTCAGAGTTTACTAACATGTTATAGTGTTCAATGGGTTTCATTGTTATGGTTGAGTTTGCCAGATTTCAAGCAGGATTTGCCAAACCTTTGGAAAATAAAATACTGGTATCTACTCATGAAAAGTTTTACTTTAAAAAATGTAATGATAGTCATAAACTAAGTTACGTGTTTCAGTACATTTGCTAGAATGTTTGCAGTATATGTATTGTACGTATTAGACCAGGGGCACTATTCTTTAACAAAACTAGTTTCCCTTTCATATATAACATATATATATATATATATATATATATATATATATATATATATTTATATATAGATATACTGTGTGTGTGTTTATGTGTGCGTGTATATATATATATATATATATATATATATAAAAAGCACACAGTTTTCAAATAACTAGTCTACGGCTGCATTTTCCATACATTTCACTCAGAATGCAAATTATCAAGCGCAGAATTCTATACATCAAACATCAGAAGCTGGGAGGAATCCTCACACTTCAAGAATGGCTGACATCAGTGATTTACTGTACCACTGAGATATGATTTACTCATCTGCATTCACACATGGAAAATGAATTAGTATCAGCACCATTTATATGTACAAAAACGGCTTGCTTTGCCAGATCGGATTCCCTTTCCCTGCTGTGCTAGATTGCTCCATGGCAGTAAACTGGGACAGTAAGACAAACAGCTGCTCTGTTCTGCCAGGGGGAAAAGCAAGACCTCAACATCATTGGGATCACGGAACCTTATGTATCATGTTGGCATTCAGATCTACAGCTTGGGTGTAACCACATAGAGAACTAGTCCAATGTGTGTCCACAATGAAGCAAGTTGTAGCGCTTGGATAATCAACACAGTGCATCATGACCATGTCAATAGTGAGGCTAAATGAGGAGTTCTCGTAGAAGCAGAAAGCAAAATGACCTTGGATTAAAACTGTTCATTCTTATTAATTGCTTGTGCTCCAAGCAGTTTGCGGTTTGCTGTGTTATAGACAGCATGTGTCAGGAGCAATGGAAAGATAGTGTTTCACTTCTCTACCGCTAATCAAAAAGGTGTTTTGGCTTTTTAATAGAGGGTTGAATGTGATCTCAAGTTTCGATTATTCTGCTCCACATTTACTAAAACAAACAATAGAACTATTTTAAAGCAGCCCTCTCAAGTTGAAAAAAAACCTCCTTAAAACTTGTCAACACTTCCAGAAGTAGAGGACTCCAGTGCCCTGCCACACACCATGACCCTAATGCTACTGCTGAAGTTGATTTACTAAAAGCAAATAGACTATGAACCTTCCAAGTGCAGTTGCACTCATTTTCCTTAGTAAATGTGCTTCACTTTGTAAAGAATACCCAATCAGGGAAAAGAAAAATAATGATGGAAATCAGCAGACCCTTAAAACATTTACCACGCTCTAGGGAAAATTAGTGTCCTGTTGTGACATAGGGGTTGGAAGATGGAAACACAGCATTCAGTTGGGCATACAGTTATCGGAGTACAAAAACATAAAAAACTCTATAGCGCAAACGGAGAAAGAGTGATTAGGTCCCAAGCAATCCACATGTTTTAATCTACTTCTATAATGGTTTCAGCTCTTTTGACAGGGTATTGGATGTCTCTGTGCACTAAAACAATAAACAAACAGAAGGTGCCACCATCTAAGTGTATAAATTTAATTAAAACCAAGTAAAGGGAAGGGTTAAAATGCACTCGCAAGGATGAGAGTAAATGGGCATATCATCAGTCCTTATTCGCTGGCAAGACTTGGTGGACAGCAGGTGGATAGATGGATGGATAAGATGTATCCTTAAAACAGCTCTGCAGGATAGGTGGAATAAAGCTGGACTCTGTCAGAATGCAGATTAAGCCCATATGACAGGCTGTGTCTTCCTCCAGCAGCAAATATAGCCACACTGGAACGCAAGCCAGCACTAGGACCGGAATCAGAAGTGATGTCAGGACATATTGACTTCAAAGCATGATGGGTAGTAAATTGTTTTGGAGCCCACAATCGCTCCTTTGTCAAACCAAAGACAAAGGAGCGATTGTGGGCTCCAAAACATGTTACCACCCATCACTCTTTGACAGCTTTATTTCACCTATCCTGCAGAGCTGTTTTATGGATACATCTTATCCATCCATCCATCCACCCGCTGTCCACCGAGGCTTGCCAGCGAAGAAGGACTGATAACCTCTTGGCCACTCTATTTCCAGAGAGTGGGAGCATTTCCTTTTGCAATCAATGTGCCTTTGATCCTCAAATTGCTAAACAGTGGTAGCTGCTTCCACATTGTTGTTTTTCAGAACTCATCAGCCATTTACTCTCATCCTTGTGAGTGTATTTTAACCCTTTCCTTTACTTGTTTTTAATTAAATATATACACTTAGATGGTGGTGCCTTCTGTTTGTTTATTACACAGTTATCTGACCCTCTTGAAACTGTACCTTCGAGTGAGACAAAAAAAATGCTGTAATGTAAAAAGCTTTCTGACATTTTTCTTTTTTTTCTTTCTTTTCATTTTAAGCAAGATATATGGGACACAATACCCAGGCTTAGCTATGCAATTGCTTGGAATTAGCCCTTGATCCTCATTCTTGGCTCAACACTAAACCTATCTTTAAAGGGTTAGTTCACCTTTACAGAAAATCTGTAACATCTAACACCAGAACCCCTCCCTGCTGCTTTCTCTCCTCTCCACACTGTGCTGCCAGTACAGACCAGACAGATTCTAATTAGTCAGCTCTGTCACATGGACAGTGTTGACCAATTAGAAACCATCTAGTCCATCCTGTCAGTGCTGAACAGAGAGGAGAGTAAGCTGTGGGGATTTCAAATCCCTGGACCAGTGGATCGGCTTGAGGGGCCCTGTCTGCTCAGGTTTGTGGGAGATAAGTACAGCAGGACCAGGGGGAGAGGGTCCGGTGTTAAGTGTTACAGATGATCTGTAAAGGTGAACTAACACATTAACATTAAAATATCCCTTAAACCTGAATCCTAACTGTGACCTAAAGTCTTAACTGTAACACCTTTTTACTAAAATAACCTCTATCTTTATGTACTTATCTTTTTGAACCCCAAAAACACACAATCCTTCATAACAGTCCTACAGTGCTGAACTGTTTCTGCCAAAAACTACTGATCTGACCTTCACTACCTTGGAAGGTGTGGAAGAGCTTAAACCATGTTTAAAGAGAACCCATATTCAGAAAAACATGAATGCTGCTATGTCTAAACTCCATCAGAGTGACTGACCTAAAAATAGGTTGCAGCCTTAGATAAGTCAGAGCTAACCCAGTACTCCTAATTTGCCTTTCGGCCTCTGGCCAGTGACTCAGAAAGTACTGAAGAATGCATTTGGATACCATCTAGGCAACTAACATTAGAAGATGTGGTAAAGCAGGGATAGTTTGTATATCTTTCTCCGTACAGGTTGCCTTTAAAGATGGATTGGATTGTCCTATAACTACACATGGTTTTCTATGCTTTTATCTTCCCATGTTCACTTTTTTGGACCATGTTGAGGTGTTGTCATAGTCTGGGCCAATATTAGAAAGACTGACTTACTCTTTTGCAACTTTGTCCTTTTGACCGTCGTCATCAAGACTAAAATTAAAAAGAAGATCCAAATTAGTAAGTCCCCGGAACTTTGTAAACATTTGTTGTAGCTACAGGAAAGGAAAAGAAGGAAAATCTCTTCAATAGTACATGACTAGTAATTAAAGATGAGCGAATTATTAAAAAATTCGATTCGGCTGATTCGGCGAATTCGCGGAATAAATTCGATTCGAGTCGAATATATTCGCTGCGAATTTAACTTATAAAAAGGGTGTTTCTAGGCTTCAGAGAGCCTTTATATTAGTGCAGAACACTGTACCTTTAATTTAAATGCCCTTGGAGTCTGCTGGGGAAGAGAAATAATACTGTCAGTCAGTATGACATGCAGATGAGTGCCGTCGATCTTAGAATCACCGCACACTTCACTCATTTGGGCAGTCACGGGGCCAAAACCAGAGTGTGGAGCCACAGTGTGGCGGTGGAGGCAGCAGCAATGGGAGGCCATACAGCACCCTATGACAAAATGGAACCCACCAGCAGTGTGAGGAGACCTGAAAGTGGCACATGGCAGAGTGTGGCGATGGAGACAGCAGCAATGGGAGGCCGTACAGGGACCCATGACACACTCTGGACCTGGCAGCAGCATGAGGAGGCGGTACAGGGGCCCATGACAGATTACGGGCCTGGCAGCAGCATGAGGAGTCGGTACGGGGTCCCATGGCAGATTACAGGCCTGGCAGCAGCAATGGGAGGCCGTACAGGAACCCATGACACACTCTGGACCTGGCAGCAGCATGAGGAGGCGGTACAGGGGCCCATGACAGATTACGGGCCTGGCAGCAGCATGAGGAGTCGGTACGGGGGCCCATGGCAGATTACGGGCCTGGCAGCAGCAATGGGAGGCCCGTAATCTGCCAGCACCCTATGACAAAATGGAACCCACCAGCAGTGTGAGGAGACCTGAAAGTGGCACATGGCAGAGTGTGGCGATGGAGACAGCAGCAATGGGAGGCCGTACAGGGACCCATGACACACTCTGGACCTGGCAGCAGCAAGAGGAGGCGGTACAGGGGCCCATGACAGATTACGGGCCTGGCAGCAGCTATAGGAGTCGGTACGGGGGCCCATGGCAGATTACGGGCCTGGCAGCAGCAATGGGAGGCCTGTAATCTGCCAGCACCCTATGACAAAATGGAACCCACCAGCAGTGTGAGGAGACCTGAAAGTGGCACATGGCAGAGTGTGGCGATGGAGACAGCAGCAATGGGAGGCCGTACAGGGACCCATGACACACTCTGGACCTGGCAGCAGCAAGAGGAGGCGGTACACGGGCCCATGGCAGAGTGGCGAAGCGTAAGCAGCTTAAATTGAAGGCCATACAGAGGCCTATGTTAAAAATAATAACATGTTTGGGGCATGATTCATGGCGGATTTAGTCAGTTGTGTCAGGAACTGGTGGTTTGAAATCCAGACTAATCCACGCCTGATTCATTTTCACAAACGTGAGTCTCTCCACACTTTGGGTGGACAGTCGTGTCCTCCGCGGAGTTACAATACCTCCTGCCGCACTAAACACGCGCTCCGATGCCACGCTACTGGCCGGGCATGACAGCCTTTCAAGGGCAAATTCAGCTAGTTGGGGCCAAAGGTCAAGTTTCGTTGCCCAGTAGTCAAGGGGATTGTCTACCTCGGTTGGCAGGCTGCTGTCCAAGTAGGCCCAAGCCTGTTGTTTGAGGTCCTGCTCCAGGTCCACCTGATGCTGCTGCTGCTGCAGCTGGTTAGTAGTTTCCTCACTGCGCTGGTGAAGAAAGCTACTCATCATCGACTGCAGACTGAGGCAGCCGCTGCTGGTGGAGCTGCCACTGCTCCTACCACCCCACCCCTCCCCTGCTGCCATGGCAGCGGAACGCGAGCGCACAGGGCCCACAGTGTCTGAGGATGGACGTTGGCGCAGAAAGGCAGAGACCAACTGACTACATAGGTGGTTTTTATAGTACGTTATTTTGGCCTCCCTCTCAGCAGGTGTGAAAAAGGCTACCATTTTTGAACGGTAGCGAGGGTCCAACAAGGTGGACAGCCAAAAGT
Source organism: Staurois parvus (assembly GCF_062004578.1). Classification (NCBI taxonomy): domain Eukaryota; kingdom Metazoa; phylum Chordata; class Amphibia; order Anura; family Ranidae; genus Staurois; species Staurois parvus. Next base: position 5,785,532 of record NW_028318072.1, read on the forward strand.
CATCCCTCTGTCTGATGGTTATTATTCGGCTGTTGCTACGCAAGCAACCGAGCATGCTATGGGCCATTTGTGCCAAGGAATGCGAGGGACTCCCTGCCTCCATCTCCACAGCATACTGCCACGGTGCGTCTGGGTCCTCTGTCTCCTCCTCCTCCTCTACCAGATGCTCCTGCTCCTCCACTCCTGTCCGCTTAGTGGAAAAACCACCCATTTCACTCAATAATTCCTGAGCACCAATGTCCTCCTCTACCTCCTCCTCTTCTTCCTGTCCTGCCCCCACAGGGGTCATGTGGCGTTGAGATCTGTGCGCCACGTCTACCGCACCCTGACCAGCCATTGTTAACAGCATTTGTTCCAGGACGTGCAACAGAGGAATGACGTCGTTCATCCCATAGTCCTGCCGACTCACGAATAGCGTGGCCTCCTCAAAGGGCCTGAGCAAGCGGCAGGTGTCACGCATGAGCTGCCAATGACTGACATCTAAGTTACACAGGGGAGTACCTTTATCCGCTTGCAACATCAGGAAATCGGTGATGGCCTTTCGCTGTTCGTAAAGGCGGTCTAACATATGTAGGGTTGAATTCCACCTTGTTGCAACGTCGCAGATCAGGCGATGCTGTGGAATTCCGTTCTGCCGCTGCAGCTCAAGGAGGGTGTGCTTTGCGGTGTAGGAATGGCTGAAATGCATGCAAAGTTTACGTGACATTTTAAGGATGTCTTGCAGTGGGATGGTGGATTTTAGGAACCGCTTGACAACCAGATTGAACACGTGAGCCATGCATAGCGCATGGACAACCTTCCTTGACGCAGAGCAGACACCATGTTCTTTCCGTTGTCGGTCAACATGGTTCCGATTTTCAGTTTGCGCGGAGACAGCCATCTGTCGATTTCTCTGTTCATTACACTCAGAAGTTCCTCCCCTGTGTGACTACGTTCGCCAAGGCATACCAGGTGCAGCACAGCGTGACACCGTTGCGCCCTGCACATGTGATATGCCGGTTGGGTAATGGGACTTGGCACGGGGGTGGCGGCTGAGGACACGGCGGAAGAAGAGGTGGTAGAGGCGGACATCTTTGCTGGACCAAGGACATGCAAACGTGGAGGCAAAAGCGGCATGACCTGTCCAAGTTGCTGGTGCGGCTGTGTCGGCACCACGTTCACCCAGTGGGCCGTAAATGACATGTACTGTCCCTGACCGTAGTTACAGCTCCACACGTCGGCGCTGACGTGCACTTTGGCAGAGACCGACATGCTCAAAGACTGGCCCACCATCTCTTCTACATGTGAATGCAGGGCTGGCACTGCCTTTTTGGCGAAGAAATGCCGGCTTGGCACTCTCCACCGCGGCGCGGCACAAGCCATCATTTCTCGGAAAGGTGCTGAGTCCACCACTTGGAAAGGGAGGGACTGCCGCACCAGCAACTTGGACAGGAGGACGTTCAGCTTCTGCACCGTCGGGTGCGTGCTCGCAAACTGTTGTCTCTTGGAAACGGATTCCAAAAAAGACTGCTGACGGAATCCGTGAAGAGGAGTAGCAGGAGAAGGAGCATCTGAACGAGCGGAAGATGCCAACGAGCGACAACTCCCCTCAGCAGAGGTGTTGGAGCCTTGATTGGCTGATAGAGGGCGATTGACGTCGGGTGACGGAGCAAGTAACGGAGCGGGTGATGGAGCGGGGGCTGGGGCAGGCAGAACCGCCGTATCTTTATCACGGTTTTCCCAGGCCACCGAATGGCGACGCTGCATATGCTGACGTAACGCTGTAGTCCCAACATGGGCCCCTTGGCCACGCTTGACTTTCTGGCCACATAGTCGACATACGGCTACGTTTACTTCCTCGGGCGGCTTGACGAAAAATTCCCACACCGCCGAGTAGGAAACTTTGCCCCCGCTACTCCTCACTGGCTGACTGCTACTTCCTCCGTGCACACCGGCACCACTACTGGCCGTGGTGGTAGGCTGCAGTGGAGCTGGTGCTCTACTCCGTGGCCGTTTGCCTCCACTGACACTGCTGCGACCCTGCTGCCTCCTGGGCAACCCACCGACTGTTTTGCTCGCTGCCAAGCTGGCACCCTCTTCTCCTGATGATGTGGAAGCAATAGCCTGATGACGACGAGGCTGCCAAGTGCGATCAGCCTCATCATCATCAATTAGGGTCTCCGCCTCACTACTAGCCCCCTCGGCTGCGTGTGGGTCAGGAGACAGACCTGTCTCTAGACCGGCTACCGAGCCACTCTCCTCGCCACTACTTCTTCGCCTGGCTGCTGAAGAGGCGGATGTCTCCCTCCGTTCCTGACCGCCCTCTGTTAGCTCTTCCTCACTGTACAGTGGGGCTGAGCCCACAGCATGCGATACTTCGCTTGGTGAGGGAACACCAAAGGACAGGGGCAGATAGAGGACACGTGATTTCAGTGGGCTTGCTCCCGGGCCATGCCAACTAACGGTTGTGTCTGACGTACCCACCGACCGTTGGCTGTAGGTGTCAGAGGTGACCTGGGAAGAGGAAGACGACCGAGCCAACCAATCGATGACGGCAGGGTTGTCGGTGGAGACACGACCGCTGGATGACACCGGGAGCACTGGCCTCTGGCTGCGACTAGTGCTGCCTCGACCCCTTCCTCTGCTGCCACGTCTGCTCGCTCCTGAAACATTGCCTCCTCTGCCACTCCTCTGCGTGTTGTCTGACATACTCTTTAATTCAACGATTCTGTGTCCCTGAGTAATGATTCTGTGTCCCTGAGTAACAATTCTGTGTCCCTGAGTAACGATTCTGTGTCCCTGAGTAACGATTCTGTGTCCCTGAGTAACAATTCTGTGTCCCTGAGTAACGATTCTGTGTCCCTCAGTAACAATTCTGTGTCCCTGAGTAACAATTCTGTGTCTGTCCCTGAGTAACAATTCTGTGTCCCTGAGTAACGATTCTGTGTCCCTCAGTAACGATTCTGTGTCCCTGAGTAACGATTCTGTGTCCCTGAGTAACGATTCTGTGTCCCTCAGTAACAATTCTGTGTCCCTGAGTAACAATTCTGTGTCTGTCCCTGAGTAACGATTCTGTGTCCCTGAGTAACGATTCTGTGTCCCTGAGTAACAATTCTGTGACCCTGAGTAACAATTCTGTGTCTGTCCCTGAGTAACGATTCTGTGTCCCTGAGTAACAATTCTGTTTCCCTGAGTAACGATTCTGTGTCCCTGAGTAACGATTCTGTGTCCCTAAGTAACGATTCTGTGGCCCTAAAGTCTCTGTGGCCCTAACTCTGTCCCTAATACACAGAGGTCTGTCTCTCTTGAATGACTGGAGGCTAATGGAGAATTCTAAGATGGCCGCGATTTATAGCTCCACCATTACACAGTGCTGGCTGGCTGGCTGCTGATTGGCTAATGCAATCACATGTCATGAATGAATGCATTATGGGTCAGCGCGCCTTGTCTGCACGCCTTCCCAGAGATCCCCGCTCCGTCGCCACACATGTCGCCGCCATTTTTGGGAAAATTCGATTCGTACATCCGAAGTTTGCTAATTTTCGGCGCGAATCGAATATTTCCTAATCTTCGAAATGAATTCCACTTCGTCATGTTCGATTCGCTCATCTCTACTAGTAATTAAAAACTTAGCAGGGGTTCTAACCATTCTTTACACCATCCAATATGAAAAAAAATGATTTAGCTTTGGATATACTTCAAAGGTCAACCCCCTGGATAACAAATATAATATATTACAAGTATAATAAGTGTAATACAAGATGATTTGCAGAAGTAAATTGGACCATGCTTTGCAGTGTTTTTCTTTGCCTTCCTCTGGATCAACTATGGATATAGGATTATAATTTTATTTTATTTTTTTTTATGGTTGAACTAGATGGACTTTAGTCTTTTTTCAGCCAGACTAACTATGTAACTATGTAACAAAAAGCATGTGTATTCTTACTTGAATCTTGGTGTGGTTTGTGTATTTCTTTCAGGCTCGGTTCACCCTGCTACAAACTCTAAAGTTGTGAGATTTGCTTGTGATTTGCTTGTAATTTCCGTGTGAGTTCCTTTCTACTTGCTTGCAACTTTTATGATTTAACATTGCAGTCTATGGCACTCAAGTCCACCAAAATAGCAGACAAGTAGTGCAAGAACCTTTTTTTGGTCAATGCGACTTGAGTCACATCAATTAAGACAGCACCTATTAACCCCTTGGCGCCGACGCCTCCCAACCCTTTAAGGGTTTCTGAAGCAGGGAGGCGAGGTGGGGTTTAGGGTCATGTGACCGCCGTGACATGCCTTCACGGCAGTCACATGATTGGGAAAGGTCCCGATCGACAGAGGAGATCGGAACCTTTCCGTGAGTACCAGACATGAGTGCTGGGAACATGTAGGGCGCGCGCTCTCAGCACATATGTTCTTTTTTAATAGAACGCAAATGTGCAGCCGCTCGGCGTCTAGGCTCAGACGCCGGGAGGCCGCACATTTGTGTTCGGCCGGCGTGAAGAAGTTAAAATTAATGCGTTTTGACTTGCCATGAGACCTTATGGGGTTTATTTACTAAAGCTGGAGAGTCCAAAATCAGACTCCCTTCTGCATAGAAACCAATCAGCTTCTAACCTCAGCTTGTTCAATGAAGCTTTGGCAATGAAATGAAACCTGGAAGCTGATTGGTTTCTATGCAGAAGTGAGTCTGATTTTGGACTCTCCAGCTTTAGTAAATAAACCCCTATGTGTCAAAAGTCTCATGATAAATTGTTGCAGTATAAACCAGGGCTTATATCTGTACAGTACTGTAGTGTGCAACTTTGCCTCTGTGCAGGAGCTTCCTGTAATAAAGACCGGTCACTGCTGCTCCCTCTAGATTGTGCAATGTGACTAGTCTTGTCTCCACCCCCTCCTGTAGTTTTCTGTCGGCAGACTGTAATGGATGGTGCCTGTTGGGCCGCTCCTACAGCTCTGCCATCTGCAAAGACTATGTACAGCACAATGATCTGGGTTTGCAACACATTTGGTACACAAAATGTGAATTAATGTCCTTCGTGGATATTGTGGAATATATATAAATGAAAGTTTTTGTGCCTGGAGGTCAGCTTTATTTTTATATATATATATATATATATATATATATATATATATATAATTTTAGATTAGACTGTGCTATTATGCGTCAAATACCTGCACTTCTTTAACATTTTTTGAATAGTTAAGGCTTACTATTATCTTACATAAGTAGCACTTTTAGAGTCTATATAATTAGACCATAAAAGATAGATGCATTATTTTTCTGGACATATCTATTAATTGTGGACATATCTATTAATTCTCTGCCCTGCATATTAACTTCCATAATGTGCGGATTCAGTTCACATTAAATCATTAGGAAGTGTAATGTAAAGTCATGTCAATGCATATGCTAATACAAAAAAACTGCAAATCTCAGTTTACTATATAGTGTGTGCTGTACAGTAATAAATATACTATGGCAGAGATTCTTCTTTAAGAGAGCAATTAAAATGTTACAAATGATGATTCATAAAAATGTGAAAACAACACTAAAAAGAAAATACTATTTCCTAAAGAAAGAAAAAGCACATGGCACATCATTTCTCTCACCACTCATGTAAAACACTTGGATAATGGCTCCAATATAATCTGCTTTAATGGAGTGATAACAAAAAAAAATGAAATTACTCCTACGCACGGACTATCGATTTAATCATCCTTCAATTATTTCTCATACTGCGAAGATCACTCTACTGCTTGAATGAAGCAGGATGAAATCATATATTCAATGAAGAAAATTTGTGAATGCTATATTGTCAGCCAAATGTATGGAGAAAGGAAATAAATAACAACACAAACGAGCTGATTCTGACTTTAGAATGTACACTTTATTTTCCTTTTGCTTTATGGTGTATTTTACCAAATGTTGCAGTTAAAAATTGTATTGCTGTCCTTTTTAGATGGGATGACAAAATAATATTGTATATTTCGCCCTCTTGCGTGAAACCATATACAACTTTATTTAATAAAGAATACTTATGCTTGAGTACAAATTTTTAAAGTATCCCTTTCAAGTTACAAAAACGTCCACACGAAAGGGCCCTACAATAGAAGTAGTTTGAAACATATTTCGCAAGTACCCCATATCTTCTGCCATCCCAGTGTTCCAGCATTGCAGCCTCCATAATATTCTTAAAGTGTAACTAAACCCAGGACTCTGCATTCACTATATCTGGTCTCCCACAGTACATACAAAATGGAAGTTCAAATATTTTAGTAAAGATAAACTGCTAAATACATTTTCTCATCAGTAGTTAGAGCAGTCTTGTGACGTCTATCAGTATCCAGCAGATCACGGGTTAAAACTTGTAGGCTAAGTTTTCATTCTGCTCCAGGAGGATGCAGGACCCCTGATCTCTCTCTGGACAGTGCTGATTGGCACTGTGCTGATCACATGCACTTTGGCAAGGAAAAAGAAAACCTCTCCAGCAGTACACACAAAACTGAGCATGTACAGAGTGACTCCACATGATATGTCTTATCAGGAGATAAGAGGGGGATATTGGAAGAAGGTGAGGATCAGAAAAGACAGGATCACACAGTGTTTTTACACAATGTGAAGGATTAACCCCTTAGCCTTCACAGGGAGTATAACAAGCATATGCTTTACTGCATATACAGACTGATTTTACTGGTGTGGATTTAGTATTCAACATTTCTGGGAGTGTCAGAGGCTTGTGTTCCCCAATGCTTACTGTCGCTCCTTCCTTTGACTCCTACATTACTACAGGACACAGCAAAGATATATGAGCTGGAGGACTGAACCATAGTTTCCAGCAAGGGACACAGGCATTAGACACAATTGTATGAGGGATTGTAGAAGATATGGGTGGCCAGAGAGACTAAAACAGTCTTTTATTGCAGGGACTTATGATTTTTATTATTTTTGCCACCTGACAGGGTCACCTTAAATGCAGTAATCTATCATGTATCATTCATCTACCAGCTGACTGTACTGCTATGATGTGAATAACCTTTGAAATTGATCTTCTGCAATTCAGATCTAATAAAGTGAATAAACCCACAAGTAAACATATTTCAGCTTACCAAACCTTAGATGTGGTGGACCCATCAGTTTTTAGACTTTTTTTCAGCTTGTAATCCTACAAATAACACATATCCTGTCCCTGAGTGGTAATGCCCACTTCTCCGTTGTATCTATGACAAAAGTCATGTAGTCACATAGGCTGGACTTCAAATATGTTTTCCTTTTGTTCATCCCTATTACATAGTGGGGAGTTGGGGTGTTCCTTTGTTCATCTCTATTATTTAAGGGGTGATGGGATGTTTTCCTTCATTCATTTGTATTACATAGCGGGTGATGGGATTGGTTTAGAAAAGAAAGGTAACATTGTTTTCACTCCCAACTCTTCTGACAGGAAGGCACAAGGACACTGCATTTCTAGCAAAATCAACAAGCACTTTCTGTACCTGCTAAAATTTGCTTAGCCTAAAATATAAAAAAAAGTTACCACAGTCACCACATCTAGGGACTGATAAGCTACAATCTTTCCATTTGTTGTTGTTGTTGTTGCAGTTTGTTATGGCACAACATCACACAAAAAACTGTAATAGTCAGATGACCCCCCTCTCTTTCTAGCTCATATGAACCAGATTTTCAATATACAGATTTTCAATATACAGAAGTCTTTAACATGCAATGATGCAGTCTTGGCTTTCTTATAATAAAGACCAGCATAATTTGTAAAAAGTATCTTTAAAACGCTCACAGATGGACCATGTATTAAATCCTTATTTGAAACACAAGGATTTCATAAAGGTTTGAAAAAAAAAATGAGATAAGCAAGTAAGTGTATAAACTTTAACAAGGCCTGCTCGAGGCCTGTAAAAGGAGCAGCTAGCTCCGAGCACGTAGCCTTGCCTTCCTCCTCCTTGATTGCCGACCTCTCCCCTTGGTGAATTCACATCCGCCCGGCTTGTGGTTCACACACGCGTTGGTGTCCTGGGACCTCTCTACCATCCACAGCGTTCTGGGACCTTTCTACCATCCACGGTGGCCCCATGATGGTCGGAATGATTTCTGCAGGATGTGGATGATGGAGGCATACCTAGAAATCATCCTTTACTGATGGGCTTTTTTATCACTTCACTATTGTGAGTTTTTATAAATACTAGAGGCTTATTAAACTCGGTAATACTGCACTTAGAAGGCGCCTCTCTCTTTTTCTTTCTACAGTTGAGAAGCTAAAAGCTGTAGGATAGCTCATGAAACAATATTCTCACCCTGCATGATAGTAGGACTGTCCATTGATGTGCTCAGCCTCTTTGTAACGCCCAAAGTTTTTATAAGAAAGAGAGGGCATCTGAACAAATGTCGAAAACAAGAACCCCTTATGTGATCTTTGGCCCAAATTAATATCTGCTTGACATATTATGTGCTTGTAAGTTGTAAGCCATTCATTCTAGTTGTTCTGTGATCTTTTATTGCACTCTGTTGAAGCACAACATCAAGATAAGAGACTAATTGAAAAATATAGTGAAATAAACTCAAAATACTCTTAACTTGAAGCATGGCATTGAATTCATAGATATGTGGCTGAAGGTTATATCTTATTAAAAATGTAGAATAAGAAACTGGGATAGCATACTTTTTATTATATTTCTCATCAACAACAGCTACTTGGCACTGGAGGAATAAAAACAACAAAGCATTGTATTGGGTCACTTACACTGAGAAAAAGGTGTTGTCTGATAAATTATGGACATGTAGGACTGGACTGGAAAGTGGTTTAAGTCTATGAGGTTTAAATTCTAATTTCTGTAATACAAATTAGAAAATAAAAGGTATCATTGGTTCAATTAAAAGTAACAACACAGCTTAAATCTTTTTCATTTGTAAAAAGTAAAAGTTAATAAATTTAGTGCAATACAGAAAATTCTCAGATCACATGAAGAGCACTTTCTGAGGACATTAAAGCATTTTTAAAAATGCTAGTGCTGGCAATACCACAATATTTTTCAAAAGGTATGAACAACTATTTTGAATCACAGTAGGATTGTCAACAAGAGTGAAAGCAGAATTGAAGGGGTCTGTCAAGAAGTTAGTAGAGCGAAGATATGAGAAAAGAGATAACTGAGAAGTTTTGAAAAAATAAAGTTAGTGGGGAAGAGGGGAAGGAGTCAACTAGCAGGGGACCACTGTGTTTCAATGTCATTGGGTGTGAGAGTGGAAATCATTAAAAGAGTTGACAGTCAAAGTTTAGTGAAAAATATTGGGAAACCAATGGTTCCCGAACTCTTTGAAATTTAGGCATGTTGTCTTGGAGTCTAGCTGTCAGTTTCTCATTGACAATAACCCAATAGATTTTGGATTTGATCTCAGACACAGATAAATGTTCAGACAGTCAATCTTTTGCTATTGTCTGTTCTGTGGTGGTGAGGACATTGGTCACAAGGATAAATTAAAATTTAGATATCCTTTTCAGGTTTCTGATTTAGGAATGCTTCAAGCAGTTTCATAGGAAACATTTTCCATAGAAGGAAAGGTGTTCAGGATGTGAAATGCTAGTTGCCATAGGAGCCAAGCCACCACTCTATTGCATTAAAGTGCAGCCCTATAACTTTGATTTGCACTTCCTCTATTAACTGCCAGTCTGCATCAGCATGAGAATATTGAGAAACACAAAGTAAAATGGATCATGCCGTCTTTGATGTTATGCCATAAAACTGAGAAAAGTAAGCCAAATTAAACAAAGCCCATTGCAAGTCTCCATCATTGCAAAAGGTAAGAACAGCAGTAGGCTCAGAATATATAAAGTTTGCCGGTAGGTTGCCCAGCATGTACTGAACAGTATACATTTGTGTTTGTTTGAAACTTATGAGAATTTGATTGTTTATCTCTAAATAACATATTTGCACACAGCAGTCCTTTTCAGAAGCTTTCTGTCCACCAGTACAGAAATTGCTGTGTGCAAATATGTTCATTAGAAATGATCTAATTTAGCTGCCAAACACAGAGTCAAAGTAAATTCAACCAATTTGTTTTCACTAAAGTTTTTGCCTGAGCAACATTTCACCCCAAACATTATGGGGTTGATTGAAGAAGTAGAGAATGTTCATTTTACAAAATTATGTTTTACTTTGCTAAATAATTTTCCCTTAGCTTAATGAATGTGGTAAAATTGACTTTGCAAAGAACACCCAATCATAAGCAAGAAATGTTTTCTTTTAAAGATAATATTTTTGCTTGCACTTGACTGGATGATGTAAGTCAGCGGAATTTCACCTAATTCACTAAGCCAGGGCTTAAAATTTCAAGTCCTGAGCTACTAGCCAAGCCTTAAGAGTTACTCACCACCAACAAAACACACACAAACAGAGACACCTGTACACAGACATGTACATACACACACATACATACACACACAGAAACATGTACACACACGCATACAGACACATGTATACACACACAGGCACGTACAGACACGCATACACACAGATACATGTACATACACAGAAATACACATGCACAGACACATGTACATACACACAGACACATGTACGTACATACACACACATGTACATACACAAACACACAGACACATGTACACACACATACATGTACATACACACAGACACATGTACAGATACACACATGTGCATACACACAGACACATGTACATGCATACACAGACACACACAAACGCACACACAAATGTACACGCACGCACGCTGTTAAGTGCTCTCTCCTCTCCCCTGAAGCAACCACTGGCTGACATAGAGGATCATGTGACCAGAGTGAGCTGAAATTAGGCAGATACACACGCACACACAGCCCTATAAAAAGTTGCAGTACTTCGTTGTTCACTCACAGAGCCGGGTACTGCACTCTAGGGGGAGGCAGAGAGCACAGCACACACTCCTTCTTTTGCTTTCACTGAGCTCAACTATTGAGCAGTCTGACGGCTCCGAGCCTGCTCAGTAAGACGGCCCTGGGGACACACTCACCCCCACCATAATTTCCACTCGCCATTGGCGAGCAGGGGAGTGGAAATTTCAAGGCCTGCACTAAGCTATAGGAATTTCACTTGTAAAGTGAAAATGTACTTTTGCTAAGTGAATAGCCTATTTACCTTTAGTAAATAAATCCCAATGTGGCATGTCCAGCCTTCCCTGTGCAATTCCTGCCCTGCCCCACAATCTTTTATGAGGAGTGAAATCAGACACTAACTCTGATTTAATAAAGAAATAGTATATGCTCACCTTTAAAACAGACTTACCTTTGCAAAGTGAAGTTTAATTTATCTCAGGGAATGAGATAAATTAAGTGAAATTCACTTTATAAAATATACCCAATCATTTGCAAGGAACATTAAAAACAGGATTTTTGTTTACACATTATTGGATGGTTGAAGTCAGCTTAATGTGAAGAAGTAGAACATGCTGATCTTCAAAATAGACTTACCTTTGCAAAGTGAAGTTTCATTTATTTCAGGGAATGAGACAAATGAAGTGAAAATTCACTTTATAAAATACACCCACTTATTTGCAAGGCACATTTAAAAAACAGGATGTTTGTTTGCACATTATTGGATGGTGAAGTCAGCTCAACTTAATCTCATTAACTACCCTACGTTAAAATTAATGTTTGCAAAAAGAAAATTCACTTAGGTTAATGAATGAGGTGAAGCTGTGCTAACTTCAATCATCTAATCATGCATGGGTTTGTTTCCCTGCAATTCACTTTGTATCACCGCATGCACTTAAATAAGTGAAAGTTCACTTTGCAAAGTGATAATTTACTTTGAAATTGAGCATGCTCAAAATATCAACTCCAGAACGTTATATAAAAATACTTCAGGAGAACACATTTGCCTGTTTCTCTATACACTCCAAGCTTGCATTTATCATCACCATCCTCAGAACTAAGCACATCAGCTGTGCAATTTACAGCCTTGAGTGCTAATTTGTAATTCTTTTATTCTGATTCTTCATCATCTTCTACAGTCATTGTACTGGACGGTGCTGCCCAGAGCCTACAACAATATTCACATTGCTTGCTCAAGATCATCACCATTATTTGACCTTAACACAACAGCAGTATCACTTAGAGTGATTATTGTTTAAATTACTATTGCCAATTAATTGACAGTGATTGTACCACTCAAATCGCCTTTCCTGACTTTGTGTCTGAGTCCAAGAATATTCTCTTAAACAGTATGCAGCAGGATTTAAAGACGCCCTGTCATTTTACCCATTTAGAGAAAATTACAGGATCTCTTTAAGACCCACCCCTGGACCAGCTATAATCACAATCTAACTCTTCTTCTTCCATTGCAGCCACTGCAAAATATCAGTGGTTCCAACACCAATTAATATCTGATAGAGAAGGAAGGGGAATAATACCCTACTGTTTACCCTATGTGTGTTTCAAAAATCATTTCAAAAAAGGTTTGTTCTTTTCAAATTATCACTGAGTGGTCTCAAAGTGCATATTTATATTTATATTTCAATGTTTTTTATTGAATAGTTTTACAAAGGAAAAAGACATAAGAAAAACAAACAATATCAATGAACAATGTTCCATCATATATACAAATAGAAACATCAAAACAACAAAGTTTGCCACAACAATTGGCAGTTAAGACAAGACATAAATCGTGCCCAATTCAAGATCAAGTATATCTCACCTTGCCAACATAGGAAATACAATGCAGAGCAGTACAAAAAGAGTAAAAAGAGCAAAGGAAAGAGTAGAAAGGAAAGTCTAGTTGAGGGTCACTAAGGCACAGAAAGATATTGGATCCACAGGTTCCATGTGTTATTAAATTTCTTCCAGTTATTGTGTAGGAAATAGGTGAGTTTGTCGCTAATCATGATCCAATTAAGTTTCCTTTTAACATAGTCAAGTGGAATGACCTATTGCCTCCAGTGTCTGTCTACAGTAATTCCCGCTGCCAGAAACATATAGGAAAGCAATTCATTAGATTTCTTTGGAACATTATCTGGAAATTTGTGAAAGAGCGCCGTCTCCAGGGATCTGCAAATATTTATACCCGTCACTGAGTTTACCAAATTGAACATTCGAATCCAAAATCTAGTTACAAGCAGGCCTTGCCACCAAATGTGAATCATAGACCCAACCTGGCCACAACGCCATAAACACAGCACAGAGGCAGACGGATGCATCTTCGCAATTCGGGTAGGCACCAGATACTATCTCAACAAAGTTTTATAATTAACTTCAATTAAGGTAGTATTGATAGATATTTTAGACAGTGCCACTGCAATATCTTGCCAATCCGATAATTCATAGTTAACAGCTAAATATTTTTCCCAATGTTCCATGTAAGGGAGTTTTCAATTTGGGTCAGTGAGGAGAGCATATATTGCAGAGACCCCACCTTTTGGAGAATCCCTATTCCTGCAGGAGAGTTCGAAGGTGATGAGCAAAGGTGACTTGTCCAATAAAGTGAGCTTCGAGCGGATAAATGAGACAATCTGCTTTTATCTAAATATCTCAGTAGAAGGCATATGCAACTTGTCTTTAAAATATATTGCAGAGAATGTAAACAAGCATCATTAACCATTTGCCGCCCGCCCTATGGCCGAATGGCGGGCAGAAAATGTCATCAGCGTTCCGGGTGGATGCCATATGACGTCCTCCCGCACATGCGCAGATTGCGCTCCTGCAGAGCGGTGCAGCGGCACGATCTGTCACCGGCCGTGTACCTTGGACACGGCCGATGACAGATCTGAGTATCGGCCCCGTTGCCGGTACCTTGTGACCTGCTGTGACCAATCACAGCAGGTCACATGACAGTTGTATACAATGGATGGCTTTATTCATGCCATCCATTGTATACTAGTGTCTAGCTGTGAATGGTCACAGCTAATCACATGCACATATCATGTGATTAGCTGTGGCCAAATCACAGCTAAGCACAAAAAAAAAAAAAAAAACCCTGAATGAATCGATGTCATTCAGGTAAATGCTTGCTTATAGCAAAGTAGTTCTTTGCTATAAGCAAATTGTGTAAAAAAAAAAAAAATACCGATCACTTCCCCAAAGTAGTACAATGTTACTATGGTAACATTGTACTACTTTGGTCATAGTGAAATATGAAAATAAAATCTTAAAAAAAAATAAAAAAATTTAATAAAAAAATAAATAAATAAATAAAATATATATTTTTTTTTTCATACTGTCACCAGTCAGTGTCCCTGATCACTGCCATGCCAGTTATATGATGATGCTGTACTGCACTGGTGACAATATGTAAAAAAAAATAATGAAAATAATTTTTTAAATTTTTTTCATTTTCCGAAAAATTAGGACAAAAAAAATACAACTTCAAAAAACTTGCCATGCCTCTTATTAAGTACGTTGGCCTGTCTATTTTGCAAAAAGGGGTCATTTGGGGGATATCTGTACTGTTCTGACATTCTTGGACCTCAAGAAATTAGATTGGCTGTCAGTACTTCAGGATTGATCAATATTCAGATCTATACCATAGTTTGTGAACTCTATAACTTTCCTACAAACTAAATAATACATCCTAATTTGGGTTATTTTACCAAAGACATGTCGCAGGATACATCTCGGCCTAAATTTATGAAGAACAATTATTTATTTGCAAACGTTTATAACAGAAACAAAGAAAAACGTTTTTTTTTCAAAATTTTTGGTCTTTTTTTGTTAATTTAGCAAAAAATAAAAACCCCAGTGGTGATTAAATACCACCAAAAGAAAGCTCTAGTTGTGTGAAGAAAATGATACAATTTTAGTTTGGGTACAATGTTTGTATTGTCATTCAAAGTGTGAGAGCGCTGAAACCTGAAAACTGGCCAGGGCAGGAAGGTGTAAAATTGCCCGGTATTGAATTGGTTAAGATAGCCCCTATCCACAGCAAGCCCTTATTGATCCACCATTGAAAAGGGGCCGGTGTTAATGCAGGCACAAATTAAGGGTTGCAAATGATGGCGTACCCTGTCCCAAACTGCCAAGGAGAACGACTAGGAGGAAGTAATCGACTAGGAAGCCAGAGTAACGCCACAATAGCCAAAGGGTAACAGGAAAGAGCTTCTACAGAAACCCAATGGGGAGTATGTCCCCCAACCGTAGTATAAGCTAGTTGGGCGATCTGTGCAGCTTGGAAGTATGAGTGGAGATTAGGAAGGCCAATACCACCCCGCGATCTAGAAGCATATAACATCCAAGGCTGTCTATTATTCCAAAAGAACCTCATCCTTTAGAAGCTGAAAGTCTCGTCGTGGAATTGCTATTTTCAAGGTCCAGAAGTAATAGAGTAGTCAAGGCAGAAACATAATTTTGATTGAGTTGACTCTACCAAACCAGGACAAGGAATAATCAGCCCAACGATGGAGATCGTCCCTAAGTGTTTTAAATAGGGGAGTGTAATTAGCCTGATAAAGTGTCTCGATGGAATTGGTAAGGTGTACTCCTAAGAAGGGTAAAGATCTATTTGCCCATTGAAAATCGTAGGAAGTTCTAAGCTGCTGTTAATCCCTCTGCGGATAGGGAACACCGAGGATTTGTAGCCTTTGATGGAGACCTGGGCCGAAGGGTTAGCATATAGCGAATGTAACAGAGCAAGAAACGTCAGGCCAAAGCCAAAGGCCTGCAGGGTAGTAAATAAATATTTCTGCGTCAGACTATCGAAGGCCTTATGAAGGTCCAGAGAAAGAAGTAAAAGTTCCCTAGAGAGAGGAGCATTCCAGTTGGAATGGGCAGCCGATATCAGGGTAATAGATCTACGGATCTGGTCCAATGTTTGACAACCCAATATAAATCCTGACTAATCTTCATGAATATATTGTGCCAGAAAGGAATTAAGGCGCACAGCTAGGAGTTTTGTTAAAGTTTTTAGGCTGCAATTAATTAATGAAATAGGACAATAATTATGAACATCTGTGGAATCTTTATTGGGTTTAGGAATAAAACTAATATATGCCTTGTTCTTATCTAACGGGACCACACCTTCTTCTCACAATGAATTAAAATACAGTGTCATATGAGGAAGTAAATGTTCACAAAACATTTTGTAGTACTGGTTGGGGATGCCATCAGGGCCCGGGGATTTATGCAACGGTAGTAATTTAATTGTTTTTAGGAGCTCCTCAGAAGTAATGGGTTGTTCCATAAGCTATTTATGGGCTTCAGTAAGGGAAGGGACAAGCAAGGACTCTAGGAAGGATCGAATAGAAGAGGGTTCTGCAGGCTGCAGGGGACTATATAGAGAAGCATAAAAATCGCAAAATTCCCAAAGGACCTTTTAAGGATCCTGTGTGATGGTACCCCCCATCTGCCGAAGTTTAGGTAGTGCTGAGTGAGTAAATTTGGGGGTACGCTTACGTGCAAGAAGAGAACCCGGTCTATCCCTCCACGTGAAATATTTATGATTCATCCATCACAGTTGCTTTTCCACCTTTGTGGTAAGGCAAAGGTTAAGCTCCAGCCGAGCATGTTCCACTTAGATAAAAGATCCGAGATCAGAGTAATTTTATGTTGGGCAGCTAGCGATTCATATTCTCTAGATTTGGTAGAGATCAACTCTTCACTGGATTTTTTAATTCTGGTGGACAGCTGGATGAAAACACCCTGAACGGAGGCTTTATGGGCTGCCCAATTAATGGAGTGATTTGTGTCTTCTGCTTTGTTAATTGCAAAATCGAACTTGAGATTATCACCCACTTCCAAGCAACAGGCTTCATCACTTAGTAAGGTTTAATCACCAGAACGGTTTAACCATTTTAACTGTCAAATTAGAGAGCGTCAAAAGTACAGGGTCATGGTTTGACCAAGATGTTGATATAATTTTAGCTGAATGCAATTTAACGACCATGTCCGAGGGGAGGAAAACATGCTCCATACGGGAATAATGACTATGAGCCCTTGAAAAGTGGCAGTAGTCTCTAGAGGTGGGATTGACCTCCCTCCATGCATCAATTAGGTCATAGCTATATAAACGCTGCATGAAATCGTGGCTTTGTTTAGAAGGCAATTTAAGCTTAATTACATTGGATTTATCGAGAATATGGTCTAAGGCCAGATTTGAGTTCCCTGCCAAGCTCACATCTCCCTCTAGTTCCTTAAACAGAGACTTGAAAAAAGAATGGAAAAAAGGCCACCTGGTTCATATTAGGGGCATAATAGATAAGAAAAGACACCATATTATCCTCTAAGTGATCCTTCACCAGAAGGTACCATCCCTCCCTATCCCTTAAAACTTTAGTGTCAGTAAATGATAACCGTTTAGAAAAGCAGAGCACCACCCTAATTTTTTTTGGAGGCATTAGCGAAGAAACAAGTTGGAAAATCCCTATGAATATATCTGGAAGTAAAGGAAGGGTTAAAATGTGTTTCCTGTAAGGCCACAATATCTGCTTCCAAAGCCTTATAATGGGAGAATATTTTAAGTCACTTAGAAAAGGAGCCCAAACCTTGGACGTTATGAGAGAGCAATCGGATCATAGCACAGCATTGTTTTTGGGTAGACATGTGAAGCAAGTGGTGAAGTCACTATCAGACAAACCCACCCAGCCATGTAGAGTGTCAAGTAACCCAAGGCAGGACAATATTCCAAGGTTGACCCTTGGACAAGAAAAGTAGAAAAAGTTAGGAAAAGGAAAAAAAAGAAAAGAGAGGAACCAAGGATGCCAAGGCCAAAGAAAGGCCCACATCCAACTGCAGATTGATTAACAATATGTAATGTAAGATTACAAAATACCAAATATACTAGACGCTAGGTCAGGGACAAGGACTGAAAAAGTCTCCACAACATCAAACAATGGGGAGAGTCTTTGAAATAGGGAGTATACTTAGACATTTCCGGGTGCCCCAGGGTCCACATGTGACATCCATAAAATTTATAAAGCCACCAGAGTATTTTACCAAAATATAGCAACCAGAATCATAAACCAGTTTGTGCACATACAGAGGCCAATGCCCCACAATGGGCCCACTGAGAGGCCTCTGTCAGGAAATTAACACACATTGATAAACCAAGACATCAAGGCACTCAGTGTGGTGTTGCAGCAGTTGATTTCTTCCTGGAGGTTGGAGACCACAGAGGTGATATTGGGGGAGGGGGGGGGGAGTCCATTAGTTTTGGGCAGGTTCCAAGAGGCAGGACTAAGGGAGATAAAACCCATATTTAACAGAAGTCTTTCCCCCTCAGAGAATGTAGAGAAGGAGTAGGATTTGCCATTATAAAGAAATTGTAGACGAAACAGATAGTTCCATCGATAGCGAATATCCCTCTGGATCAACAGTGAGAGTAATGGTTTGGCCCTTCTCTTTTGGATGGTAGCTTGAGAGATGTCTGCTAAGACTTGAATCCAGTGTCCCTCAACTTCTAGATCTGGATGTTCCTAGCATAACGCATCACTAATTCTTTAATTTTGAAAAAATGCGGTTTCACGATTATGTCCCGAGGAGGGCCATCCAGCCGCAAAGGGACCAAGGCCCTGTGGATACTATCTATTTCCAGATGAATGTCATCAATTGTCGGATCCGCTGCATGAATAAGGGAATGGGCATCAGGTTCAATATTTTTTACCATTTTGGGGAGCCCTTTAGTTCTGAAATTGCCCCTTCTGGCCCAATTCTCAAGATCATGAATTTTATTGTAAGCTTCATCTAAGCGATCCTGTAAATTGGCAATCTTGTTTGAATTTTGAGTCACTCTGTGGACTGTTATCAACTTTAGATTCGATCTTCTCGAGGCGATTCCCCGATTCCCAAAAATCCTGTTTCGGATCAGAGGCCAATTTAGTGGTAGCTTTATCTAATTCCCACTGCAGTAAATCAGCAAAACGTGCAATAAGTATGGAATCGCCAGAAAAGTGTGGGAGTGCAGGAGGAAGGACAAGAGAGTTCACTGGACTGATAAATCAATACTCTATAACTTCCCACAGAAAAGTCAAACTTCCACCCTTGAAAGTGCAAATAACATAAACCTTTTCAATGATCTATAAATACCCTCTCCCACAGTCTCATACTGCTCTTAAATGTCCATACCACAGTCCATAGTCCAAAATCAGAATCCAAAAATTAGAAAAAATATAAAACAAAACAACAATATTCCAAATGTGTCCAAATCTTTCCGTTCAATCCACAGGACCCTCAAAAAAATAAAATAAAATATAGTGCATTATCTTAGATACAAAATTACTGTAAGTGATAACATGCAGTCACACTAGTGATATAGATCATACATGTAAAATTAAAGTGAATACACCATATCGCTAGTGGTCCAGTGAGACAACACTGCAACCGTGAAAATATCACAAAAACACACAACGTGATCCGTGAGACAATGATCCGTGACAGTAGTGCCAAATACAGTGCCACACTCTGCTTATGGGATAAAATGCAATTACCCTCTTGCTGTAAGTCAAAGCATTTAGGATTCCTTTATGCCACAAGATAACCTTCCTAGGAGGTGCGTCTTCCTCTCAGGAATACACAATGGGATCCCTTTCTCATACAGCCATAGGTCATAGGTACCGGGGTCCCCGTTCCTCACAGGAAAATAGGAGCAGACTCAGTGGAGTAAAATGTAATGCACACTTTATTCATAAACTTACATCTTAGAATATACCGTCCATCCCCGCTCTAGTCCGTTCACTGTTGTGACTAATTCAAAAATGGCCGCGCTGCTCCTTCCGGCTCAGCGTCCGACGTCTCGTCACTTCCGACTTTTTCACACCTTGTATAGATCATTGTATCTATAGATCATTGAAAAGGTTTATGTTAGTTCACTGGACTGTTGTGAGCGGAATCTTGGCTGCCTGATTGACTAATGAAAATGTCTGCCATCTCCCTGCCTAGCATGGAGGAAGTGTGGGAGTTGTGGCCTGGAGAGAGACTTGCAGCATGTGACGAAGGCCTGGGAGGGCTAGGAAGAAAGCCAGAAGGTGCAGGGAGAACACTCATGTGAGCCACATCTGCAGAGCAGCTGTCCTCCTGGTATCCAGGGTCAGATGAAGAAAGATCAGTTCCCTGTGAGCACCGCCTTGATCCCTCAGCAGCCGAGGAAGCCTGGGAGCTGGAGCCAGGCACCATCTTGCCTCCCCTGCCTGCTCCTTTAAATGCAGTGCGGAAGCCAACCATGGACTTTTCGGGCAGTCGGGTGGGCATGGAGAGAGCCCCCACCATCTCCCCCAAAGGCTCTGGTTTGTGTCCAGGGTGGTGGTTACCTGGGGCTGCTTTATATCGCCCCTGAAGTGTCGGGAACAAACGGAGCGGTCAGCAGGACATCTTCTCCAGCCGCCCGTGGATGCGCACTACTCCATATTTATATTTAATTGACTACTGTTGACAAAAAAACCTTCCTTTCTCTCAAATGCAATACAATCTCCAACACAAATTGCCCCCCTACTAGTTAAAATAAAATGAACTTAAAAAACCCCCCCAAAAAACAGTTGTAGCATTCAGCCCTGAAGGAGCCGTTTATTTCCTTGATCCCCTGTTCCCAGTGCTCACGTCTCTCCAAGCAGCACCACACTCTCCACAGCACCAGGGCTGATGGGTGGATATGACAAAAAAGGTACACAAAATTACATTAAAATAAAAAAAACAATACAAAAAATGAAATGGGCAATAATCACTGAAACAAGTATGTGAAATGGGGAAAAATAAAGTTTACAATTGGTAATAGCCAGGTGGAGCAGAGAATGACCCCTAATCCTTATAATGGGGAAGGTCCTGTCTAAGGAACATGCTATGACAATGGTCTAGCAGCCTTTGTAAAATCATTCCCTACTGGCCATTACATTGGGAAGCAAATGTGGCATTAAAGTGCTAAGAATCAAGTCCCTTCAAACCTGGGTATGTGTGATGTAATGCTGTCCCCAATAGGCAATACTGTTCCTTTAGGTAAGGTATGGTAGGCTATGGCCAGCATCGCCTCAGCATCTTCTTGAGTGTTGACTTGGCTCCTTCTGCTCTCTATCCAGGGCTCAGAAGTGTCAGTTGCAGTGATACCATCCCCATGATCAGGCGCCCCCATAACAGTTCCCACAGACCAGAAGATGTTCACTACTACTCAGCCTCCCCTGCCCCAGCACAGTGGCAAACCGACCCATCAACAACCTCTTATACAATGTGTGTCCTCCACCACGGTCTCTCTGCAACTGCACCTAACCTAGGAACAGTCCTTTCTTTTCTTTTTTCCAGAGCTCTGGTAATGCTTGGATTTGTAGTTTGAGAGCTAATTTGTAGCACAGGCCCAGTCTCTCTAGGGCATACATCTCCCACAAGTCCTTTCTCTTGCCAACAAGCTTTGCCCTTACATTCAGAAGGTTTTTTGCATGCATTAAAGTAAAAAAAAACACTTCTGCCTCTAGATGTTAAAATGGACATGGCACTAAAAAATGTCACCTTCACCCAAAGTGGTGAAAGTTCTGGTAGCAAACAGCTCTAACTAGCCCTAAGTTGCTGCAACAAAGTATCTCTACTGACTGAATGACTTTCATCATTTTTGTGTTCTTTAAAGAATGGAACAAGATTATCTCCAGCTCATTCTCCAGTAGTTTATAACTGCACTGAGATTTTTTTTCAGAGAAAACAGCTCATTCCGAAAAGAAAATCATTTAAAAGAAGTCACAGCATACAGAACGGCTTGTTATTCATTTGCTTTCATGCTGTGTTATTGACTCTTTCACTATGGCTTTTAGATTTGCTTCATGTACACTTTTATAACAATTCTTTGGAATAACCACAAGGTGGAGGGACACATCATTGGATTGCAAGGAAAGTGCTAGTGCTCTCCTGTGGTGCTGAGGCACCCTTTAAAAAAAATTTTTCCTAAATGATTTCTTCTTCAGTATCTAAACATAAACAGAATGTAACTGTCCGTCTGGTCTTCAGACTTGGTCTCAGTCATGTTTATTATATGTTTATTATATGTGTTCCCCTGAAACAGATTTTATCATCTATTTTAAGCACTGTAGACTCGGTTAAGTTGCTGAATCCACTCCCTGTCAAAAAAAAAGGGAAAAAAAAGATGCCAACTCTATATAAATGCCTGTAATAATAAGAGTGATAGGTGAACCTGACCAGGTTTGATTCGCTGATTACTCATGATTAGTGATGAGCTAAACCTATCTGGGTTTGCTAAATGCCATTTTAGATGGGATCAGAAATCCAAACTCCAGTGAAATCAAAGAGAGCCAAATGTTTGCTTTCAGTAATGGCAATTTTATAAGCTAAAAGTCAAAGGATTGACAAATAAATGGCATGGGGGTGGGCACTGAGGAGGAGGAGATGGGAAAAAAAACATTTTTTTATATCATGGTTCAATGGGGAGAAGCCATTTTAGGGTGGCTCAAAGGGCAACATAAAAACATTAAAACAAACAATGTATTTAAATAACGTGCTTTGGGGAGGCTTTATAGCATATGTGAACCATGTGAACCCTTACATTGAAAAACAACTCATTCAGCAAAATGTAAAAAGTAACAGAAATACCTTTTTTTTATAAGTGATCACATGATTCTGTTCTCAGCTGCATAAGGCCTTAGAGAGGTGGGGGTGGAGACTGCATTAAGGTGTGTGAGCAAGAGGCAAAGAAATAGCAGTACAATGATCTTCCTAGTGAAGAGCTGTTCAGGAGGTGTCAGCACAGGTTTGACCACTGGAGTGCAGGCAGATTGTGCTTCCAAGTAGAATGTAAAGTAAGAAACTGACCATGCTGGGATATATGTGCTTCTATGCCACTGTTTGGTCAGTTTGAAATAGGGGGTCTGGTAACATCACTAGGTACTTCACACAAAGGAAGTAATGCAAAGGGAACAGGATACTTTTTAATACAGATACATGGACAGACACATATAAAAAATATGAAATATTGTAGAAACGTACACTTTAAAGCTGTATGTGGACTTAAAGAACATTGTGACTCTTGAGGACAACATCAACAACATTGTATTCTGGAATCACACAAAGTTACTTAATTTACTTTTACGACCACAAACCCACACTGTGATGAGGCTAAAGCATTATGGGTGGAACTGCACATGAGGGTGAGTACTACAAAGGTAATCACTGGAGTTTGTTATAGGCCTCCCAGTGTTAATGAGGAGGTGGAGACTCAGCTCCTTGCATGAATCGAAAGGGCTGCAAGGGCTGGGACAGTGATAATAATGGGAGATTTTAACTACCCGAAAATTGACTGGAGTAATGGTACTGCAGGAACAGTTAAAGGGAAAAAATTTCTAAAGCTACTACAGGACAATTTTATGGTACAGTTCATAGAGGCCCCAACTAGGAATGATGCTCTGCTGGACCTGGTAATCTCAAACCATGCAGAGCTTATTACAAATGTCCACATAAAAGAACATCTGGGTAGCAGTGGCCATAACATGATCTCATTTATTGTTAGCTGTAAACATCAAGCACATACGAGAAAAATAAAAACTCTCAACTTTAAGATAGCTAATTTTCAAAAAGACTGTATGTGAAAACACTGCAAAATATATTCCCATGGGCAACAAGTTTAAAAGACTAAAAATCAAACCTATGTGGCTTACGGCCAAAGTTAAAAAAAAAGCTATAAATAATAAGAAAAGAGCTTTTATTAAATGTAAAAATTAAGGAACACTGTCATCGTTTAAACATTACAAAGAATATAACAGAATATGGAAAAAGGAACTAAAGGCCTTAAAAACTGAAAATGAATGACAGATTGCAAAAGATAGCAGGACAATCCCCAAACAATTCTTCAAATATATTAATAGTAAAAAGGTCCGGTCCGAGCATGTAGGCCCTTTACAAAATAATCTAGAGTGGATGACTGGGGACAAAAAGAAGGCAAATTTATTAAATACCTTCTTCAGCTCTGTATACACAAAGGAGCATGGGGGAGCTCTTGTCCATAATGGGCATGGTATTGGCACAGCTCCGGATGATCCACATTGGCTCACAATTCATATGATCCAAAAATATTTACACAGAATAAAGGTGAATAAAGCACCTGGAGAGAATGGCATACATCCACGGGTCCTTAAAGAATCAAGCTCTGTTATTTCAAAGCCATTTTTTCTAATTTTTAGGGACTCTTTAATGACTGGCATAGTACCACTGGATTGGCGTAAGGCCAATGTGGTGCCTATATTTAAAAAGGGGCCAAAATCTTTAGCAAGTAATTATAGACCTGTTAGTTTAACTTCTACAGTTGGGAAGATAATGGAGAGTTTAATAAAAGACCACATAGATGAGTTCTTGCTGGAAAAAAATATTTTATGCAACAGACAGCATGGATTCATGAAATACAGAAGTTGTCAAACAAATATGATTTCTTTTTATGAGGAGGTGAGAAAAACCTTGGACAGAGGGGTAGCTGTGGATGTGGTATAGTTGGAATTTGCTAAAGTTTTTTACACAGTTCCCCAGACACAGCTAATGTGTAAGGTAAAGTCTACGGGCTTGGAAAAATCAGTATGTAAATGGTAAGAAAACTGGCTAAAAGATCATATTCAGAAAGTAGTTGTTAATGATTCATACTCTGAATGGTCTAGGGTTGTCAGTGGTGTACCCCAAGGTCCAGTGTTGGGACTCTAACTTTTTAATATATTTATAAATGATATAGGGTCTAGGATTAAAAATACAATTTCAGTCTTTGCAGATGACACAAAGCTGTGCAGTGGAATAACGTCCTTACAGGATGTCTCCAACTTACAAGCCAACCTCAATACACTATTCAGTTGGGCAACTATTGGCAAATGAGGTTTAATGTTGATAAATGTAAAGTTCTGCACTTGGGGGCTAAGAATATGCATGCATCATACATACTAGGGGGGGGTACAACTGGGGGAATCAATGGTGGAGAAGGATCTGGGGGTTCTGGTAGATCACAAGCTTAATAATGGCATGCAATGCCAAGCTGCGGTTTCTAAAGCGAGCAAAATCCTCTCTTGTATTTGGCTCCAGAGAGAGAAATATCATTTTATCCCTGTACAAATCATTAGTAAAACCTCATCTAGAATATGCAGTTCAGTTTTGGGCACCAATTCACAAAAAGAACATTGGGGAACTGGAGAAAGTACAGAGAAGGGCAACCAAACTGATAAGAGGCATGGAGGAGCTCAGCTATGAGGAAAGATTAGAGGTATCACAGAGGACAAGGGGACACTCTTTACGTCTGGAGGAAAAGAACTTTAATCTCCAAATACGGAAAGGTTTCTTCACAGTAAGAGCTGTGAAAATGTGGAATAGACACCCTCAAAAGTTGGTTCTGGCCAGCTCAGTGGATTGCTTTAAAAAAGGCCTGAATTATTTTTTGGATACACAGAATATAACTGGTTACTAACATTTATAGGTAAAGTTGATTCAGGGAATATCTGAATGCCTCTTGGGGAATCAGGAGGGATTTTTTTTCCCCATGCAGGAGCAAATTGGATCATGCTTTGCTGGATTTTTTTGCCATCCTCTGGATCAACTGTGGGTATAGGATTATAACTTTTTTTTGGTTGACTTGGATGGACTTTTGTCTTTTTTCTGCCAGACTAACTATGTAACTGAAATGTTAAGGAGAAAGTTATGTTGAACAAGAAAAAAAAAATCACAATGCCATATTTCAAAAAGCAAATGTTTTCACACAGGAACTGGAGAGCATGCAATCAGTTTGACTGAGGTCCAAGAATAGATGAGTCAATTTTTTCCAAGAAAAAACAATTAAGATAGTAAGATATTCCAATCACGGCAGCTTTAAATAGTATAGAGACTCATTGCTCTTTAAGCAAGCATTTGTACCTGGCCACTATACCAGAGGAAAGGAATAGGTATATTTTATTTAGATAGAAAAATAAGTTTATTGTGTTATAGTCAAGAGCCAGACATGTTTTACAGACAAGCAGAATACCATGTAATTGTTCTTAATAGGTCGCAATGGAAGATGGAGGAGCTAGGCAGGTTTTATTAGCTGGACAGTATGTACTCCTTACTTGCTTCTAAGATTCTATGACAGAGGGACATCCAGTCGAGCTGATCTGGAATAAACAAATCACAATGTCTATTTTCTCCGACTATAGACCTAAACAATTGTAAAAATTCAATGCAGACTGCTTGACATTTTTTTGCTATTCCACCATTCCATGAAATATATGAAAGGATTCAGTAAAATTCATAACCACACAAAAAAAATGCATTCATGCATTCATATGATGAATAATCATAATATAATGTATCAGTAAAAAATAACCTCTACAATTTCTATTTTTTAACTGATGTGCTTATATTATGATTGTTCATTAAATGAATGCACAATTTTTATGAATGATTATGAATTTTACTGAATCCTTTCATACATCTGTATCACCTGTTAACTGAAGAAGTGGCATCTTTAGGCCTTTTTGGTGAAATAAAATAACATGATGTTCATATTACAATGACTCCAATCCATGTAAATACACAGTACATTATCTGCTGATGGGAGGCCAATTTGAAGACAGAGTAACCTTATTTTAGCCTGTTGTAAAGGAAACTGTATTTATGTGCATACTGGTATTGTTAATTGAAAACATTTTTAGAACATAATCTAATCCTTTTTATTTTTTTAATAAGCAAATGTGGAGATTTTGGTGTTTAGTTACTAAAACTGGAAAGTGCAAAATCAGTCTCAATTCTGCATAGAAACCAATCAGCTTCCAGGTTTTATTGCCAATGCTTAATTGAACAAGCTGTGGCTAGAAGCTAATTGATTCCTATGCAGAAATGAGCCTGATTTTGTACTCTCTAGCTTTAGTAAATAAACCCCATGCAGTCAACTTACAGTATGTCAACCAGCTAATAAAACTCATGTTTTATAGGACACACTTTTTAACTGTTTCACAGATTTGATGCACATTAACCTTTCTTTGTTAAGAGAAGGCAATTTAGAACAAAGGGAAATGTTATATTTCAGCCAGCAATAATCAATCAGACTATTATTTTCTGCCACATAATTTTAAAATCATACCAGTTTTCTGCACAAAACATACAAAGTTCTCATCAGAGGCAATTTGAGAAGGAGAGAGCAGGCAGGTTTCATTTATAGTCACAAATATTACATTTTCTTCTCCCTGGAGAATATCTGCACATATTTCAAAGCACATTTTATAGACCAGTATTTCAGAGGTAAAGAGTAATAATGAGGGAGATTTACAAAAACTGGTGCATGCAAAATCTGGTTGAGCTATGTA
Organism: Staurois parvus; assembly: GCF_062004578.1. NCBI lineage: Eukaryota > Metazoa > Chordata > Amphibia > Anura > Ranidae > Staurois > Staurois parvus. Next base: position 5,812,730 of record NW_028318072.1, read on the forward strand.
TATTAACCAATCTTACTATCTTCAGCTTGACAATAAAACATAGAATCTGATTAGTTACTTTGCACAGCTGCACCAGATTCTTTATGCACCAATCGCTCCCAATGTGTTGGTTTTTTTTTTTATCATAATGCATTGCAATTCAACCAAAAAATTAGTAGCCAGTTCAGTATTTACCCATCCAAAAATTGACTATTGGTACACTTCCAATATCCTATGTTTGAAAGGTGTGCAAAGCAAACTAAGGCCACTCCTTTCATATCTATTGAGGATAAATTGACTTCCAATATGCATTTATTTAGACCCTAGACTTGCTTTGTGCAAAGGAGAGTAGTGACTCTTTGGATAGTTCTGTTAACTATTTTCTGCCATATATGTTTTCTAGAGATATCAAGCATCAATGCCTCTGTAATTTAGTGTATAGGACACAATTTAAAGTCATTGAGTTGCAGTCCCATTTGGGGTGTAAACTTCATGCTTGATTAATGTGTCAAAGATATCAAAGCTAACATTTGATGTTATGCACAGGGATGAGTGGGTGATGTCAGATTGGATGGGTAATGTCAAAATATATGCAAAAATAGCTTTTGACATTACCCTTCTGACATGGCTCTGTTATATTAATTCTGCATACTAAAAAATAATATCTTCATAAGGTGTAAGCTGTTTTCCACTTGCTTAACAGGAGAAGCTCTGGACCGACATGGGGATAGTATACACATACACATGCTATGTTACATTTCCTGGCTCAGAGCTACAATTAGTAGATGCAGATTGTCTGCTAATAAAAGAATTAGCAAGATTAATAATTGCTGTCCACATTTTGCAATATGCTCTCTGGGTAACTTATCCTTTTACATACAGCAAATTTGTGGTTACTTCATTCATTTTCATGAAAGGAAAACTCCAACTCAAACAAACGTTTGATAAAATAGTGATAAACATAAAGCAATTATGTAATGTAAATTATACAGAAGTCCAATCACTAAAATCTCATATAAGTTTGAACATGTTAATGTAATTTCAAAAACTGTTATCAATATTTTTAAATGTGCAAATGTCATTTAACCAATACTTGATAACGATGAAACCATTGAGAGTCGTTGTAAAAGCATTTCCAGTTATTGATGACAACTGTCTCCTGGCTGTGCTAATACATTGTTACCATGTCACATTCATTCTTGGTGGAGGCTACAAGAGGTTGCATCAGCACATTGAATGGGCATGATCCAGCATTGCCAATATCAAATAAAACAGTCCAGAGCAATGATGTGCATTACTTGAGTGTATGTATTTCATGCCCTTTAAGGGATGGTTCTGCTTTTGTCTTCATCATGGGAGGTTTTTCTTACCTGGATTGGGTATATATAAACATAATTGTTATTGTTAGAGACTGCAGCCATTTAATTTGAAATTCAGTGTAACTTTGTGCTCCTGACACAGTCACCCATGCAGCAGTTATACATATTTTAGATACTTTAGTTATCTCTAATTGGCACTCATTTGGGACCACCCTGGTGTCACAGCTTCAAAGATCTCATCCCAGACTGTTCTGCAGTTTTTGTCTTTGTAGTGAGCAATGGAAAGGTCGTAGAGATCAAGGTGTTTTTTAACTTCCCTGATCAAGCTCTCCACATCAATCAATGTTTTTGAAGACATGTTTTATGTTTTGGTTAGCAGTAGAAAGAAGACCAGTTGCTAGGGTAGGGCTTCATTGGAAGATGTCATTTCTAAAGTGCTAAGATTTACTGTATGTATGATTTGGCATATTGTCATTCAAGTTTATGCCATGTACAAGTGAAAACTCGAGAAAAATGAAGCAGGACCATTTAATTTATAAAATGCACTGGGCTGGAGTACTGTAATATGAACAGGGGTTGCACAGGCCCCATTCCCTCTACCCCTCAATTACACCATAATCACTAACATCGTTAAACAATACTTAAAGCAATTCTATCGCTAAAAAAAATAGTGAAAATAGATACTCCACTGCAGAATACTCACTACTTCTGCTGCTTGTGCTGCTGATTACTCCTGTAGTGATAACAAAGTTCCTAATAAAGATATTGCAAAATCTGAGATTTCCACAAATGTCAGGTTCCTTGCAACCCACCGCGGTTTTGCTGCTCCCTATATTACTGCTGTATACTGTTGTGTAGTATGGGTTGGAATCACAGCATATGGTAGGTATCAAAATTTACCCAGAAATTTTGCAGTCTGCAAAATCTTCAGCGGCACCTTTTTTGTGATTCGTAGCATGGTTAGCAAGAGAGGTGAGCATTCCATGTTTTATTTGCAGTGGAGTATTTATATTGATTTTAGGGACCGAGTCATTTTAAACAATAATGGTGGAAATTGGCTTTTTTATGGCCATGGTCCATTATTTGAACTAAATCAATAATAGATTAAATAACTAAACACATAATAACTTTAAAACAGATTAAACCATAAAAGAGGGCTCAGTCATGTGACTTGAGCTTTAACAATGTAAAACCTCCTGAGTGTCCACAAACCTGTTGTTCACTCATCTTGTGAGTCACATTATGCCCTATCAAGAATACTAAGGGAGGGGAGAGCTCCAGCTCTTCCATCTAGCTCTCAACAGCTCCATCTCTTCTGACTGGTAAGGAAACAGACTGTGAAGGTAAATAAAAAGACCCCAGTACCAGACTAATAGATAGGCAACCTCTTGCTGAAATTAAAAACCCAGTGGTGTTGGTAAGTGACCTTATTTTTATTTTTTATTTTTTGTAACAATATCTTTTATTGCCTATCAGCATCCTCGTATCTTGTAAAACAAAGCAAAGAGTTGCAGAATCTTTAAAGTGGAAGTAAAGTCAATTATTAAAAAGTTGCTGACATGCAGGGTATTTATGACAGTAGAGACCATATTGGTCTCTTCTGCCATAAATGCATCCTCTTGCCTGTCAACTGTTATGAACACTGAGCCGTGCATGTGCAGCTCAGCAACTATTTACGGCCCTGATCTGTGCCGCAACGATGTGACTCCTGTGCGGCCTGTCACAAGACCAAAGATACGGGATCCGGGAGCGTACTTTAGAGTGCATCTAAACCCAAAACCAAAAATGTAATATATTAAAGTAACTTACGAGTTTTACCTTTACTTTCACCTGGTAATTCTGTGAATAGCACACTTCCTGTCATTGGGTGCCTACACTCACTCCATTGTATGAATGGAGGAAGCCATGGTTGCCACCCAGGCTGGACATCTAATATGCCTGTCTTTATTCCTTTATTTATTACATGAGAATGATAAAAATTTTTGTTTTCATTGGAGCTCACAGGATATGATGAGGACACAGCATTTTTGGCAATATCAAAAGGTATGTTCTGTACTTGCTGAAATGTTTTTAACTGAAACTAATGCATTCACCACATACACTCACTGGCCACTTTATTATGTACACATCTTCAATTGGTAACACAAATCACATGGCAGCAACTCAAGACATTTAGGCATCTAGATGTGGTAAAGATAACATGCTGAAGTTCAAATTGAGCAAGAAAATGGGGAAGAAAGGGAATTTAAGTGTCTTTGAACATGGCACGGTCATTGGTGCCAGACTGGCTGGTCTGAATATTTCAAAAACTGCTGATCTACTGGGATTTTCATGCACAACAAATCTCTAGGGTTTACGGAAAATGGTCTGAAATAGAGAAAATATCCAGTGAGTTGTGTGGACAAAAATGCCTTCTTGATGCCAGAATTCAGAGGAGAATAGGCAGACTGTTTTGAGGTGATAGAAAGGCAACAGTAACCCATGTCAATATGGACCAAAATCTCTGTGGAATGTGAGAGTGTATGAGAGTGTATAATGATATACTACAATTTTATCATTGGGTTTATTAATGCTTTATATATTTACAACCCCTTCTAGAGAACACAGAATATTTCACTATTCACAAGTCAGGTGCATTGATTTGACCAATCACAACTGAATTCACTGTGAGAGCCATGATTGGCCAAACTCTCTGTGACTTTGGCCAATCATGGCTCCCGGGCTAAGTCCATGCCCAACACTATATAAGACTGCTTACACAGCAGTCTTATGTAGTGTGTTGGTGGAGTTAGTTAGGTAAGGTTAGTTAGTGGTGTGCTAAGAGACAGTGTAGTCAGTGTAGTGCAGTGTTGTGGAGAAGTGTAGTGGTGTCAGTATTTTTTACAGCACTTTTTCATCACCGTTGCTCCCATTTTTTTTTTATTTAGTAATTTTGGGGTTTTTTTTTGCAGTATCAGGTTCTCCTGCTGCATCGTTAGTGTTCACAGTTCTGTGTCACAGGTCGTAGGTGTTCCTCCTTCTGCCTCAGCAGTAGTTTCCAATTTTTTTTGTTTTTCTTTTCTAATTTTGTTTTTTTTATTTTTTCTGCAGCAGCAGCAAAAATATTGAGGGCATAATTGCTGTTCTTCTTCTGTGTCTCAGGTGTTCCACCACAGCAGTAAAAAAAAAAAATCTTCATAATTGCTGTACCCCCTATTTTCTGTAAAAAAAAATAATAAATAAAATGGTTTATAATTCACAAAGCATAAAAAGTATTGCACCCAAGCACCAAATTCACATCCCACACTCAAAAATAAAAAGTTATAAAAAGTCCCCTAAAAAAATCCCCATCATGTCTCAAAGGCCAACAAGGAGAAGCATATGCTGACAGGCAGCTAAAAAGAGAACAAGCAGCGAAAAGTGGTGGTTATGGACATGGTGTATCCTCTGCAGGCACGGCACGCTTGTTCTTTTTTCTGGTGCTGGCTGTGTTATTGAGAAACTACATGCAGAAGAGGTGGTACAGTGGATAACTAAGCCATCCTCATTCTCCTCATCCTCTGTGACCCAGGTTCATACTAGTTCGCCTTCCACCGCAGCTGCCAAAGCAGTTTATTAAGGACAAACAAGAAATTAGCAGTCATGTTCCCCCAGCCGCAGCATACTGCCAAGTTGGCTCAAGTGACGAGGAGGGAGGGGATGATGAGGACACTGACTGCACTTGGGTGCCTGAGAGAACAGAGGAGGAAAGTGAGGAGGAGGCACAACTCCAATGAGGCAGGATGCCCTCCATGTGCTGGTGTAAGGCCAGCCACCCTATTGCATCTCACGATAGAGTTCCACAGGTGCACGGCACTGTTGACTCCCCACTGACTTTCAAAAGTTAATTACTGGTTGGCAACCCTTCTTGATCCACGTTACAAGGGTAAATTTGCAGAGCTCATCCTGCCGCCGCAGAGGATGAAACATCTTGAGGTTGTCTTGAAGAAAAAATTGTGTAACGCCTTTCCAGACACTGGGAGGTTACCATTTCCTGGAGAACAGCACCCAGGTTTAAGCACCCATCGGCAGCATCTGCATCATGTGGTGCAGGATTATCTAGGGCAAGGGCAGTCTTGGAGACCTTTCCAACTGAGGATTCACTGGGTTACTGAGTCTTGAGGATGGATCACTGGCCAAAACTTGCTCAATATACCATCAAGCTACTGGCCTGTCCTGCATCCAGAGTGCTTTCTGAATGGACATTCAGTGCTGCTGGAGGTTCCTGATGGATAAAAGAGTGCTTCTGTCCACAGACTCCGTTGATCGGCTGACATTTATCGAAATGAATTAGTCCTGGATCAACAGCAGCTATCAAGCCCCTGATGCTGATATAACTGATTACATTTATTAGGGATCTGGGATCCCTTGAAGACTGCCTGTGCTGCCTATCCTATTCCTGAATTATGATTATGCTAGCTTCCAACAATGTCTTTGGTTTAGGGCACCACCAACACCTGTTTCATAGGTGCATGTAATTTCAATCTTTTACATTTTTTCTCTAGTTTTTAACAATTTTTAACAGCAGGGTTAATTCCTGCACCCAACAAGAGTAACTGTAAGGGGTTACAGTGTTCAGGCACCACCAACACTCAAGGCCCAATTTTTCTGCACCTGTTAGACAGGTGCATCCAATTTAATTTTTTTTACAATTTTTTTCTAATTGTTAACAATTTTTATTAGCAGGGCCCATTCCTGTGCCCAGCAGGAGTAACTGTGAGGGGTTAGAGTGTTCAGACACCACCAACACCCAAAGCCCATTTTTTTCCGTACCTGTGTGACAGGTGCATATAATTTGAATTTTTAGAGCAGGGTCCAATCCTGCACTTGTCACGAATAAGGGTTACAGTGTGAAGGTACCACCAACTGTTCACCTGCCAAACACCCCACAATGCACTGCACTCTCACAGTCCCCACCCAACACTATATAAGACAGAGGCGACTATACTCTCCCCCCCCAAAAAAAATAAAAAGTGCATTGGGTTCCCTCTAAAAGTCTTACCAGGCCCTTTAGGCCTGGTAAAGACTTTTAAGAGGAACTCCACCTCCCAAAAATTGGGGGGGGGGGGTTCTATAACTGTCCTTCACAGCAAGGAGCACATGGAAGGGGGAAGCATGTCAAATAATAAAAGAGAAAAATCCCAGCTCAACTTAACAACCAGCCTGCAACCAACCAAATTGTCCTTTCTAACAGTTTGAGTTAAAAACAGGGGTTTAGTTTGCACACATTTGCAAATATGTATGTAAGCTGCAGAACCTCTTCATGGCACCCAATATTCTGTAGTTCCTAACTCTATAAATTTTGAGAGCCTCTATAGTAGAAGCACATGTATCCTACTGGATAGACTGAGGGCAGGTGAGACTGGAGGGAGCCCACCCCAATGGACACCGAGCATATAGCACAATGGCAGCCAAGGTGTCCAATGTGTCCCCTTACCAGTATATCAACAGTACAAACAAATGGCCACTGCCCCAATCTATAACTGGCTTTCACAGCCAAGAGCACATTGAAAGGCGATGCGTGTCAAACAATAAAAAAGAAAAATTCCCAGCTCAACTTACTGACCAGCCTGCAACCAACTGAATTGTCCTCTCTAACAGTGTGCATTAAAAACAGGGGTTTAGTTTGCACACATTTGCAAGTACATGCATAAGCTGCGGAGCCTCTTCATAACACCCCAATATTCCACAGTTCCTGTTTTTAGTTGAGCTGGTAATTTTTCTCTTTTATTGTTAGACATGTGTTGCAATGTGCTCCTTGCTGTGAAGGCTATTTTATAGATTGGGCCAGTGGCCATTTGTTTGTACTGTTGATATACTGGTGAGGAAATGAACAGGACTCCTTGGCTGCCATTGTGCTATACGCTGGGTGTCCAGTGCGGCCTGTAACCAGTGGACACCCAGGTATAGTGGTTCTTCTTTGTGGGTCCTCCATGCACTCTGCTCTTGGTGATCTGGTAAGTGGTTGCTCTGGCCACGTTTTACCACTTCATTAAAATTCCAGATAAAACAAAATTGTGTAAAAAGGATCAAGTTATGAACTTACCCATAGATCAGGTTTTTTTTTACTTATTCATCTCTATTGGGGTGGGAGAAGAAACTGCAGATAGGAAGAGTAGATGAGATTGCTGTTTTGGATATTCACATCAGGCTACAAAAATATTGTTAACTACAGGTTTTTCCAATTACACCCCAGCAAAAATGAAATTAGCAGTTTCTAGCAGAGACCAATATTCCTCTTAGAATGGATCTGGTGAAGGCATAAGCTTCAGTGATCTCAGATCTTATGACTGCTCATTCAACAGTTCCTATTAGTTTGTCCTTCCATTACGCTGCGTCATACTTGAAATTCAGGTTGATGCATAGTACATGTAATTGGCAGAATTCTCATCTCACACACCAAAAAAGAAGCTGTTCTGAGTGACATAATATCATTAAATGGAGTTCCAGAGTACACAAAGTGCTTGTTTGTATTAATATTCAAAAAGCTACATCATTTGCTTTGTTTGCAGGTAAACATTTTCTCTTTGCTGCCAAGGTCTGTACGGCTGTGAAAATATCAAATGTTCAAACAAAGATATGAGACAAACTGTATTGGAAATAATGACTGTAAATATCGTGTAACAGCTGCGCGTCTCATACTGCGTTGAGGACATGTTGCCCTAGTTAACCCTTCACAGTTTAGTCTATCTTTCAGTCCAACCTATTCAATTCTCTGTAATGATCTCTGAATTTGGCTGCTTGGAGCAGATAGAGGAGAAAGGTGGGTTTGTGAAGAACCCACTGTCCTTGCAGTGGTAGAACTCTGTAATACATTTCAACTTGAAGCTCAGTTTGATTGGGGTTGGTACGCTATTTCTATAAGCGTGCTACTTCTACTGATCTGACTAACAACAAAAAATTATCACAATATGTATGTTTTAGGTAACAGGTCACACCTGTGAATGAACTCGATACAAATTATGTGCGAGAACTCCTGCAGTGGTCTCCGGTGATTGAATGCAGGAGGTAGCCCCAAAGCTATGGGAAGCTGCAGGCTCCTGAAGCTAATTGCGACCACTCACATGCAATAACTCATGCAGCATTCACCTGCGAGTGAGCAGTCCTGGACACAGTTTGCATCCATGGTCGATTACTCGCAGGTGATCACTTTATGAGCTATTACATGTGAGTGGCCACAATTAGCTGAAGGAGTCAGTAGCCTCCCGTTGATTTAAATGGAACTGCCTCCTACATCACTCTGTTACCTTAGTTATTTTTTATTTTGCTGGATTTAATTGCTGAAGTTATGTGTTCTGTTTTGTTTTGAAGTTTGTACTGTATGTAAGTGTTCTAAATTTGCATTTATTTGTGCAGCACAAGGATGGACTCTTTAAATCCCACCAAGCAGTGGTAACAAAGACATTTATTTTCTCTTCTCTGCTGCAATGGACAGCTGCAGGACTCTGAGGAAGAGGCATTGAAGTCCTCAAAACGCATTAGCAGGTTGGAGGTCCAGTGTTCCTATGTGGATAACCATACCATGCAGGCTGGACAGTGCTGTTCTTTCTGATGAGCTTATTTATATTTGTCCTTTGGGAGTATATCACCTATCATTTTTTATTAATAAATGCTATTTAAGGTAATGCACTAGGCCGGTGCGCCCTCTCTTTGTTTTCTTTTAATGCAGTCAGAAAGAATGCTGGACTGTGCCCTCATTGACTGTTACTACAGCTGAAGAGGAGATGACCAGAAAACCTCACCATAACCCCAGATTGGTGAGAGGCTGCTTGACACCTTGTTTGTAATATGAGGTGGTATCAAAACGTTTTGAGGCTAGTTTTGTAACACGCCAGCAGATGGCTCACGATGCTGAATACACAGTCACAGGGAGCACTGATCTTCATAAGTCAGTTTGCCAAAATACATTGTGGTTGATTTACTAAAGGCAAATAGACTGTGCACCATGCAAGGTGCAGTTGAACTCTGCAAATGCAATTGCTCTAGAGCTTTGTAAATGAGATAAAGATTCACTTTGGAAGGAATACCCAAGCATGTGAAAGAAATATAAAAAAAAAGCACTGTTGTTTGCACATGATTAGATGATAGACGTTGTTGGGTTTGTAGTATGCTCCATCCTGAAACAATAAACATACCCATATATGCAGCACCTTTAAATGTCACATCTATGTTTGAGGGTAACCTGAGCATCATTTTGGCTCCCAATAGACGTCAGCAGAGCTTCTGCTCATTTATTAAGCTCTGGAGCAACTGCACAGTCTATTTGCCTCTAGTAAATCAACCCAAATGTGTTGTGCAACTTTCTGCCCATTATGAAATAGCAGATGTGGTAATTCACGTGGTCAGAATAGCACCAGCTGCACAGCTCCTGATGTACACAGGATGATGTCTTCTGGCACGCTGACTTATGAAGGTTGGTGCTCCTTGGATTGTGCATTCAGCCTTGCCATCAGTTGGTGTGTTACAAAACTAGTCTCTAAACTTTTTGATACCACCTCGTAAAAACAAAAACAAAGACAAGACAACAAAAATAGGACAAGGACAGTTATAGTTACCCAAAGGCAAGACAATATTGAAGGTCAATATCATTTCACAGCAAGGGCAGGATTGGAAGGTGAGAAGTAGAATAACATCACAAAATGCTCAAGCATTCTTTTCCCTTAAAGGGACTCTGTCATGTGAGATTCATGCAGGTTGCCATTGTGGAACTCTTCTACTGAGAATGCAAGGTCCTTGACTGTCATGCTGCTATGCTCACAGCAAGTATAGAAATAACAAATTCTGAAACATTTCTGACACTGATTTGTAGCTTGCTTGTTCTGAGTTTGTGACTCAAAAGTGTAACTAAAGGCAAAACTTTTTTCTTACATTTTGGATAGAGGAAGAAAGGATTATTACCTCTGTCCATTTTTTTGCCTTTTTTATAGAATTCTTTTCACTCCCTGTCCTATAGCCAAAACAGCAGGTGAGGGAAAATCTCTCCAAAGCAAGGAAATCCGGGGATGTCACCCAGTGGTGTCACTAGGGTTAGTGTCACCTGGTACAGTAAAACATGTCACCCCCACCATTCACAAGTGTGATCTTTGTGACCCTGGTAGTTCCACCACTGGTACCATAGCTATAAGGTAATTGGTTAGATAGTTCCTAATGGCTTATTAGTCTAATGGCAGTAGCATGTAGTGGCTGCAAGACTTTCTCACCAGATCCAGTGACACAGCAGCATTAGTCCCTGCGATCAGGTGTCCACTTACTCTGGGTTGCCCATGAAGACTCCAGTAGGCAATGCAGCAAGGTCTGTATCCTGGTAGTGGTTCAGCAACATAGTCCTCTCACTCTTGCAGTCTCCTCAACATGGTATTTGCTTGGTGTTTTTTTTTCAGCAGCTCTGTCTCGCTCTTAGGGGAACTGTACCACACGTTCTTCTCACTAACTCCCCCCATAACACTGCACTGTCTTGGTGAATTTTTTCCCGGCAAATCTTTTTCCCCCCTCCTTTAAAAGCAGGGTGTACTTCAGTGAATAGTCCACTCCTCGAGACTACATGTCCCATCATGCCCCTCAAGTCTTTTTTGATTGGCTTCTTGTATTTCTTAACTGGAGGAAGGGGGAAGAGAGAGCAGAAATTACACTGAGTATGCAGCTGACAGGAGGAGAAGGGGCGAGCAGGTAGTAAGCAGACAGACAACCCGCTATAGTGGTGTCCACAGCAGTGGAAGGGTCAAGCATCAAGCGAGAGAATGAGGAAAGAGTGTGTGTGTGGGTGGGGAACATAACATTTTGCTACCATGTTAAAGATGGCCCTGGGTGTCATCCCTCTGGTGGGTGTCACCCGGGTACAGTCCAAACCTTCACACAACCATAGCAATGCCACTGATGTCACCAGAGTCACCATTGAAAGATTTCACCTATATTACTGTTCTTATATCAACCCACAATCTGGGCTTTTCTTACACTTTCATTTTCAATGATAAGAGCAAACAGGACAACCAGTAGGTTGAACAAAAGAAAATGCCTGTATTCCCCATTCCACATACTCAAGGTGGATGGAGTACCTCCTGCTGTGCTATTACATTTTGACAGCGGGTAGACTTCCCTGCTGCCAGAATACACTGATCAGCACCACCAGCTATAGCGGGCGGCACTGTTAGAGAGAACATTTTCCAACAGGCTGGCAGTACACAACTCAATCAATAGATCAACTTGTGTACAACAAACTTGCACATAAATGGATCGAAATTAGGCTGGTGCCTGCTGAATCGCCCAAACTTTGCTCATTGTATTGCCGGCTTTAAGTCAAACATAGCCGGGTAACTAGTATTTTCTTCAGGATGCCAGCAGCCACAGCCCCTGTGTGTATCTGGTAATAGTGTCACTTTAAGGATCCAAACAATAAGATATCACCAGCACACTGTGGTTAAAAATGAAAACAGGACTTTTTTAAGTCACTAAACACAGTAATGTTTGGGGAACCTCTTTCTCTGGCAGTAGTGGTAAGAGGTCCTTAGCAACCTTAAAATAACTTTGTCTTTAAAGGACAAACAAATGCCCTGTTTGGATTCATAACCACAATGTGCTCATACATTACTGTTTAGATTTCTGTTTTGACAGTGCATGTCATTTCAGCTTTGCACCCACAAGATATGGTATATTGCTGTATGGAGTGTGCTGGATGTTGTGGATTTCAGACTTTAAGGGTTTACTCACACTTCTACAGTTGCCTGCAATGGCTTTTTGATTATAGCTGAACTCCAAGTATGATCGTAATTGCATGGTTATATTGGATCATCTTGGACTAATGAAAGCATGCATATCTTAAACCTAAGAGACCACGGGGGAAACTGACAATCACTTTAACAGTCTGTGCTACTACAGTGATAGCAGGGATCATCTGTGTCCTGTGCCAAGCAGCTGCTCCACTGCATGTTGGCCACAAGACTTTGCTTGCTCATCATTCATTATATGCTTTGCTTTTTGTCAATGAATACAAGGCATTCTCTGACTGGATGAGGTACAGAGGAGGGGTGGTGATGTCACAAACTCCACTTCTTCTAGTCAGAGAAGAAATTAAGCTGATTACGTAAAGTATTCAGGAAAATGTTATACAGATGCTTAAGCTTATGATGTTAAAATGACAGGGATTGATTTGCTAAAGAAAAATAGACAGTTAACTGTGCCAGGGAAATTGCACTTTGCAAGTCAATTTTCCCTAGAGCTTATTGAATGATGTTATGCTTTTCTGACTTCAATCATGGGAAAGCATATTTTAAAAAAAATGTTGTTGCAAGTGACCAATCACGTGCAACAATATTTTTTAAAATATGCTTCTTTGCAAAGTTAAACTACTCTCTATTCACTATTTAGTAAATCAACTCCAATGCGTCCAGAAGTGATATTCCAATTATAATTGGAAAATGGTGGGTGAAAAACATGGGCCACTGAATCCCTATAAGTCTTGGATAACCCAACAGTGAGATCTTTCTCCTTTGTCTCCAGACTCTGTTTCTGTGCCCTGGGAGTTTTGGGTGTTCTTGCCTATCTTGGCACATTTCAGCTACTACTTTTACATTCTTCATCATTTAAAGTAAAATTAAAATTCCAGCAGAGAGAGTTGGAACTTCTCATAATGGCTATAGCAGGTGTGTAGAAGTAGAAGCTCAACCACAGATATCTCAGTAAAGGTTTAAGAAAGGTCTAATGATTTGTCAGGTGATTTAACTCTCTGGCAATTACCAAAAAATGAAACAGCAGCTTGGGTGACCCTTTAAGGCTGAAGACCAGTGGTCCAAAGGCTAGGCACAAAGCACAAAGGCACACAGTACTGAGTACATGCAGATCCACACTGAAGACTGTTAATCCCCTACCATGATGCAGGATGATGGCGGCCTGGCTCTCTGGTAGTTTATGGGACAATGAGAAGCTTCACCCGGTCCACCTGTAGTAGTTCCATTGGTGTTTCAGAGTAGCAGAATGATAATGACATTGCTTAGTTTTCCCCACAGCTGTTCTGAATCCCCACTTATAAAATACTAGATAAAGTTTGATACTTGTTTACAGTTTTTTCTATATTTATTACTCCCTATCATAAACATTCCTCCAGAGTGTGTAACATTGCTGTTGGGTTAACAACTCAAACACAAAAGCATTGTGTTTGAGATGAGTTAAATCCTTCAGCCTCTATATGAGTTTATCCACAGCAAGACATGAATTCACAGGGTGTTCTACTATATTTCACATAAAAAACTTTATCGAAGTAATTGTAAAGGTTCAGATTTAATTTTTTTAATGACAAACATGTTATACTTACTACTCTGTGCATTGGTTTTGCACAGAGAAGCCCTGATACTACTCTTCTGGGGTCCCCGCTAGTTCTTCTGGAACTTCCCCCCTGCTGAGTGCCCCCATAGCAAGCCACTTACTACAAGGGAACTCATGCATACTCGCTCCTGATCCGCTCACTGTGTATCCCTTGACAAAAAGAGATTGGCTCATCCACACCTACTACTCCCTGCTCACTGGCTGTGATTGACAGCATCAGGAGCCAATGACTCCAGCTGCTGTCTCTGAACCTATAAGAAGGGAGAGAACAGAGAAAGATGTTGCTCACAGGCACAGCGGTGGATCAAAATTGGGCTCAGGTATGTATAAGAGGAGGCTGAAGCTGAACCCAGAAGGTTTTTTACCTTAATGCAGAAAATGCATTAAGATAAAAAAAACCTTTAGCCTTTAGAACCACTTTAATGCTGTACTCTAGGCAGATATAATAGATGCAATGCAAATATTTAATCATTAATACATTAATATCATTTTTTAAAACCAAGCACTGAAATTGACACAGCATTAGCCTCTTGCAGTCACCTTATAGTAGAACTGAAGCAAGAGAGGAAGAAGCAGCACAAAACAACAAGTGGCTCATGTACTGACAAGAAGCATGCTCATAGGAGGGGAAAGCAGAACGCCAGGGAGATGAGCTTATCACTGTTTTAGTTTATGCAGCTCCACTCCCGGCTCAAAGCGCTACCCTCTTAAAGGCCGCTGAGTATTTTGGGGTTCCCTGTCTCTTCTAAGCCTCATTTGGAAGAACAAATCCTGCTGACACCACTGTAAACCCTTCACCAGGAGTTTCCCTTGGCCCTAGAACACAAAATAATCACAGTGCAAACTCAAGAGGGATAACAGTAAGTGTGTACAGCCGCTAGAAACGCTGCATAGCTCAGCCAAAAGATCAAACACAGTACCACTTTAGAACAAACTCAAAATGCCCTGTAGGACCAGAGTTTAAATGCTAATCCCCACACTGATATATCTTTCCTAAAACTGAGCTGTATTAGGCTATCAAGAATTTGAGCTAACTCATTTTTGAATTTTCAGTTATATGGGGACAGGGTTTAACTAGAAGATGAATATACAGATACTCAGGTCCCCTATAATACCATCCCAGAATTAAAAAAAATTAAAAACAACTGTTTTGCACGCTTGTTGGGGCCCTAGTTGGTGCACATTAAGGTTGATCTCCTTTTGCTTGATTTATTGAAGAAAGCACAGTAGTATGAAACATTCTTCCCTTGACTGATAGTAGCAAAATTAGAGAAAGGATCCATTAATGGAAGTAAGTGAAGACAAGGATCAGTATAGATGATGAGCAGGGGTGGACTGACCATTCGAGCACTTGGGCACTGCCTGAGGGCCCAAGGTCAGTAGGGGGCCCCATGAAATGCCCCTGGTACCTTTTATAGGCTTTTTTTGGGTGTGCTTTGAGTGTGGGCAAGGACACTGGGGCCCCATAATCCCCTATTGCCCGGGGGCCCCATAAGCTGTCAGTCCACCCCTGATGATGAGGAATGGGCAGAAGAAGTCTCCAATAGAATTTGTATTCCAATAGGTAGAGAATTGACTTGAAGCAAGCTACTTTATGGCTATAATATATTTAGGATGATTTATTAACAGTGTCACTGTCCACAAAGACACATGTGCTGCAGAAGTAGTCGTACTGCAGAAGTAGTCCGGCATTCAGAGTAATGGGGGAGGGGGGACACTGAAGCTGTAGGCTGCAGTACTGAATTGGGCCAAGAAGTTCGTGTTTCAGGTTGTAAACTGTGATACAGGATATCTGGTAACTAAAGACAGTCTGGGTTGTGGAACCCTCTCACCAAGTCTGTAGTCTGAGCAGAGTGAGGAACAGTTTCTTGGCTAGGGGTCCCCTTTGTCCTCTTGGTCTCTCTGAGAATGGAACGATACCTGGCACAATTCCATGATCTATATGCCTGCAGGGTCAGATCTCCTGTTCATCAACAACACCAGCAATCTGTAGTTCTTCATTCCATCTCTCCAATGCAACTTGATTCAGCCTGGGCCCTCTGAGCACCACATCACCACCTCTTCTCCAGCTCCTCCAGGAAATGTAGATTGCTTTCAGTCTGTCCATGCACAACAGTCCTGCCTTCAGCATACAAGTTCAGCAATACTTTGCTATATTCAAGTCTTCGATAGCTAAACTGTGGAACTCCTCCATCTTGTGGTTAATCAACATCCTGCAAACACTAACAGCACAGTGTGTTACACCTCTAACAAGAGTCTGCAACAGGGCCATCTTAATACAATGGCACCCCTGGGCACTGCTCTGGGGCCCTAAGTGCATGGAAGGCCCTTGCAGTTTTCTCCTCGCAATTTCCTGCCAACAGTTTCCTTCACTTTGGTCAGTTCTTTTCCATGTACTACAGGTCAGGCCCATTATCCCTGTTTCTCACTGTCTCCAGCTCTCTTTATCATTCTCTCCCTTGCCAGCATCCTCCTTGCCACTATCCTGTCCTGCTCCCTTTCATCCCTTTCATCCCCACGCAGTGCCATGTGCCTGTTACATTGTCCCTCTCTTTGATCTTTTGAACCCTTGCTCCCTTCTCCCAGCCAGCCGGTTTGCCAACATCTACCATCCCTGCTGATTTACAGCCTCTTCCCCCAGCCAGCCAGTATCCTATTCTTGGTTACAGTTTCTGGACAATACTCCTTCCAGTTCACTTTTCTTCCCTCTTCATGTGCTTGTTCTTTGGAGGCACCTCACCTTCACACAGGTGTGTGTCCCAGGATACATAAACAGCAGATTGCCTGAATTCCCCTCGCTGCACACCCCCAACACTGTATTTTTACTATATAATGGGGATCACTCTCCCTCCCTGCCAGCCCTTTGCTTTTATCATACTTTGGCTATTCCTTACCAGCCAACAGTATTCCCCATGCCCATCCCTGACCATCCTTCTCCAGTCCCCTTCTTCTCTACCCATCCCCCATCTCCTACCCACACCCCCTCTTTTCACCCTCTTGTTCCCAGCCTCAACCCCTACCCCATTTTTTTGCAGGGGTAAGGAAGAACCCCGAGGCAGAGCATCTTACTGCTGCTGCTGCTTGTGTAGGCAAATTCTGTACTGTGCTGATCCCTGCTGACCCTCCTCTGCTATTCATCCCATGTGAGTATTGCAGTAGACATCCCGCCCACTCAAGCAGCAGCAGTAGTAAGATGCTTTTCCCCTGTGTTCTTCCTTAGCACCAGAAGAGAGCCAGAAACGGTGGAGGGGAAGGTAAAGGGGAAGATGTCATTCTGATTTTAAATTTATCCCACTGACAGCCTGCCATAATAGTTATAATCTGTGACAGCAGCATCCACAGTCCACAGCCGTCCTTAAGCCATGTAGTGCATGTTAATGAGTGACATAATAATTGTTAACACATGTGCATGAACACAACGCATTAATACAAATGGGGCCTTAAACAATAAAGAAATCTTACAAAAATGTGATTTTTATGGCATCTCCATGTTTCTGTTAATTAAAAAGAAAAAAAAATACTCTGGGGATTTAACATGTTATCATGTGCAGGTACAAAAACCTGGATTGCTAATGAAGTATCTAGGTAATATGAAGACTGCAGGAATAATCTTTTGTTTGTAGTATTGTATTATTTATCCTGCATGATCTGAATCCTGGCGCCACAAATAAAAGTCTGTACTGATTAGCATTTGTATTCTCCTGTCCACAGCTGTTTAACTACACTTCATATATAAATCTCCAGAGACGCTGACACTCTGGTGTGGAGCTTTTTCCTCTCTTATTTGATTTAATGATATCAAATTGGTCCCTAAAGTGTAGTTCATATAAAATCTCCTTAAAGCCTCAACTGCTTAAAGTGAATCAGTGAGAATGAAAATGTGAGAGTTGTCGCTGCTGCTTTGTTTTTTAAAGTTGCAGGCTCGGCGGCTGTCATTCTGATGCTTAATTCACTACCAAAAAAACTGGTCATACACAGGTTTTTGTTGTTTTTATTGTTGTTTAGCCTGAAAAAAACTATCAGATTCCTCCATCCACACAACTGAGCTGGATGGAGGACTCCCCACTCCCCTCACCAAGACATTGTATTTTAACAGCGACTCCAGCACCTGTCAAAATACACTAACCAGCAGCTGCTGCTGATTGGCTGAAGCCACTGGTCAAAAAAGAATTTCCAACATGCCCGTAGTGCCCTTTTAGGTAGGTTGCTATGATGATAGGTAGTTCTTTTTGGCTCTTCTGTAATCAATGGAACAGCTATTGATTCTTTTAGGCTTTTTTAGGCTGCAGGTTTGACTGCTCCCTCGTGCGTTCTGGAGGCTTCCAGGATATAAAGGCTGAGAAAGGCAAATAGGCAACTTGAACATTTGGTGTGCATCAGCTAATCCCTGGCATAAATAGTCTGGGGTCTGGAGCATTCCTTTTCTTATCCTGCTGGTGAAGTTTCACAGCCTGAGGAGCTCTGTCCCTCTGGGGCAGTTTTGCTAGAGTTTGCTGATGTTCATTGAGGTCCCAGCTGTGGAGAAAATACATTGCACCACTAATATTTTCTGTGTATGAGTCACCAGACTTTCTGTGAGGTCCAAGCTACAGCCAGCTTCTTAGGTACCTCCAGCAGCCAAAGTTCATCCCTGGTGCTCCTGCCCAGAATTCAGAACTCTTCCCGCCTGCCACCTGCCACATGTTCAATCTTGCCTAGTTTGTTCATCAGAATCAGTGGAGGTGTTGAAGCGTTGTCACCATCTTAAGGAAGTGGATATGCTTATTCCCTCTCAAAAAATGTTCCTATTCTTTTCCAGGAACTGGTCATGTAATAGGGCAGGTCTATCCTCCCTCCATTCTGCTCTTTTTCAGCACTTTGTTTCTTGTTTTGAAAAAATGAAACTGTGAACAGATGAGAAGGGAGAACACAGGTCAGGTCTGGGCCACATTGCTCTGTGCAGTGGTCTGTTATGCCTCCTATGCAAATATAGAAATATATATGCACATTATATATCTGTTCAGAAGCATTCAACACTTAGCATTTCTAGGGTCCAGCTGTCTTGCATCATATCTGATCCAATATGCTGTAAAAGCTTTTTCCATAGAATTTCCTTGGAAAGCAAGAGCGTGGGTTGATACCAGACTAAGCTAAAAAAAACAAAGGGGGGTGCAAACTCCATGCAAATAGTGTCCTGGCCAAGATTCAAATCAACTACCCCTTATTGCAAGGCATAGGTGATAACCGCTATGGTACTGTACTGCCTGTAAAGGAACATAAAAACATAGAGAAGCCACAAGACACATTGGGGTTGATTTGTGAAAACTGGAGAGCGCAAAATTTGGTGCAGCTCTGCATGGTAGCCAATCAGCTTCTAACTTCAGCTGGTTTAATTAAATCTGACAAAAACAGCTGATTTGTTTCTGTGCAGGGCTGCACCAGATTTTTCACTCTCCAGTTTTAGTAAATCAACCCCATAGTTTTGCTTGTCCGTTACACTTTTAAAGTGTTTGCAAAAAACAAAGAAAAAAAAATTTTAGCTTTGCTTTAAAGTCATGATGGGTGCTGTAAGGGACCGCCCAGCGGTACCACTAGCACTCCACTGATCAGGCGTCCCCAGCGTACGGAGTCTAAGCCCCAGAGTACTTGTTCACCAGAGCCCCTGATGGTGGGGATGGACTTGGAGTACCCCGGGACCAGGTCGTGGCTACTGAGGACACCCGTCAGTGGTAGGGGTATTCGCCAGGAGCTCCCACGGGAGATAGCCAGGTATGAGGAGGTCTGGAGACCCCGTTGAGAGAGATGGATGGATGGATGGCTGAGCAAGTGCAAGGTCAGGCAGGCCGGGTTGGTAACTATGGGGACGGTGCGGTACAGAGCAGCGGGCAAAGAATAGTCGGGTCACACGCCAGGTCAGCAACAGCAGGTCAGATCCAATAGGGGGCATCCAGGAGAGAGGTCAGGCAAGCAAGGATCAAAACAGGAGAAGGCAGCAAGGTCAGGGCACAATCCGGGTCAGCAACTTACTATAAACAGGTTCACAGGTTCACAGGATACAAGGAGACCAGAAGGCACTGAATGACAGCTCAGGGCCATTTAAATATCCCGCCCTGCGTTGTCATTGGTGCCAAGCGCGCGCACAGTCTCTACTGCGCATGCACGAACTCGATTGCCGCGGTCAGCCAGGTCCCAGCGCCCGCGTCCCTGCACAGGGCGGTGCACTGCGCCTGCGCCGAGCCCAGCACCGCGGCGATCCCCGACATGTGCACCTTGAAGGCTGTAACTTGAAAGAAATTGATCAGTTTCAGCTCCATCTAATCTCAAGTTCAGTTAAAGTCAAAGTAATAAATATGCAGACAGACATTGTTCTAGTGACCTCCAATTTCATTGTCCCATATCCAGTTTCCTGCTACAACAGTTGTGCAGTGTGTTTAGACATAACAGTACAGTCCAGTAGGCACCAAAATAGACAACCCGCACTCATTAACAGAATTAATCTGACACATCTTTTCCCTTCTCTGTGATACAAATCTGTGTCAGAACAGCCTAAAATTGGTCTGTTAAGCAGGAACTGGCCGGCTTTCCACCTGTTTGTATAGCCGTCTGTTCTACAGAAGCTGTCTCACGTCTGGCTTTTGTCGAACTGTCGGGCTGGAAGACTAACATCCAACCTGTATCCAATCAATGCTTGCCAATGGCTGCGAGCACTGATCAGTGTGTTCTGGTGGGGGTGGAGGGTGGGGTGGGTGAGAGTCCGCTTGTCAAGACACAAAAGCACAGTGGAGGAAATCGCTGCACTAACATCTCTTAGTACAGAGATCTGTCAATTTTTTTTCATTCAGCCTACTGGGTTGAAAGAAAAAAAAACTTCTAGTGTGTACCTAGCTTAAGAACAGGAAGCAATATTTTTGCTGAGAGAAATTGCTGAGGAATTGGTGGGATTTTCCAAAGAAAAATCAGTCTCAATTTATAATATGGAAGGCTACAGGACTATAACAAGATAGAAGTGTGTTAGACTAAAACTAGACTATTAAAAAAAAAACTATTTTAATGGTTTATTTTTCCTTTTTATATAACCTACCTCATTGACAACAACCTTTTTGACCCCTTACAGTCTGTCTTTCACTAGCACCAATCTACAGAAATTGCACTGATAAAACTCACTAACGATTTACTAACTGCTAAAACCAATGGCCAGTACTCCATAAATTACTACTAGACCTTTCTGTTGCCTTTTGATATTATTTGCCACCCCTTTCTCCTCAATAAACTTTACTCACTTTGCCTTCAAGACTCTACAATTTCCTGGTTCTCCTAGTATCTATAACAGCTTTCTTTCAGTGTTACCTACAACTCTCTACTACTTTCAGTTTCCTCTTTCTGTAGGGGTCCCCCAAGGATCTGCACAGAGATCTCTCTTCTTTATCTACATCTCCTCTCTTGGTCATTTGTAGAGATGAGCAAATCGAACTTGGCGAAGTGGAATTCGTTTCGAATATTAGGAAAATTACGAATCCGAAAATTAGCAGACTTCGGATGCGCGAATCGAAATTTTTCCTAAAATGGCGGCGACATGTGCGGCGACGGAGCGGGGATCTCTGGGAAGGCGCGCAGACAAGGCGCGCTGACCCATTATGCATTCATTCATGACATGTGATCGCATTAGCCAATCAGCAGCCAGCCAGCCAGCACTGTGTAATGGTCGAGCTATAAATTGCGGCCATTTTCGAATTCTGCATTAGCCTCCAGTCATTCAAGAGAGGCAGAGCTGTCTGTATTCAGGGAGAGAGTTAGGGCCACAGAATCGTTACTTAGGGACACAGAATCGTTACTTAGGGACACAGAACCGTTACTTAGGGCCACAGAAACGTTACTTAGGGACACAGAACCGTTACTTACGGCCACAGAATCCTTACTTAGGGATACAGAACCATTACTTAGGGACACAGAATCGTTACTTAGGGCCACAGAACCGTTACTTAGGGCCACAGAAACGTTACTTAGGGACACAGAACCGTTACTTAGGGCCACAGAACCGTTACTTAGGGCCACAGAACCGTTACTTAGGGACACAGAATTGTTACTTAGGGACACAGAACCGTTACTTAGGGCCACAGAACCGTTACTTAGGGCCACAGAATTGTTACTTAGGGACACAGAATTGTTACTCAGGGACAGACACAGAATTGTTACTGAGGGACACAGAATTGTTACTGAGGGACACAGAATTGTTACTCAGGGACACAGAATTGTTCCTCAGGGACAGACACAGAATTGTTACTGAGGGACACAGAATTGTTACTGAAGGACACAGAATTGTTACTCAGGGACAGACACAGAATTGTTACTGAGGGACACAGAATTGTTACTCAGGGACAGACACAGAATTGTTACTCAGGGACAGACACAGAATTGTTACTCAGGGACAGACACAGAATTGTTACTCAGGGACAGACACAGAATTGTTACTGAGGGACACAGAATTGTTACTGAGGGACAAAGAATTGTTACTGAGGGACACAGAATTGTTACTCAGGGACACAGAATTGTTACTCAGAGACAGACACAGAATTGTTACTGAGGGACACAGAATTGTTACTGAGGGACACAGAATTGTTACTCAGGGACAGACACAGAATTGTTACTGAGGGACACAGAATTGTTACTCAGGGACAGACACAGAATTGTTACTCAGGGACAGACACAGAATTGTTACTGAGGGACACAGAATTGTTACTCAGGGACACAGAATTGTTACTCAGGGACAGACACAGAATTGTTACTGAGGGACACAGAATTGTTACTGAGGGACACAGAATTGTTACTCAGGGACACAGAATTGTTACTGAGGGACACAGAATTGTTACTCAGGGACACAGAATTGTTACTCAGGGACACAGAATTGTTACTGAGGGACACAGAATTGTTACTGAGGGACACAGAATTGTTACTCCGGGACACAGAATTGTTACTCAGGGACACAGAATTGTTACTCAGGGACAGACACAGAATTGTTACTTAGGGACACAGAATTGTTACTCAGGGACAGACACAGAATTGTTACTCAGGGACAGACACAGAATTGTTACTCAGGGACAGACACAGAATTGTTACTGAGGGACACAGAATTGTTACTCAGGGACACAGAATTGTTACTCAGGGACAGACACAGAATTGTTACTGAGGGAGACAGAATTGTTACTGAGGGACACAGAATTGTTACTCAGGGACACAGAATTGTTACTGAGGGACACAGAATTGTTACTCAGGGACACAGAATTGTTACTCAGGGACACAGAATTGTTACTGAGGGACACAGAATTGTTACTGAGGGACACAGAATTGTTACTCCGGGACACAGAATTGTTACTCAGGGACACAGAATTGTTACTCAGGGACAGACACAGAATTGTTACTGAGGGACACAGAATTGTTACTGAGGGACACAGAATTGTTACTCAGGGACAGACACAGAATTGTTACTCAGGGACAGACACAGAATTGTTACTGAGGGACACAGAATTGTTACTGAGGGACACAGAATTGTTACTGAGGGACACAGAATTGTTACTCAGGGACAGACACAGAATTGTTACTGAGGGACACAGAATTGTTACTGAGGGACACAGAATTGTTACTCAGGGACACAGAATTGTTACTCAGGGACAGACACAGAATTGTTACTGAGGGACACAGAATTGTTACTGAGGGACACAGAATTGTTACTGAGGGACACAGAATTGTTACTCAGGGACAGACACAGAATTGTTACTGAGGGACACAGAATTGTTACTCAGGGACACAGAATTGTTACTCAGGGACAGACACAGAATTGTTACTCAGGGACAGACACAGAATTGTTACTCGGGGACAGACACAGAATTGTTACTGAGGGACACAGAATTGTTACTGAGGGACTCAGAATTGTTACTGAGGGACACAGAATTGTTACTCAGGGACAGACACAGAATTGTTACTCAGGGACACAGAATTGTTACTGAGGGACACAGAATTGTTACTCAGGGACACAGAATTGTTACTCAGGGACAGACACAGAATTGTTACTGAGGGACACAGAATTGTTACTCAGGGACACAGAATCGTTTAATTAAAGAGTATGTCAGACAACACGCAGAGGAGTGGCAGAGGAGGCAATGTTTTTGGAGCGAGCAGACGTAGCAGCAGAGGAAGGGGTGGAGGCAGCACTAGTCGCAGCCAGAGGCCAGTGCTCCCGGTGTCATCCAGCGGTCGTGTCTCCACCGACAACCCTGCCGTCATCAATTGGTTGGCTCGGTCGTCTTCCTCTTCCCAGGTCACCTCTGACACCTACAGCCAACGGTCGGTGGGTACGTCAGACACAACCGTTAGTTGGCATGGCCCGGGACCAAGCCCACTGAAATCACGTGTCCTCTACCTGCCCCTGTCCTTTGGTGTTCCCTCACCAAGCGAAGTATCGCATGCTGTGGGCTCAGCCCCACTGTACAGTGAGGAAGAGATAACAGAGGGCGGTCAGGAACGGGGGGAGACATCCGCCTCTTCAGCAGCCAGGCGAAGAAGTAGTGGCGAGGAGAGTGGCTCGGTAGCCGGTCTAGAGACAGGTCTGTCTCCTGACCCACACGCAGCCGAGGGGGCTAGTAGTGAGGCGGAGACCCTAATTGATGATGATGAGGCTGATCGCACTTGGCAGCCTCGTCGTCATCAGGCTATTGCTTCCGCATCATCAGGAGAAGAGGGTGGCAGCTTGGCAGCGAGCAAAACAGTCGGTGGGTTGCCCAGGAGGCAGCAGGGTCGCAGCAGTGTCAGTGGAGGCAAACGGCCACGGAGTAGAGCACCAGCTCCACTGCAGCCTACCACCACGGCCAGTAGTGATGCCGGTGTGCACGGAGGAAGCAGCAGTCAGCCAGTGAGGAATATCGGGGGCAAAGTTTCCTACTCGGCGGTGTGGCAATTTTTCGTCAAGCCGCCCGAGGAAGTAAACGTAGCCGTATGTCGACTATGTGGCCAGAAAGTCAAGCGTGGCCAGGGGGCCCATGTTGGGACTACAGCGTTGCGTGAGCATATGCAGCGTCGCCATTTGGTGGCCTGGGAAAACCGTGATAAAGATACGGCGGTTCTGCCTGCCCCAGCCCCCGCTCCATCACCCGCTCCGTTACTTGCTCCGTCACCCGACGTCAATCGCCCTCTATCAGCCAGTCAAGGCTCCAACACCTCTGCTGAGGGGAGTTGTCGCTCGTTGGCATCTTCCGCTCGTTCAGATGCTCCTTCTCCTGCTACTCCTCTTCACGGATTCCGTCAGCAGTCTTTCTTGGAATCCGTTTCCAAGAGACAACAGTTTGCGAGCACGCACCCGACGGTGCAAAAGCTGAACGTCCTCCTGTCCAAGTTGCTGGTGCTGCAGTCCCTCCCTTTCCAAGTGGTGGACTCAGCACCTTTCCGAGAAATGATGGCTTGTGCCGCGCCGCAGTGGAGAGTGCCAAGCCGGCATTTTTTCGCCAAAAAGGCAGTGCCAGCCCTGCATTCACATGTAGAAGAGATGGTGGGCCAGTCTTTGAGCATGTCGGTCTCTGCCAAAGTGCACGTCAGCGCCGACGTGTGGAGCTGTAACTACGGTGAGGGACAGTACATGTCATTTACGGCCCACTGGGTGAACGTGGTGCCGGCACAGCCGCACCAGCAACTTGGACAGGTCACGCCGCTTTTGCCTCCACGTTTGCACGTCCTTGGTCCACAAAAGATGTCCGCCGCTACCACCTCTTCTTCCGCCGTGTCCTCAGCCGCCACCCCCGTGCCAAGTCCCATTACCCGACCGGCATATCACATGTGCAGGGCGCAACGGTGTCACGCTGTGCTGCACCTGGTATGCCTTGGTGAACGTAGTCACACAGGGGAGGAACTTCTGAGTGTAATGAACAGAGAAATCGACAGATGGCTGTCTCCGCGCAAACTGAAAATCGGAACCATGTTGTCCGACAACGGAAAGAACATGGTGTCTGCTCTGCGTCAAGGAAGGTTGTGCCATGCGCCATGCATGGCTCACGTGTTCAATCTGGTTGTCAAGCGGTTCCTAAACTCCACCATCCCACTGCAAGACATCCTTAAAATGTCACGTAAACTTTGCATGCATTTCAGCCATTCCTACACCGCAAAGCACACCCTCCTTGAGCTGCAGCGGCAGAACGGAATTCCACAGCATCGCCTGATCTGCGACGTTGCAACAAGGTGGAATTCAACCCTACACATGTTAGACCGCCTTTACGAACAGCGAAAGGCCATCACCGATTTCCTGATGTTACAAGCGGATAAAGGTACTCCCCTGTGTAACTTCGATGTCAGCCATTGGCAGCTCATGCGTGACACCTGCCGCTTGCTCAGGCCCTTTGAGGAGGCCACGCTATTCGTGAGTCGGCAGGACTATGGGATGAACGACGTCATTCCTCTGTTGCACGTCCTGGAACAAATGCTGTTAACAATGGCTGGTCAGGGTGCGGTAGACGTGGCGCACAGATCTCAACGCCACATGACCCCTGTGGGGGCAGGACAGGAAGAAGAGGAGGAGGTAGAGGAGGACATTTGTGCTCAGGAATTATTGAGTGAAATGGGTGGTTTTTCCACTCAGCGGACAGGAGTGGAGGAGCAGGAGCATCTGGTAGAGGAGGAGGAGGAGGAGACAGAGGACCCAGACGCACCGTGGCAGTATGCTGTGGAGATGGAGACAGGGAGTCCCTCGCATTCCTTGGCACAAATGGCCCATAGCATGCTCGCTTGCTTGCGTAGCGACAGCCGAATAATAACCATCAGACAGAGGGATGACTTTTGGCTGTCCACCTTGTTGGACCCTCGCTACCGTTCAAAAATGGTGGCCTTTTTCACACCTGCTGAGAGGGAGGCCAAAATTACGTACTATAAAAACCACCTATGTAGTCAGTTGGTCTCTGCCTTTCTGCGCCAACGTCCATCCTCAGACACTGTGGGCCCTGTGCGCTCGCGTTCCGCTGCCATGGCAGCAGGGGAGGGGTGGGGTGGTAGGAGCAGTGGCAGCTCCACCAGCAGCGGCTGCCTCAGTCTGCAGTCGATGATGAGTAGCTTTCTTCACCAGCGCAGTGAGGAAACTACTAACCAGCCGCAGCAGCAGCAGCATCAGGTGGACCTGGAGCAGGACCTCAAACAACAGGCTTGGGCCTACTTGGACAGCACCCTGCCAACCGAGGTAGACAATCCCCTTGACTACTGGGCAACGAAACTTGACCTTTGGCCCCAACTAGCTGAATTTGCCCTTGAAAGGCTGTCATGCCCGGCCAGTAGCGTGGCATCCGAGCGCGTGTTTAGTGCGGCAGGAGGTATTGTAACTCCGCGGAGGACACGACTGTCCACCCAAAGTGTGGAGAGACTCACGTTTGTGAAAATGAATCAGGCGTGGATTAGTCTGGATTTCAAACCACCAGTTCCTGACACAACTGACTAAATCCGCCATGAATCATGCCCCAAACATGTGCCACTTTCAGGTCTCCTCACACTGCTGATGCTGTCCATTTTGTCATAGGGTGCTGGCAGATTACGGGCCTCCCATTGCTGCTGCCAGGCCCGTAATCTGCCATGGGCCCCCGTACCGCCTCCTCATGCTGCTGCCAGGTCCAGAGTCTCTCATGGGTCCCTGTACGGCCTCCCATTGCTGCTGTCTCCATCGCCACACTCTGCCATGTGCCACTTTCAGGTCTCCTCACACTGCTGGTGTGTTCCATTTTGTCATAGGGTGCTGGCAGATTACGGGCCTCCCATTGCTGCTGCCAGGCCCGTAATCTGCCATGGGCCCCTGTACCGCCTTCTCATGCTGCTGCCAGGTCCAGAGTGTCTCATGGGTCCCTGTACGGCCTCCCATTGCTGCTGTCTCTATCGCCACACTCTGCCATGTGCCACTTTCAGGTCTCCTCACACTGCTGGTGTGTTCCATTTTGTCATAGGGTGCTGGCAGATTACGGGCCTCCCATTGCTGCTGCCAGGCCTGTAATCTGCCATGGGCCCCTGTACCGCCTCCTCATGCTGCTGCCAGGTCCAGAGTGTCTCATGGGTCCCTGTACGGCCTCCCATTGCTGCTGTCTCCATCGCCACACTCTGCCATGTGCCACTTTCAGGTCTCCTCACACTGCTGGTGTGTTCCATTTTGTCATAGGGTTCTGTATGGCCTCCCATTTCTGCTGCCTCCACCGCCACAGTGTGGCTCCACACTCTGGTTTTGGCCCCGTGACTGCCCAAATGAGTGAAGTGTGCGGTGATTCTAAGATCGACGGCACTCATCTGCATGTCATACTGACTTACAGTATTATTTCTCTTCCCCAGCAGACTCCAAGGGCATTTAAATTAAAGGTACAGTGTTCTGCACTAATATAAAGGCTCTCTGAAGCCTAGAAACACCCTTTTATAAGTTAAATTCGCAGCGAATATATTCGCATCGAATCTATTCCTCGAATTCGCCGAATCAGCAAAATCGAATTTTTGAATACTTTGCTCATCTCTAGTCATTTGATAACCTCCCACAGCTTCCAATACCATCTCTATGCTGATGATACCCAAGTTTATCTCTCTACTCTTCACCTCACTCCTACATTCCTCTTGCCTTTCTAACTTACCAGCTGATAAATCAGCATGGATGTCACACTGCTTCTTCAAACTCAAATCTTTTTAATATTGAACTTGTAATATTCCCCTCGCTCTTGCCCTCCTCCTCTGACTTTTCCATCAAGGTCAATAATATAAATATTAGTCCCTCCCATGATGCCAGGGTAATAGGTGTTATCCTGGACTCTGACCTGTACTTTCAGCCCCAAATCCAATTACTATAAAAAGTTTGTAAATTTCACATTTGTAACATCTTTAAAATATGCACCTTATTAACCAGTGAAACCACCGAGCTCTTCATTCAGTCCCTTGTTATTTCTCACCTTAACTATTGCAACTCCCTTCTTATAGGCCTACCTCTACACAGGCTATCCCACATTCACTCTGTCATGAATTCTGCTGTCAGACTCATCCACCTTACCAATCGGTCAGTGTCTGCCAACACCAGTGTTCCAATCCCTTCACTAGTTTCCGATTGCCCATTGAATTAAATTCAGGATATTACCAAAAACATACAAAGCCATTCACAACTCTGATCCAAGTTACATCACCAATTTTGTCTCCTCTTTCCATTTTCACCTTCCAACATCTGGAACACCCAATCTGTCTACCTTTAGGTGATCCCTGATAATTCATCTGTATAGGGAAGCCTATCCCGCCTCCAACCAACAACTGACTTTTAAATGATTCCATCAGCTGATCCCTCACAATTATTACCTTCAAGGGCCCTGCTCCTTGGAGCTTACAATCTAGGAGGCAGGGGAGAGTGGTACAGGAGTAAATAGCTGTGGGGGATGGAGTGGTGGGAAGAGCGCAGGAGATCAGCAATTAGGTGAGGGCTGGGTAGGCTTCTCTGAAGAGATGGGTTTTCAGGGTGCGCCTAAAGGTGAGGAGGGAAGGTGACCATCTGACGGATTGGGGTAGTGAGTTCCAGAGGATGGGGAAAGCCCTGGAGAAGTCCTGGAGATGGGCATGGGAGGAGGAGACCAGGGAACTGGAGAGTAGGAGGTCTTGTGAGGAGCGGAGAGTGCGTTTTGGGTGGTAGATGGATATCAGGTCGGTGATGTAGTTTGGGGCAGTGTTATGGATAGCTTTGTACGCCAATGTTAATATTTAGAATTTTATGCATTGGGCAATCAGAAGCCAGTGGACGGATTGGCAGAGGGGGGAGGCGGATACGGAGCGGTTGGTTAGGTGGATGAGTCTGGCCACAGAATTCAGGATAGACTGAAGCAGGGATAGCCTGTGTTGGGGTAGGCCGGCGAGGAGGGAGTTGCAGTAGTCAAGTTGCAGTAGATTGTAAGCTCTTATTAGCAGGCCCTCCTGTATTTTATTCCAACTGTACTCTCTTTCTTCATCTGGTAAAACACTGCACAAACTGTTGGCGCTATATAAATTCTCAATAATATTAATAATAATAACATGGGTGCGCACAAATCACGTATAAAAACGTGATTTTTGCAGTTCCAGGTAGGGTCATTCGTGGCCTTGGCTGTCAATCATCGGATCCCGGCCAATGACTACTCGCTGGCACCTGGTGATCTCTGACAGGTAAGAGACCTGTATGTAAACAATAAAAATCTCTTCCCTGTCCGCTCCTGCACTCTGCTTTGTATGGCTCTGCCGCAGTCCCTCAGCCTCGCAGTCCCACTATAAGTCGCTGATAGCCACCATTAAAAGTAAAAAACAAAATTCCAGTACATATACCGCCATTTGTAAATGCTATAACTTTCACATAAACCAATTAATTTACATGTATTGGAAATTTTTTTTTAGCAAAGAAATGTAGCAGAATACATTTTGACCTAAATTTATGACATTTGATTTTTAAAATTTTTTTACTGGACATGTCTAACAGCAAAAAGTCAAAAATATAGTTTTTTTCTCAAAATTATCAGTCTTTTTTTATTTATATCGCAAAAAATGGCCTGGCCAGGAAGGGGGGTAAATCCTCTGGAGGGCAAGTGGTTAATAGGAGAAAGAAAAAAAACATGGTATCTCAGGAGGTATAAATATAATCTTTATAGTTTATGCTTCCAGCATAGTAGAAAACAAGTCTGGGCATTCCCCAGCACAGCAGATCTGTGTTTAGTACAGCAAATTTACAGCCTCTTTAAGCCCTGCAGTATGGTCAAGCCAGGGACGTCTGCTCTCCTGGTCACCCGCCCCTTCCACCACACTCTTAACTGACCTATCCATCCACTTAACAGCATGTATTGGTTTTGCAGTTAGATGAAGTCACTTAGCAATTTACCACCCTGTCCAGAATTTTTAGTATCGGATGAGTTACATTTGAAATATTTTTCAGCCAGTCCTAAAGAGGTCAAATGTTCTTTTAGACAGAGCAAAATAGGAAGAGCAAAATAAATGGACACCCCCCCTCCCTGGAGGCAGCCTGGCAGACAAATTTAGTTCAGGACTGATATTGCAGACGGAGACCTGCACACAAACCCACATTTCAGTCCTGTTTGCTTTATATCTGTGTTTAAACAGAATACTGCTGCAGCTCTGTCTCATTTGCCGTCTTGGACAAGAAATGTTTGCTGAGAAAATTTAACACTTAAAATTACGCCGCTTAGAACAGCAAAGGGCAAATTGTGAAACAATAATAGGCACATCTAGGATAGATACCGAGACAACTGAGACTGCCAGACACCAGATCTGAACTTGGAATGTATAACGTACAGGAAAATTCATATGTATTTAATAAATTAAATATAAGGTACAAACATCTTGGATTATTCAAGTATCTATCTATCTATCTATCTATCTATCTATCTATCTATCTATCTATCTATCAATCATCAATCAATATGTAGCTAGGTGCTTAGCTAGAGACAGAAAGCTATTTAGGACACAGTGATCTCTGTGCTCCCAATGGACTTTAGCTGACAAGCAGAAGGTACTCAAGAGACTTGATGGTTGGCAGCAATGAATCATGGCAAATTAATTTCAGGAAAGAAACTTTGTCATGGCAGTTTATTTACCATTGGACTACAATTCGCAATGCAAGCCAGGTATAAGAGGAAAGAGAGTTGTAAGGTGTGCACAAAGCTGCTCCTGTGTGCAAATTAACCTGCTACAAGTCTGTAGCCCTGTGCTGAGATCCAGAGTTGCTCCAGTCAGATCCAGAAGTGAGCTGAAAACATAACAGTGATACCACTGTTGCTGTATCTCTGGTACTGGTGAGAAGACATTGCTGCCATTACCTGTTGCTGTTAGCAGTGACTGAGCCCATAAGGACTGTATTCATGTGCACCGCAATAAAAACTGGGCCCCAATGCAGGCTGAATAAATAACTAGTATTAAAGATTGCTCACTCAGAAAGCTGCTTCACGAGAACTTTGCCCATTGTCTATAGTAAGAGGTACCTCTTTAGGGAGTCTTAAATTTTAATGCTGCCATTCATAAAGTGGATGTAGCCTACTGTTTAAGGAGGAATTATCGCAGTATTAATTATTATTGATGTTACTGTTTTCTAATGTCAATACTTATTGCTGATTTTGTGGATTACCAGGTTTACTCTAATTAGCAGCCCAGAACTCCATGATATGCTACTATAGCCTAGTGAACATATTGTCTTGTGACAATATCCTTTACTTGCTCATTTATGTGCATACTGATATTAACTGCAACCTGTGACAATATATTGAGTTCATTTACCACTATCCAGTCTGATGTTTGTGTGTGCAGTCTGATCTTAGTTGTGTGCAGTGTATCTACTGTATATGTGTGCTTACAGTAGCAGTGCAGTATCCATTTGCTTATCCTGGCGTGTACATGGGTCTGAGGTTGTTCTCAGAGTTCAGACAGAAGAACAGAGAACCCAATCTACCAAGTGGCTCATGTGTGGGTAGCGCTACATACATATATTAAAATGTTTGTAATTCCAAACAGTGAACTTCTCTTGTTTGCTTTCTTTTCATCTGTTAACTATATACCATTGAATTATTTAATTATATCTGTTCGATAATACCTGTTGATTATGCCAGAAATCCAGAGTTATCCTCTACACTCTTCAGTATTATTTCAGGCAATGTCCTAATACACTTCCTAAGCTAGGGCAACAATGGTGCTCCTCCAAAGACACCAAAGATAAGAGTGCCTTTGTCACCCTAGGACAGGAAGTGTGTTACTGGAAGTATGATCCGGTGAAAATAAAGGAAAATAATCCTTAAAAAAAATGCCATCACATTTATAGACTAACAAGCTGCAATACATTACATTCTTGTTCTTGGGGGGGCTTGCCCTCCAGAGGATTTACCCCTCTTTCTGACCAGGCATTTTTTTGTCATACGGCACTGCATTACTTTAACTGACAATTGTGTGGTTATGCAATGCTGTACATATATGAAAATTTATGTACTTTTTTCCCAGAAAATAGAGCTCTCTTTCTGTGGTATTTGATCACCTCTGTGTTTTAAATTTTTTTGTGCTATAAACAAAAATAGACTGCCAATTTTGAAAACAAAACAATATTTTTTACTTTTTGCTATAAAACATATGCAAGGAAAAAATTAAAAAAATCTAATTTCTTCATAAATTTAGGCCAAAATGCATTCTGCCACATGTCTTTGCTAAAAAAAATTACCAATACGTGTAAATTAATTGGTTTAAGTGATGGTTATAGCATCTACAAATGGCAGTATATATACTGGAATTAAATGGCGGTGATCAGCAACTTATAGCATTCTGACACTGGGTGGGAACTAACTGCTACTGACATCCCCAGTGACACTAATACAGTGATCAGTGCTAATAAAAAGCACTGAAATTGTACTAATAACACTGGGCAGGAAGGGGCAATCAAAGGGTTAACTGTGTGCTGTGTGTGTTTTACTATGTGTGCTATTTTACTACGGAGACATACTGCTTTGTATTTATCTGCTGTGCAAAAAAATCCAAAGCAGCATGTCCTTGCTGGCAGGAGAGAGACCTGTAATGTTTACACACAGGTCTCTCCCCTGTCAGCTGTCCCTGATGACCACCGGATGCTGGCGAGGAATCTTCAGCTGGGAGCTGGTGATTGGCATCCCTAGCCAACAAAGGTGGCGCGGATAGGGTGGTGCAAACGCCCCTTACCCAGAAATGCAAATCAGGTATATATACGTGATTTTGTGCAGCCCTGCCGCCCTGTAGCAGTAATTCTAATATAGGGTTGGCGGGCAAGCTGTTAAATATAATTTAATGTTACACTCAAAGGCATATTCTTAGCCTTAAAAGACCATGTGACTAATGTCCAGAATGTCCCAAACAAAGCTCTTAGGGGATAGTCACACAAATTGAAGTATCACTGTGCCAAATCCAGGATAAGAATTACTAAATGAGTCTCTGTGGCAGCAGACTTGTAATTATAGAGTTGTGCTTTGCATTTAAAATCTGGTGCCACAGAGACTCATTTGGTAATTCTTATCCTGAATTTGGCACAGTGACACTTCAATTTATGTGACTATCCTGTAAGCACTTTGATTGGGACATTCTGGACTGTTTGTTTTTTCACCACTTCTGGTGTTTCTCTTGTGAAGCTGCTGGGAACTAATAGTCATTATAGGCTTGAGCTATGTCCATCATATCTTGCTGCTATGCTTTTAACGCCTGAACTTTTTTGAATATGGTACCATGTGGCTGATAGTTTTACTCTAGTTAAACAGTGATTTATGCAGGCAGCATTAACTTTATCAATAAAATCAAATAAATTATATAAAATAAAGCTGGCCTTTCACTGGAGGAATTTCATACGAATGTTCCATGAAAAATATTGGCAGTACATTTAATACATCAACAGAGGCTTGGCAAATGTTATTTGAAAGTACTTCAAAATGTTGTTTGCCTTACATTAAGTTTTGGTATGAATGCAATTTCCCAAACAAAAACCACATACGCTGTTAAGTTAGGTTTCAATCATGCAGAGGACTGAGAAATATTTAGTGAACGTAATGGTACAAGATGCTGACAGAGACTAAAAAATTAGAACAAGAGATGGTCAGAGACTACTAGCATACTACAAGAGATAGTCAAAGACTGAGAACATTTTACCAAGGAGGTTCAGAGAATGCTAACATGATATAGAAGTTGTTCGAGACTGGCAACATGGTTCAGGAGACAGTCGTAGAGTGGTGACACATTACATGAGATTACTACTATTACAGCTCTCTTATAAATCAGTGTTCCTTACAGCCCACTTAGAAAGCACTTGTGCCATATTTGATTTCTTAGAAATCTCTTAAGAGTGAAATAAAATAAAAACAGCCAGTCTACAAAATATTTTTCCTTTACTGACTCTAGTAAGCACCAGCACAAAGATTACTATCTGCAGGTGCCCTGAGTAATAAATAATAAGTGTGAAAGGGTCACAAGTTGGCTATATTGGTCTTGGTAGCACCTTTTCCATACAATGAACTAATATTGTGTTTATTTTCTCTTTCAAGGAACATTTAGTTCCATGCTCCAGCATGTTGTAGCTCATAAACATTTATACGGAAATAAATACACAGAATACCAGAATGAGAAACGCTCTACTTATAGCAATATTTAATTAATTTTCATCAAATATCTGTAATAATTTATCTGCAATACATTTTTCCTAAAAAAAAATCATCCTCTTGCCATGGAAATCTAGAACGGAGTATAATTTTTCAATTAAAAAATGTATGGTAGTGTAAGTAAATCATCATCTTTTTTTCATAGTACAGAGATCCAATCGAGGATACAATAGGAAAACTAGTGGGAAAAGTGAAGAAATAGTTACACTTGTCTGCTCAATCACCTGGTATAATAAAATGTAAGGGCTCACACAGGTCAAATGCTGCGCTGAGCTTCTTGTGACTAGGGGGATTTGTCGTTCACACAAGGCTACACAATGTTGAAATACTTTAAATAGTATCAAAAAATGTTCCTCTTAAAGTAAACCTGTCACTAAGTCACCAAATCAAAGCTGCTCACAGGAAAAGATCATGGTGATAGATTACCATAGCTGCCATCTATTTGTCAAAATGTGTTTTATTCACAGAGGAAAAGCCCTATCCTGTAATATGCAAATGTGGACTAAAATATTGACAATTATCTTCTGTCAGTAGCTTTTAATTCACTCCCTTGTTTTCTCTTGCCTGGAGTATTAGAGCTCACTTGTCACCTTCTCCCAAGCTCTTCTCGAGGACTTCTCCAGACCCTTCCCCAATCCATCTGGCTATCACCTACTCTGTCCATCTTTGGGCAATCCTTTATAAGTCTCTTTATGAAGAACCTATCTCACCGCAACCTAATGAGTGGAATTTTACTCTCTCCATCAACTAAACAACCCTCCCTTCACAGAAACATATTGGAAATAAGATTTTGGAAGATGCGCACTATATACAGTATATATATACAGTTGCAAGAAAAAGTATGTGAACCCCTTGGGATTACGTGGAGTTTTGCATGAATTGGGCATAAAATGTGCTCTGAACGTCATCTAAGTCACAACAATAGAAGAACACAGTCTGCTGAACATAATACTACACAAACATTAGATGTTGCCATGGTTTAATTGCACATAACATGTAATCATTCACAGTGCAGGGAGGAAAAAGTATGTGAGGCCCTAGCTTAATGACTTCTCCCAGAGCTAATTGGAGCCAGGAGTAAGCCAACCTTGACTCCAATCAGTGTGATGATATTGGATGTGTTGCTGACAGCTGTCCTGCCCTTAAAAACACACACCTGTTTTGGGTTTACTGGTTTCAAGAAGCACTGTCTGATGTGAACCATGCCTCGCAGAAAAGAGCTCTCAGAAGACCTGCGATCAAGAATTGTTGACTTGCATGAAGCAGGAAAGGGTTACAAAAGTATCTCCAAAAGCCTTGATGTTCATGTGTCCACGGTAAGACAGACTGTCTACAAATGGAGAAAGTTTAGCACTGTTGCTACTCTCCCTAGGCGTGGTCGTCCTGTAAAAATGACTGCAAGAGCACAGCGCAGATTGCTGCATGAGGTAAAGAAGAATCCCAGAGTGTCAGCTAAAGACCTACAGAAATCTCTGGCACATGCTAACATTTTTGTTGACACATCTACAATAAGGAAAACATTAAACAAGAATGGAGTACATGGGAGGACACCACGGAGGAAGCCATTGCTGTCCAAATAGAATATTGCAGCACGTTTGAAGTTTGCAAAAGAGCACCTGGATGTTCCACAGCACTACTGGCAAAATATACTGTGGACAGATGAAACCAAGATTGAGTTGTTTGGGAAGAACACACAACACTATGTGTGGAGAAAAAAAGGCTCAGCACACCAACATCAAAACCTCATCCCCACTGTAAAACATGGCAGAGGGAGCATCATGGTTTGGGGCTGCTTTGCTGCCTCAGGGCCTGGACGGATTGTTGTTATTGATGGGAAAATGAATTCCAGAGTTTATCAAGACATTTTGCAGGAAAACGTGTGACCATCTGTCCGCCAACTGAAGCTCCGCAGAGGATGGGTGATGCAACAGGACAATGACCCAAAGCATACAAGTAATTCAACAAAACAATGGCTGCAACAGCACAGAATATGCCTTCTGGAGTGGCCCAGTCAGAGTCCTGACCTCAACCCGATTGAAATGCTGTGGCATGACCTTAAGAGAGCTATTCACACCAGACATCCCAAGAATATTGCTACACTGAAACAGTTTTGTGAAGAGGAGTGGTCCAAAATTACTCCAGATCGTTGTGCAGGTCTGATCTGCAACTACAGGAAACGTTTGGTTGAGGTTATTGCTGCCAAAAGAGGGTCAACCAGTTATTAAGTCCAAAGGTTCACATACTTTTTCCTCCCTGCACTGTGAATGTTTACATGTTATGTGCAATTAAACCATGGCAACATCTAATGTTTGTGTAGTATTATGTCCAGCAGACTGTGTTCTTCTATTGTTGTGACTTAGATGACGTTCAGAGCACATTTTATGCCCAATTCATGCAAAACTCCACGTAATCCCAAGGGGTTCACATACTTTTTCTTGCAACTGTATATATATATATATATATATATATAAAGTTACATAGTTAGGCTAGCTGAAAAAAGACAAAAAGTCCATCCAGTTCAACCATAAAGAAAAAAAAAAAGAAAAAACAGTTATAATCCTATACCCACAGTTGATCCAGAGGAAGGCTTATATATCGGGCTTCAGCCTGAACTCCTGGCTATGTTCCTCTGACATGTTTTCCCTTGCCTGCGGGGCTTAATCTTAATTTACAGTATGATCAAGCCCCTGAGGTGGGTCAAAACATATCAGAGGAGCATAGGCAGGAGGATTTCAGGCTGAAGCCCTATCTTAACCTCTCTACAAAGTAGTTGGGTTCCAGTGTGTGGCGCTTCCACCTTCTGTTTTCCAGTCTGTTTCTGCTATCCTGGATGAACTTGTTTGGCCATCAGCACCCGATCTGTGCTTTGGACTGCAGGGAGAAGTGTTGCATTGCTTTGAGCGGTACTCCAAATTTTTGTATATGGGTCACAACCCTTCCTTCACAGTTATTACCTTTTGTTTTACGTGCCTCTCCCGTTAGATTGTATGCTCTCACAAGC
This sequence comes from Staurois parvus, assembly GCF_062004578.1. Lineage (NCBI taxonomy): Eukaryota > Metazoa > Chordata > Amphibia > Anura > Ranidae > Staurois > Staurois parvus. Next base: position 5,850,496 of record NW_028318072.1, read on the forward strand.
AGGGCGCTGCCTCTCCACCTCAATCAATCAGAGAATGCTTTGCATTCATTCAGGAAAAATGTAATTAACCTGCTGGTCCTGCCAGTCATTTGGGCCACTTTTTGGGCATCAATCTGTGGTGGTCAAGACCATCTTCAGCGTTGCCATCACAGTGAGCATGCTCCTCTTCTAGTAAGTAAACTACAGTTTCAAGTGACCTCATTTCTTCTCAAAAGATCAGCACTGTCTGTGTTGAATGCAAGGCTAAGCCACAATGATCACATTTCCAAGTGACATCACAGCTTTTTCATGCTTTCCCCCTGAGCTATGCAGAGTGGAGTTCAGTCTAGTATCTAATCTGACCCAGGCTAGCCCAGTCCCTGACCCTGTCTGCACTGAATTGTAAAGAGGAAACATGGTCATGTGACTGTAGAAACATGAAAAAAAATTATAAGATTCTTTTTATTCTCTTATATAAAAATATTTTATTTGGTCTCTAATTTAATCACTCTAGTTATTTCATATCCAGGGGCGGACTGACCATTTGGAAACTCGGGCACTTCCTGAGGGCCCAGGGTCAGTAGGGGGCCCCATGAGATGCCCCTTGTACCTTTTTCTTAGGCTTTTTTGAGTTTGGGCAAGGACACAGGGGCCCCATGATCCCCTATTGCCCGGGGGCCCCATGAGTTGTCAGTCTGCCGTGTTCATATCTTTACAGGGTGGCGTAAATTTTAAACAGTGATATTTATCTATTTTTGTTTATTTCTACAGGTTTAGGTTTTAAAGGATATGTTCACCTTTTGGACAAAAAACATAAATGCACATTTTTGCAGGTAAAAAAATGTGGATTTATTATTTTTGTCCAAAGGAGCCTGGAAAACATTGCAGCAGCGATCAGTAGATCGCTGATGCCATGCAGGTTTCCTGTAGACCTGTCAGAATATCTGCTTGCCATACAGGATGTACAAGCAAGCAAATATACTGACGGGAAGCTTCAATGGACTACCACGGCACTCCACAGTGCCATGGTAGTTCATTTAAAACTACAAGCCCACAGCCACTAAGGCTGCCAGGACTTGTAGGCACTCATTCAGAATTCTTTGAATGAGTGACACAGCCATGTGGGCAGAGCCCCGCATGGCAACGCTGTTTTCAAATCTGTCAGATAGTACGGGTAGACTTCTCCCCATACTATCTGTCAGAGCGAGGGGGGGTGGCAGGCGTGACTGTGGCTATGGGAACATGTTACATGTTCCACCCTAAAAACGGGTGGAACATGTAACATGTTCTAAAGGTGAACTTATCATTTAAGGCTCTTAGCATGTCGTTTTTGAAGTGCTTTTGTGTTAAAAAAAAAAAGCAAGAAAAGCTGAAGAAATATGCTTCCTTATATATTATTATTATATTAATTATTATTATACAGGATTTATATAGCGCAGACAGTTTGCTCAGCGCTTTACAAAATAAAGGGAGACAATACAGCAACAATACAGTTCAATACAAGAGGGTTAGGAGGGTCCTGCTCCTTGGACCTTACAATCTAAATCTATATACAGTATGTTTATGTATGTTTTCACACTAGGTCGTTGCACTTCATTGCTGTGTAAAATATTCTGCTTGCAGCATTTTTGGAGGATATTTGTTCAGTTAAAAAAACTGCACCAAAAACACACCTCCCCATTGAAATCAATGGCAAACATCTCAAAAACACCTCAAAAGCACCTAAAAAAAAAACCTCAAAAACACACCCAAGATGTATTTTTGGTGCAGTTTTTGAGTCGCGTGTCCTTTAAAAAACGCACCACACTTCTACCTTACGCTTCACGGTCCTGTTATCTGGGATCTCCCTATACAGTGGATTAGTGTCCATCATACTTCTCTGAATCACATACTGTTATCATTATTTCTACTGTTATATATTATGCATCTGCTATACTGTAGGACTTTGTCTCAAGATGATCCACAATTTAACCAAATGTCTTGGTCCCGTCTGCGTTACGGGAGAACATGTAAGAGATACATGCGCGGACTGTGATCTGTATCTGTATATGACTTGTTATGCCTTTCATATTTCAATAAAACTTTTTTGGAAAAAATAAAAATAAAAAATGCACCACAAGCATGCCAAAAGTACTGTAAAGATGTGGCAAAAACGCATATGCATTTTTTCAGCTTTTTTTCGATGGATCAGTGTAAAAGTGCACTTGGTGTAGACTTTTACACACATATTTTCTGCTACATGACATATCTACACACTGAGCGCCTCCCATTATGAAATATTCAATAATAGATAGCAAAATTGTTTAGTGTATATGCAGCCAGGCAGCTAAATTGCTTTATTTTATTTACTCATTTGTAATAAAATAAAATTACATTGCAGCTGCATTAGAACAAAGATTTCTTAAATCCTGTATCATCATAATACTAAAGGGAAGCCAATCTATTCAGGCCAAAGCAAAATAATAAAGGAAAGGCATATTAAACATAATGGACTTTGTTGGATATAATCAATGAAGAATGTATAGACTTTTTATGTTTGTTTAATGGAGGTCATTAATTCTGCCTGATAGATACATTAATCACACAAACTATATGTGACCATTTGATTTATGCATGTTAAATTTTATTAGGATAGCTACACATCATCAGCAACAATAATTATCTGATGGCTCTAAGTAGAGTGTTCAGTGTGACAGGGTCTGCAGTGAAAAGCACTTATCACATTAAGACTGCGTTGTACCTACCTGCTGTAAAACATTTTGATCCTAGACCCAGTGTCAGATGGAGATATGCAGAGTCACCAGTAAAGGCTGCTGCCAGGGGTCAGCGCAGTTGGGAAATTACAACAGATATTTATAAAGGATGTAACATTCCAGATTAGAGTTAACTCGCACAAGGCTTATATTTGTAGGCTACATGTAATCAAACAAACAATCCCTGCCACAGAGGAGCTTACATCCTAGTGTACCTGCTTCAGTCTAACAGTTCCGCTGGCCAGGTCATGGCCTTTAGTTTATTGTTTTATGCTGCTATGGTAGATTTGACCAAATCAGCCCAAGTAAGCTCATAAACCAGTGATGCATCTGGAAGCTCAACTGGCTTTATGCAAGACATTGATTGGCTCTTTTGTTCTTTGTTGCACAATTCAATTCAAAGACATTTAAGGCTCAACTCTGAGCAAAATTGTATTTTTATTTTATTTTTTAATAAAAAGGTCCCCCCCCCCCCAAACGAGCTTCAATCCTGAGGTGTCCTGCCAGTTCTTTCTTTTTATCACAAGATGTCCTGAGTTTTTTGGATTGCATGATGCCCTGAGTCTGATACCATGTGCTCAGGGTCTCATAGAAATGCCACTGTGGAGGCATTATCAATGCAATCTTCATTCACAGTGTATTAGTGCATCAAAGCTGCTCTTTGAGTACTGCCCAGGGTTGGAGAATTGGTGAAGAAGAAGAGGTCACAGTACCATGTGCTCAGGGTCTCATAGAAATGCCACTGAGGAGGCATTACCAATGCAATCTTCATTCACAGTGTACTGGTGCATTAGAGCTGCTCTTTGAGTACTGCCCAGGGTTGGATAACTGGTGAAGAAGTGGTCCCAGTAGATCAGGGTCTGATACCATGTGCTCAGGGTCTCATAGAAATGCCATTTAAGTAGCATTACCAATGCAATCTTCATTCACAGTGTACTGCTGGATCAAAACTGCTCTTTGAGCACTGCCCAGGGTTGGAGAATTGGTGAAGAAGAAGAGGTCCCAGTAGATCAAGGTCTGATACCATGTGCTCAGGGTCTCATAGAAATGCCGCTGAGGAGGCATTACCAATGCAATCTTCATTCACAGCATATTGGTGCATCAAAGCTGCTATATGAGTACTGCCCAGGGTTGGAGAACTGGGGAAGAAGAAGAGGTCCCAGCAGATTAGGAGAATGGTCTGAAGACCTCTTAAGAAACGTATGTAAATAATAAAGCAAAACATACTGCCAATGAGCTTCCAAGAGAGGGAAGCGGGCAAGGGGCTGAGCCCAAACTGGGCTAGAATCTTGTGCACTATTTACAATGTTGTTAATTTTTTTTTAACGGCTTTGCCCACCTTTTGAAAGACAATAATAAATGTGCCCACATTGATTAAAGAAAAAACATGCAGTTAGTATTTTTCCATTCAGACCTGCAGAGCTCAATGCAATGCACAGGCTCCTGCATTGTTTACATACCTGTCTTAGGTCTGTATGGAGGTATGCACTTACCATTACGGGGCTAGAGGAAGTAAACAATTGACTCCAAGTGCTATGACATAATTGATGAGATATGTGAGTCCCTCTGCTGCTGTTAATGGATTGTGGGAACTCGCTTCAAGTGGTAGAGCTCTTCTCGTTAAAGCACACAGCAACTCGCTTCTTTAAGGGCCTTTTTGCCCAATTTTATTTAAAAGAAAGTTCACATAACACAAATGCTTCCCACACAGGGGTATCCACGATCAAACAAATTCAGCCTTCTGGCTCTTTCAGCTACACAGCTCACTGTCTGTCTCCTGCAGACTCTTCCCAAATTATGACCACTAGCACACAGCTAGTCTGGCTTCCACCTGCCTCCAAGGCAGAGACCTCCCGTCTGCCAGGCTGGAGCCCTCCTGACTCCGTTTGCCAGGGTGGAGCTTTCCTGACTCCTATCTGCCGGGGTGGAGCCCAGAATCGTGGCCTGGCCTCCCCTAAAAGGCCTGCACACACCTGTGCAATCAGCACGCTGGCTGCTCCCAAAATATGGGCCCAGGATTGGAGATTTCATCCCTCCCAAATCTCTAAGAAATCTCCAGGCTACAGGTCCCAAAACAGGCTTTACAAACCAAAGAGGAAACTTATAAATCAGTTTCCTCTGCATTGTGAGAACTGCCTGGAGCCCCTCAACCTGTATAGTTGAGAATCCTGGGTCTCCATCATGATTTCCACCGTGGCAGGATACCGCACTGCCACAGGATCTATAAAGGTATGAGGTGGCTGAGTGGGCAGAGCACTCTCTGTACATATATAGAAAGAACCTACATCTGAACAAACCATGAACTTTATTGTACTGTCTATCAGATTATTGTGTTGAGTAGGGAGCCATCTATTGGGTGATCACTGCAATTTCAGCCTATTTTTTATTCCTTTCAAACAAAACCAGGAAGTACCTCATAGTTGTTAATAAAGTTTACCCAGAAATCACTAAAGTAACATTTTAGCTTCCAGAAGAACACACCAGTGAAGCTCTCCTTTTTTACTCCTTTGATACACATGCTTGTAAGTCTATTCATTGTTTACTAAAGTTATGATATGTCTAGATTGCACTGTTATGTATTTAGTGTGGATTTCAAGGTGTGTTGTCTGCAAAAGAAATGTGTTTACTGCATGCATTTGTAAGAGACATGTCAAAAGCCTATTGTAACCTCAGTTTATGTGATTGTATTGCAGTTTTATAGAACTATTTTCAGAAGTAAATTCAGTTTTGGAATGAAACATAACCCTCCTTTTGTCAGTTTTGTTAGCTAGCTGTCAGATAACCATCAGTAGGACAGCATGCTTGTCTTTCAGCTAAGCTGTGAAAGTCTGATTGAGAATGGAAGGAGATCACCTTGTGTGTGTTGTGGTATATAGTAAAGACCTGGAGGGATTTGCCTCTGTACTGCTGCACTCAGAATGTTAGGACCATGAAAAAAAAAAAATAGAAAGTGGCCTCATGGGATTGTTAACCCCATCACCAATTTGTTTTTAAAAAAAATAGAGAGCTTTGGTGACTCTTAAGCACCCGTCTCTCTGGGGCTACTTAATTGATTCTTTCTGTTTTGCATTTTGGGTAACAAGTTGACTGCTGTTGCAATGAAGAATTACCTTGGTCACTGGGCAGGTCTTCAGTCAGATGAGTACTAGATTGGTGATGAATCTTTGACATGAAACATCTGGTCAATTAGTACAATCTTTCACCTATATATTTACCCCTGTAACTGGGCAGTGTGAGCAGTTACCCCAGGCCTGTCATCTAGATTCACCTTTGGATCATCTTTACCCCTCATTTTGACATGATCCTCCACCCAGCCTCCCCTTTGTTCTATTTTTCCCTTGGGCATTCTTTATGGGGCAAGGTCACCCACTTTGTGGGTGAACACTGGTTGGTAAACTAGTATTGAGTTGGTGTAAGTCATTGCTAGGTGACTAAGCATGCTGGTCTGTTAATGGTTAAGAGTAGAGATGAGCGAATCGAGCCAGGCGAACCGGAATTCGAGTCGAATTTCAGGAAATATTCGATTCGCGGCGAAACCGAAATTTTGCCTACTTCGGGTGCGCGAATCGAACATTTCCCGATCAGCCGGCAAAAGTGTCCCTGCAGTGAGCTCCGCTATTTCTGACAGTTCTCTGACAGAAGGAACACATGTTTAGCGGTTGAAACATTGTATCTATTAGTTTACATTTAGGATACAGATGTTTCAACCACTGTACATGTGAAGAAGCTGTGAGAGAACTGTCAGAAATAGAGGAACTCTGCACATACACTTTTTGCCGGCTTGGAATTATTCTTCTTTTCATCCTACTTCTTCTTCTTCTTCTTCTTCTTCTTCATCCTCATCCTCATCCTCTTCTTCTGAGGATGAGGATGAGGATGAAGAAGAAGAAGAAGCAGTAGGATGAAAATAAGAATAATTCCAAGCCTGCAAAAAGTGTATGTGCAGAGTTCCTCTATTCTGCAGATACACTTAGAGGAGCTCTGCACATACACTTTTTGCCTGTTTGGAATTAATCTTATTTTCATCCTACTTCTTCTTCTTCTTCTTCTTCTTTATCCTCATCCTCAGAAGAAGAAGAAGAGGATGAAGAAGAAGAAGAAGAAGAAGAAGAAGAAGTAGGATGAAAATAAGAATAATTGCAAGCCGGCAAAAAGTGTATGTGCAGAGTTCCTCTATTCTGCAGATACACTTAGAGGAGCTCTGCAGATACACTTAGAGGAGCTCTGCACATACACTTTTTGCCGGCTTGGAATTAATCTTATTTTCATCCTACTTCTTCTTCTTCTTCTTCTTCTTCATCCTCATCCTCATCCTCAGAAGAAGAAGAAGAAGAAGAAGTAGGATGAAAATAAGAATAATTCCAAGCCGGCAAAAAGTGTATGTGCAGAGCTCCTCTAAGTGTATCTGCAGAATAGAGGAACTCTGCACATACACTTTTTGCCGGAAACCGCTGTATGGAGGGAATGTCCCAGAACTGTCATAAATAGTCTATTTCTGACAGTTCTGGGACATTCACTCCATACAGCTGTTTCAACCGCTGTATGGAGGGAATGTCATAGAACTGTCAGAAATAGACTATTAATGACAGTTCTGGGACTGTCCTTCCATACAGCGGTTGAAACATTGTATCTATTTGTTTCCATAAATGGATCCATTTATGGAAACAAATAGATACAATGTTTCAACCGCTGTATGGAAGGACAGTCCCAGAACTGTCATTAATAGTCTATTTCTGACAGTTCTATGACATTCCCTCCATACAGCGGTTGAAACAGCTGTATGGAGTGAATGTCCCAGAACTGTCAGAAATAGACTATTTATGACAGTTCTGGGACATTCACTCCATACAGCGGTTGAAACATTGTATCTACAGTTGTGTCCAAAATTATTCAACCCCCAATGCTGTAAAGGGGTTTAGGGACTATAGTGTACATTTGGAATTGTATTCAGAATCAAATCCTACAAGGACGTTGTAACTACCCAAATGCAACTAAAATGACATCAATTGTTTATGTAATACAGTAGTAAATGGTTCTTATGTGGTTTCTTCATTGCCACAATTATTCAACCCCTTAAAGACTACCACTCTGAAGAACAGAGGTTCATACAGGTGCTTTCCATCAGGTATTGAAAACACCTGTGGATGTCACCGAGCAGCAATCAAGCATAATAAGCACCAATTAGGCAGCTTTAAAATGACTGTGATACTCAGCTCCTTCTAGACATTTACTGGTGTGGTTACAAACATGGTGAAGGCAAGAGAATGGTCCAGGAAGACAAGAGAAGAGGTGATTTCTCTTCACAGGAAGGGCAATGGCTATAAGAAGATTGCAAAGATGTTAAACATACCAAGAGACACCTTAGGAAGCATCATTCGCAAATTCAAGGCAAAGGGCACTGTTGAAACGCTACCTGGTCGTGGCAGAAAGAAGATGCTGACTTCGACTGCTGTGCGCTACCTGAAGCGTAGAGTGGAGAGAAGTCCCCGTGTGACTGCTGAGGAACTGAGAAAAGATTTGTCAGATGTGGGTACAGAAGTTTCAGCCCAGACAATAAGACGCACACTGCGTAATGAAGGCCTCCGTGCCAGAACTCCCAGGCGTACCCCCTTGCTGTCTCCAAAGAATAAGAAGAGTCGACTGCAGTATGCCAAAAGCCATGTGGACAAACCACAAAAGTTGTGGGATAGTGTTCTGTGGACTGATGAAACAAAATTAGAACTGTTTGGGCCCATGGATCAACGCTATGTTTGGAGGAGGAAGAACAAGGCCTATGATGAAAAGAACACCTTGCCTACTGTGAAGCATGGTGGAGGGTCAATCATGCTTTGGGGCTGTTTTGCTTCTGCAGGTACAGGGAAGCTTCAGCGTGTGCAAGGTACCATGAATTCTCTTCAGTACCAGGAGATATTGGATGGAAACGTGATGCAGTCCGTCACACACCTGAGGCTTGGGAGACGTTGGACCTTTCAACAGGACAATGATCCCAAGCATACCTCCAAGTCCACTAGAGCATGGTTGCAGAGGAAAGGCTGGAACATTTTGGAGTGGCCATCGCAGTCACCAGACTTAAATCCGATTGAGAACCTCTGGTGGGACTTAAAGAAAGCAGTTGCAGTGCGCAAGCCTAAGAATGTGACTGAACTGGAGGCCTTTGCCCATGAAGAATGGGCGAAGATACCCGTAGATCGCTGCAAGACACTTGTGTCAAGCTATGCTTCACGTTTAAAAGCTGTTATAACTGTAAAAGGATGCTGTACTAAGTACTAAGATTGAATGTCACTTGGGGGTTGAATAAAACTGATAATGCTGTGAGCACAGAAAAGACATTTGTGGTTATTTCATTATAACTGTTATGTTATATTTGTCTGACCTACAAGTGCCTCTTTAATGTAAATGTAAGCAAGATGACTGAATGATCAAAAGCAATGTCAAACTGGCCAAAACACTCAATTTCAGTGGGGGTTGAATAATTTTGGACACAACTGTATTAGTTTACATTTAGGATATAGATGTTTCAACCGCTGTACATGTGAAGAAGCTGTGAGAGAACTGTCAGAAATAGAGGAACTCTGCACATACACTTTTTGCCGGCTTGGAATTATTCTTCTTTTCATCCTACTTCTTCTTCTTCTTCATCTTCATCCTCAGAAGAAGAGGATGAGGATGAGGATGAAGAAGAAGAAGAAGAAGTAGGATGAAAAGAAGAATAATTCCAAGCCGGCAAAAAGTGTATGTGCAGAGTTCCTCTATTTCTGACAGTTCTCTCACAGCTTCTTCACATGTACAGCGGTTGAAACATCTGTATCCTAAATGGAAACTAATAGATACAATTTGTATCTGTTAGTTTCCATTTAGGATACAGATGTTTCAACCGCTGTACATGTGAAGAAGCTGTGAGAGAACTGTCAGAAATAGAGGAACTCTGCACATACACTTTTTGCCGGCTTGGAATTATTCTTCTTTTCATCCTACTTCTTCTTCTTCTTCTTCTTCTTCTTCTTCATCCTCATCCTCTTCTTCTGAGGATGAGGATGAGGATGAAGAAGAAGAAGAAGCAGTAGGATGAAAATAAGAATAATTCCAAGCCGGCAAAAAGTGTATGTGCAGAGTTCCTCTATTCTGCACATACACTTTTTGCCTGTTTGGAATTAATCTTATTTTCATCCTACTTCTTCTTCTTCTTCTTCTTCTTCTTCTTCTTTATCCTCATCCTCAGAAGAAGAAGAAGAGGATGAAGAAGAAGAAGAAGAAGAAGAAGAAGTAGGATGAAAATAAGAATAATTGCAAGCCGGCAAAAAGTGTATGTGCAGAGTTCCTCTATTCTGCAGATACACTTAGAGGAGCTCTGCAGATACACTTAGAGGAGCTCTGCACATACACTTTTTGCCGGCTTGGAATTAATCTTATTTTCATCCTACTTCTTCTTCTTCTTCTTCTTCTTCATCCTCATCCTCATCCTCAGAAGAAGAAGAAGAAGAAGAAGAAGTAGGATGAAAATAAGAATAATTCCAAGCCGGCAAAAAGTGTATGTGCAGAGCTCCTCTAAGTGTATCTGCAGAATAGAGGAACTCTGCACATACACTTTTTGCCGGAAACCGCTGTATGGAGGGAATGTCCCAGAACTGTCATAAATAGTCTATTTCTGACAGTTCTGGGACATTCACTCCATACAGCTGTTTCAACCGCTGTATGGAGGGAATGTCATAGAACTGTCAGAAATAGACTATTAATGACAGTTCTGGGACTGTCCTTCCATACAGCGGTTGAAACATTGTATCTATTTGTTTCCATAAATGGATCCATTTATGGAAACAAATAGATACAATGTTTCAACCGCTGTATGGAAGGACAGTCCCAGAACTGTCATTAATAGTCTATTTCTGACAGTTCTATGACATTCCCTCCATACAGCGGTTGAAACAGCTGTATGGAGTGAATGTCCCAGAACTGTCAGAAATAGACTATTTATGACAGTTCTGGGACATTCACTCCATACAGCGGTTGAAACATTGTATCTATTTTTTTCCATAAATGACATTCTGCAGATACACTTAGAGGAGCGCTGCAGATACACTTTTTGCCGGCTTGGAATTATTCTTATTTTCATCCTACTTATTCTTTTTCTTCTTATGAGGATGAGGATGAAGAAAAAGAAGTAGGATGAAAATAAGATTAATTCCAAGCCGGCAAAAAGTGTCTGCAGAGCTCCTCTAAGTGTATTTGCAGAATGTCATTTATGGAAAAAAATAGATACAATGTTTCAACCGCTGTATGGAAGGACAGTCCCAGAACTGTCATAAATAGTCTATTTCTGACAGTTCTGGGACATTCACTCCATACAGCTGTTTCAACCGCTGTATGGAGGGAATGTCATAGAACTGTCAGAAATAGACTATTAATGACAGTTCTGGGACTGTCCTTCCATACAGCGGTTGAAACATTGTATCTATTTGTTTCCATAAATGGATCCATTTATGGAAACAAATAGATACAATGTTTCAACCGCTGTATGGAAGGACAGTCCCAGAACTGTCATTAATAGTCTATTTCTGACAGTTCTATGACATTCCCTCCATACAGCGGTTGAAACAGCTGTATGGAGTGAATGTCCCAGAACTGTCAGAAATAGACTATTTATGACAGTTCTGGGACATTCACTCCATACAGCGGTTGAAACATTGTATCTACAGTTGCAAGAAAAAGTATGTGAACCCCTTGGGATTACGTGGAGTTTTGCATGAATTGGGCATAAAATGTGCTCTGAACGTCATCTAAGTCACAACAATAGAAGAACACAGTCTGCTGAACATAATACTACACAAACATTAGATGTTGCCATGGTTTAATTGCACATAACATGTAAACATTCACAGTGCAGGGAGGAAAAAGTATGTGAGGCCCTAGCTTAATGACTTCTCCCAGAGCTAATTGGAGCCAAGAGTGAGCCAACCTTGACTCCAATCAGTGTGATGATATTGGATGTGTTGCTGACAGCTGTCCTGCCCTTAAAAAACACACACCTGTTTTGGGTTTACTGGTTTCAAGAAGCACTGTCTGATGTGAACCATGCCTCGCAGAAAAGAGCTCTCAGAAGACCTACAATCAAAAATTGTTGACTTGCATGAAGCAGGAAAGGGTTACAAAAGTATCTCAAAAAGCCTTGATGTTCATGTGTCCACGGTAAGACAGACTGTCTACAAATGGAGAAAGTTTAGCACTGTTGCTACTCTCCCTAGGCGTGGTCGTCCTGTAAAAATGACTGCAAGAGCACAGCGCAGAATGCTGCATGAGGTAAAGAAGAATCCCAGAGTGTCAGCTAAAGACCTACAGAAATCTCTGGCACATGCTAACATTTTTGTTGCCACATCTACAATAAGGAAAACATTAAACAAGAATGGAGTACATGGGAGGACACCACGGAGGAAGCCATTGCTGTCCGAAAAGAATATTGCAGCACGTTTGAAGTTTGCAAAAGAGCACCTGGATGTTCCACAGCACTACTGGCAAAATATACTGTGGACAGATGAAACCAAGATTGAGTTGTTTGGGAAGAACACACAACACTATGTGTGGAGAAAAAAAGGCACAGCACACCAACATCAAAACCTCATCCCCACTGTAAAACATGGCAGAGGGAGCATCATGGTTTGGGGCTGCTTTGCTGCCTCAGGGCCTGGACGGATTGTTGTCATTGATGGGAAAATGAATTCCAGAGTTTATCAAGACATTTTGCAGGAAAACGTATGACCATCTGTCTGCCAACTGAAGCTCCGCAGAGGAAGGGTGATGCAACAGGACAATGACCCAAAACATACAAGTAATTCAACAAAACAATGGCTGCAACAGCACAGAATACGCCTTTTGGAGTGGCCCAGTCAGAGTCCTGACCTCAACCCGATTGAAATGCTGTGGCATGACTTTAAGAGAGCGATTCACACCAGACATCCCAAGAATATTGCTACACTGAAACAGTTTTGTGAAGAGGAGTGGTCCAAAATTACTCCAGATCGTTGTGCAGGTCTGATCTGCAACTACAGGAAACGTTTGGTTGAGGTTATTGCTGCCAAAGGAGGGTCAACCAGTTATTAAATCCAAAGGTTCACATACTTTTTCCTCCCTGCACTGTGAATGTTTACATGTTATGTGCAATTAAACCATGGCAACATCTAATGTTTGTGTAGTATTATGTTCAGCAAACTGTGTTCTTCTATTGTTGTGACTTAGATGACGTTCAGAGCACATTTTATGCCCAATTCATGCAAAGCTCCACGTAATCCCAAGGGGTTCACATACTTTTTCTTGCAACTGTATTTTTTTCCATAAATGACATTCTGCAGATACACTTAGAGGAGCGCTGCAGATACACTTTTTGCCGGCTTGGAATTATTCTTATTTTCATCCTACTTCTTCTTTTTCTTCTTATGAGGATGAGGATGAAGAAGAAGAAGTAGGATGAAAATAAGATTAATTCCCAGCCGGCAAAAAGTGCATCTGCAGCGCTCCTCTAAGTGTATTTGCAGAATGTCATTTATGGAAAAAAATAGATACAATGTTTCAACCGCTGTATGGAGTGATTGTCCCAGAACTGTCATAAATAGTCTATTTCTGACAGTTCTGGGACATTCACTCCATACAGCTGTTTCAACCGCTGTATGGAGGGAATGTCATAGAACTGTCAGAAATAGACTATTAATGACAGTTCTGGGACTGTCCTTCCATACAGCGGTTGAAACATTGTATGTATTTGTTTCCATAAATGGATCCATTTATGGAAACAAATAGATACAATGTTTCAACCGCTGTATGGAAGGACAGTCCCAGAACTGTCATTAATAGTCTATTTCTGACAGTTCCATGACATTCCCTCCATACAGCGGTTGAAACAGCTGTATGGAGTGAATGTCCCAGAACTGTCAGAAATAGACTATTTATGACAGTTCTGGGACAATCACTCCATACAGCTGTTTCAACCGCTGTATGGAGGGAATGTCATGGAACTGTCAGAAATAGACTATTAATGACAGTTCTGGGACTGTCCTTCCATACAGCGGTTGAAACATTGTATGTATTTGTTTCCATAAATGGATCCATTTATGGAAACAAATACATACAATGTTTCAACCGCTGTATGGAAGGACAGTCCCAGAACTGTCATAAATAGTCTATTTCTGACAGTTCTGGGACATTCACTCCATACAGCTGTTTCAACCGCTGTATGGAGGGAATGTCATAGAACTGTCAGAAATAGACTATTAATGACAGTTCTGGGACTGTCCTTCCATACAGCGGTTGAAACATTGTATCTATTTGTTTCCATAAATGGATCCATTTATGGAAACAAATAGATACAATGTTTCAACCGCTGTATGGAAGGACAGTCCCAGAACTGTCATTAATAGTCTATTTCTGACAGTTCTATGACATTCCCTCCATACAGCGATTGAAACAGCTGTATGGAGTGAATGTCCCAGAACTGTCAGAAATAGACTATTTATGGCAGTTCTGGGACATTCACTCCATACAGCGGTTGAAACATTGTATCTATTTTTTTCCATAAATGACATTCTGCAAATACACTTAGAGGAGCGCTGCAGATACACTTTTTGCCGGCTTGGAATTAATCTTATTTTCATCCTACTTCTTCTTCATCCTCATCCTCATAAGAAGAAAAAGAAGAAGTAGGATGAAAATAAGAATAATTCCAAGCCGGCAAAAAGTGTATCTGCAGCGCTCCTCTAAGTGTATCTGCAGAATGTCATTTATGGAAAAAAATAGATACAATGTTTCAACCGCTGTATGGAGTGAATGTCCCAGAACTGTCATAAATAGTCTATTTCTGACAGTTCTGGGACATTCGCTCCATACAGCTGTTTCAACCGCTGTATGGAGGGAATGTCATGGAACTGTCAGAAATAGACTATTAATGACAGTTCTGGGACTCTGACAGTTCCATGACATTCCCTCCATACAGCGGTTGAAACAGCTGTATGGAGTGAATGTCCCAGAACTGTCAGAAATAGACTATTAATGACAGTTCTGGGACTGTCCTTCCATACAGCGGTTGAAACATTGTATGTATTTGTTTCCATAAATGGATCCATTTATGGAAACAAATACATACAATGTTTCAACCGCTGCATGGAAGGACAGTCCCAGAACTTTCATTAATAGTCTATTTCTGACAGTTCCATGACATTCCCTCCATACAGCGGTTGAAACAGCTGTATGGAGTGAATGTCCCAGAACTGTCAGAAATAGACAGAAACTGTCACAGAACTGTCCTTCTTCTCATCCTTCTCCTTCTTCTCATCCTTCTTCTCATCCTTCTTCTCATCCTTCTCCTTCTTCTCATCCTTCTCCTTCTTCTCATCCTTCTCCTTCTCCTTCTTCTCATCCTTCTCCTTCTTCTCATCCTTCTTCTCATCCTTCTCCTTCTTCTCATCCTTCTCCTTCTCCTTCTTCTCATCCTTCTCCTTCTCCTTCTTCTCATCCTTCTCCTTCTCCTTCTTCTCATCCTTCTCCTTCTCCATCTTCTCATCCTTCTCCTTCTTCTCATCCTTCTCCTTCTCCTTCTTCTCATCCTTCTCCTTCTCCATCCTCTCATCCTTCTCCTTTTCCTTCTTCTCATCCTTCTCCTTCTGCTTCTCCTTCTTCTCATCCTTCTCCTTCTTCTCATCCTTCTCCTTCTTCTCATCCTTCTCCTTCTCCTTCTTCTCATCCTTCTCCTTCTTCTCATCCTTCTCCTTCTTCTCATCCTTCTCCTTCTCCTCATCCTTCTCCTCATCCTTCTCCTTCTCATCCTTCTCCTTCTTCTCATCCTTCTCCTTCTCCTTCTTCTCATCCTTCTCCTTCTCCATCTTCTCATCCTTCTCCTTCTCCTTCTTCTCATCCTTCTCCTTCTTCTCATCCTTCTCCTTCTTCTCATCCTTCTCCTTCTCCTCATCCTTCTCCTTCTCCTTCTTCTCATCCTTCTCCTTCTCCTTCTTCTCATCCTTCTCCTTCTCCTCATCCTTCTCCTTCTCCTTCTTCTCATCCTTCTCCTTCTTCTCATCCTTCTTCTCCTCATCCTTCTCCTTCTTCTCATCCTTCTCCTTCTTCTCATCCTTCTCCTTCTCCTTCTTCTCATCCTTCTCCTTCTTCTCATCCTTCTCCTTCTTCTCATCCTTCTCCTTCTTCTCATCCTTCTCCTTCTTCTTCTCATCCTTCTCCTTCTTCTCATCCTTCTCCTTCTTCTCATCCTTCTTCTCATCCTTCTCCTTCTTCTCATCCTTCTCCTTCTTCTCATCCTTCTCCTTCTCCTTCTTCTCATCCTTCTCCTTCTTCTCATCCTTCTCCTTCTCCATCTTCTCATCCTTCTCCTTTTCCTTCTTCTCATCCTTCTCCTTCTGCTTCTCCTTCTCCTTCTCCGTCTTCTCATCCTTCTCCTTCTCATCCTTCTCCTTCTTCTCATCCTTCTCCTTCTTCTCATCCTTCTTCTCATCCTTCTCCTTCTTCTCATCCTTCTCCTTCTTCTCATCCTTCTCCTTCTCCTTCTTCTCATCCTTCTCCTTCTTCTCATCCTTCTTCTCATCCTTCTCCTTCTTCTCATCCTTCTCCTTCTCCTTCTTCTCATCCTTCTCCTTCTCCTTCTTCTCATCCTTCTCCTTCTTCTCATCCTTCTTCTCATCCTTCTCCTTCTCCTTCTTCTCATCCTTCTCCTTCTTCTCATCCTTCTTCTCATCCTTCTCCTTCTTCTCATCCTTCTCCTTCTTCTCATCCTTCTCCTTCTCCTTCTTCTCATCCTTCTCCTTCTTCTCATCCTTCTTCTCATCCTTCTCCTTCTCATCCTTCTCCTCATCCTTCTTCTCATCCTTCTCCTTCTCCTTCTTCTCATCCTTCTCCTTCTCATCCTTCTCTTTCTTCCCATCCTTCTCCTTCTTCTCATCCTTCTCCTTCTCCTCCTTCTCATCCTTCTTCTCCTCATCCTTCTCCTTCTTCTCATCCTTCTCCTTCTTCTCATCCTTCTCCTTCTTCTCATCCTTCTTCTCCTTCTTCTCATCCTTCTCCTTCTCCTTCTTCTCATCCTTCTCCTTCTCCTTCTTCTCATCCTTCTCCTTCTTCTCATCCTTCTCCTTCTTCTCATCCTTCTCCTTCTTCTCATCCTTCTCCTTCTTCTTCTCATCCTTCTCCTTCTTCTTCTCATCCTTCTCCTTCTTCTCATCCTTCTCCTTCTTCTCATCCTTCTTCTCATCCTTCTCCTTCTTCTCATCCTTCTCCTTCTCCTTCTTCTCATCCTTCTCCTTCTCCTTCTTCTCATCCTTCTCCTTCTCCTTCTTCTCATCCTTCTCCTTCTCCATCTTCTCATCCTTCTCCTTCTGCTTCTCCTTCTCCGTCTTCTCATCCTTCTCCTTCTTCTCATCCTTCTCCTTCTTCTCAGCCTTCTCCTTCTCCATCTTCTCATCCTTCTCCTTCTCCATCTTCTCATCCTTCTCCTTTTCCATCTTCTCATCCTTCTCCTTTTCCTTCTTCTCATCCTTCTCCTTCTGCTTCTCCTTCTCCGTCTTCTCATCCTTCTCCTTCTCATCCTTCTCCTTCTTCTCATCCTTCTTCTCATCCTTTTCCTTCTTCTCATCCTTCTCCTTCTCCTTCTTCTCATCCTTCTCCTTCTTCTCATCCTTCTCCTTCTTCTCATCCTTCTCCTTCTTCTCATCCTTCTCCTTCTCCTTCTTCTCCTTCTTCTCATCCTTCTCCTTCTTCTCATCCTTCTCCTTCTTCTCATCCTTCTCCTTCTTCTCATCCTTCTTCTCATCCTTCTCCTTCTTCTCATCCTTCTCCTTCTCCTTCTTCTCATCCTTCTCCTTCTCCTTCTTCTCATCCTTCTCCTTCTCAGCCTTCTCTTTCTTCTCATCCTTCTCCTTCTTCTCATCCTTCTCCTTCTCCTTCTTCTCCTCATCCTTCTCCTCATCCTTCTCCTTCTCATCCTTCTCCTTCTTCTCATCCTTCTTCTCCTTCTTCTCATCCTTCTCCTTCTCCTTCTTCTCATCCTTCTCCTTCTCCTTCTTCTCATCCTTCTCCTTCTTCTCATCCTTCTCCTTCTCCTTCTTTTTCCTCATCTCCAAGGGCATTTAAATTAAAGGTACAGTGTTCTGCACTAATTTAAAGGCTCTCTGAAGCCTAGAAACCCTTTTTATAAGCCATCTTCGTAGCGAAGAAATTCGCATCGAATCGAATTTCACACTGGAATTCGCCGAATCAGCCGAATCGAATTTTTGAGAAATTCGCTCATCTCTAGTTAAGAGTGATTTTGTTTGTTCACAAAGGTTAAAGTTTATTTTATAATTAAAAAGTATTTAAACCCAAAAAACTAGGCCACAACCTATTATGTCTGCATAACCTTTGTCATTTGTTTTCTTTGTTAGTTGTTATTATATGAAGAGTGTGAGAACTTGGGTGTACAATCCCATGTAAAAGAAAAAAAACTTCAGTTGGAGTTCTACCTTACAGAGGTTGTAAAGGCTGTATTCTTTGCACGTACAGTAGGTAAAAAAAATTTTTTGTGCTGTTATCCCCACAACACCCCCCCAATACTTACCTGCCAGCTCTTGATCCAATGATGTGCACAAGAGCCTTGGCTGTCCTGGGACTCCCTACCCACATTGGCTGAGACAGCAGTGGGAGCCATTGAGCCAGTGAGCCAATGAGGAGAGAGCAGGGGTGGGGCTCTGTGTGTTTTATGGACTCATAGAGCCAGGCACGAGAGCGAGCACACACCAGTGCCCCCTTAGCAAGTGGCTTGCTATTAGGGGCACTGGCCAAGGGTCAGGAGCTAGGATCGCCAGCAGTGGACCCAAGAAAAAGAAGATTGGGCCTGCTCTGTTAAAAACCATTGCACAGAGAAAGTAAGTATGACATGTTCCTTATTTAAAAAAAAAAGCTAAACCTTTAATACCACTTTAAGCTCTTTATGTGAAGAATGCACTGTTGTGCCTGCCATCGGTATCTTTGTAACTTTTTATGTGCTAAGAAAGAGATATTATAACCGGTGAGTCCCATTGGTAAACAATGCACATAATCAATTTACTGCCTGTGCATGCTTTTGGGAGGGGAGCTCTGTGATATCAGGAGAGAAGGCTTTAGCAAACAGTGGCTAGTGAGACAAATGCAGAAACGAAAGACAAATGAGGTGAATCCAGAGAAATTTTACTTGGAGAGAAGGACAGAGGGAGAAAGGAGAGATCGGAGAGGAGCAGGAAATGGAGCAAAGCCAGACAGATTTACGGCAACAGCAGCTTCACAGGAGGATGAGGCTTTTATTACCTTGTCCATTGGAAACCACTTACGTTGCTGATAGCTTAAAAAAAAAATCATAAAGAAGATGAGCCTTGCTGTTTCAGATGGTGAGGTATTAACAGCCAATGGCCAAGCAAAGAATGCATTGCGTGCTTCACAGGAGGTAAACTGAAGTGAGGATTCTGTCCTCCTATCTTACTTTTTCTACAGAACTTTGCATTTACAGGAACACTAAATCCCCAGAACTAGGATAGTAAAATGAAGTTCTTTGGTGCTAAGCTGATATTTCATTACATTACCATTAAAAGGAATAAGCTGAGAGATTTTGCTAAAATTGATTTCGCTATTGCCACTTTTTAAAATCAGCATCAAATTTTGACATGTGGACTGCTTGAGCAAATTTTTATTGAAATAATGGTATGGTGTTGTTTTTTCACAAAGCATTGCTTATAGTGATAAATAAATCTGCCTGGGTTCAATTTACTCAGGTTTGAACAAATCCTGTTTTAAATTCAATGAAACTGAACCTGGTGGAAAATCTCATTGAAGTATATTTAAGGCAAATCCAATTAGTAAATTCTATTAATTTTATTTTATGTACTTATATAGCACTGTCAATTTATGCAGCGCTTTACACATATAGAGTGCATTCACATCAGTCCCTAACTATCAAGTGGTGTACAATCTAAGGTCCTTGTAATGGACCCCAGACACCCACGACTGGGTATCTCCATCAAGAAGCTGTCTATCAGGCTCTGGAACACGAGACCAGTGAATCTGGCTATTGTTACCCCAAAATCCAGACAACACCAGATTTGAAGTAAACCAGAGGTAGACTACTTTATTTGAACACAGATACACAATATATACACTCAGGGGACAATCCCCCCTTCCTTCATAATGACACAGGGAGGGGAAATCTACATTTAATAACAAGAGACACAGGTATTAAAACTTCACACCAGCAGACAGTCCCATCAGGAGGGAGGGCTGTTGGAGACCCCCCCCCCCACTAAGCTAATACACGTAAACACATACATCCCATAATAGTTTGCTCCTAAGCCAGACAAACAATAGAACAATGGCATGCAGCCACAGAACATTAAACAATCAACAACCCCCACCCCACCTATCTCCTAAACATGTCTACACAGTCTGAGACAAAGCCCACACAATATTATTACAAATCACCCTGTACCCCTAACAGGCACAGGTGAGTTACACATAAGAGGGATATGGGGAGCTGAGACAGGGGTCTCCCCACCTCAAAGTCCATCACAGTCCATAACTTACATTCATACATACAGATACTAGGGACAATTTAGACAGAATCCATTTAACCTACCAGCATGTCTTTGGAGTGCAGGGGGAAACCAGAGTACCTGGAGGAAACCCACACAGGCACAGGGAGGACATGCAAACTTGAGGCAGGTGGTGTTATGTTTGAACCAACGACCGTAGTACTGCCAAGCGGAAGTGCTAACTATTTAGCCACTGTGCTGCCCAGAGCTATTAAACAAACTATTGGCAAAAAGGCATGCAAAGTGGGGCAATGCCATTGGGGGACATGTTCCAATACCAACATTTCATATGGCTTTGAAGGCAACAATAAAAGATATGCATAAATGCATTTGGAAAAATGGACTTTAATGTTTGTTAGTGTTTTGGTTATAATTAGGGTTAGTGTTTCTTGATTTCTAAATATCTACCATCATGTCTCCAGACATTTTTTGGTATAAGAACAGGTCCAAGGTAGTTTAAAGGAGTCACCCAAAGGCTAGTGAACCCTTAAACCCCAAAACAAACATTTATTATGCTGCAGTTTACCAATCCCTTGATATCATGGCTCATATTATATATGTGTGTGTGTATATATATATATATATATGTATATATATATACTCTATGGCTTAAAGTGTCTCCTCCATTTATGGAGTAGCAACAGAGAAATCCTTACATTCTTGAAGGAACAGCATTGTCTGCAGAGGGTAGATGGACTGGAAGATTTGACTAACAAATTAAAGCCTAGCCCCAGCTAACACTTTTAGTTTCAATAATTTTTATTGAAGATTTTAAAGACATAACAGATTGATGTTATACGGTTCAACAGAAAATGTTGTAATACAGTATAGACAAGAGTATTTTACCCCACCGGATATTGGAGGGTGTTGTGAGGGTCTATAAGACAATATCATCAGAGGTATTCTAGTTAGTATGTTGAACATGGCGAAGTGTATGGGGTATTGGGGGAAGTATTAAACAGGAGAAGGTGGGGGGGGGAAGGAAGGGGGTATGTAACTTGGTAGGGGAGAAAGTACCAGTCTAGGTTTGGTTAATGGTTTTAATTGTGATTTATTTATCAAAGTTGTATGGAGCATTTTGAATTGTGTAACTATCGAGCCGATTGAGGAGTGAATTTTGAGAGGAGTTATTTGATGGTGACCTCTTTTCCATGTCGCATTGGAAGTTGAGATCTTGGATCAGGGATGTGAGAGAAGGAGCGTTGGTGGTGTTCCATAGTCTAGTGATGTTAATTTTGGCTGCGAAAAGTGTATGGGTAATGATGGTGCGGGAGTTAGGTGGAAATTTTTTGATTCCGATATGTAGGAGTGCTAAAGAAGGATTTGGGGTGATCAGGGTTCCAGATATTTCAGAGATTAAATTGAAAAAGCTATTCCAGTAGGATCTAATTGTTTTGCAGGACCAGAGGATGTGCAGTGTTGATCTGATTTCACCACATTGTCTGCAGCAAGTAGAGGGGTGTTTTGGATAGTAGGTAGAGAGCTTAACGGGAGTTAGGTACCATTGGTGAAGGATTTTTAAGTACGACTCCCAGTGGGAGGTACACCGGGTGGATTTATGGGTGATGCTGAACGCTTTTTCCCATGATTGTGTTGTGATTTGTTCCGAAAGTATTTGTTAGGGTGGTAGATTGTATAGCGAATTGCAGGTTAGTGAGGAACGTATAAAAGGTTGAAATGCCCTTACCGGTGTATCGTGTTTTGGTAAGGAAATGGTAGGCGGTAATTGGGATCTTTGTAGAGTAAGGTATTTTCGTTGTTTGTAAGCAATGTTCGATTCTTAGGTAGGTAAAGTATTCAGTAGAAGGAAGGTTGTATTTAATTTGAAGATTTTGGAACGAGTATAGAATTTGGTCATTATAGAGGTCAGTAATGTGTAATATGCCTTGTTTTGTCCATTGGGTTAAGTTTAAGGTGGGTGTAAGGACGTGTAGTAAGTTGAGTGGGGTAGGGATGTGTTTAATGTCAGTGAATTTGGTGGTAAGGAGTTCTTGCCAAGCTTGTAGGGTGGCTTTGATACAAGGGTGTTTCAATTGATATTTGAATTGGATTGTATGCGGTGTTATGAGTAGATTTTCGGGATCAAGAGGGTAAAATGGGAGAGTTTCCATTGTGGACCATATTTTTTCTTTCGATGGGTTTCACCAAAAGTATATTTGGTCAAGTAGAGTGGCATTGTAGTAAGATTTCAAGTGGGGGAGGCCTGCTCTTCCTCTGGTTGTGGTACGTATGAGAAGGTTGGTAGTGCATCTGGGTTTTTTGGAGTTCCATAGGAATTTAGTGAGGATTGTTTGTAATCTGGAGAAGAAAGCATTAGGAACTGGTATTGGAAGCGTGCGGAATATGTACAGGATTTTGGGTAGTATGTACATTTTCAGAGTCGCTACTCGACCTAAATTGGAGAGTTCTGTAGTGCGGAGAGTAGTAATTTCGTGGGGGATAGTTTCATGGAGTCTCTTGTGATTTGAAAGGTATAGTTGGTCTGTTGTTGCGGTTAGTCTGATTCCTAGATAGGGGATACTGTGGGTTTCCCAGGAAAATGGAAATTGTGTAGTCAATAGTTTTTGGTCTTGGAGTGATATATGAAGATTTAATATTGATGATTTGGGTTCATTGAGTTTATAGTAGGAGACTGTCGAGTAGGTATGGAGATGGTTACGAATTGTTGTAAGAGATTTGTTGGGATTGGTCTCCATCAAAATGATGTCATCTGCGAATAGGCTGATTTTATGTTCTGTGTTGAGATGTTTGATGCCGGTAAATTACGGGTCATCTCTGAGTTTGGAAGCTAAGGGTTCGATGATAAGTGCGAATATTATCGGGGAAAGTGGGCAGCCTTGTCTAGTACGGTTTGTGATGGCAAAAGGATCGGATAGAGTTCCATCTGTTAATACTCTAGCTGAGGGGTGTGAATATAGGAATAGTATGGCTCTCAACATCCAACCTATAATTCCAAATTTCTGGAGTGTGAGTTGCAAAAATTTCCAGTGTATGAGGTCAAATGCTTTTTCTGTGTCTAGGGATAGTAGTAAGGACGGGCACTTAGAAAGTTGTAGATTGTGGAGGAGTGATATGATTCTTCTCGTAGCGTCTGGTGTTTGGCGGCCTGGAATGAAACCTACTTGGTCTGGATGTATTAGGGTAGGAAGATAGGAGAGAGTTTTATATCAGTATTAAGTAACGATATCGGCCTATAATTTTGGACAAGTTGTGGGTCTTTTCCGGGTTTTGGCATAGTTGTGATAATAACTTGTAGCATGTCTCTAGGGAATATGCCAGTTTCGGCTGCATTATTAAAAATTCTGGTCAGGTATGGTGATAGTTCTGGGGCGAGTTGCTTGTAATATTCGTTTGTGTATCTGTCATTTCCCGGAGTGGTAGTGTTTTAATAGTTGTTCCTATCTCTTTGGGGGAGATTGGGATAGAAATGTCAGCAAGTTGGGATGGCGAGAGTTGGGGGAGTTTTGTTGTGTGTAAGAATGTTTGTTTGTATAGATGTGAGTGTAGGTTGGGTGGTGTCGGGATCGTTTTTGAGGTTGTATAAATTTTGATAATAATTATAAGGTATGGGTGGTTGGATGTTTAATTGATGCAATTTTAGATTTTAGACGTTTTTGTTTGATGAGTTTAGATAGTACTGAATTAGCTTTGTTTCCTAGTGAGTAATATTTTACTTTCATCTTTTGAAGATTAAGGTCATATTTATATAATAAAAGGGATCTTAGTTTGTTACTGTCTGTATTAAGAGAGGAAGAAATGAAGGGATCTGGGGATTTTTGTTGATTCTTCTTTTGGTTTGATGGAGGCGAGGAGTTTGTCTATTTGTTGGTTTCTTTGGTGATGTGGGAATTGAGTTATATGAGAATATCTCTCATGTATGCCTTGTAAGTAGACCATAGTGTGGAAATAGATATGTCAGTTGTACCATTGAGTTCAAAAAATGTATGATGTGCATCCGATATGCATTTCTTGAGGTCTGGATTCTTCAGTAGGGATGAGTTCAGTTGCCATAGCCGGGGGATCTGTGAGTATTGATTGTGGTCAAGAGAGATAGTAATTGGGGCATGGTCTGACCATGCGATGGTGCCAATCTTAGAGGATGTAACATGTTGTAGAGTCCATTTGTTGGTAATGAAGAAGTCTATTCTGGAGTAGGATAGATGAGATAGGGCATAGTATGTGTAGTCCCTTTCCGTGCTGTGTTGGCATTGCCAGACATCATAAAATCGTTGGAGTGTAGAAAGTGGTTAGGTTTCTCTTTGGAGGTGCGTCTAGTGGAGGAGGAGTCTAGGAGTGGGTTACTGATGATGTTGAAATCCTCGCCAATGAGTAGTCTGCCTTTTCTGTGTTGAGAGATGATCGAGTTGAGTTTGTTGAATTGAAGATGATTAGCATTTGGACCGTAGACGTTGACTAGTGTATAAAGAATGTCTGTGATTTTACAGATCAATATATGGTAGCGGCCTTGTGGGTCCACTGTTTCGGAAATGAATTGAAATTGGAGGGAGTCTCTTATGGCTGTGATGATCCCGTTTTTTTTGGGGGGGTTTGTTGACATATAAGTTGAGGTATAGTGGTGGATATTAAACTTGGGGATTTTAGTGGGTCTCTTGTAGGAATAGTACGTCCGCTTGTAAAGATCGAGCTTCTCTCAAAAGTAAGTGTCAGGGATGCGGGCGTGACCAGAAGTGTGTGGACTGACACAGGGAAACGTAGGCTTCAGATATAGTAAATAATATAATTTATTGAGACTAACAATACAAATATAAATGCAGTGCACCAAACCCCAAGCTAACACAAATACATACAACAAGGTGAAACAAACCCAAACCTAAATTGATATAGATACACAGGTACATACACATATAGAGCACAACGTAGTCAGGCAGGCCGGGTTGCTAACTATTGGGCAGGTAGGTACAGGAGGAGCAGGCGGAGAGAATGGTCAGGGTCACAAGCCAGGGATCAAACAGGAGAAGTCAGCAGAGGTCAGGATCAGGCAGGGTCGGCAACAAGTCAGGCAGGAACAGGAATGCAGGTTACAAGATACAGGGGCCCATAGAAAAACACACACCAAGGCACAGACTGCAGGTCTGGCCATCCCTTAAATACACCACCTGCAATCAACCCCAGGTGATGGCTAATTGCCGAAGTGAACCTCTGGTTGTTGAGAGCACCCGCTGGCCAGCCCTGGTACTGCAGCCCACAAGGCAGGTGAGTCCCACCACTATTGGCAAGTCCATTCATGACAGTAAGGATCTTTTATAAGGCGAGTTGAGGCCTCTGACATTTAGCAATGATATATTAATCATATTTTCTATAGCTGATGGTTTGTATGAGGTATTGATGATGTTTCAGAGAGAGTGGAGAAAGATGGGGTTCTTCATGGTGTAGGTAGTGATCATCCAATGAGGAGCTGTTATGGGCTTATGTCGATTGTTGTCGTGGAAGGAGGTTTTCATCTTGTACTGGAAGTCTATGAGGAGGGTAGATTCATACAAAATGATTGGTAATGTGGGGAAGGGGGAGGAATAAAAAAGACTTGCAAAAAATACAAGTAACATGGGTAGCATCATATACTACTGCATAACATGGAGGCTTGAGCAAGCATGATTCGCTATAGGAATCATGCTAGGAAAAAAACTGGAAGTATTAGGAAGTCCATACAGGGCAGTTTGCCAGCTTTAGTTGTGTATGGAGCAATGCCCATTTTGTTGAGAGTTGAAGAGTGCAAGCCGATTTGAGGTCATGACCATTCTGCATCCATTTGCTGCGGTCGGTTAGAGACGGATTGGTGAGAGTCCACCGGAATGATGTTCCACCTTTTCAGAAGATCTATACCTGCTTCTAGGGTTTTGATTGTGTGAGCCTGCCTTGGTGTTTAACGATTAGTTTTGTGGGGAAACCCCATTGGTATCCCATTCCGTGTTCCGCAATGCTTTCGTTATGGTGACGAGTTTCTTGCGGTTGAGGAGTGTCGTTTTGGATAGATCAGCAAATAATTTGATATTTGCATGTGCTGTTGGGATTGAATTAGGATTTCTGGCGGCTATCATTATTTTCTCTTTCACGTGATAAAAATGTATGCGTGCCAGTGTATCCCTGGGAATTGCGGCCAGTAGGAATGATGGTTTGGGAATTCGATGTGCCCAGTCTATGGCTAGTTCCACATCTGTGAGTGTAGGGATGATGTGCTTCATAAGTTGTTGGATGAATGGGACTATGGCGTCCGCTGTGACAGATTCAGGTATACTGCGAAATTAGATTTTTCGTCTGGAGCGATATTCTAGGTCTGCTAGTTTGAGGTTAATTTGGTCAATATCAGCTTCATGATCTGCGTGTGCATCTATGAGGTCATTATGTGCTGTGCACAGTTCTCCCAATTTGTTCTCAATATGGTGGATACGTTGTTCTTGTTTTTGTACTGTATTGGAGATTTGGGATAATGTTGCCGTCAAGTCATTATGCAGCGTTTGTCGCAGAGAGAGAAGCATGTTTTTCATGGAGCTTTCCGTGATAGGTTGGTAAGAGGCAGGATAGGAATCAATCAAAGATGGAGAGTTGTTGTCAGGATTTGAGATTAGAAAGGAAGGCTGTCTGTCAGAGGGGACATCAGTATCCAATCTAGGTCTAGATTTGGCTGGGCTGCTAGAAGTAGGAGACAGGGGAGGAGAGGACTCACCTGGGTTTCCTGGGTACAGTGGTGCTTTCAGCCTGGGGTCCGGGTGGTATGCTGTGCTATTTCCTTCATGTGAGGAGAGGCTGCCTGTCATGCTGCCGGCGCCATCTTGTCCACAGGAATCGAGGGCTGGGAAGAAGTTAGCGAGCTTCCTCGGTTGCCCTGGTGCTTTCCACCAACGGATCATGCTGCACGAGGGTTCTATAACCCTTAACTGTGTGCCCGCAGTGTCTGTTTCTCTTGGGCTCGGTGTGCCGGAATGTCACTGGTGGGCGGACGGAGCTCTGCTCAGTAGGCTGTCATCCGCTAGCTGGCCGCGCATGCGCCCCCCCAGCTAACACTTTTTAAGCAGATATATACAGTATATTTCTTTTGGGATAAAGGTTTAACCACATGAAAAAAAAACTGACCATTGTAAAATAATTTGTCTCATCTAACTGCCAATTTTGCTGCACAGCAAGATATGTATGTTAAAATAAGATGAAAAATAACAGACTTACTAGCAGAGTCAACAAGTAACAATTTAAAAAAAAAAAACTATTATGGAGACTCAAAAAAACAAAGAATGTTTGTTAATGCTATCGACATACTGCATCAAATATTTCTTTTTTTATTTTGTCTTTCGTACCACTTTAAATACCATTAAACTCAGTTTACAATATAAGTAAAAAATATTTTTTTTTGTAACCACTTGACAGAAGATTTACCCCTATATATTTTGGATAGAGTAGAAAATACGACCTGCCAGGTTTTTATCACTGTCTGTGCCCCTGTTATCGAGATTCATCCTCTCTATTTTTCCTTTTTACTGTTATAATAAAGAGTGAAAGTGAGGAAAATGACAAATTTTGGGTTGTCACCAGGACAGAAATAGAGGGGAAATCTTTGAAAAGGGACACTAGTAGTGACAGGGATTCCCTAAGGGTTCCCTAACAGTTGGCTCCCACTACTGTCAATCACAGCTAATGAGGAGAGAGAGACGGTGAGGCTGAACTGCAGCTCCGTGTGTGAATGGACATGCAGAGCAGCAACTCGGGAGTGAGCCTGCTTGAGTATCCTTATAGCAAGATGTTTGCTCTGGGGGCACTGGGCAGGAGGGAGGGGCCAAGAGCATTGATGGTGGACCTGAGAGAAGGAGGATTGGGGCTGCTCTGTGCAAAACCACTGCATAGAGTAGGTAGATATCACATGTTTATAAAAAACATTGCCTTTAATGTATATACAGTGCTTTACATTATACACTTTAATCAAAGCCAGCATTGCTGTGTACTCAGAGAAGGTACGCAGCTTCATAGTTAGTCTGGCTGAAAAAAAAAACAAAAGTCCATCCAGTTCAACCATAACAAAAAAAAAAAGTTATAATCCTATACCCACAGTTGATCCAGAGGAAGGCAAAAAACAGCAAAGCATGATACAATTTGCTCCTGCAGGGAAAAAAATTCCTTCCTGATCCCCTGAGAGGCAATCAAATATTCCCTGGATCAACTTTACCTATACATGTTAGTATCCAGTTATATTCTGTGTATCTAGGAAAGAATCCAGGCCTTTTTTAAAGCAATCCATGGAGCTGGCCAGAACCAACTCTGGAGGTATTCTATTCACAGCTCTCAATTTGAAGAAATCTTTCTGTGTTTGGAGATGTTCCTCCAGACGTAAAGAGTGTCCCGTTGTCTTCTGTGATGACCTCAGGGTGAATAGCTCTACACTGAGTTCACTATATGAACCACTGTTGTATTTATATATGTTGATCATATCCCCCCTTAATCTCCTCTTCTCAAGAGAGAATAAATTTAGTTCCTCTAATCTTTCCTCATATCTGAGCTCCTCCATGCCTCTTATCAGTTTGGTTGCCCTTCTCTGTACTTTCTCCAGTTCCCCAATGTTCTTTTTGTGAATTGGTGCCCAAAACTGAACTGCATATTCCAGATGAGGTATTACTAATGATTTGTACAGAGGTAAAATTATATCTCTCTCTATGGAGTCTATACCTCTTTTAACACAAGAGAGGATTTTCCTCGCTTTAGAAATTGCAGCTTGGCATTGCATGGCATTATTAAGCTTGTGATCTACCAGAACTTCCAGATCCTTCTCCACCATTGATTCCCCCAATTGTACCCCCCCCCCCAATATGTATGATGCATGCATATTCTTAGCCCCCATGTGCATAACCTTACATTTATCAACATTAAACCTCATTTGCCTTCATAGCTGTTTACTTGGAGGGGGTTCATGGCAAACAGGCAGAGAAATTGGATGTACTACACACGTCCTGTGTACAATGATGACCTTTTTTGGGGTGTGTGCACTCACAAAGTCTGCAACTAGTTAAATGTAAAATATTTTTTTAAAAAGTGTATTAATAGTAAGACTCATTTCATAATATTTGAAGTAC
Organism: Staurois parvus; assembly: GCF_062004578.1. NCBI lineage: Eukaryota > Metazoa > Chordata > Amphibia > Anura > Ranidae > Staurois > Staurois parvus. The sequence goes on from NW_028318072.1 coordinate 5,879,872, forward strand.
AGAAAATATTATTAAACTAGGCAATATATTTAATATGTGGATGCCCAGACAGCTCACCAGCCGCCTTGCTCTCAGTGCAAGCATAAGAAATATTCTTTACATCAGACTTGACTTTTAAATCCAATAACTCTGGTTACTCATAGCTGATGCTTTTATTTCAAGAAGTCACTGACATGAAATGTGCAGCACTTACTCTTTTCAGTCACATCGTGTGTTAATCATAGCGGTGTTACTGAATTTAAAGTTGAAGTACATTCTAATACATTAAGGTCGAGGCCAGCCAAGAGGTTATGTACATTCAATAAGAGGCCATTTTCAATGTGCTGATTAGTACATGATGCTGACCCGTAATTATCACAGCAAATCTGTTATCCTACCCGAACAAAAAAAAATATTTACTGTAGAAAGCCATTCAGCATTTGCAGGAATCCAAAAAGAGCTTAGGTAAACTAGTGAGGTTTTACTTATTCAGTGCTGTATGTCTTGGATGAAACTTTGGTGGGCTGGGAGACTTAAAATGTCTGCATCTGTCATTGTAATTGCATATGACAATTTGTGAGTCACATATTGTACTCCACTAGCTAAAGAAGAAATAACTTTTTCCTTAAAGCCCACGTTTAGTTTAAATTAAAAAAAAAAATCAGCACAAGGGACACTACTTACTATCAATGTGATATGTCTCTTGTACTGCTGGCTGATGCTTTAGTTGAACTCTTCCTCTTCCAATCCCTGCTCTATCCCTACCACCATCATTTTCTCATGAGGCAGGAGTTAATAAAGCCAAGGGACCTGTCATATGCACTCACCAAGAATCCAGATTATGCCCATTCTTTCTGCGCCCTTCATTCATAGAAGCTGTACTACAGCTTCCATAAATGAAAAAGGATCTATGAACGGAGGAGGCTAATGATTGACAGATCCATCTCCTCCATTCATAGATAGAATTTAATTAATGGAAACTATAATACAGCTTCAATAAATGGAGAAGAGGTTAGAAAGAGCAAACAAAGTCGGTACTCTTGATGAGTGCATATGACAAGTCCTTCGGCTCTATTAACCCCTGCAACACTGGAAGACTATGGCAGCAGGGGGAAGTGGGGATCAGAGGAGAAATATTTCAGCTAAAGCAACACAAGGAACACATAACATTGATCGTAAGTAATATTCTTTTTTTTTTTTTTTTTTTTTTTAATAAAATATGTTTTTAAAAATTAAAAAAAAAATGTTACTAGTTTCACACTGCAAATAATGTTGTCATTATGCTGGATGATCACTAACCAGTACAATTTTGTAAAATAGTAGCTAGTGATTAACTAGTAACTTTAACTACTTGCCAACCGCAGATAGCCGAATGACAGCTAAACTGTGGCTGGCCAGTTCTGGGAGGGCGTCATATGACGTCCTCCCAGGAAGCTCTCTCCTGCGCGCCCCTGGGGTCGCGCACCCGGCGATCTCCGTGATCGCTGTGTCCTACAGACACAGCTGATCACGTGATGTGGTTAAAGGCCAATCACAGCTGGCTTTTGCCACGTGATCAGCCATGTCCAATGACACGCTGATCACCGGGAAATGCATTTGCTGGTTCTCGGCTCCACTTTCCTCACGCTGTCAGAGCACGAGGAAAGTACTGCCGAGAACCGGCAGTTGTCAGAGCAGGGATCAGCACCGATCATCAGGGCACTGATGATCAGTACCCTGATGATCGGTGCCCAGCAGTACCACCCACCAGTTCCGCCCACCTGTGCCCAGCAGTGCACCCACCTGTGCCCAGCAGTGCCACACACCTGTATCCAGCAGTGCCACCCAGCAGTGCCACCTACCTGTGCCCAGAAGTGCCACCCACCTGTGCCCACCCACCTGTGCCCACCAGTGCCACCCACCTGTGCCCACCCACCTGTGCCCACCAGTGCCACCCACATGTGCCCACCAGTGCCACCCACCTGTGCCCATCAATGCAGTGCTGCCAGTCAGTGCCACCAGTCAGTGCCCAGCATTGATACCAGTAAGTGCCACCTATCAGTGCTGTCTATCAGTACCCATCATCAGTGCCACCTATCAGTGCCACCTATCAGTGCCGCCTATCCGTGACACCTCATTAGTGCTGCCTATCAGTGCCGCCTATCCGTGACACCTCATTAATGCTGCCTATCAGTCCCGCCTATCAGTGCCTTTCAGTTCTGCCTATCAGTGCCCATCAGTGATGCCTATCAGTGCCCATCAGTGCTGCCTCATCAACGCATATCAGTGAAGGAGAAAAATTACCTCTCTGAAAAATTTTATAATAGAAACAAATACATTTTTTTCTTCAAATTTTTTGCACTTTTTTTGTTTATAGCGCAAAAAGTAAAGTGCCTAGCGGGGAGTAAATACCACCAAAAGAAAGCTCTATTTGTGAGAAAAAAATGATAAAAATTTCATATGGGTACAATCTTGCATGACCTCGCAATTGTCATTCAAAGTGCAACAGCGCTGAAAGTTGAACATTGGCCTGGTAAAGAAGGGGGTATAAGTGACTGGTAGGCAAGTGGTTAAACAGCACCAGAAAATAGAATCACCAGAAAATAGAATCACCAGAAAATAGAAGAAAGATTAAAAAAAGTAAATGAATGCAGCCATTACATGTAAGAATTGGTAAACTGCAATATAATAAATATTTGCTTTTAGGTTTAGGCCTGGTTCACATGCATTTTTCCAGCTCATTTTGCGGTGCGTTTTTGAAAATGCGTGTATGATGCTTTTTTGCCGTGTTTTTGATGCATTTTGTGGGGTTTTGCCAATTGGAAAGTATTGATTATGATGCCACTTGGATGCGACTTTGATTTGACTTTGGATGGGTGAGACTTTGGCATGACCTAAGATGTGCATTTTTGATGCTACTTGGATGTGACCTTGATTTGACTTTGGATGGGTGCAACTTAGATGCGGCTGAGATGTGACTTTGATAGGACTTTGAATGGATACGACTTGGATGAGACGTTGATACAACTTTGGATGGGCATGACTTGGATGCGACTTTGATACGACGTTTGGATGGGCATGACTTAGATGCGACTTTGATACAACTTTGAATGGGCGTGACTTGGATGCGACTTTGATACGACTTTGGATGGGCATGACTTGGATGCAACTTTGATGCTACTTGAGTGCCAGAAAGTTTCATCAAAGTCACACAACATGAACAGAACTGTCATACTTTTTTTTTTTTTTTGCTAATAAGAACGTATGACAGTTCTGTTCATGTAGTGCGACATTGATCCAACTTTAATATCTCTGGCACCCAAGTAGCATCAAAGTCGCAATATAAGTCACACCCATCCAAAATTGCATTAAAGTTACATCCAAGTCACACCCAAGTCACATATAATAGGGTGATTCCTGGATCGCAGATGAGCCACCCTATCATGCCAATGTTTGGCGGTTTTTATACATTTGAATTGTAAGTGCAATTTTAACCTCTTTATTTTAATACAATGATTTACTACACTATGAGAGCCCCCCTTCCTCTGGTTTATATCATTGCAAGTGGAGGTCTAATCTCATTCTTACCTTAACTAGACACTGGGAACAACAGAGAAGGAGTCCAGAGTATATAAGAGGAGGCATCTTTTATTAAAACAAGCATGTTTGACTCTTGTGCCCCACCTTGCCTGTTGAGTGTGTACATAATAGGGGTGTGGGTCACCAAGCACTTTTGAAGCACCTATTCACTTTATCAATAGAACAGAGCACGGAGCACTTTTTGAATGAAGAAAGTCACAGAAGATAATCAACTTTGAGCACTTTTTGAACAATTCACAATAATGATAATACTATTTATATCTGGACTTTGTAGGATTATTTTTGTTAACTTATTTACTGTTTGTGCTGTGTTATGATATGTTAAATGTTGAATGGACTGAACTGTTGTTCTGCAAAATGCAAATACATTTAAAGCTTGCATCCTCTGAACTCTAATCCCACAGTCTAGAGGAGTGGTGGCGAACCTATGGCACACATGCTGCAGCGGGCACGCAGTGCACTTTTTGTCGGCACGCTAGCCATGTCGACACAGCAGCCAAGCATCAGATAACGGCACACATAGGGGCCAATGCGGATGCTCGGAAAGGAGTGGCAGCACCAGGCATGAACGTCATGAGCCGTGACTCATTAGCTGCGACTCGTGCAGTCAGTGCACTGCCAAGAAAATTAAATATACTGTATATATTTATTTGGACTGTAATTACTGGACTGTGATTTTAGAAGAAGCGCCCACAAGGTAGGAAATGCACTCAGATGCCTTTTTCAGAGCAGGCCAAAAGCTGGGGGTCAGTGGAACATTGCCCTTTTGCGCTGGTAGTCAGTGGAACATTGCCCCTCTCTGCTGGTGGTAAGTGGAAAGATGCCCCTGTGTGCTGGTGGTCAGAAGAACTTTGTCCCCTTGTGCTGGTGGTCAGTGGAACATTGCCCCCTTGTGCTGGTGGTCAGTGGAACTTTGCCCCCTTGTGCTGGTGGTCAGTGGAACTTTGCCCCCTTGTGCTGGTCGTCAGTGGAACTTTGCTCCCTTGTGCTGATGGTCAGTGGAACTTTGCCCCTTTGTGCTGGTGGTCAGTGGAACTTTGTCCCCTTGTGCTGGTGGTCAGTGGACCAATGTCCCCTTGTGCTGGTGGTCAGTGGACCAATGCCCCCTTGTGCTGGTGGTTAGTGGAACTTTGTCCCCTTGTGCTGGTGGTCAGTGGAACTTTGCCCCCTTGTGCTGGTGGTCATTGGAGCATTGCTCCTCTGTGCTGGTGGTCAGTGGAACTTAGCCCTCTTGTGCTGGTCATCAGTGGAACGTTTCCCGCTTGTGCTGGTAGTCAGTGGAACCTTGCCCCTCTCTGCTGGTGATCAGTGGAACTTTGCCTCCTTCTGCTGGTGGTCAGTAGAACTTTGCCCTCTTGTGTTGGTGGTCAGTGGAACATTGTGGAACAAAGCTCTGTTATTGTGTTTTTCTTTTAAGACAAAAGATGTTAATTATTATATAAGCTTGATAACGCCCTATGGGAGGGGCGAAACGCGTTGACGCATTTCCGGTCCACACTTCATGCGCCTGACGTCATTTCCGGTGAGTGGAGCGCACGCTGTGCGGTGCGTTACAGCGGCCATCTTGGTTCACTGTTTGGTCTAAGAGGAGTCCTGTCTTTGTTCCACTGTGGATGTGAGAGTCCTGGAAGGAAAAGTTTGTATATCTGCTGGAACTGAAGCCTTTTATACATAATAAACATGTCTTTAGCAAGTGTTTAACATGTGAGTGGCCTTAATCTCCATTTGGAAAAAGTTACTATTGTGTGACAATATTATGCTATGTGAGTTTTTTTTCTTTTGGTTGGATGGTGGAGTCTATTCAGAGGGTGAAGATTTTCCCTAGCGTGGCACCAAAGAGGGTTTAGGATCCCTAAAAATTCCTTAAAGGTCCTTTACTCACCAAGTTCTGGTGAGTGTATTCGATGTTGGTTTGTGCACTGGTGGAAGGTGAAAGTATTTTCTGAAGAAAAGAAGTTGGCACTTTTATTTCTACAATTTAATTATGTTTTCAGCACATGGACTTTTGGGTGTTTTTGTTTAAGATTAAGGGCAAACACGAATAATTTATGCACCTATTTTATATGATTGATTATATTGATTAATTATCTAAATTTGCGCTGTTTATTTATATTTATATTGTTTGTGTTTTCACGATTGGCACAGCAGCATTTTTAGAGTGTTATTTGGAAAGTCTTGGCGCAGGAATAAGTTTTCTTGTATAAAAATTTTATATATTGTCACCCAATATGGTTGGTAACTAGGTAAGCATAAAATGGATTACCACTGGTAATAACACAATTTAACATACAAAGTGATTATCAGTAAGGAATAGGCATAGGATGACATTTGGCATTCCGATCAGCTTAAACAGTAGCAAAACCTCCTCAAGTGCAACAGTGAGCAGTAGTAAAGTTTAATCAACCAAGTGCTAGAATTATACTGCCAGAGTGCATTTATGGCGGTGATGCTAGTCCTAGACTGACTGGGTATGCCTGGGTATGCACTGTCCAAAAGCAGAGGACAATGGTAGAGGAGGGAGCAGGGGAACAAAGAAGACTTGGTGAATAAATTATTATGGGAGGGGCAGTCCTTTGAGATGTTCTTCTGCCAGCTATCGTTGGGGCCCTTTAAGAGTTTCAGTGCATTTAAGGACAGTCCTTGTTAACCTGCATGCAATATAGGTACAATGTACATAGGGTATAGTCCAGGGGTGGGCAAATTTTTTGACTTGAGGGCCGCAATGGGTTCATATATTGGACCCGGGGGCCGGACCAAGATTAGATGAATGATGTGTATGTGTCATCCATAGTAAGTATAGTAATATTCCCCCATAGTAAGCATAGTAATTAATCCCCCATATAGTAATTAATCCCCCATAGTAATTCATCCCCCATAGTAATTCATCCCCCATATAGTAATTCATCCCCCATAGTAATTCATCCCCCATAGTAATTAATCCCCCATATAGTAATTCATCCCCCATAGTAATTCATCCCCCATATAGTAATTCATCCCCCATATAGTAATTCATCCCACATAGTAATTCATCCCCCATATAGTAATTCATCCCCCATAGTAATTCATCCCCCATAGTAATTCATCCCCCATATAGTAATTCATCCCCCATAGTAATTCATCCCCCATATAGTAATTCATCCCTCATATAGTAATTCATCCCCCATTCCCCCATAGTAATTCATCCCCCCTATAGTAATTCATCCCCCCTATAGTAATTCATCCCCCATAGTAATTCATCCCCCATAGTAATTCATCCCCCCTATAGTAATTCATTCCCCATATTAATTCATCCCCCATATTAATTCATCCCTCATATAGTATTTCATCCCCCATAGTACTATTCCCCCCCAAGTAGTAAGCCAAGTCCCCCCTGTGTCAATTCACTTACCTTTGCTCCGCGCGTTCCTCTCGCTGTGTTCCCGCGCCATTCCGGTCTTCAGGGCGGACTGTGAGAGGAGCCTAGCTCCCCTCACGTTCCTCACGCTGCCCTGCCTATACACATTCTGACAGCCGATGTTTGCCACGCTCCGCGGGCCGGACTAAAAGGTCCGCCGGGCCGTATACGGCCCGTGGGCCGTAGTTTGCCCATTGCTAGTATAGTCTCAGTATAGTTGCAAGGTAGATGTAGTTCAGATACGGTAAAGATATGGTATAATATGATATAGGGTTGACATAGGTTCAGTCTAGGTTTGGTATAAGTGTGGTATAGAGTACACTATGGGTGCAGTATGGAAAAAGTACACTTGGTGTCCTGCTCTCAGTGACTCAGTTCCTGCTAGCTGTATTACCAATAGGTCAATAGCCCTCTCATGAGTCCCCTCAGACTGAAGGTGTCCGATCAGTCTCTCCACAGAATGCTTCCAGAGATTCAGTGGTGGAAAGTAGAGGGTAAAAGGATGTAGTAGTCTCCCTGCAGCAAATGTGTGGATGCAATTGCCACAGTCTGTGCTGCACTCGGACTGCCTTGGTTGTCTCCACTGGTCTGGCCTCTCAGCAGTCGTGTCAGTATATAGCAGATGGACCCTCCTTGATTCCCTCAGCTTGAAAAGGAAGAACCTAGCTGAGCAGTCTCAAAAATTCAGCTCCACTTCTTCTTGCCCTAGTGTGTCTTGGGAGTTACAGTGTAAGGAGCCCATTTGTCCCATTATACGTATGGTTGCTGTCTCACACTACAACTCCCAGGATTATCAGTGCGTTGCATAGAAGTCTATAGACTTACTTGGCTTTAGCTCTCCCCCTGTTGGCCAGAGGAGGATGATGCAGCATAGCATCAGTATCTCATTGGAGGGAGAAAAGAATGAAAGGCAATGTCTCCTCCATATTGCAGTAGCCCAGTACCTGGCTACACACAGATTTCTACCTGCCATTACAGTTTTTCATGTATTTAATTTTTGTTTAAAAAATTATTATAGATGTACTGTTTTTAATAATTGTAATACATGTATTTTTTACTGGTAAGGCCATCCCCGCCCTGGTCAAGCAAACACTTTTAGGTGTATAGGATGTACCACTGGCTGAGCATGTTAAAAAAGGCTAATGAAGTGATGTCATGTCAAAAAAGGCTTAAAAGTATAACTAAAACTTTTTTCTAGTTTTAGATGGAGAAGGATTTGAACATTTGTCAGGTTTGTATAGTGCTGTCTGTGCCCACATCAAAGGATTCACCTTCTCTGACTGTCCTGTCTAGTCTTGTCTAACTGAAAGTGAAAATGAAAGAAAATCCCAAATTTTGTCACCAGAGCAGGAAATCTTCCAATAGAGACATTAGTTCTATCGACCCTAGTGACAAACAGGGATTTCCTCCTGTTTGGACAGGAAGTGAAAGGAAATCTTCTCAACGGGATGCAGATTTAAAAAAAAAAAATCTGTAACCCTTTTTTACTCTATCCTAGATGATAAAAATGTTTGCCTATAGTTCTACTTTAAGTGCAGTGGGATTTGTGGGAGTTGTGAATGAGAAGCTGACTTATTAAAGGATACGTTCACCTTTTTACAGCAATTAATATGTAGCACTATGCCCTTGGGGGATTCTAAGGACTTGGGTCCCCCTATAGTTCTGCACAGCCAGGCAATCTTCATTCTCCACACAAGCTTGCATCCAGAGTCAGAAAACAGTCTTGAGCTTTGTTTTAAAGGGGATTTAGAAATGGAATAGGGTAAGGGATTCCCTAGGGAACTGCAGAAAAGGGAACAACTTCCTGGAACTATTCACAAGCTTTTACTTTTTGGCCAGCCAGCATCTCCTTAATTCAACACCCTAGACCCTAGATGAAATTTTCCTCTTCGCCTAGCATTCTGGAGGTATTCCTGAGCAGGGGATCTGGCTCCTGTCTCTTTAGAGAAGAGAACAGTCACTAGTAGGGGGCTAATCTGGTTTCCCAGCAGAGTGCTCCTTCCCCTATACGCCCAGGGGTGCAGGTGTACTCACTTAGATCCTCTTCTGTACCACTGGTGGGTTTGTTGCTGCTACCAGACCTGCCAGCTGTGCTGCTCATTCCCTGCCATACAGGTGGTCATCTTTCAGGGGGCTGGAAAATTCTGAGCTTTCCCTCTTTCCAGCCCTGGCCTGCAGGTAGGCTCCATCCCACAGGGCCTCCTCACAGTCTTCTTCCTCATCCTCACTTCTTCCTCTCTCACTCTTCCACCCGATTCTCCACTAAGCAGGCTCCAACCACTTTTCAGGATGTCCCAGCCCCTTTGCAACCTCCTGTTGGGGATTAGCTGAGATCCCTCAAGAGTGAAAACCAGCCACTCCTCAGATCCACCCATTGTCTCTAGAGCCTCTTCCAAAGCTCTAGAACAAGAGGAAATTCCGGAGAGGCTCAAACACCTCTGTCATATGGCTTTAACACCCAGGCTGCAACTCAGCCCTCATCACTAACCATTAGGATCTAGCTCCTTCTAGCTAACCAAGAGGGTGCTACATATAAATTCACATTTTTTTGCGGGCAAAAAAATGTGCATTTATCATTTTTTGTCTCTGAAGCCTCTACAGCATTTACAGCATTGCACCAGTGATCAGCAGTATATATATATATATATATATATATATATATATATTCACAGTATATCAAATATATATATATATTCACAGTATATCAAATATATATATATATATATATATATATATATATATATATATATATATATATATGTGTGTGTTAAATATACTGTCAGGAGAAATCGATTAATTACCATGGTGTTCGTTGAGGACTACAAGCCAACAGCAACAAAGGCTGTTGGGACTTGTAGTTTATTCATTCACAGAACACAGTTTTTAAAGATTGTGACAGCTAGTGAGGGGGGAGAAGATCCCCCACTAGCTGTCACAGTGGGGTGTGGGGAGGAGTCGGGGGCCGTTCTGTTCATAACATGCTACATGTTACACCCTGAATATGGATGTAACATGTTATGAAAGGTAAAGTTATCCTTTGAAAGGAAACAAACCTAGATCAAAATACAGTAACTGTCCATCACTCACTGCAAATTTTATGATACATTTATTGATATCTCCTTAACTAAGAGACGACTAAAAAAACTTTTCTCTCTCATTTTCGCTGTAACAGCTGCCAACATTTACACCTTCTTTCTCTTGCCAAAACAAAATTAACTCCCTCAAATCCAGAGAGGATGGAAGTTCTAGTTTTGTTGGAAGAGAATTATCTTTTATCTCAACATTCAATCTTATTTTTACTGACTTGTGTCTCCATATTAAGGCCTGTGATTGTTTTGAAAATATGGTGCCAGAGTTGCCAACTTTCCCAAGATCAGAGGCACAGAGTCTACTGAGCTAGTTGGTATTCACCTGCAGGACAGATGCCAGTTTGCAGCACTTGGGTACACTATAACTGGCATCTTTTCTTGACACCTACAATAAAACCTGCTGACTAAAAACTTTGATTAACACATTCTAATATATTTGAACAGATCACATACTGTCCTGCCTCTGCTTAAAGCACCTTTAACATGATTGTTCCAATCAGGTTTGTCAGTTTTTCAGCTGGACCCGTTTGGACCCTCCATTCTCCTCTATGGAGCAGCAGATGTAAATGGACTTGTGTCCGTTTACACCCACCCACCTCCAATCCAATCCACTAAAAACAAATGGAAGGGGATCTGTTCCCCTCCAACTGGGAGAATCGGTTCATAGGGCAGTCGGGCATAAACGGACCATTCAGAGAGCAGAGGCTTTGTCTGTGTCGGCTCTGCATAAGCAGAGAGGACATGGACCTGCCTTCTGCCTGCTCCACTCTGCTCAGTGAAGGATCAGTAGACAGATCCCTGGCTGAGAAGCTCATTCAATCCCGTGTAAAAGGGGCCTAATTTTTTATTTTTTTTACAGGTGTATTTGATATATTATCCTGACATTTTTATTGTAGGAAACAAATCTGTTCTGCTTGTACCTGCAGAGCTTGGACTATTCTACCTGGGTATGGTAAACAACCACCTTGCTGCTGGTCATTTTTTTCTAAAGTGCCTCTGAGACTGTACTTTTTTATTTTTGGTGTATCAAAAGAACTGCCTTTTGTCTATGCATTTCCTTTTTCAATCTGCACACAAAACTTCCCTGCTACTTGTCATTTTTTCTTACACGTTCCTGAGATGATACACTTGAATTTCTAGTGTTACAAAATACTTGCCTTGTTTGTGTTTCTACTCGGTCACATCTATGTACAGTTCCAGTGCTTGCCAAATTTTAACAAACCATACCTGAGAACTAGAGCTCTGATATTTTTAAAAATGTGGTATATGGGGATACAGAAGAGGACAGTGCCAAATCTGGGATGAGAGTGTTAGTGTTTTCGGTTCATAGTGTTTTTATGTTTTTTTCAAAATATGCAGTGAGGTGCTGGCCGAAAAAGGAGGTTCCTGAAAGGTGTGTTAGTAACAATTGCCTGATGTACTCTATTCACCCCAAGCTAAAAGTTATACATTAAAAAATAGGAAAAGACTCCAATTAATGGAAAAAAAGTAACTAAAGTTGATGCAGATTTTTGCACAGATTTGTAAATACAGGCAGGGCACATAAAAGAACGTCCACATTACATCAAATGACCTCAGACATTTTTTTAATTGCTAGCAGTAATGAAAATAACAGCTAGTGATAGTCATATGAAGGTCCTTGTTTAGGCACTTTGTATTATAGGATGAAAATGCTGTGGCCTTCTCTCCCACAATCCCCTATTTCCCTCATCCCCTTTACAAGACAAATCCTCCCAGATCACCACTCTGAGCACACCCCCCAAATCACCCCTCCTAGAACAATTCTTACCCCTTGCTGCCCCCCACATTCTCTCTGCCAGCACAAATCCTCTCTCACCCAATCTCTTTGTGATGCCTCCCCACTTCACATAATACCACAGTGCCCAGGGCAGCCGCCCCTCCTGTCCACCCCTTATTAATGCATGCATTTATATATTTATTCCCTTTTGTGAATTGACTTTAATGCCATCTCATGTGGTATTTACCAAGCTTTTTTGTTTTTTTGAGGTGAACAACGCATAAAGGGATGTGAATCGGCATTTTTAGCATCGCTTGCGATTTGGGAAAAATATGTCAGATCACCTAAATACTGCATGTGATCTGCTTTAGTGAATGGAATTAATTCCTTGGTAATTGATTACCATGCGTTGTTGTGTGCTGTGTTGGCAAAATGGTGCATGTATGGTTTTTTTTGTCTGCTCTGCTGTGTTAGCAGGCCATTACAGCAACACAAGTGTGCAATGAAAAATGTTAATGCGTGTACATTGATGCAACACACCGGAATAGACAGGTGTGATTTCAGCCTTAATGGACAGTGATTAAGTAGCAAAGGGTTATTTACTAATTTCTGTTTGCCGAAAGGCTCCCTTCTGATCTTTCCCTTTCTTCTTTACTCCTTCCAGTTCCTAAAATAGCAGCTGGATACACAAAGTTAAATCAACCCTGTTGTTAGAAAAAGTCCAAAAATAGTTTACCATAAAGAAAATAACTAAATAATTACTTTACTGCTTCACAGAAACTTGGCTCTGTGCACCGCACGTATCCCATAGTGCTAGATGTGTAGAATAGAATGTGCCCTTGCTGGCTGAAGTGGTTCCTCCTGATATCCCCTATGTCAATATAGTGTTCTGCAGTTACTAGGGGTCAGCAGGAGGAACCAAAGAAACCAGTTAGGGGACCCACTCAAGAAGCCCAATGAGTGGAATAGGATTGGCACCTGTAGCTGCTTCTCAAAACCATTCAATGGTTTCTCAAAACCATTCAATGGACAATAATGTATGAATCTCATGGGTGGACTGACCATTTGAGCACTCGGGCACTGCCCGAGGGCCCGGGGTCAGTAGGGGGCCCCATGAGATGCTCCTGGTACCTTTAATTGGGTTTTTCATAGGCTTTTTTGGATGTGGGCGAGGACACAGGGGCCCCATGATCCCCTATTGCCTGGGGGCCCCATGAGTTGTCAGTCCACCCCAGTTTAAGCTTTATTTTTTTTTCGCAAGGTATTGATTTTAACTTTCTAAGGGTCACCTTAGGGCCCCTTTTACACAATGGGTCCAGCTGGGTCCATCTGTCTGGTTTTCAGGCAGCCCCGATTGGACCCTTCATTCTCCTCTATGGAGCCACAGATGTAAACACACTTGTGTACTTTTACACCACCAACCTCCAATACGATCTGCTAAAAACAAACAGAAGGACATACATTCCCCTCTACCTGGGCAGATCAGATCGTAGGGCTGTCGGGTGTAAACAGACAGTCGGTTAGTTTACATCCGACCTCTCATAGAGCAGGGCGGGTGGTGTTTGTGTCCACTCTGCATAGGCAGAGCGGACATGAATCTGTCATCCGCCAACTCCGCTCTGCTCAGCAGATCAGTGGACAGATCCCCCACTAAGCAAGCAGATTACGACCCATGTGAAGGGTGCCTAAGGCAGTAGGCACACCTACAGTATGTGCTTTTGTGCATTGTAAAGTGTATTAAAGTGTGTTGGAGAAGCATGCTTTACTGGGGAATTAAGCTTACCTCGAACATAGCTACACTCTAGAAATTGAACTACACCCCTCTTTTTGATAAACTGACTGGGGAGAAGAATTTATTATTTACCTATTCTTTTTCATGAATGGTAAGAATTTGAGAAAAATGACCATATCACAAAAGCTGGTATACTATTTAAGAACTTGACCCATTAACATCTCCTGATCTGAATAGATTACAATCCCATATACCAGGGGTGGGCAACTGTGGCCCTCCAGCTGTTGTAGAACTACAAGTCCCATGAGGCATTGCAAAACTTACAGTTACAAGCATGACTCCCAAAGGCAGAGGCATGATGGGACTTGTAGTTCACCAACAGATGGAGGGCCACAGTTGCCCACCCCTGCCATATACCAATATGTATCTGAAGGCTCTAGAAGGTGTAGGTTTACCTGCAAGGTGCTCTATTCCCCCAAGTCATCAGGTGCATAGGAGCTCCAAACCTCCTAACATGTTGCAGGGCAGCCCAAATAACACAATTGTCACAAATCTACTGTACTACCTATAAGCCAGACTGGATAAGCATTGAAGCTCAGGTGGGTGCTTCTCATCCCATAGATCTTCTTGTGTGGATGTCTGTGAAAAAATGAAGAGCCCCATACTCTTAATCTCATTATATTTCTAGGAAATTTCCTGCAAATTATTTACTCTCATATCTTAACACAGCATTGGTTCTATTATTCATTTACCCAGCATTTCAGTCAGGGTTGCAACCCCAATGGTTTAAGTGGTGGATAGATAAAGGTTTAAATAATATTGGACACTACCTTGAGCACTAGGTAGTCCTAAACCTAGACAATTTTCTTCAAAAGCCTAAAATGTTTCCCTCTAAAACTTTCTGCTTATATCAAATCATACATTTTTTCAAGCACTGTCAAAAGACAGATGATATCAACACAAGGACTGTATTTGAAAATAGTTTTATGCAGGAAATTACACAGAAAGCTAACATTTCAGTGATGTATCAGTTACTCTATGCTTTCTCGACCAAACTACCTTATAGACTAGCTTTGGAGACAGGCTTAGACTCACATCAATGTGGCAGACTTGAATGCTCAGAATGACCCTAATAGAGGCTAACTGTAAAATCCTTTCTTGCTGGTATCTGATGCCCACCAACTTTCCAAAATCTTCTAAATGCCTCCACTGCATGTTTCTGAGAGTGCGGGCAGATAAGCACAATGTTCTACATTTGGTAGACTTGCCCTAAAGTTAAATGCTATTGGACAAAAATATTTACACTGATATTGTACATTCTGTCACCATAATTAATAATCCCAAGAATTCCCACACAGACCTATTAAATAATCAGTTGCCACTGTTCCCAGATATTGTAGTCACTAAACACTTACATATTCTTGGTCATGAAAATGTCCTTTGCTAAGGCTTGGAAATATTTCATGGTCAAAATTACAGCAACCAAAAACAAGATCTCCTGTATCATATTTACTGTTTTGGTTTCACTCATTAAAGTGTTACTAAACCCACAACAGTAAAATCAGTGTGTATGCAGTAAAGCATGCTTGTTATAATCAACCTAAGGGGTTAATCCTCCACATTGTATAGAAAGCCTTTCTTCTCTGATCCCACCCTTTTCTACTGTCTCCAATCCATCTGTTGATAGTACAGAGCTCTTTGAGTCACTTTGCACATGCTCAGATTAGGGCAACCTAGTGTGTATAGCTAGAAAGTTCTTTTTCTGTGGGGGGGGGGGGGGGGTCACGTGATCAGCACAGGGCCAATCAGCACTGTCCAGACAGAGGGTCAGAGGCTATGTAGCCTCAGAGGGCAGTCAGAGGAAAATAAAAACTCGTTCCACAGTGCTCGGTTGGACACTGATAGAAGTCAAAAGACTGCTATATACCGCTAATGAGAAAAGGTATTTAGCTGTTTATATTTACTGAAATATTTATATTTTTATGTTGTGTGTACTGTGGGAGACCAGATATAGTGATTCCAGGGTCCTGGGTTTAGTAACACTTTAAGTCAATCATTTCATCATATTCGTTATGTTAGAATGATTTGTTTTTTTGAATTAGTTTCATACATTGGGATTGGTTTATTTGTTTTTCCAAATTGATTTGTATTTTTGGAAGTTGTTTTGGAAGATTCTAATTCATATGTTGTTATGTTATATCCTCAGATTGCTTGCGATTCCAATGCAACCTACCTGTGACTTGTTAGCGTCTTGGACTTCAATGCAACTTGCTTACGATTTTGATGTTTTGCTTGACTTTTTGGTTTTGTCCAATAATAACAATACAGAGTGTGACACATATTACTGATCTTACAAAACCCTCTGAAGTCCCAAACGAATGAAACAAGAAAGCAAGCTTTCTGGGTAGAGACCTACCCCAGCCATTCCTTCAGTATTGGGCTTAAGTGGAAGACTGTATGTATGTAGCATATCCACAGGTTCCAGACTCTCTCAAACCTCTCTTGTTTGTCTTGAATGATGAATATGAATACATGTGTTGTTATAATTATAATTTATTTCAGATTTAATGAAATTTGTTACTGTTGTGATTTGAAGATTTGGATACATCCGAATATCAGAAAAAATGGAAAATTTCCCCCAAACTTCAATTTGTAACAAAATGAATCACACATATCTACTGAAAAAAAAAGTTAAACATCCTGCAAGACAAACAAGAGAGGTTTGAGAGAGTCTGGAACCTGTAGATTTGATACGTACAGGGGTTGGTTTACTAAAGGCAAATAGGCAGTGCACTTTGCAGTTGCACTCTGCAAGAGCAGTAGCTCCAGCTGGCTTCCACTATCTAATCATGTGCAAGCAAAAATGCTGTTTTTTTTTAAATTGTCCTTGCACAGGATTGGGTATTCCTTGCAAAGTGAAGCTTTATCTAATTTATTAAGCTCTGGAGAAAGTGTACTTGCAGAGTGCAACTGCACATTGAAAAGTGCACAGTCTATTTGCCTTTAGTAAATAAACCCTATAGTCTCCCACCTAAACCCAATACTGAGTGGGTGGTCAGGGCAGTTCTCTAGCCAAGAAGCTTGCTTTATTTTTTCTTTATCTTATCTTTTCTTTCGTTTTTTTCTTTTTTATTCACTCTTTCTTTTTTCTGTTTTGGATCTAATAGTCTTTAAATTCCCTTACTAGAAGGTTGCTGTAGTTAAGACAGTATTACGAAATTTGTTTTGGATATGTCCGGTGTGTTCAACACTACCACTAGCATTACAGAAAGCTCTGGATCTAGGCTTATCTTGATTAATTGGTTTTGTACATGTACTCTGAATGTATGGCACAGTCACACTCAGACCCTGCCTTCTAGAACCCAATTCTATTCAAAGGTCATTTATCTTCCCACTATTACTTATATTTATATTGTATGTCTACTGTATCTCTTTTACTGCTAAGTGCCGGAGAAGTGAGACTGCAAAAAGCTATGTTTGTACAAATTTTTTTGGCAGTTAATAAAGACCATTGAAAAGAGAAGCAATTTTTAAAAAAATACTAGAGCAATTTTAACAATTTTTCTGCACATTTTATTTTTTATTACAGGTATTTATATAGTGCTGTTAATTTACGCAGCACTTTACATATTTATTGTACATTCTCATCAGCCTCTAACCCACGAGCAACGTTCAACCTAAGGCCCCTAACTCATATTCATACATATTAGGGCCAGTTTAGACAGGAGCCAATTAACCTACCAGCATGTCTTTGGAGTTCACATACCAACTGATAAGGAATTTACTTTAATTCTCGGACAGAAAATATGAAACATGTCATTTAATTATTTGTGAAAGGCAACATTTGCATTTTCATTGATTTGTAATATTAAGAAAACTAGCTTTTGGCATTAATTTATAGCAAATATACAGTGATTGACCTGTTTACTGAAATATCCAGAAATGAGAGCACTCTGCACACTTAGGTCAAAGCATTAAGAGTCACAGCTTGTGGATGGGTGGCTCAATGAGTGCATTCAGTCTGTGTCTTCAGAACTCCTAGCAGTATTGATCACTTGCTTTTTCTTTTGATCAATATGTATTTTAGTATGTAGAATGAGCACATACAAGACTGCGAGGGATGAAGATACCCAGCAATGAAAATATTAGACCAATAAGTGTTATATGCTTGTCTTTTCTGATAAAGGCCCCTGGGAACAATCCATGTTTCCTTTCCTGATAGAGTATGAAGTTATACAATTATTTCAGCTGAGAAGTATGATTAATGCCCCCTCTTTGTGAATTAATGGCCTTGCTTGAACTGCAGAGCTCCTGTCATGGTGCACTCAAGCAGATTGTTGGCAAAACAAATATATGAACTGCGCTAGGAGCTAGTAACATCATTAAAGAAGAATTCTGGTCCTAAGAGAAGCATTTTTATAGTTTCCAATGGATGATCCATTTTGACCTCTACATACGGAATGACCTAATCACAAATTAAATGCTCGCAGCAATAAGGAGGTAGTTCTAGTTTTACTAACTTTTGGCAAACTGAAAAAAAAACAGTTACTTTTTTTTCAGCTTGAGTTTGAAGTGTTTTACAGACTTTTTACATTTTGAAGCTGTCTTTTGAATTAGGCTACACCTAATAGGACTGGCGACCAGCACTGGTGTGGGTGACAGCAGCAGGAACCTGCTGGTTCCTGCTGCTGCTGTTAGTGGCTAGCTGTGGCCATCAAGCCCATTCACTATTATGACAGGTCGCCAGTCGCACAGCAAGCGATTACCTGCTGTGATTGCTGCTGGATGAAATTTTGACTCAGGGGACGTAGCTAGCAGTTCACAGCAGCAGCAGGAATCAATAGATTCCTGCTGCTGTCATTCGCACTTGTGCTAATTGCCAGTTGAAATGTAAATTTGGCCTCTCATAAACCAGACACCTAGAATTTTATGTTGTCGATAGACATTTATGTTTTGTTTTGTTTAGTTTTGTAATGGTTTGTTTTTCGGATGAACATGTAATTTTCGGAGATTCGGATGTATACGAATCTCTGAATCAAATGAATCAAAAAAAGGTAATAATGAATGCATTTGTTTCATTTGTTTCATTCAAGTCACAAGATGTGATAGTAGTTCAGGATCATAGGGAAATTAATTAAATTTTCAAATTTGTTTGATAATTCGGATTGTTCCATTCATTAATTCAGATGCACGACGTCAGTTGATATTGTCCAAACAGCTCATGCTATTTCTCTTGGTGGATTGGACTAGCATCCAAAAATGCTGCATGATTGTGGACGCTTCTCCGACCACTTGTGGAATCATAGAGTAAGATGGCCACAGCCGTGACTCAGAGGTTGTGGCCGGAGTCACGACTGAGGCCACCTTACTCTAGGATTCCACGAGGGGTGCAGCATGCAGCACTTTAAAGACTGGACCTATTTGAGGACACCGCTCCCTCTTTCATGCCGGTGAGGTGACATCTCTATGTTCCAACTTGGAGCGGCGCCAGCATACCATGCATAATAGTCTAGCATCCAAAAATGTTGACTTCTGATTCAAATCCATCTGATTTTATAATATATAGAATATATAGCAATCTTCTGGAAAAACTGCAAAATTCTTTGACTCCACCCTGACCAACAAACAAAACGAATGGTGAAGATACAAAACAAGTCCTGAAAACAAAACGATTCAACATATGAATATGATGAAATTAAATTCAATGAACAAATGCATCCAAAATGAAATTAAACAAAATTTTCCGGTGTGCAAATGCTTAGTTAATAAATGCTCATCTTGCTTTAAACCACTAACAGTTACTCTGTGTCTGTGCTTTTTTCCCCATCATTGCATCACCATGACTGATACACGAAGCATAGGCTAGAAAGCTCCTGATGGCTTATCGGAAGTGAGTTGTTTCCTAGTTCAGACTTGATCAATTATCAGATATCAAGACAGTGGAACCACACACTCCAGCAGAAGGTCAAGTCCAAGTGAAAGCGATCATTAATACAGGAAGACAGGGAAATCTAATGAGTGGATGTGGACATTGACAACATTAAAGCACAGCTCCAGCCAAACCTTATTTTTTATAGATTTTATTTTTATAGTTATGGAAAGAATAATGCTTCTACCTGATTTTTTTGCTGTCTTTGGAATAATTTGGGAGATTTTGCTTCATTACCTGTTCCAGTGATAGCAGAACAAGAAATGGGGCAGTAATTGTTACAAGGAGAGAAATACACAGACAGTAATAATAACATGATAGAGGTTCTAACCCATCATATTATGAAGAAAAAAAGTTTTGCTGCAGCTTGTGTCCCCACTGGAGACATTTTCCCTTACTTCCTGTCCAGAGAGAAAGTGAGTGGAAATGAGGACACATTCAAGACATTAATACAAACCAGACAGACATTTGAAATCTTCCCTATTCTACCTAAATGTAAAACAATATGGCTAAAATTAGGCTTTAAAGGGACCCAAAGGGTGAAAACAAAAACCTAAGAGAGGATCTATGCTTTTCCTACTCTATCCAAAACTAGAGGAAACAATGTTTTGACTGGAGCTTAGTCTTAAAACCTGACAGAAGATGTAACCCTCTATTGGAGAAAAAAAAGACGTGGTTTCATTTTAATGCTGAGAGAACCATTTTTATAAAGGCAATAAAGAACATTTTTCATCAGGTACAAAAAGCTATGAACTATGATTCTTCCCCTCTATTACTCAAATTATAAACATCCATCCTTTAGGAATCATGAAAAAAATGCTTGTCTTTTTGTTACAACTTCACACATCTCATGGATACACTTCTGTTGGCTAGCTGGCCCATACGAGCAGTCGAGCCAACCTTCAATGTAGAACTGACCTTTTGGGCAATGCAACTCTTTGCCCAACAAACTCACCCCGTTGTGTGAGTGATGGGCGGAGACCAACCACTGATCCACCTTCCTGATTTTATACTTTGCCCCCCTCATTCCCAGGGGTTCCAGCTGCTGACCCACATTTTCCAGGTCCGACGGCCAGGGGACACCAGTAGGCCTCACTCTCACACCCTCCACATGCTGATTGTAGGCTGAATGTATGCACTCCAAGGCAGTAATGTAATTAAACTTCTTTACTGAATGTAATGTAACCAGATACAGTCAGAACAGCAAGTCACTGCTCTTCACATAATGGCTGAGCAATTAATTCAGTCAATAAGCCATATCTTTGATATTGGCCAACATGGGGGCAGGGGGGGGGGGTGGCTGCAATCGGGCCAAGTTCTGTAGGCTGCTTTACCTCCACTCTCGTTCTGTCCTTTGGGGACCTAGCCAAGTCTTGCAATGTCCCATACATGAGTTCAGGCTACAAGAGGCCTTTTCTTACATTAGCTTTCTTCTCCCCCCCGCCCCAAGGTCCAGCTGTCCTCCCTACTCCTTCCTGCTTCCAGGCCCAACTCACTTCTACCCCCAGTATCACCTACCTAATGGGAATCCCTTCCACTCCTCCCACTTAAGGGAGGGATCCCACCTAATGAGGAACTCTCACCTGCCTACATGTAACTTGGAATAATATGAATATTTCACCATTGACATTGGCCCATTTATGATTTAAAGTGGACCTGAATGCAAAAAGTGAAGATTTGCTATCATATTATAATTGTGCAATACCCTGAAATATTTGCCTTTTGATTTGCAATCCTTCTGAAAAATAGCAGTGCGCTTCCTGTGTCTTCATCCTCATCACTGTATATCTGCTGTGTGAGAGGCATGGCAACCTTCACCTGCTGATCTCCCAAGATGTAAAGCTCATCTCAAGGAAAAGTAGAAACTATCCCGTGCAGTGAGGTCGCCCCCGTACTGCAAGGGGTACATGTTTTTTCAAGTCTAGAAGACAGATTCTATGATTCACTGGCAGCTTGCTCTCTTCTATGATTCCTTGCACTATGGTAGTGGGCTGTTTCTTGGCATCCTCACACCCATTGCAGGGTTCTGCATTGGATTTAATGACATCAGAAGACTTGCATCTACCAGAACATAGAGAGGAAGAGACTGTAGGGGTCAGTCTTACAGCTTGGAGGGAACCTACCTGGAGTGGAGAATCAGGACAGTATCCCCCTCCTCCTAAACAAGAATGTAATCATTGCAGTGTGGTGTAGCCCCACTGCAAGGGAGTTCAACTTTATTGTCAGATTTGTTGATGTCACTTTTGCTGCACAATGGTCTCTTTTCTAGAGAGACCTGCAGTGTAATGGTTTTCCAACTTCTGCTTCATCCTGGCTGTTTCCTGCTTCACGAATATTCCTTCACCAGTAATAAAAGCTCTAGGGAACTGCTCTTAAGTGAGGAAGCAAAGCCCTGTCTCTCAGCTAAGATGACCACCTCCAGACAGAGACACAGTGCAGGTAAGTAAAATAATAGTGTAGCACCCTCCAAACTAGCTAGGGGGAGCTAGCTAATTATTTTTTCTCAGTTAGAAGGCCGAGTAGCAGCCTGGGTGATAGTCAGAGGATCAAACTTGGGTTGGGGCTGACAGGCTCTGCAGATCAGCTCACTGATACCTCCCCCTGAGGGGTGAGGATGAGCTGGTCTGCACTCTTGAGGGATCCTGGCCAATCCCCAGGCAGGAGGCTTGGCATGGGGTCAGGACAGTCCTTAAGAGTGATTTAGCCTGCTCAGAAGTGGGGAGAGTTGGAAGATGAAGTGTGGAGCCTGGGAGGGGGTCCAGGAGGGGGGGCTACCTGCAGGAGGGAGGGAAGGGAGGATCTCTCAGCCTCAACTGTCTCCTGAGAGAGGACAGCCTAGGAAGCAGGAAAGGAACAAGCCTAGTGTAAGGCCTGAAGGCAGCCACCAAATCGCAAGCTTTCAGGAGAGGACTGAGTGAGTAATCTCACACACCCTGGGCTTGATAAGGGGAGAGGGCATTCTGGTGGGAAACCCGACTAGCCCCTATCTGGGACTGTTGATTTAAAAGTGGCAAATTCTGGGTCCCTTTGTCCAAGAATTTCCTCACATAGCTGGAAGAAGAGGAGAATTCATATGGAGTCTGAGGTGATACTCCAGGACGGTTGGAGAGCTCTCCAAGAAGAGAATCTTTGGCTGTGGACATGTACATAGTTTCTAAGGAGTTATACTCAAGTTTCATTTTCTTTGGACACCCATCAACCCCATCCAAGTTTAATACTCCCTAATAAAATCCACAAAACAAGCTCAAGGACTGTTTGCTTTCTCCTG
This sequence comes from Staurois parvus, assembly GCF_062004578.1. NCBI lineage: Eukaryota > Metazoa > Chordata > Amphibia > Anura > Ranidae > Staurois > Staurois parvus. The sequence goes on from NW_028318072.1 coordinate 5,902,580, forward strand.
TGTGCAAGGTCTGAAGGAAATGCATGTTGCCTGGCTTTGCAGGACTATGGGGGACCCAAAACACAGTGACCCCTAAGGGGGTAGTGCTACAATAGGAAAAAGAACAACTGCGGAAAGACCACAGGCAATACTGAACCCTAAAGCTCCATCTGTAGCATTACAGGACACATTTCTCTATGGTTCTCCAGTTCTTCTGTTTCTTTGCTGCAGTGTTATGTTCACTGAATCTGTAGTTAATCCAAGTTTATCATTTACAGAGAAAGCTATTAATCATACTCTTCAGCTGAAGGAGTTAAGCATGGACGTGTCCCAAGGGACTGGTATCAAAGAAGGCATGCACATTTTCAATACTAGATATCTTCATCTTCCCTTTATGTCATTTGTGTGTTTA